>NC_134912.1:6575000-7825000 GCF_051014615.1 Bombus vancouverensis nearcticus | reverse complement strand
GGTATTATTAATTCATCTGGGATCCCTAAACGAGGGTTGACACATTTATGAAATTATAAAGCCAATCATTTTGACTGATGTAGTATTTCTAGTGTTAGCGATCTAGCGATCGATCCGAATTTTTCCTGACAACCGATATCATCATATTGAATGATACGCGGTAAAAATTTTAAAAACGTGTGTGAAGTTATACAAAACGAGGAAACTGGTTAATTGGGGTTCGATAAACGGATTGCAGGACCCTTTTACACTTTGACAAGTACCAGTCATTTCGACTGGTGTCGGTATAAGTAGCCTTAATATAAAATTATTTTAAGTTTGAATACGTAAAAAACAAAATAAAATTCATTGTATTATTCTTTTAGTTATCGTTGCGAAAGTCATCATTACAAAGTACATCATTGCAGAAAAAAAATATAACATGAAGTAGAAATTTTAAAATAAAATTGTAAAACCAGTCAATTTGATTAGTGTGGCAGTTCTAGTGTTAATAACGGCTTGATAGCAATTTTCTTAAGCAGTTAGCTGTTTTTTACGAGTATAGTCAAAGTAACGTCATGAAGAAATGGCAATTGTTTTATTCCATTTTTATTTATTTTCATTTTAATTTCATTTTTATTTCAAAAATCTCTCATTTCATTTCGCTCCAACTATAATTACGTTACGTTACTAATTCTATATTGTAACAGCCACGTGTGCTCTGTGTTTCACGAGTATACTCGACGTCGCTTATTTTTTGCGACACAACTTAGGCACACGATTTTCAAAGAGCTCGCAAATCCTAAATGGTTAAGTGCAACAGAAGAGAAAAATTTCCGTCGAATATTAGCATTTTGTTTGTAATAATATTATTATCGTTGTTATCATCGTTATTAGTGTGGCGAATTCTTGGATACACAGATATAATGCGCGGGGAAATAAATTACACGCGCAGATACGCATATGAAAAACAAAGAAAAGAAAAGAAGAAATTGCTAATGCTTCTGTGTTCCAAAATGGGTCTAATCGGCTGACGATAGGGTACTCTAAGAGCGTTAGTAATTAGCAGAGAATTTAGAGATCCCGCGAATAAGCTCCACAGCGTTAATACTACGAGAGACGACGTTACTACGATGAGCCGCAAATGATAAGTTGGACTTGAAGGTGACGTCTAGATTCTTGACAATGCTTAGCGTGGATAATGGTATAGTATAATTAAAGACTAAATTATATTTCTTGCTGCTAAATCTAAGGGTATAACGTTTAATTAAGCTGAGGGACAATTTATTCAGCGCACACCAATCATGAAATCTATTAAGATCTACGTGAATTAATTGTGCGAATTACGGACCTTTAGTTCTATGAAAAATTAATTAATATAATGAATAATTATGGTAATTACAGGTTGAATGATTATAGGTATAACGCTAGCTTGTATAATACTGAAAACAAATGTTACTTAAAGTTTCACATCTCTTCTTAATTTGCTAAGAAATTAAACCAATTCGTAATATTCAATTACGGGAAGTTTCAAAAAATTAATTTTTCTCATACAAACAAATGGGAAAATATTACGAATCCTGAAGATAGTTTTGCAACTAATTTCATTTCTCTCGAAGTATTTATTGGAAATTACAAGAATTTATAGAAGATCTGCGAAACGAAATGTCTGCAAAGCCATGGCTTGGTTGGATTAAACGGTTTGGAATCCATTAAGCGTACAAATTCTGCACCGTTTATATTGCGTTTCTGCAACTATTTTAAGAATCGTAATTCCAGCCTTCCACTATCTTCCTCATTTTTATTAAATCCTAATTGCAACTTATAATCTTAATACTATACGGCGCTAATTATAATTGCCGCAATTTTTTCCATGAAACATAATACGAATATTTTCCCCATACCTTTACGAATTATTACACGTGTAATATTTGGAATTTATTGATATACAAAGTAAACAATTACGATCATCGGATCTTGGTACAACCAGCATTTCCTGGATTCATTATCAGTTCATAATATAAAGATAAAAGCTTGGAAAGTTACATAACTGAGAAAATTGTTATGTGAAGAATTCTCCTACACAAAGACGACACGAAACCAGATGCAAATACGTTCGAAAAACTCTTTGAAAACTCTTTCTCGAAACTTTCGTTAAGAGTTCTTTCTGAATATCCTTTCTTAACTCTTATCCGCAGTCTTCGCCCTTAAAAGGATTCACTCCCACGGTTACACAAACATACATTACACATTATATATATACATATATACACATAGCAACGTTCAAAGCTAGCCAACTAGCATTTTTAAAATATTAGCTGTCCAAATATTGTCTTTCCGTTGTGTACAAAATATCTTTTACTTCTACGACATTTCAACAATCTTTAGCAAAGCGATTTTTACATGCATTTTAGTTTTTGTATAAAGAATTTTCACAAATTGTTTTCGCGACCAGTCGCTTAGAAAGTACGCAAAAAATGTTAAATCCTTAAAAATTGACTTTTATAAATTGTAGCGATGAAAGAAAGTGACGATGGATAGATTGGAAAATTGAAGGAAATTGACGCTGAAACGTCGAAAATCTGGATCGACCGAGTTGATTATAAAAAGTTGGAAGATAAAATGAAGGAAGAAATGTGTACAATGGAATGGAACAAGAGGAAGGAAACGATATACATATTTCCGCCGTGACTGATTAAGTTAGCAAATCCAACGATAGTTTCGAAATCAGATGCGAAAGTTATACAGAACTTACCGACAGTTCGAATAATTTAAGCGGAACTTTTTGAACCGGAACAGAATGAAATTATTCAAACATGGCTGCAATAAATCGTAGAACCGTTGCTGAATTTCTCTACATTTCCTTTTTTTTCTGTTTTATTGCTTTGTACGATAACTTTCCCAACATTTCAACCATGCACTTGATGATATTTACCCTAACAATCCCAGACCAGACAAAGTAACTGGTATGTTAAAAATATATTAGAACGAATACAAATACCTATTTTATAGGAATCAAACATACGATAAGAAAACGTCCACGGTTTTGAAACAAATAGTTTACAGTGCTATAGATACTTCAATTTCTTCAAACTTCATCAGATTGCAGGATCTATTGCGTTGGTAAGTAAGTGATTGCGGATTTTGTCATTAGGTGGTATTGACAAAATCCGCAATCACTTAGTTGTCAACGCAATAGATGGAAGAAGAAACGATCGACAGAAATAAGCAACGCTTAAGAATTTTCTATCACTACCACGATGTTAAATAATACTAATAATAATAGTAACTAATAATATATATGGTATTCAAGTAACCTAATTACGAAAATATTAACAACCTTCATCGCGCCTATTTATTCTTAACATATTATATTCGTTAAAAAAAATAACAAGCTGAAAGAAAGATAAAGATATAACTCGTTAGTGATACTCTTTTTAAATACACGTATATATTTATCTTTATGCGCATACGAGAAAGCAGAGAAAAGGCAGAAATTAATGGGAAAATTTCACGATTGCATGCAGATGCACGTTAACGAGAGATCTTCGTCCTATGGGCAGCATCATTAAACAAGTTTGTTTGTACTGAGAACAACGCGGTGAATGTATACCGCGAGGTCGGCTCGTCTGGCGAACACAAAAAACGGTGGAATTTGTAGAAAATTGTGAAAAATATTAAAAAAGTTGAAATTAGGTGTAATTTCACAAAATTACGAAACTCAGATTTCTATAAATGAGAAAAAAAGGAAGGTGTTATTGATTCGTTTCTATTTCTAGCATTTCTCCTGCAAGATGCAACGATATAAATAAATATTTTACTGGCCGATTCTTATTCCCTTTGAAAATGAAAAACTGTTACGTATATCAGTGTAAATATCAACGTCCTCGACAGTCAGCTTTATGGTCACGTTTCTGATCTGCGGGATCAGAAATTCTTTTCTGTCGTTAGATAAACGAGCAATGCGTCCCAAAGGATTTCTTAAAGTGTCTCGCAACCCTTCTTCGACCACGATAAATTTTTCTTACCGCCGTCAAAAGGGAAAGAAGTCCCCTCTCGGATGCGTGCCACGTACCTTTTTGCAACTCTATAGGGACGCCAACCCATAATTAACAATTCGATATATACGAGATGAAAAATTGAAAAGTATACGTGATACATTCGATATAAGAATGACTTCGACGTTACTTGATTTGTTATTATTAAGATACATTGGCAAATTTGGAACGGGTACAGCCAACGAGTAATGGAACAAAATATGAACGAAAGGAAGGGGAAAGTAATAACTGAGATACCGACAGGAAGAGATGGCGATATTCAAAAAACAGTGGGAGGACGACAAGATTAGAGAATCAAAATACGACGGATTATGTAACTACATACAAAATATCAGGATGTCACGTCACATAAAGGAAGAGGGGAGAGGGCAAAGCGTTATAACTAGAGGGATATGGAAACGTAGAAGATGCGAACAAGTATTGGAGATCGGAACAGGAAAGAATATGTAAAAGTGAAATATTGAGGGGACGTTGAAACATCTGATAGAAGACAGTGTAGTAGTGGAAGGAACAAACACAAACGTGGAGAAAATTCTAGGTAGATAAAAGATAGAATGGAAGTGTAGAAATGGTTAAGGAAGATAGAAAGGAGGAGGAAAGGAAGAGGAAAGATAAAGTAGGAAATGATGGGAGAAATATCAAAGATTAAAAGTTGCAATAAGCAGACGGCTAGCAGTAGGAGTGGCTGACGGAAATAATAGTTTTAGAATAGGAAGAACTTGCAGCGTAGATTCTTAAATACATAATATGTTGTAACTAGGTTAAGGCTAGCATAAGAATAAAGTATACAAGTGGATGAGTGAAAAGATCGGACGAGGAGAAGGTGTTAGAAAAATTGTAAGCAAGTCTTCACCGTGATGTCGAGATCAAATAAATTATTGCTATTATTATTTTGTTGAATTTTTGTTCCTGTTTATTTTTTCTTCATCTTCGTTTGTTATAGTTTTATAATTTTTATTTCTAGACAAAACAGATAAGATAACATTCTTCTAGAGAGAAAAATATCAGTCTAAATTGGAAGAACGTAAATCATTAATCGTATTTTATTAGATATACAGAGTGCTATCTCTCTACATCGATGGATTTTATGATTTTCTTCGTATAGTCGGCGAATCAACTCGATTCTGTCATCACGAATCGTACATATATATAATAGAACTGTCACGATAAAAATTAAAGATTCACAAGTGAAGCATATAAACGCGGAAGCTTTCTAAGGAAACGTTTTAGGGGCAATTTTGTCAAATCAACACCACTGATAGTGAAAGAAGCACTAAAAGGTCTACTAAATATACTGTACCTATACATACCTATAAGTATACAGAAATTAGGTTATAAATATATGCAAATAAATACATACTATGTGTGTATAAACCCAAGCTATGTAGGTATACAGATATCCTGTAATGACATCTAAATGGAAATCGGAAATGACCATTTACATGCTTCCAACTCCAATTGTTATAGCAATTTTCCGAACGTCGAATTGCAGAGAAATATATGGAAAATGAGAAAAAGAAACATTTCTTGAGTAGAAGCACAATCTAACTTCATTTGCCCGGTCCAATTTCATGATATCTGTATCTCATATAGCTTACCGGCTTATAGTGATAAAACGACTTCAACTGATAAATGGCTTCTGGCGAAAGGATTCAAGCCACCTTTTGGCGGCAGTAATGCGTGGTTGAATAGCAATCGATATAAAAGTAGGATTACCAGTAGCTCGTATCTTCGGACATCCACGAGCGCAGTATCGGTTGTGGTCTCGTTTCGATCGAGCAATTCAAGAGAGAAATGTAATTTTAGTTCCTACTACTTTCCAT
Organism: Bombus vancouverensis nearcticus; assembly: GCF_051014615.1. NCBI lineage: Eukaryota > Metazoa > Arthropoda > Insecta > Hymenoptera > Apidae > Bombus > Bombus vancouverensis. Next base: position 7,819,140 of record NC_134912.1, on the reverse strand, counting down.
ATTTATGCTTATGTCGATTTAATATTCTTTGACACGAAATTAAAATGTAAACATTTTAAACATATATAAAATTATGTATGTTTAATATACCATTATATAATATACAACATATTCTATCATTCTTATTATACAAATATATATAATATATAAGTCAGTATATATAACACTATGGATTAAAAAATATCATTAAAAACAAAAAATACCTGTTATCGAAAGATGCATAACATGATATCTACATGTACTTTAACACTAGAACTACCACACCAATCAAATTGCAGTTTGACAATTTTATTTTCAAATTCCTACTTCATGTTATATTTTTTTCCGCAATGATGTAACGAGTTTTGCAACGATAACTAAAAGAATAATATAATGAATTTTATTTTGTTTTTTATGTATTCAAACTCAAAATAATTTTGTATCAAGGCTACTTATACCAATATCAGTCAAAATGACTGGTACTTGTCAAGGTGTAAAAGGGTCCTGTAATCTGTTTATCGAACCTCAATTAACCAGTTTCCTCGTTTTGTACAACTTCACATACGTTTTTTAAATTTTTACTGCGTATCATTTGATAAGATGATATCACTTATTAGGAAAATTCCGGATCGATCGCTAGATCGCTAGATGCTAACACTAGAAATATCACACCAGTCAAAACAACTGGTTCTACAATTTTATAAATGTGTTGACCCTCGTTTAGGGATCATGATCCCTAATGGATTAATAATACCAAAAATGTACTACATAACATGTTCCTTCTGTAAGAAAGTAATAAATCAATAAATATAAAAATATTTTATTGTTACGTATTTTTTAAAGACCAGTTATTTTGACTGGTGTTGATAAAAATAGCTTCGTGTTAACTACCGGTAGTTCTAGTGTTAAATATTCTACATTCTTAAATTTAATTCTGAAATTAATATCCTTTATGTTCTTTAAATTTACCGATATATATGCGTGTAACGTCTGTACAACGATAAAGAACACTCGTCCGAACAGTAATTTTTCCTTAAATCGAGATTCTACGATTTTAATGAGAACGCCTTCTAACGTCTGGCCAGCCAGTTCGAAACTAACAAAAGCGCAGAAACGTTTCACGGCACGTGTGCACTTCGAATCGACATTTCGCAGAGCGAGCTCGTTCGAGGCACGAAACAACCACGAGAAACAAACACCGTCAAAGTTGCCCGTCAGGCTCGATTAATCGAACAACGTTCCCGTTTTCCAGCCAAAAGAAATTTCGATGTTTCGAGGCTGAAGCTCGCACGTTGCAGAGGCTAAAGCGTTGCTGCGGTTGGGATGAGTAATGGAGGACAAAGGCAGCTGTTTGTCAGAAATATTTCCAACGTTTTGACCACGCGGTTCCATCGAAACGGCATCGATATGGAACGATTTCGGTGGTAATCGAGAAACAAGAGGACTTCTTATTGATTCACATTTCACGTTGTCCTCTTTAAAGTCTCGTTGTTCCCAAACGTCTTCCGCGATATCCGATTCCCGGAAATACCAGTATTTCAATGGAAAAATGGCTTAAAAATAATTAGATCGTTATGTTCTTGGAAAATATCACTTTGGAAAAGAGAATGGTATTCCAAGGTATCGTGATTCTTCTTTCGCAAATGTATAAAATATTTTACGTATTTTGTTATCGTACATTATCACTTAGATCGTAGGTCATGGATCGAATAAAATATTTATTCGATTTATAAAATATATTTCAATTATTTCGCAATTTCATTTAACTGAGTGTTCTCTTCCTCTCTCTTTTTTTTTTTTTTTATTTGAACATAGCGTAGTATATTTTAGGTTGAAGGATTTTGTTCATTTTGTAAGATACCGATGATTAAGGATTGGTTGAACGATCTACTCTTCGTTATCTTTGACTCGCAATAGATATTTATGTAACAGATAAATATTACAACAGAGACTATACGTATTACGTATGATCCATTTTGTTCTATTAAAATAAAAATCACAACGTTCGACAGATTAGGTTTCATGTTTGTATTATATAAAGATGCATCGTTGTAAAAGACGTGTCTGTAAAAAAAAAACACTTTTCGGACAACATAATACCACGCGGTTTTGTTGATTCTAACGAAGCTACAAGTTGCGAGATACGACGACTGAGTAGCTTTGAATGTAAATGTTACAAGTATTAACGAAATGTGATTTTTCTAATATCATGCTGCTAGGAAAATGCTTCGGAGACTTGAGTCCAATCTTTTAGAACATTTTATATATTGCATTATAATTGGTGTAATTGGCTCGTTAACAAGTTAACGTATTATTATTCGATAACGAACGAAATAAGCAGAAACAAACTGCTAACTATTTTATCCATTCAACCTTTTCCCTCTAATGTCGATATACCATCGATAAAGTGAAATTTCGTCCTTGCTATCGTGACGACTTTTCCACCTCTACGATTTCCACGGTGACCTCACCTGAAAGCGTTCGAGCATCCCGCCGGTTGCTTCGCAAAAGATAAGTCGATAAGTCGAGTCAATGGTAGCGAAGGTATCGCGTCAAAAGCAGTCGAAAGATCGACAACACGGACTACCGTATACAAAACGGTTTAAACGGAGTTTATTCACGGTTTGCTGCCGTCTTTATGGCCCCGAACGCGGATGGGAAAAGTTCGATTAACCGATGGGCGGGTTAATTGATTTTATTAGATGTTCGAAACGAGTTGCGAACAAAAAACTAATACCGCTTGGTGAGGTATAATTTTATATAACGTAAGGGATAAAATGCTCGAAAGCACAAGGAAATTACGATATTAAACAAATAAGAAATTGATTTTTCGATTATCACAGACAGTTGTTAAAAACGTAATTCGATAATTACCATAGAAAATATTCTAAAATTAGACGAGTCCTTTAGCGTCATTATTAAACCTGAAATATATCGTTAAAAAAAATAAGAGTAGTAAAATCAATTTACTTATCAAACTCGGACGAATCGAATGAAACTAAGCGCATTCTGCACATTCGTTGATAAACCAAATTAAACCATTTAGCAGAGTACGAGATACGATGTTCGAAGTTCCAAAATATTATATTAATTTATATTAACGTACAAAATTACCAAACTACCATCTCCAAGATTTTTCGGCGTTTAACTTTTGCCCCGTTTGTCTCACATTTGCCCCGTTTTACGTTATTATAGCTTTCTCTAAACTGTAACACGATGCTAAAATAGCAATTTCAATCTCGAATAGACTATGACTGTTTTCCCTTGCATCCTAATTACATACGACACGCGATAAGTAAACTATTCAAATACGTTAATCGATTAATTTTCATCCAATTATTTTAATTACCGCTACATAGTCCAAAATATAATCCCGCATGGTTGTCTTTTAGAAATGCAGAATCATTGGGACGTCTTGAAACAATATGTATGTATGTGTGTGTGTGTGTGTGTGTGTAACGGTGTAAGCGGACAAGGGAGTTGAACGCGCTGTAAAATCACTCTCGCCGCATGCAATTATGCCATGGCTGACCTATACACCTGCTTTCGCTGCCGAGTAAACTGGTTAAGACTCGTGGGAGTAATCTCTGACCAGGGTAATAACCAGCTTTGTTAACTGTTTCTGTGTAAACGCCACGCGACCAGACATCCCCAATGGAAAATACGTGTATGGTCAATGTTAAGTATAATTCTCGCTGATGAAATATCATACAGGGAAGTGATTTCTGAGCTTATTGTCGTAACGATTTGTTGCGTCTATACGATTAATGGAAGTAACGTGACAAGACTCGTTAGAAAGACAGGAATTTCGAGGATAACTATAGGAGGAATTAACAGAAAGTTACGACAGCCGTTCAACTTTCCTTATGTGTCTTTCGAATAATTCTTCTGTCGTATTAACTTTCGAAGACTGAAGTGAAAGTAGAAAAACCAATAGCTGAGTTATTCAAAAAGTCGAAAAGGAACAGTTGAATGAAATTGGATAACACGGAAGAGGATAGAATAGAGTCGTTCGTGGTATTAAGAAGTTTGTGGCAACTACAAACTGTTCTTAAAAATGCTTTCGAAGATCTTTTTGAAAAATTTGTGGACATTTGAACAAAGACGAAGTTACCTTTATTAGACTTGCAAATTACATATTATATTTTATTATAGTCTATAAACCGTATCTTTGTTTAAAATATCTGAACCGCAGATATATTTACATTAAATATAAAATGAATACGCACGAGAAAGAAAGAGATTTTATAAATAAAGCCTGGAAATATCAATTAAAAAGCAATGAAATGTCAGATCATAGCTACCGATGAATTTGTTTTGGAACTGTGCTTTAATTTACATATAAAACAAACGCAAATCTCGCTAACAAAATAAAAACTACACGCGCACCATCAAGCATACCAGCAATCGTACGAACACGTGTTTCATCATCGCCGACCAATTCATATTCATCGTCGATTCATCTCTGGCCCATCGATAATCCTTAACGACACTTCCAATTGTACGTGACTTTTCCAGCAAACATGTATCTAACTTTTTCAGCCACCTCGACTGGCTCATAAACCAGACAAGAAGCAATTTCACGATCAAAAGCGATCGATCGAATGCAATCTCAACCGGCTAAAAAGAAAGAAAACGATCGAATCGAGTTCTGTAAAAGCGAACAGCCACACCACGAAGGTATTCGAGCTCTTTAACTTCGGCAACTGTGCCGACACCAATATCGTAACGCCTACTTGTCACGATCCGATGTTCGGTGCACGCGGACGGAGTAAGTAGTTCGTAGTGAAATGCTAAATACCGTCGACGACCCGCGTGTCTATTTATAGAGGCGGCTGGATCGATATTCGGCCGGTATAGCAAGAGTAAACCGGGGCTAGAGCACGCGAGAAGGAAAAAATAGGAAAGGGAAGTGAGAAAATACGATGAAATCGGCAAGAAAAGCTTACAAAGAGCGAATACAGAAAGCGAAGAGAGATAAGAGAGATATCAAGCGAAAAAGATAAATACAGCGAAGAGCATAATTAAGATATTGTCACGCGAATTTTATATATTTTTCCCTGGCAATTCCAATAGATCGAAATATATTACGCCATAATATTTCATTTTTACAAAGTATTACGTCGTACCGGACCACTTTTCTCTGACAATCTAAACCGTTCGCGTTGTTGAAAATTTGTTAGTCTCCTTCCGCTGTTGTGAGTAGCAATATCGCAATGAAATCAACGAAGAAGCCTATCTACCGGAACAAGTCGACCGCCAAGGCAATAAATTGATTTATTTTGCATAGTTTTCTTAAAAAAAAAAGGAAAAAGTTTATCGTAGCAATCTTCTCTTTTAACGGCCGGAATTTATTATTCAGATGAGTAACGGTGATAAAGGTTATTAACGAATTACGAGCTTATTATTTCGCCCGTTTCACACCACTTTTATATTACTCTTTGGAAAAGCTTTTCCATTACTTCTGATGGCTTGGCATGACTTTCGTTTATAACAGTCTTTTATTTTATACGACTTTCGCGGGCTTATGCAGTGCACTTGCTGGTTACGTCGTTTTAAAAAGGCATGAGATAAATCAAAATGTTTTTTATTTGTTACACAGAAGGGACCAAAAGATGTTGGCTGTGTGCTTTCTCAAAATTGAATCGATTTATCGTCAGTTGGGAAATTTCTTTTGTTGAAACGTGCATACGTCTTTTTATCCTCCTCTGTATATTAAAATTTCTTTCGCGCTCATAATTCGCGATAATTTATCTTCAACGTTTTAAAGTTCTTCACATACTTGTTTTTTTGTTTTTCTTCTTTTTTTTTGGCACAAGGTGCACGAATAAGGGAACGTTGAAGGGAGCGAATCGCCCGAGGAATCCCCGTTTTGTTCCAAAATCAGAAGCGCAAATGCGAAATGTGAAAGTTCACGTTAAATTTAGTTGCAACGCCGCTCATCCGAGCCTAGCGTTTGATCTCAAAGCAAACCACGATCTACTCCAATCTTCCACCTGCTCTCCTTGTTTGTTCCTTTCACACGCTTCTCCTCCACCATTTGTTCATCTTTCTACTCGACGAATCCTTTTCTTCGTTTCGTTTCCCTTTCCTGCGAAACATCGTTAGAGTGTCCTCGCCCGGTTGAATCTATAACAACTGTGAATTTAAAAGCAAGAAGAAAATTTGCAAATAACTTGTAGTAGTTAACGAAGTAAATGTATTCCGAGCTCCACTCCAGCAAATAGATCTGGATAGGAGATTTCTTTGAAAATATTCTTCTTCTTTGAAAATATTGAAAATATTGTATACATTAAGAAAGTAGAACCTAGATTTTTTTATTCGAAATCATGCGAATCTCCGTACGGAAAGTTTTAGAAATCAAGTTATCAAATTTACAAATCATTAAATTTAACGAGATTTACCGATTTACAGATTTCAAACATATGAAAGGAATGAAAAGATATGGAAAAAGATGATATGCAAAGGTATAAGATATTTATAAGATTTTACACGTGTAAAAATATATCTAATCAGTGATTAGTTAATCCTGAAACAAATTTTTCCGACGTTGTATTAAGTTTTGTAGTTATCACGTTTTTCAACGTTCCATTTAGAAAAATCGAAACGTCATGGTACAAATTTCCCAGTCGGTGCTCCCATGCCGCCGCGCAGCTACGCTCGCGTTGCACTCAATAACCACTATCAAACATTTGTCAAAATAAAACCGCGACAACCGAGTAAAATAAAAAGTCGAGAAATATAATACGCGAAATCAATGCCGTTAATGCTTCGATTGCGATTTAAATTGGTTCGCTCGTGAATACGCTGATTTCTCAATTTTGTCACGTCAACGATACACGATGCCGCCTCTAAATAAAGGACGACAAATCTCGTCGTTATACTTGCCTTCATATTTCAGTCGCCTGACTTTTCCCAATATCGCTGCGAAATTAATGGTTAGACTGCGGATTTTTATACAAATTTGTCTTTTTATGTACACGACTAAAGAAACATAACTTTCAGATTTGTTTTGGTTATTAAAAATTATAACGAATGCTCTATTTTAGATATTTTGTACATTATCGTTACATATTAGATATATTTTAACTAATATTTTCACTATAACATACAAATTACACATTATATGCGTTCTGTCCTTATCTCCGTCTTCAAATTTCTAAAACAAACACAGAATACTCCGCAGCGTGTCAAATTACGATTCGATTATACAAAAGTACATTAAAGAATGGCCCCGAATAAAGAACGAGTCGAATGGAAATCGTTTTAAAAATACAGCCTTCGAAATTTGATGTTTTCTCAAGACGAAATCTTTTCTAAAGTGTGCTCCTTTTGTGCCACAAGAACTTGTACAAATAAATTTTGCAAAATGGAAATTATCGATGGAGAATCGTTCTATTTCTACTTCCTACTAGAGAATACCACTAACTCAACTCTTGTATAACCAGATAGACGCGAGTCGATCGTGTTCTCGCATGAAAAGGAACGCGAACCGACTCGGCTGAAACTCTGAAATAGAATGTGCAAAGGGGCCCATTAGCGACCTGTTTGTACACTCCAACGCTCTGAAGTGAGCACTTTCCGTGCTACTTCATCTTCTGCTAAGAGGCTGACCTCGCCGAACGCCCGGATCCTATTGTCTCCGAAGTGAAGCGACGTCTTCGCCACAAAAAAACAAGAGGATAATTCTATACGAGCTCGTGTCTGTTTCCCATTGTCATTCGTTTCAATGACGGAGGCCTAAGGTGACGGATCTCTTTGCATTACCTTCGTTTTGCCTGCCACTGGAACCAACTGAACTTGTGCTAATTAGGAATTTTTCACACAACATCTCGAGTATCTTACGGTGATTCATTCACGGCAGTTGAGCTCGAAAGGTTTCTATACAATTTGACGATTTTGAGAGAGCTGGCTTTGTGCGATCGAGAAGACAGATACATATGTAGTTTCGAAGTACCGTAAATATTTTACATATAAATATTCTATTTGTGTATTATATAGATAGATATAATATTGCACGTTTCAAAGGAGAAGTCAATTATTAACAATTTCAAACAAACAATTTGATAAATATTTCGAACACAGATACTTCGTGTCTATAGGCACTCTGGGTAAAAATATAAATATTTTTTCATAATGTTATATCTTCCAAGTGGAAGTGCACTTTTACATCTTTTCGCAAGCGGTTTCGCAATTCGAAATTTACAAAACGTCAATATATTCTTTATTTCTGACTTCTCGCTATTTTTTGTATTAGAAATATTATTATATATTACGTATTAGAAATTCGAAATTCTCAATCGTTAAGCGACATTTAACGACTCGACCGATCAGCTGACCTCAAAACGAACTAGAACATTGTATACGATAATTTTACTCTGCTGCTTACTATATATAAATCGGTCGTTTTATACGAATGGTTTTCTGATGGCAGAAAAAGGAAGGTAGAAACGATAAAAAAAAAGGGAAAGCAAAGGAAGATGAAGAACGAGAGAAGCGAGTTTCTTTCTAGCTTCGCTAATGGTCTCGTCAATAAACTTACTCAGCAAATCCTGACTTACACATATAACGGCTAATGTTGTGTGATGCAGGTTTTGCGTATGTATCAGCTTTGATGGAGAGAATTTCACAAGAATAACAATTACCAGATAGTCGTCAAATGGCGCTTTCGGAAGTTAATATACAAATTTCTAGATATTATTAAGCTTCAAAATATTTGTACATTCTCTACCAAACTTCTTTAAATTCTTCTTTATTTTTCCTTTGAAATAATAAAATGAATAAAACAAGGAGTAACATGAAAAACAAAATTGTCAAATTATAATCTCGTTAGCAAGCTGTAGCGCAAATCGTTGAATTATTTCAATTTTTTTATACATTTATGTAGATGGTCACTATAAAATACATATCGATATTCTCTGATGCGAGAAGATCCTCTCACACGTGTAATCCAATTTCTGTATTCTTCCACATGAATGGTGGCTTACGATACATCTACCATGCGGTAAATAATTAATCTGTCGTAAAAGTTAACGAAATCATCGTCAAACGTTTACTGTCACAACTTACTCGCCGCACATCCAATTTGAATGGATATTTTTAGCAAATAGAATCTTACTCTCGTTTTGGTAAGCGGAAAGAACTTGTTATACTTTGAAAAGATGCTCAACATACGCGATTGGAACGAGAAATCGTGCATATGAAAAAGTTTTCTTTCTCATATTTTGTTTTAAAGTGCGAGCGAAGATATTTTTTAAGTAGTTAGAAAAATATAAAAAGAAAGAGCTTAAGAGAATTAAAAAAGTATTCAGTTATAATATTTGGTATTTATTATTACATTATGTTATATTATATAGTATTTAACTATAGTCATAGCGTTATAGCATAGTTTTGACGGAAATAATTGATAAAACAAAGTATCGTTGATAATATTTTCATTTATACTTTCTTGAAAAACGTTATACGTATATTCAAATAGATTTTCAACATCAATTTTCAGGAAAATTAATCCTTGCCTGATCAAATTTTATCTGGCGCTTTTAATTTTTTCTACGGAAGATCACCTTCTCTCCGCTTGTACAGCGCTTTCAGCCACATCTTAGTAATTTATTTTAACGAAGTAGTAGATGTTACTGTCACCGCATGTGTACCATGTTAGCTTTCACGGGAACTCTTCTCTCCTATTTTGTCATTTAACTTCCGACATTTAACGATTATTGCTCCACGCTGTGGAGTTTACTTTGTAAGCTATCAAGAACATCCACGAATTAAATGTATCCTCGCGCCTGTCATCCATAATTGCGTTAGTTTTATTTCTCGTCGATTGCGCCTTCGCAAACAACGGGAAATTATGAAAAACAACGGGATCACAGCTTTTTACCCGAACATATCAATTTTGCAATGGAACAGAGGAGATACGAGCTCGAGCAAAAGAAAATCTCGAAACTCTCAATGAATTATTTCGTAGTTTCTACGTGAAAAGCCATATATCGTTATAAATGATCCCACGTATCCTTTGATACAAGATCGGGAAAAAGGAAAAAAGGAAAACTCATGCTCGAAGAAAAGACCTGGAATTCTTCGATAGAAAATCGTTACTTGAGATGCGGTGTATTTGACCGTGCAAATTATTCGCCTAATAGAACAGCCGTATTTTTCAATAGCATTATTTTCACTTTTTCTTTCCTCTTCTCGTCTAACAAAATTACTTATTATTCTCGGAAATATGGATATTTCGATTTTGAGATCAATCGTTGGCAATCTATCACGTAATTTATACAGTAATTTCTAACTATAGTCGAGTAACTACACCACCTAGCTACTTGTTGCAAGGATAATGGAATTATGCTGTCACTTTTGCTCTCTCTCTCTCTCTCTCCGAATTTCGAGAATTACCTATTATTCCATATTAAATATGCATGAAAATTAATTAAACTGAAAGGCTAGATTAAAGTTCGTAAATGAAAATGTTAAACTTCACGAATTACAGGTTGAAATTCATAGTCAGAGTATACGTTGAATTTAATCTTCTTGAAGATTAATGATTAGATTCGCGATTCATGTAGAAATTATATCTGTGTGCGTTTTCCACACTGTGTACAAAATTACAATATACTGTATATATAAAATAACAATATACTGTGTACAAAATTGATATCATGAAATGCCATCGAGAAAATATATTTCGACAATGTTTGATATTTTACGGTAAAATTAAACGTTCTCGTTTGCGGAATTATTTTAACAACAAATATAGCTCGTATTTATTTGTTAACCTGACGATTACAAAAAAAAAGTGAACGATGTTATTCGCATAACGAATCAACTTCCTAAAACAACATCATAAAATATATGAATTTTTATCAAATTTTTTGTTATTTATCTCGTAATTGATCTCGGAAATTAAACACTTGAAATTAAAGAAGATGCATCATAAAGTAATCGCGATTATAGCACTCCATTCTAATTATAAAAAAATATTCGCAACATTTAATCGATCGATATGTAATTTCTCGACAAATATGTAATAAACATATGGAGACATACAGATAATACAGCAAATATACCTAAGTATACCATGTAGTATAACGATATGTTTGCTAACATTGTTCGCAACTTCACCGTGTTTTCCGTATATTTCTCGTGTCGTACAGCCTAAGTGCCTGTTCTTTTCGTCGCTGAAATTGTCGTCAGGATGCACAAATAAAATACAAAGCGGAGAAAAATAGAGGGGAAAGACATGAAAAGGAGAAAAGAAGGTGGCGATTCAAAGCAATATTTCGAACGCTACAAGAAGAGAATCACTTTGCAACCACAGATCTGTCGATCGATCAGGCAAAGTATCGATATTCAGACTTGGACGAGTGTACAGCTCTCGGTGAATTGCGCCTTTTTCCCTAAACCTCGATCAAACGTGAACTTCAATAGCTCTTTTCTCCCAATGAAAACTTTCACAGACTTCCACCGTTCACGCCCGAATCGTTTATCTTTCAACCGCAAGCTTTTTTACCTCGTCAAACTTTGCTTTTCGTACGATTGTGCCTAAACAGTATTTAAATTCAGATTTAAAATGTAGATGCAATATATGTTTTCGCTTCTTGGATTTAGAATAAAAATCTAGATACAATTCGTGTCTCCTTCTCTTGAATATTTATGCAATTTCATGTTTCTGCAGATATGATTGAAGGAATGGAACACAAACGTAGATTTGTTTAACGATTTCTAAAATATTTTAACGATTGCCAAAACTTGCTAAATATTTTACATTGTATATTTATACGTTATATGCATTCTCTCTATATTTCTACATGTTTATCCGGAAGCAACTGTTCGGAAACGGAAGACAAATAACTTGATACATCTGACAGCGAACGAATCACAAGTTATTCGTTCCAAGTAATCAAGCACAAACAATATCTCTTAACGAGATATTCATTTTATCCGGCACACAGTGCGAGAACCATGAATTCTAAATTTTTCGAATTATTCATTCTGGATCATTGAAAAAATAATCTTTCCTAAGGAGATATTACACGCGTGTTTCCTAAGCGTCCCTCGTTTCATTCATTGCACGGTGCAAGGACCATGAAGTGTACAAATTCACCGCAAACAGCCATCGAGAAACATACGAACTCCGAACTTTCCATCGAACAAGTTGATTCAAACAAGTCGGTGCCAAGAATGCAAGAACGTTGCCTGTCCGGCAACGACTCGCAATTTAAGTGGCGCGGAATCAACATTTCGAAGAGACAGGAAGAACATCCAATTGCTGGGAGCAAGAAGGAAATAAACGCGGAAGAAAAACGATTGCGAGGTAGGAGGGAAAGGTGAAAAGCAGCGAAGCGAACGCAACAGTAAGAGTTATACTTTGTGGCAGGGGTCTTTTGGTCGCCGAATGGGAAGAATCGATATTCACATGCGGGTCGATATCTCGCGGCAAGGCCACACCACGACCCTTCTGCATTATTGATGCTTGATGGACGGCTTTTGTGGAACGGGGTGTCTCGCTGTTTGCGGGTCACCAAGCCTCGCGTGCCGACTGCTCTGTGTCACAATAATTTTCTCGCTGCGCACCGGTTATCCTATTCAACGATGGACGTTTGCATGGTGAATGCCTGGAATGCGACTAATCGAGACATTAACAGATAACTAACTACCCTTTTTTAATGCATTCACCGACGCATTAGATCGTACCACGAGTTTTTATTTTATCAAAAGTTTCACGTAAAGTTACAGAAATTACGTCTTTCATCATAGACGTACGCTCTCTTGTTTACTGTTCGTTAGAAACTAACTTTTCTGTCTCCTTAACTGTGAACTTTTGATCGCGTTCTGTTAGGTTTACTTCTTTCTTTTCTTTTTTCTCTTTTTCTTTTTTGTATCGTGTAATTTATAAATTTGTGACACGTCTGACAGAATTTGAAATACTTGTTAGTCGCTATTTAAGTTGCAATAATTTCTTCATCTTCTTAAACTTTGCAACTATTAAGGATGAAACGGTAATTAAGAAAATAGATATGTTATTGATAACGGTCACTCACTCTCTATCGTTGTTATTCATTTACTTCTTAATATCAACGTATTCTTTGCTTACATGGTGTCCTTTACGTAATCGATATTCTAGAAAAGTCAGAAAATTAATATCTCATATTACGGACGTAACGTATAGCACGGTTGAAGATGAATAAATTGTACCGAGACTATAGTAACTAAACATGATTTATTGGATGATAGGACGTCGAGGATGATGCATGTTTATACTCATACGTAAGACACATCGATTCCATCATACTTTCATAATCGTGGAACTGTCTATCGTTAATGTTTATCGTCAAAGACATGGAATTTTTTAAAAAATTTTCAATCTACGTCAACCTAATCTCTATACAAATGCTATAATAAATATAATGATGTCGACATTCTTCCTACAACCATTGTATGTCCTGTCTATAGAATTTCAAACTTCAAGATGGGTCTTAAAACCGGCTTTTTAGTCCAACGTCGCTCATTGTCAGCCTCCCACTAACTATAAAATTAACCATTTAAAAAAGATAGTTTCAAGTTTAAATAGATTTAACCGGCGAAGAAAAAGTTGAAACTTTGTCATTATATTCCTTCGTCAAAATCTTCATTAAACGTGATAATATAGATCGACTCTTCCCGCCACTTTGAAAACTAAATTGCTCTATTGGGTTGGCAACTAAGTGATTGCGGATTTTGTCATTAGGTGGTATTGACAAAATCCGCAATCACTTAGTTGCCAACCCAATAGATCTTCTGAATCCCCTAAATCCACCACGTACGGATATATCAAACTATAGTGCGGTGCACGCGGTAACTGTACAATTGTGCGCTTTTCGCAAAAAGAAACTTTACTAAATTTAAAAACTAAAAGGATGGACGAACGCGATAGTGGCACGGACACGCGAGCACAAACCGATTGGCTCGTCGATATTGTGCTAGCGGGCACAAAGCGAATTCTTTTCAAGACGATATTGGAATCTCCCAGGCCTATCGAGCTTCCCAACGGCTAAATCACGGCAACGAGACACGTTGATCGATAATGGTTTTCGGTAGCGCGGATTTTCATCGACGCACGAGCAACAAACGCATTATACGCGTCAACCTTTGCAAAGCAACACCGATTCGAATCAAGCAATTCCGATCGCTCCTACTACCCAATACTCGTTGCTCTTTTTACTTACAATTACAGCTACTGTTTCAGTACGTGGATCCGTACAAGCTGTTGAAGTATTGGTTTGGCAACTAAGTGATTGCGGATTTTGTCATTAGATCGTATTGACAAAATCCGCAATCACTTTGTTGTCCACCCAATAATTACTTCAAGAAAAACTCTACACCTTTATTTTTGTATATCCGTTACCTGAAGAGAACTGCTATGAAGAGAATAGAATTTAGTGAAAAAAATTCAAAATAAAGAGAGGTCCATATTATTATGCCTTTGAATATAAATTTTGATTTGGGTTACAACGTCTAGAAACAAATGAGTTGTAACTAGATTTCTATTGCTATTTCTTGCAGTCTTCAGCTAGAGCTACCAAGATTAACTTTTTGGTGATGTCCTTTGCTATAAATGTATGAACGTGCTGCATATTCAATTCTATTGTATTGTAACATTGAAAGAGTGAGGATCTGGACCAGCATACACTGTACCTGTACTTATACCTATACTTATTTCAATATATTTTTCTATTACAAATTCATCCACTCGTTCCTCTATCAGTCAACTTCAACACAAGCGGATACTGATTTTTTTCGCGACAAATTGTTTGCAATTTGTTTATCGCGAATATCTTGACCCTTCTTTGTTTTTCTCTTTCTATTGTTCATAGCCGTATCGACTACGCAGGTTTGCAGGAGTTACAAACAGACGAATCGTTTTCAGTAATTATACAAACTCGTAGTTTTAAGAATATAATTAAAACAGAAATAGAACGATGGTGGAAAATTGTTTCGAATATCATAAAAGGCATTGGATATTTTGTACAAATATTTTGTTCATACCGTGTGCTTTTACGCCTTTTAATCTCCTATAAATGCGTAAAATCTAGTTATCAGTGACGCGAAAGAGTGAGATAATTACACAGTGGATTAAAAATTAACAATATCTAGATTATGGATGTTGAAATATGTGAGTGAAATATGGGAAATATGAAAATGTAATATGCCAACTTACGCATGATAAGTATATTGAAAATTGTGAAAATATTCTGCAATAACAAAGTCTTCATTATAAGCGCTCGTTATCAAAAACCAGATATTACAGAAAAAAGAGACGATGGACGTGTACGAAATATAATCTTAACAAAATCTGCGAAAATTGTGTAACGTATGAAATTATGCGAAATAATACGCGGATCAATTTAAAAAAAAAAAAAGACAAATCAATTTTCTGTAAAATACGCGTTTGTATAAACAACCGAATCCCATTAATAATTCTTCTACTGATTTATAATCTTCAAAATTATTCTTCCTAAAAGTATTTCTATATTTTCACATAGCATTATCCTCATCGCCGATTATATTAGGTTGTCCGAAAAGTTTCTTTCATTTTATAAAGAAATAATAGACGCGCAATGTTTTTTGTTTTATATTAGTTTATTGAGTTGTGCACGAACATGATAATAGAAATAGAACAAAATGGATCATACCTAATTTAATAAAATAATATAAAACAGAAATTGTTGCTCATCTATTATCACCTTATGAAACGAAAGAAACTTTTCGGACAACCTAATATGATTATATTTATAATATAGTACATCGAATTTCATGTGAAAAATTGCGAATTTTTCAACATGCAAATTTCATGAAGAAACGAAAGAACGAAAGAGCGAGTAATATTCAGGCAATTGTAACAAAAATAACTTGAAGCATCGTGAAAACCGTTCTTCATTCAGTTTACGATGTGGAAAAAAGGCTGCAGTGGAAAAAAATTCATTTTAATGTTTTGTAGCTTTGTCAATGTTTATATTGGACTGCATTTCTTTAAAATTCATTCGTTCGTTTAAAAATTCATTCGTTTAAAATGCTACCAGACTTTACGTTACGCAGGAGAAACGCTCAGGCAATATTTTTAATCACGGTTATAAGTACTTCTTGAAAAGCACAAAATTCAATTCGCTGAAAAGTAGAGAAGTTAAAGTCTTGTCACTACGCCATTCAACCTGCGACTATCGCGTCTACTATTATTGCAATTGCTAATGAATTTTTGAAGATGTTAACTCCCACCGTTTCCTTCCTTTTCGTATATTGTTTAATAACTTTCTAATTAATTCGTGTCGCCTTCCAGCGGATAATTTTAATATCGAATTAATCCACTAGCGACGTTAAAATATTTTCACAAATAAAACTCTCAATGTAACAAGAAAATGTCGTCGTGGAACGGCTGAATAGTAGTTGAACTGCCATGTAGCATAATTATTTTAATATTTAAGAGAAACAGAGTGAGGACGAAGCGATGTTTAATAATTGTCATTGTATCATATCAAATATGTTACTTTTGTTCATTTTGACACTGTAGTTTCATATCCTTATGTACGAAGAAGAACGACGTAAACAGAAATTTGATTTATAAAATCACTTCAAATTTCTCGAATTATTCAGAATCCGTTCACGGATCGAGGAAATTGGTGTAAAGTTTCAAAATTTACAATAAACAATAACAATTTCGTTACAGCGCAATTTTAAGCGTGTCCCTCTGCGAGTTATTTAGCTTCCTGCGTATAAAATTCTTCAACATTCCAGTTTCGTATTAAACTATTCGATTTTTTCAATGGCCAGAAAATTTTCCTCGCATTTCATAACTGTTTGCTTAATCGATTCGTATAACATGCCCTTTAATAACCGTCACATTTTTATTGTAGAAGATATTTCGATACGACGCGCACCATTAATGCATATTTGGATAGGTAAAATTTATTGGAAGAAAGAAGAAAAATTGTAAAAATGAAAAAAGTCCGTGTATAATCCCATAAATATCAATAGCTTATGACAAAAATAATATTTTAACAAATAACATACGCGTGTACAAAAAGACGGCCAGTGTCCTACATTTCCGAAATACTCAAAATTGATTCGTAACCTATTTAAAAAATATGCAGGGCTTTGGTCACAAAGTTTTAACATTCATACACATACATGACGCATACATACTCTACTCGACCAAGCTATCGCCCAATATCTAAATTAAACATCCACTCGATTCTTCATTTTCCTTTAAAAGTTAAAGGAAAGACGGGAATTTAAAAACCTGGTTCGTCGTTCGTCTTAATTCTAATTTATTTAATTCTTTTTAAATTGACAATTTTCTCACCTGTATGGGACGCACGTAGGATCTGTTATGATTTTATTCTTCATTATTGCATCGGTATATAACAAAATACGATACACAGAGGATCAACGCAAAGTTAATTCGACGTATGAAGAGCCATGCGGCATTAAGGTAATCGTGTTGAAAGCTTTGCAACGCAATGATAACACGTTGCAATCCTACGCAACATGAACAATTTGAATTAAAAGGGGAAACCGCGGCAACTGTGCGAGGAAACACGAGTAGCTGGGCCGAGCTCGCAAAACAGAAGCACAATCTAGCACAGAAGCTCGGATCCACGCGAATCCCGTCTTAAAGCGGTCGACTAGGGCCGCTTTACAGACGTCCTTTTCTGTTATCCAACGCGGTACCTTGAAAAGAAGTAGGTTACAGGGTCCACACATAGTCGGGGACAAAACTATGTGAATTATATATCTAAATTTTATTTATTATACGTTTTATCTTCCATATTATTATACATATACATATTTGTTATACGTTATTTACAATTTACTTTTAATCAAATAGCTTCGATTAAATAGTAAATAATCGAAATGAATATTTACATTTTTATGTAAACAAGCTCTATTTAACAAAACTTCATTGGCATCCATTTCCACTGTCCAGTACGATGAGACCAGGAAAAGAACGAAACACCAAGGTGAACGTGGAAGGATAACGTAGACGTACAGCTCTGATATTCATACGTATAGTTACAAAAGTGAGAAAATCGATATTAGTCGTTAAGCTGCTAGCCATCCTATCCTGCCTCCTCCGATTCATCATCCGTTTCCCTCTGATACACCGGGCCTTGATTTTGTCCTATTCCTTTTTTCGATGCCAACTCCGAAGCGTCCTCCAAATTTCTCGATACATTGTCCGCGATATTCGTCAATATCCGTTTTTTTTCTTTTCCTCAGTCCCTTTGAAACTATTCTCTACAGTAACGAAAATATTCTCCGCTCTTTCTATTTCGAGATGTAGGAACGTATGCAATCATGTTAACGTTATTTAGATATCCTACTCACTGTGATGCTCATACGTCGTCGTATGATTCAGAATCTCGTGTTAGGCGGTCCCATGTATCGTACTCGTATCTACGCATACTCAGTTAGTAGCAGTTCGAAGATAGCGAAAATGAAATTTTCTTATTTTTACACGCGGAAGATTCATTTCATTTATTTCATTAATGAAATCCTCGTGTAATAAAGAATTTAATTATTCGCATTCTTCGATCACGGTATCCATATGTGATTTTTTAAACTTCTATCTTGGGAGGAGAACGTAACCCAAGGAACCACCAAGTTCGTATATCCTGCGAAGCGTTGTAATATTAGGAAATTCTTCTTAAAAAATCGAAATGTTATATTTATCTACAAAAAGTTGTCTTTTTTTCGAAAAATAGATAGAAACTCAGAATATCACCAGGTATATCAATAAACAATTATCCTCCAATACGGAAGAAAATCTTCCACATAGCTGATACAGCAAATATGTGTAACGTTATAATAACACAAGTGTTAATAATTAACAGTAGATTTCTAGCGGAAAGTTTATGATTTTAATGCACTGTTACAGTTGGAAGAAATTATTCTGGAATTATATTTTACTTGGGTAAAAGATGTACAAAAATTCAATACGAGAGAAAAATTTCGTTCGGTAAAACGGAGAGAAAAGCAAAGTCGTGGGAACATTGTGGAAACATTTCGTTAATGGGAAAACAGGTAGACGATGTTGGCCAGCAAAAAGAAGGAAATTGCTGTCCAAGATCGATAGTAATGATGGAGCGAAACAGGCAGAATTATGACAGCGAATTCTGATTGGATCTCGTTAAAGAAATTCGTGTCAAGAATAACATGTAACAAAGGCGAGACTGTGTATCGAATGTGACTCTTAACTCGTTACATTGATAACGCCTAATGCAACAGTAGCGTGCTAATAATTGTGGACAATGTTTGTTTCCAGGGTTATTCGATACTTAACCATATGTATGATGTGTAGCTTTGAAAGATGTTTCTACAGATTGAAACGTCAAAAGGAAAATATCCGTGCAGAAACGTTTGAGAAATTCATGTTTTTCGTGAAGAAAGAAATAAAGTGAAATACTTATTTCGGTGGCTATTAACAATTCTAAACAACACAAAAATGCTAAAATATTGTATCCAGTTATATTCAAGAAAATAACGATCTTCTTAACCCCTGGTCGGTTAAAGTTACAAAATTCCGAACATACATCCTCTGTGTGCACGTTTTACAAGGGATATTCCGTTTTGAGACGCAATTCTCGGCTTAATGCCGTTTCAAGTTAAACGAGCAACGCATATCGCTACCACGTTGCCATTAAACGACGTATAATTTTGCTTTACCCGGCCTTTGGAAGATCTCGCGAAATGCGCTGCACTCTGCTTGTCTGTTCTTAAAACGATACAATGCATATTACGTATTTGTACGCAACTTGGCATACTGTTAGGAAAGAGATTAAAATTCAGCAACTAAAAATTGTATATGATCTTCCTCTACCGTTCGTAAATTAATGGCCTTAATGCTCGGTTGATGTATCGAACGAACAGCTACGAATATAAATTATACGATGCAAAAGTTCCATAGAGTATTATTTTACATAATGTAGAGTAATATTTTACATAATAAAGATGCGTGAATAAAAAAATCATTATTTTCAAGAGATCGTACGCTGTTCCTCGTTGTACCGCAATGTGTTATTATGTTTGTAACAATGCGTTCCTCAAGCTTAAGAAACGTTTTAGCGACAGTAAATCACGATCGGCTCGAAAGTGATTTAAAAAATACGTCGCAAAATTAATCTATCGGGTTGAATAATAAATTCCTTCGTCTTTCGCTAATGCATTCATTTAAAAAACTATTGTAGAACGTGTTTGATAGATATAAATTAAATACGTTGAACGTAATTGAATTTTTTAAGCCATATATAAGGAAGAATATTTTAAACAAATGGGACGAAAAAGTTACTTGCTGATTAGATAGATTTTTTATAAAAGTGATAGGACTTGACGAATGAACTTATTACTCAAGTTCAACATTTTTGTATAAAGAATCACCTGCTGTCCGATTGTCTGATATTTTGACCCTACTCTGTATAAAAGCAATATCGTCTCAGAACCTATGCTGCGCCTGCTTCGATGAAACGAATGTACGTCATAAAAGTAGCCGAGCCTTTCTTTCAAAATACCCTACGTACTCCTCGATACCGCATTGACCCTATTTCAGACGTGCTCCCTTCCGAACGACGTTCCACGAGGAAACGATATACTTTTCCACGGCAGGCTCCCCCAGGTGTATTAGTATGAAAGCCCCGGTTATCATCACTGAAACATTCCTCACGCGAACAACTTCTGGCCCCTTCGATGATATATGCGCAGGGGTTCTGCAGGGGGCAGAACACCACATGCACAGCCGTCACATGATCCAATTTGAATAATTTGAATAACTTGACACGACAGCAATAGCGTACCACGAATAATTCCTCCGCGATGGACAAGGCAAATTACTTAATTGCATGTCTCACGATTCTTTTTCTGGAACGGTGGCGGGCGATTGTAAAGCGGACCGACATCATCAGAAAACGTGTGATCTCGTTGGCCAAAAATTTTTAATTAAAATCGGATTCAGTCGCACGACTTTAGATGACTGGGAATGGCTTCGAATCTCGTGCATAGTCCGACGATTAGATTACGGATTCGTATGAATTTGTGGATTCGAAGATACAAAAATACATAGAATTCGCATAAAATGCAAAAATATTTAAGACGTAGTGAGTATAGCTCGTAGCAAACAATTTCAGAAAAAAATATCTGAAATTATATATATATAATTTCCTATATAAAAATATATAATATTTCATATGTAATATCAAGCAATTTTTAGCGATCAATAAGTTTTTAAAATATTCTATTTTTATTAACAAAAATGTTAAGCTTTAGTAATAAATTCATTCGTCAAGTCCTATCACTTTTATAAAAAATCTATTTAATCAAGAAGTAACTTTTTCATCCCATTTGTTTAAAATATCCTTCCTTATATATGGCTTAAAAATTTCAATTACGTTCAACTATATTACCTTGATTTTTGTTAGTTTTTTGTAAATGATATTTCAATCTGAATATTGCCAAGCGTTATCCATAATACACACTTATCTCTTTAAAATCATCTTTAACTTTTCTAAATAACATCATTTACATGTTAATTTCAGTACCTACTGTAACGAATCAGCTAATGTTCGACAAATGTAATTGGCAAATATTACTTTATCAGTGGTACTAATTCAAAGTATTATATTTTAATGATAATCGGTGTGACAAGTGTAGCTTCCCTAATCTCGACATACGCATAATCACTCCGTTACAAATTTACGTAATTAAAGCATATTATATATTATTAAAAGTAACATTTGCATGTTCCAACAGTGCTACAAAGCAGAATGAGAGCGAGAATTATTATCGCGAGTACCTTGTTCATACACGCTTAATTTGCAACAACCATTGTAAGCCTGGCTTACATTAGTTACATTAACCGCTTTGTTACATCAATGAGTTACCGCTCTCCGTAGTAACCACTGCAACATTCTATTTTTGAATTAGGGTTCCAACCGTTTTAATCACCAACCTAACTAGTACTCGTTATCAGTAGCTTATTTACGAATTTAGATGAAAAGCTCCTTTTGTTCTAACCTTTCGTACTCCACTGATGTTGCTGCAACGATATTAATAAATTGAAGATTGTATCTTGTACCGTTTCTAATAATAAAAAAAATTGAGAAAAGGACGAAGATTACTGTATAGGTTTTTTTGAAACAAAATAAAAAATTTTCGTTACGTAAAGAAAAATATCAAAAACGTTACTTTGCTCTACTTGTATATTCTAGTGCAACTTCTTCATCGAATATCTCTCTGGAAAACGTCACTCTATCGACGCGATTTAATTAAGGACCATATTCCACCGAAGGAAAAAAGAGGTAACAGTATTTTTTCCAGATAAAAGAAGTAAGGAAAAATAAACGGTGTTTTTCATCTGTCGGAAAATTGACAAATAGACGGTCGTTAATCTTTGTAGAAAAATTCTGTTTGAGAGGTAGGTTCAAGTAAAAAAAGCTGTTTTCTTAATATAAAAATCAGTGAGTCACCAAAGACATGTATATGACTTTTGAAAAGTATAAAACAATAGAAATGCTAAGATAGGATGTAGCAATAGAAACGTAAAGCAGAAAGAATTATTTAAGGATTTTGTTTTTGCAACAAATATTTACGTTGCAAGAATTATAATTCTGTGTAGTACACGGCACGAATGCTGTTAATTTGTAACGTTAATTTTTGCAATAAACGTGTAAAAGCTTTTGCAAGAAGGACCGAAGTACGACAAATCGAATTGCAGATTTCTGCATAGACGCTCAGTAAGTGATGTAGCCAGGATATTGATCAGACCAAGGGATACAGGTCGGTATAGAACACGCCATCTGTGCGAAGAGAATTCAACTTCCTAGCAAGCGCAATAAATCTTCTGTAAACAACGATGAAACTATCGATCCTAACTAATAATTTAAATACATTTAACCTACGTTTTGATAATTATTTTTATCATTTCAGAAATTTTAGATATGCATTATACTTTCTACCATATTTTTTGTGCGAACTAAAGTTATGCTTAATTTTAATTTTAATTTTGATAATTGAAGAAAATTGTTCTTTTAGCGACACTTTTAAAATACAATAAAGGAGGATACACATTTTTACAAAGGATACAAGAAATATCTTCGATGTTTCTAGTGTTAAGTTATTCTAACATCTTTTCCTAATCTTTCCAAATAATAGCTTGTCTAACATTTCTTTGTTTTTCATTTCTTTTTGTAATTGCAGTTAGGAAAGGGGAACAAGGTGTTTCAGTTGCGCGGAATATATGTTTCATACATTTGTATAAACAAACTGATGGATAAAATACGATGTGTATTTCCCATGCTTCGTGAAATACTCTATTCGCGCGATCAATCTTACGAAGTATACCATATTCCATGATATTTATTAACTGACAACAAAGATCGATGTGGTAACGTTCAGGGAAGATAATATAGGAAGCGGGACCAATATACTGCCATTAATCCGCCTTTGACATATCACCACGCAAGACAGCATCCAAACGAAGCTGCTTGAAATAACGTGTCCTATTAAATTATTAATGTTTATGTAAGTTCACACTTTTACCAGGGCGACTGAAAAAATAGTATCTGACCGAACCACCCTCTAGATTCTAAATATTTCGATGAATATCTTGATTTGATCGTTTCATATATTTCTCTGTAACTATTATTGTACGTCCTTGCACGCTTAAATTTTTCAGAAATGCATAAACATCCGTCGTCTATTTATTATTCACGGTATTCATTTATTATTCATTATTTTTTGCATAATGTCTTCCAACGTGAAAAATTCGGTTAATCGATGGAGAAACGACTCTTGAAGGAAAAAGATCGTACACGTAGAAAAAATTATTCATCGTGGAATATCCACGGTCAATGTTTATGTATTAAAGTCATGACGCAGGCGAAAGCTGCTGATTCATTTCGACTAAAAAGTATTACATTTTAAATAAATGCAGGCTTCTGTGCCACTCGGTTTACAAACTTTTAACCAGGTATATCGTGTGTCATTTCAATATATAAAATATTTAGTTAGTTCACATTTTTCTACTACGAAACGTCGAAACTTAAAAGGTCCTATTGAAATATGCTTTCTCCTACTTCACGTAGAGAAATTTCAAAATCCATATATATTTGTACTACTCATAGATATTCAGAAACTTGAATTATTTTATAGTAACAATACATATATGACTGTTACCAAAACGTACGATATAAGCTAAAGACAAAAGCGATAACGTATATTGCATACAGTAACAATAGTCATCGATAAAACGAATAACGATACGAAATATCAAAAGCATCAAAAACATCGAACAATGTATATATATAAAATTGATAGGTACTTACACAGAGAAGTGGTATAGGAAGCACTTCCAGCCAGTGGGACGCTCCAGGAAGTTGTAAACTTGGCCCTGAAAGGTCGCCTTCCCAGCACGCCGATGTTCCTTCACGTGATAACGACCCTCCCACGTGTTACGTTCGCCACCGGTGTTTGCACCCAACAGTAATCGTGGATCAACACCTGAACATTCGTGAAATTTCGTTGAATACTCCAAACACCGATAAAAGTACGGAAATTTGAAGATTTTTCGTCAGGAATTTCAAGTAACATTCCACGAAGCATTGAGTTTCCGCGAAGCTAAAGGATAGATAGGATGACTGTAAAAACGTTAGACTAGATCTACGTATAGTATAACGTAAAGGTTTATCGTTACATCATCTGCGTACCAAATATTTTATTTTCATTTTTATTTTCATTAGAATATTTCATTTTAGTGTAATGTTAGCGTCGTTTCTTTTAGAGTTTTTTTTTTTTGAAGGATGTAATATTTTTTAATGAAATTCGTTCCGAAGATATTTTACTTTTCGTATTTTCACATATATTTTCTTTATTCATTGAAACTTAATTAATACGAAATATGGTAATTTTATATGATTTAAGATTTCAGTTATCAGCAAACGAATGCAATAGGAATTAAATATAAAAATGACATCAGAATTTTTAATTCAGAGTTTTTAACTTAAATACGTATACGCGTATTGCAAAATTTTGAAAAATCTACACACATGCAAAGATAAATTCTTCCTGTTAGATACTATCAAATAAATATTAACAACGTAGAAGCATATATTTATGACACATGACAATAAATGCACATTTTGGTTACGTAATACATTACATACAAGTATATACACACATATAGATATTTTCAATTCAGTCTGGTAAAAATAAGTAACTTTAAAAGTTAATTTCAATCCACCAGGTGCACAGACGTTCACAACAATTTGTCGAGGAATTGTTCGAGAAAGTTTAATATCAATAAGTTTGCAAATAGCGCGATAGAGGTTTATACATATATGTATATAGTACTCTCACATAGACTAATCGACACTGGTTATGCATAGTAAAATAATTTATAGACACTGAGCTTTATAATTTTATTTACACGCGAAGCACATTAAAAGAGAACTTTATCAGTTATATGATTTCAAGCTTAAACCCCAATTAACGTTGTTAAGAGTATCAGATCGTTACATAATAAATATCAGGCTTTCAGTTATTTTAAAGTCATAAAACTTTCAATAATTATTTTCATTCGTGTATTATCCTGTTCGGAAAGCTTCGGTCAACTATTTTCTTCACTGATTCAATAATATTCTCAAAGCAATTGTACGTTCTACATTTTGCAAGCAGCGATTTGACAAGTTGAATCACCAACATTTTCTACAAATATCAATTTGATCAAATTGCACCGAACCGATACAGCAACAGAAATCAAAAGAACTTGCACAATTATTTTAAAAAGTATATTATTTCGGATGGTCCTTTGTTTGATTAAAAATGTTCGTTTTAAAGCTAGTTGTACCCATTTCCGCATACCATTCGCCTCAAAACGCATTTTGTTTATGCATTTATGGAAAATATAGAATGATATATTTTAGGTTTCTTAGGTTTCACCTTTTTAGTTTCTTTTACTTCTTTAGTGCATTGATAAAATTAAGAATTTGCATAAATGTCCGTCATCTGTTTATTATGCAACAATCAAATATTTGATTCAAGGCTTAGGGGAAACACAAGTAGATTATTGTTAATTAGTTTATTCGTCCGAAGATCCTGTTACTTGGTTAAAGCATGAGCCTTCAATACGCTAAATTATTCATTCATACCAGGAATTACGTACACGGTGTAGCTTAGAACGCATCTCCGTATTATACATCCATCCCGTATACATATAATCTGCATAGAGATCGTATTATGTTATATAATCGCATAAACTATTTACCATTTGTCAAAGCCTCAGATGTTCCGCGAAGCTGCTGCAAAAGCACATCGCGAAGCCCATATATGAAATAGAAACGCGTTCAATGCAATCGAATCTCTTTGATAACTCACAGCTATGATTTCGTTCGATAAAGATAGTATAAAATAAAATCCGTATTTAATTAAAATACTTAAATCGAATTTTATTATTTGCTATCATCCTCGTCGATTCTTAATAGTAAATCTTGTATTTACTAGAGCTATATCATTTAAGTAAGATTGATATTATCTTATAAACGCTCCTATTCCGAAGGTATTGTTATTATTTCCATCGTTTTCGCAATCGATCGCAAAAATTTCCCTGTGCAACGTACAGCACTGCACACTCGCGGCAGCAGTTACAAAACATCGAACTTCATATTACCGATGAACTATAATACGAGTTACGTTCAAGTCGATTAATACGTAATTATTTGTTATCCACTGACGCTGCGTTCGATAGGATTTATTCGTTTATTTATTAAACAATGTCGTACAAATGAAATTTTCCAACTCCTTTTGACGATATACATATCTTTAAATAACAAAGAGAGACGCGTTTATCACTCAAATACAATCGATATTCCATCAGAATGTAAAATAAAATTTATGCAAAATTCTTATTGAGTAACCCAAGAATGAAATGCTTTATTACATAAGAAATTTACAAATTTGCCAATTGCAATAATGAAATTCTATCGCCAATCAAACAGCAAATTGCTCGAAACTTTTTCAATTAAAATTCGGTATGCTAATTCAACTTACGTTTCTCATCAAAAAATACATTATTTTTTGTCGAGTGCGACAAAGAGACGCCTGTTCGATCGAATGGATTGTCATCTGACGAGATAAAAATTTGTGGCTACGGGACAGAATTGACGAGGGAGAGACGCACGATTGCACGAGCGGTTCGATCCGCGCCTTTTTATCCGCCACTCTTTCATTAAAAACTGTCGAGTGCGCCCACGAAAAAACCACAGCAAGCTGAACACGAACCACAGGTTCCGAGTAATCCAATTATTTGGCGAGTAAATATCGGCCACGCATGAACTTGAAGCGGACAGAAACAACCTGATGCGGAATTAAAGCATGTCACCCATAAGGAAATACGATATTCTCAGGGGATATTTGTAATTAATGCTATTCGAGCCACGAGTCGAACAATTTCGAGCGATTTCTTTTTCAGGATACTATCGACTCGATTCAGTTTAACGTCACAATGACTACAGAAGGTATTAATTTTTTATGTCCTCTTGCCTGATTATAATACGGCATATTTTATTAGTTCTTCTTCTCCGTAATAAGTTGAATACTTGAGACATTGAATAATCAGTTTAAAACGGGAATTTATCTGTATATAGAACGACATATAACTGTATCTGAACTTTTAAACAATCGTTGACTTAAAAAATTCAGGAGATCATGAAACTGTGGCATCGTGCCATTTAAGAAATTTAAGTACACCGAAGGCGTAGAAGATTGCGATGTAAATAAAATCTTCAACTAATTACATCTTGTTCGAGACGATAAGATCAATTTTTCCTTCAAGCGCAATTTACAAAAGACAATATGTTTTACGTGCACTAGGTATACAATGATGAAACTGAACTAAACACATGACAAAGAGTTAGATTTTCAAATACTGAAAATCCGATATATCGTTACTTACAGCGGCAAGTAATTTAACAAAATTTTTCTGCCAATAGTTCGCACCATTTTCCAAGTATATCGTTCTTTTTCGATAAATTCTTTACCGTCTACCATTATTTTCATATTAATCCGAAGCATATTCGTTTTTAATACCTTATCGCGTATATAATAAATTATTTATCAAGCTTATATTATTTGTACCGCAGAGCAGATATCGGTGTATCCAAAAATACATTCGATACAATCATGAATTTATCTACCTTTGATCTAGCGCTTTACTAACTTTTTTCTCACACTATCGCTTAGCAACCTGACTGTAACCAGGACCTCACCCCTGAAACGCTTCCGCTTACAGGATATGACGTCATCTACCCTTCCATTACGAACTGAAAGTAAGCCGATCCTTCGCAGTCAATATTTAAGCTGTATCTACATACGCCACTGGTGTCCGAGAAATCCCAACAATTCTTCACATTTCACCAACTTACTTTACATTAAAATTTGAAGGAAGAATAATTTCTTATCCAGAAATACTATAGCACGGTGCATGTTTATTTCGTTTATTTCAGATTATGAATCTTCTCGATTTATATATTAAGAAGCGTTTAATTTATAAAAAGAAACGATTATAATCGACCATTATGCAAAGTAACATGTATGGACGAAAAACGCTCGATAATAGTTGAAGTGGATCTCACTTCTAAGAAAACTCTACATCTTCTCTGGTATTTAGTTTTTGGCACAACGATTCTCTTCACAGCAGCTTCTTTCGTCTCTATTATATTGGGTTGGCAACTATTCCATTAACACCTTTTATCATTATCACCTAATGACAAAATTCGCAATCACTTAGTTGACAACCCAGTACCGCGGAAAGATCGCCGACATACAGACAATGTCGACGATAAAGCTCAAATGCCGACAAGCCGAAAGAGTGGGAAAATTTCAATAGGTCTAACGGCTATCAATACATTTCGGCACCGCAGCAGTTGATATTCAGTTAGCCACCAGAGAGTCAAGAGTCAAAAGTCGTTAATCGAGAATTGTGATATCACGCTACTGCATTAAGTTCGCGTTAAATAATCATCGTTTATCTGTTTAATTCTCTGTAACAAATCAATTTATCAATACATTATCATGTAGAACAGAAACCACTGGAAATCCTAATTTCTAACATTTCTGGTAAAGAAATCCTATAATACATTCATCCACGCGTTTGCTTTCTTTATTCCGAGATATAAAACTTCAACAATAATACAAAATACAAGACCATAAATTTCAAAGGTCCACGAAACACACAAAAATTAACACTTTAACGACCAATAGCCTATTAATCGGTTTATGTCGCCGACGCTCACCGACCGATAGCCTATTAATCGGCTTTTTGTCGTCGACAATCTTTCTCATTATTTGAGCAGTAATTTGTTATTTAGTACTAAGGTATCTTGCTCAGTTGCGTTAGTTGCATTGCTTTGTAAGCTCCCCACAGTTTTATACCAATTTGAACAACTTACCATTCGTGATGAACGAAAAGAATGGTATTGGAGAGTCTAAACCGAAACAGAGCCGACGGCAGGGAGAATATGCTGAGCCTGAGCTGCCGGTCGGACGTGCGTATACTGTTGAACAGCTAGCGGTCAGTAAAGTGTTAAGAAGGTGAAGAAGCTCAAATTCCAATGAACAAGGTTACCATCTAATGTCGATTGCCATCTAACAAACCGGGTCGTGAAACTCTCAACACATTATGATATTAAAGGTAAATAAATATCGCAATATTCAAGTGCATCAAAGGGGAACAATAATCGTGAATAACCTCACCTCCGCTAAAAGTATCATTGTTGTCGGACTGCAGCGTAGCACTCGTGTCGGATAAGGGCGACGGTGCTGGCCTTAAATCCGACGGTGGTTCCAATCTCAGTAAATCACTTCCGCCATCTCCACCGCCTCCGTTTCCTTTTCCGACCTGTACAATCGTCACGTTCAGAGGTCCCCGGTTACCTGTCGTAAAACAGAGAAACTGCTATGAGGCTCGGACACCAAAAATACATCGTCTAGATGTTTGCAACGACGGTGCTCGCTGGTACTACTTCCGGCCAATTCGTCGACCAATGTATTGCATGTTTACCAACTAACTTGCAAATTGGAACTTGCATTAATCCATCAAGACGGTTTCATTTGTAGTTTTTTTTCTTCGATCAATTTATATAATCCTTTTTTTTTTTTTTACATTTTTTTTATCTTCTACCATATACTACTCTCTAAATACTAAGAAGTATTTAATAAAGCTCTTTGTATTACTTTATAAATTACTTCCTATTACTTTATAAATTTTTATTATATTCTCGACTATGCGTGTGACTTTATAAATGATTATCGTGTAATCCACGGAAGCATAAAACGATGGAGAAATGATGAAAGCTGTATGTATTGTAAGTGTAAGAAGAACTAGGGATATTACAAAATTATTAGAAATATAATCGGTATAAACGAATTTTATCATTATCAAGACAATCACTAACAAGTTTCTTTCTTTCATATATGCATGCGTAATAGTAGAACGAAGCATATATATCTTTTTATTCCATCTAGAATTTCCATCTCAAATAACCCAGCGATAATTAACCAAGAGTAAATTACTCGTTCGATAAATGGAGAAAGAATGCAACTTCGTGTATGCTGAAGTTACATATAGTTTCTCGGGAAATTATTATAGCCAGAGGCCATTTTTTCGATCGATACTGGCGTTGTAGACGCGATAATTAATTACCACGAGCTCAACTAAAAATACAATTACGTTAATGCGGTATGTTACATCTATATGCACGCAACTTTCTATAGAAAATGTTTCATTCTTCCTCTGCGGTACGTGAAGCGCGCACACAATGGTGTGCGCAACACCTTAGAAACACGTTCATTGAAACATTCTTGCGTTCGATGAAAACCAACCAGCATGTATAATGTCGAAAATCACCCTTGCATGGCTCTTGCAAGGTCAGCATTGAAGATTTGCAAGTCAGAAACACTTGAATTATCAGATGTACGAACATCTAACACTCGAACGATTCGAACTCTCGAACGAGTTGGATAGGCGATTATTCGAACCATTTCATCAGCCGAATAGAAACGTCGAATAGTCCTGCAGAATCATTTAACATTTCGCTAACGTTTTAACGTTCGTATCGTTCGAGTTAATCCATCGTTTAGGAATATCTATTTTCCACTCACTTTCCACCGTGAATCAATCGATCAATACTAATT
The DNA here is from genome assembly GCF_051014615.1 of Bombus vancouverensis nearcticus. Lineage (NCBI taxonomy): Eukaryota > Metazoa > Arthropoda > Insecta > Hymenoptera > Apidae > Bombus > Bombus vancouverensis. The sequence continues at coordinate 7,787,952 of NC_134912.1, read as the reverse complement.
CGACGAGCAGCCAACCGTGCAAAAATCGCGTATCAATGTGATTAAAGACCTTTTAACCTCGGGAAGAGTAAATTCGCGACGCGTCAATGAATATTCAAAGATATTCTACTTTAACTTGAAAGTAAATCTGATATTAGATAGCCAGGCTCTGTAATTGAAACACAAAATTAAATCGAGCATGTTTACATCAGTTTGCTTCATCTTTCGCGAATTCTGAGTTTATTAGTAATTGAATTAATTACGAAAAGTAAACGAAGGTGCGTGCGAATAGTTAAACGCTCACGATGTTTCCCACGTGTTATCATTTTCGATAATATAAAAATGGCCAACGCAGATCGATCAAAGTACGAGTAGTCGACGGCTTGGAATTTTTTCCGCGTTATATTTATTCATCAATGTCGGTCAACCGACCAACGTCGTTGACAATGGCAGATTATAATTATTCGAAGGAACACGATTATGAACGAGGAAATAGGCGATGAGTTTCTCGGGAACGTTACTAAGTGGCAATTAACCTTCGTTTTACCGAGCTTCGAGTAAGCTGTGTCAACGTTAAAGCCACTTAACTCTTAATCTATGCCTTCCCTGATTTCCGATTCAATAAATTATCGAAAATATCCGATGTGATAGAGCTTCCGAAAGAAAACAATCAATTCCTCGGAAAGAGCGTCGATGTGTAATATACTCTGAAATATACTTTGTTAAACCTGCTATCCGATGACTTAATGCTATGACCTTTTCTCTGACACAATTAGACATATAATATTTGTGTACGTGTGTATATATATATATATATATCTTCCTACAGGTTAAACTTACTAACCAGTGACGTAATACTACGACCTTTCGTTGTTTCACAGTTTTACCAGGTCTCCTCGGGGACTATCCTTGCTAAATGTTGGTAGATAGGAAAGAGAGATATAAGGGAATAGAGACATTATGTTTGGGTAAAGAAGATGTAGTAGTTGTGAACGGCGGCGTATTTCTAAGGGTCATGCAGGACAAGTAGATCAATGCTATTTTTATTTTCTTTTGCGATTTATAACGAGGATTTAACCTACGTATGGTCAGACGTATTCGTAAAGCTGAGGGAATCGAACTCGCGTAGCTATTCGATACGAAAAATCCGATTGCTTGTAAGACGTTTATGATAAAGATCAAAAATGACAAGTATATGACTTAAAAAGTAGGAATTCTTTTTACAAGACCCAACTATCAAAGCTACACAACCAATACACGGATATTTATTCGAGCCATCGTTACTCGTCGCGTTTTATTTCTCCTTTGAAATAGTTGACCATCGTGCCGAAGATTTCACGATGAATACGAAGAAACATCAAATCCTTATCGCGTCCTATCTATACAATCCGGTAGAACACTACTGACTTCCGAGTATATCGTATACGTAATAAAGGAAGACAATAAAATTTTACTGCTTAAACAGCCCTCGTAAAGCTCGGCTTTTCATAACCGATGACCAAATTCAAAATTATGTCGACTGGTGCACTCGGTGCAGGACCATCCAGATTTTTATGAAAATTTAATGGACGCTGCATAATCTCGGTTAGACGAGATTCGTCGTTAACGTAACGATTGCCCGACGAATTTTCCATATTTTGTTCACAATATCGATAAAAATTCTACGCTCTCCTAAATATCGTCCAGTATAAAAATATATGTATATATATACAAAATGTTAAAAGGTATTGTATTTAATACATTTATACGGATTATGTAACTCCATTTGTGTAAACGAAATTTCAGTCGTGCCTGATTAACTGAACTTCAACTGAGCTCCTATTATCTGAACTACTGCCGAGCATCAATCCATTTATACGAATGTCGAACAATAAGATGTAAACAATAAAGGCACGCATTATGCGACACACTCTCGTAATTCATTATTGATTATGTATTTAAAAGGAAAATCAATGTTTCGTTGACTCCTCTTGTACGAACGTGAACTTTCTATTAAACTGAACGAAAAATGATAGATGGTGGGGAGAAATAGGTGGACTTCTATTATGCGAACGACCTAGTTATTTGAAAGGACTAGTCCTCCGACAGGTCCATATAAACGAACTCTGCAGTATTTATAAAACATTGATATTATAGGTAAATCTAGCTTGCATGAAAGCTTAATCGAATTAGAAATAATTTTACGAGAAGTTTGTTCTATAAAAAAAACAAATGTAATTTGAAATCTTGCGATTGGCGCAACCTCCTCTTACGGCTTTTGCAATTAATAGGATCCTTCAAGGATTAAAATTTAAAATCTATCAAGCGGTACAAAAAACTTCTTCGCGTAAAGTATACGTTTAAAAATTGTGTGAAAAACTAAGAAGGCAAAACAGGTAAAATAGAGATAGTTCTAGGATCAAAGACAGAAACTGTTATTCAAACGGTATAAGAAATTCTTCAGTACTGAGTAAACATTTATAAAACATGTGAAAAACGAAGAAAACTTGCAAAGACAAATTTACAGATGGGCTAAAAAAAGTTGTAGGATTAAGAATGAAAATTAGAAAAGAATTACTCTTCACACGGTACAAGAAGTTTTTTCGACTGAGCGTATCTACGTATATTTAACTCATTCACTCATCGTTCGAACTAAATGATGATGTATTTCACTTGTCTTGCTTCACACTTTTCTTGTCCTCGCAACGTTTTATAACAGTGTTAACAATATACAGACAGAATGTATAATCTTTGTTTTTGATACGCCAGTGTCAGATATGAATTGTTGCTTTCCGTTAAAATGGATGTATCATTATTAGATGCTCTTTTTAACATGCCGGTTCTTATCCTTATAATTTTTTAGAATCTTCGACCTCAAAATGTAGTTTCAAAATAGAAAACGAAAAGCAATTTGAAAAACACTATCGCGCTCTGAGTGTGAAATTTGGAACGTGGATCTGTATGTCGTACCGTGCTTTAAAATATATCACACTCAATTGTATTATTAATTATTATTAATAATATCTTTAAGAAAAATTATAATTTAATTATCAAAAACTTCGTTCCATTGTGCTTGCGTAGAGAATAGTATTATCCGCCACAAATTGCAATGCTGTATCGTTTACGCGTAATTCGCGTCAAACTCTGCCGTACAGAGAAACAGCCTCGCACAAATTTCAACTGTACTTAAGAGATTAAACAAGTGCGCAAAGTGCTTAACGATGTTGAAAGTTAAATGTCGCGAATTATGAAGAAACATTTTAGTTTATTTAATTTTTCGCTAAAATAGCCAAAAAAGAGCACTTTGATTTATTCCATTGATTCAAAATGATACTTAGCGTTAACCTTACCTGGCTCGATTAAATGATCGGTTTCAAAATTTCATTGAAAATTGTATATTTATTGTTTATGCAATTTCTTATATTATCCGATTAATCAATTTCTCGATTTTTCTTAACATAGGAATCTACATAAAGTTAGATGAACGAAAGAAACAAGTACAGTTTTAAATTAAATTTTGAATCAGGTCATTCAACCTGGTAAAGTTAGCGTTAGACTGCGTAGTTATAAACAAAGAATGTATCTGATGAAAACCATCCCGAGTCATAAAAGATAATAGAAAATTTTTCCAGAAGCGATACAAAGGTGGTACAATACGAAGAAGACAAAAAGCTCATAATTCATTAAAAAGGTGTGAAAAAACGGGGAAACTTTATGCGATGGCAATAGATAAGATAAAGGGAGAAATGTGTTACCTGTTCTGGAGGGTGGAAGCAGCAATCCCTGAACCTCCTCTAGAGGCATCGCCTGTCCGTGATGGTCTCGGTAAGGTCGATGAGGTCGATCCTTCATGCCTCCTAACGAACGCAATGGTGGCGTTCGTCTTTGCCAGTTTCCACGTTGAACAACGATAGTAACGTTTGTTATCGGAGGTAAGGATCGAGGCGAAACTCAGGATCGGGTTCGGGAAACTGTGCGAGTCCTGAAGGACTCCTGACGATGACGAAGGACGGTGGTAGAGCGTCATCGCCCCGCCGTCGTCCCTAAGACCATGCCCAGCTTACAAAGAATCTCGAGTCGAACAGTTTGCAGTGTGCTACTTCAACAAGTTTAATCCTCTTTCGCTCTGTAACGATAAACAGAGAAAGTTTTGTTAATTATTGGAATTTCGATTGTCAGGAATAAACAGCGCGTAAGAAAAAGAAATCGAGGAAAACTTAAAAAAGAAAGTTTAATTCTTCTCGGTGGAATTCTACACGGATATGGATATGCGTGTGTTTATTAAATTTTTCCATCGAAATATCTGAAGTTGGAGATTCCTTTCATTGGTAAATAATATTTGATGTATTAATGAAAATATAGAATCACGGAAACGAGCATTACAATTTTTTATATTTTATTTTATATTTGTATTACTTAATATTTATAGTATTTATATTATATTTTATATTTGTTTCGACAGTTTTAGAAATTAATTTTAGTCGCCGCAACGTTTCGTGTTCTTCGCGTATAACATGCTATAGATTTAATTGACCACCTATTGCAATGATGTAATAATTATAATAATTCATTAACTAGGGCTGCACATTTTCTACCATCGATTAATAGCAAATTGTGTATTTAACAAGTATATTTCAGGTAATTTAAATACGTCGGTTTTTTATTTATAAAGTTTCGTAATTAAACATGAAAGAACTATCGAGGAGATTATTTATTCGTTGCGTCTCATCGAGTTGTTAATAATCTAATTCTGAAGTAATCAGAACGTTAATTAACAATCAGCTAGGTCATGCAATCAATTGGCAAGTTGATATTGCACATTTAATAATATTGCGTTCTCTGATAAATTCCGTAATGCCGTTAAATATAATTAATAATTATCATTCGATTAATCGAAGGTACAGAATTTTATAAAATTTGGCAGACGCGCGATAAAATGCAGATGATATTTCATACAATTTGGAATTATTTTATATTATAAAATGAATTTGGTCTTGAAATAATATATTCCATCACTTTATATGATATTATTAAAAATAACAAATTATCGATGGTACTCGTTAAATGCAAGCTGAGTAATGGATCTTATGCCAAAATTTTACGTATCTTACACGTGATTTCGATTGTAATTGCCAAGATTACTATGAAAGGACTACGACCATTTTTTCTATGAAACCAATTTAGGTCACATATTAATTGCTGTTGTGAAAAAGTTGTATCTTGTAGATAGACATAGGTATAATCGTTGAGCTGCTGATTGCACTGTCCTCGAAACTTATCATCAACCTTACAGACCACTTTACAACAATTTTTCAACCCATTTATGTATCATTAATTAACTGGCAATGAATAACTTTTCTCGCAATTCTACATTTTATACTTGTACTTTTATTAAATCTATGATTCTGTACATATATTTTTATGACGTTTCAATCATGCATTTTTTATCGTTACACATTTCTTTCTGTTTGAAAAAATAATACGAGAGGATATTAACAGCTGAATTAAATTACTTGAAATATTCCATATGATATAGTAATCTACAGTGCCACGTCTATCTTTCCATTGTTTTTCGTTACAAGTAACCCGTACGATCAGTTGATGCGATTATAAATACCGAAAGGAAAAGATAAGCTTAATGTTGAAATATCTTTACAACTTGAAAATTATTGGAAATACTGAAAATTGATTTAAAACATATTTCTAGTGAGAAAGAGAAACAACTTTTGATTATCACACCTTTGAACATGAACTACGCGAAGTAGACTGAAAACTAGCAATAAAGCGATCTGCCAATATACAAAATCTCTTGCCTATGCATATGTAGATCGTACCAATAACCAACACCATAAATCATTCAACGATGACAGAGTTCTTTCGTATTGCCAGCAATTTGGTATCAAAACGATACTTCTAAACAGCTTATCATAAATCGTCATTCTCATTGTTGTTTTATCATAGGAACGTACACCACGTGAATACAAAATAATTAAACCTTCCACGTTTACAGAATGTTAAAAACCAACCAATGTGCAAAATAAATATTCACATAAAAATATAAATCCAAATTTGGTACTTTCACTCCTCGTTAAAAAGATAACCCAGGTGTGCTATCTTTAATTTCTCAATGACGCCTGCGAAGTTTTTCGTCTGTAACGTATAATATCAAAACATTATGAGCTCATAATATACGGTTCATTGAAAATAATTAAAAATATTGTGAGGTTTAGTGTGTAACAAAAAAAATTGTTTTATTTTAAGAACGAGATGATAACACATGTATAGTAAGAAAATAATAATCAACATAAATTGTAACTAACAATAATTACTTATCAAACATATATACTTATTTAATAATGGGTACATTCCCCTTTATTTTCTATGACTTCTATTATACGATTTGCTATCGATTTATATAGTTTCTGGATATAATTTTGACTTAACGTATCTCATTTGCGTACAATTGCATTTTTTACTTCTTGTACGTATTGATACTGCTTTCCATTCGCATATACGCCGTGAACAAGTTCTGCCCAGCAATTTTCAATAATATTAAGGTCCGTGGAGCGTGCAGGCCGCGGCAAAATAGATATATTATTTTCATTAAAATATGATTAGACCAATCTTGATGTGTGTACAGATGCATTATCTTGTTGAAAGATGTAATCAGGTCCAGAAATGCGTTCTGCGTGATTATTTATTTGTTCTTTGATTAAATTTATGTATCAGACACTATTCATTCTCCCATTGTTGAACTTGATACTTGTCTTGCCGAAATAACCGATGCCGGCCCAAACCATCACGCTGCCTCCTTCCATTTGTCGTCGAATGTCTGACATTGTCTCTTTTCTTGTGTCATGAAAATAATAATGGAACCCATCAAAACCATCCACTTGAATCTTTTTCGTCTGAAAATAGTACCCTTCTGCATTACTTTTTCCAATGCATTCATTCTTTTGCAAAGCGTAAACGTTCTACTTTGTGTTTCGTTGTTAACGAAGGTTTCTTTCTTAATTTTAGCCTCTTGATATTTTTACAGGATAGTAAAACCCGACAAACACTTGAAACACTGGCACTAAGACTAAATTTTTCCATTATTTGCTTCGTTGTTAACTGCGAGTTGGAAGCTACACGCAAAATTGCTCGCTTATCACGATCGGATAACGAGGACGGCCGACCAGTACTTTTCTTTTTGCCACAATCTTCAACATTTCTCAAGAAATTCTGTATTACTCTACGACTTCTTCTTATTACTTTCGATATTTTTGCTACTGATAACCGCTGCTGTTTTAGTTCGAGAATTTGCTTTTTTTCAGACTCGTTTAATTTTTTTCCGCATCCCATACTTACAAATTTATATAATATTCTACTGTAATCTTTACTCGTTGATAGATCGTGAACTACTGAGTAATTTCTAAACATATTAACAGAGTGTGTTATCATTTCGTTCTTAAAATAAAACAATTTTTTTTGTTGCACACTAAACCTCATAATATTTTTCATTATTTTCTGAGCTCATAATGTCTTAATAGTATACGTTACAGACGAAAAACTTTACACGCGTCATTGAGAAATTAAAGATAGCACACCTGAGTTATCTTTTTGACGAGGAGTGTATGAGTATGTAGTAGTCATAGATATCGATTTAGTCGCTACACGCAAACGTTTACAATTTACGGTATATTTTTGTAATCTATTGCACATATATACGTTACAGTAAATGTGTATATATATATATATATATATATATATAAGTTATATTAAAAATCCAACAGCATCAAAAAACTATACCGAAAAGTGAGAAGAAAACATGAAATCTTTGACTTCGATATAATCTTCGGAAATATAATTTTTATTATTAAAGAGCATTAATCAATAATTAGATTTAATAATAGCGAGAACACGAACGTTTTTGTGACTCGCTCTATATACGTATATAACGCTGAATTGCAACTGACGTGACCGTTCCCATATGTATTTTTGCCTATAGACACGCTTCACGTTCTCATACCCTCGGTCGTCGAAGCGGAGACGCGTAGACCACCGACAGCTGTTTGTTAAGAGTACACATTACGTGCGTGTGAAATAGATCGATAGAAATGCTGTCTCGGTTAGTAGGTCTAGTTCAACTGGAATTATGTAGTGGATCGTACAGTATAGACATGCGAGATCGTTCGTGTCTCTCAGACCGACAGTGACCTTATCGTTGCACGTGATACTTTTTTCCTGTCTGTCCTTCGTCTATCAATTTAGTTGGCGCCCCTTCTTTAAAAAAAGAAGAAGAAGAAGTAGAAGAAGTAGTAAGAAGAAAACTGTAAACACTTTTTCCAACGACAAGGGAACACAACTTGACGTGAGCTCTCCGAGTTTTTTTCCAACTCATTTTTTTTTATCACGATGACGACTATCCAACCATTAAAACGCGATTTACCACGATGTCCATGTCGCGCAACTATGCTACTATGCGAATATTTACGTAGCAATGGGAATTGCGAATGTGTATCAAGATTTTGAAATTAGCAGTGCCTGGTGTCCGGAAACTATTAAATTAAAACTTCAGTTTTCCTGTCCTTTATTTTTGAAGGTAGATCCAACATGTACATTTCATTTAGAGTACATTTACGAATTATTAATTCATTTTGAACCTTAGATAGCAAAGAACTTACACGAATATACGTACTACCAATGAATATAGGCAATAAAAATATCGATAATTATCTATGGGGAGTAGGAAAGAATGAGGCTAAACTACGGGTGTAATACTCGTAGGAAGAAGCAAAATTTTCGCTGCAACTATTCGGTATAATAAATCTATTATGTTTTCTAACCGCTGTTTCATTCTACTCTTGGTATTATGTTCATTCTTCTTCTTCGTATTATGAGATTTTCGATTTCTTTATTAAATTTATATGTCGTTGTTTCGTCGTATGCTAAAACAATTTTTAAAATGATAATAATAAAGCAAACATAAGTCAGGTTTGGATTCTGGACTATTTGATTCATCATAAATTTATAAAACTAATATCGCGAAGCCAATATAAAATATATATAATATATAATACTGTATATAAAATATAGTATTCGTTTTTCTCATCCGACGTCCTTAATTTTCTTAGAAAATTATTTCTGATGCCGAGTATACTTCGCCGTTCGAAAACATCATTTAGAAGCCACTAAGAATGATTTAATACGAAGCCACCGAGTAACAGTAATTTAATGCGTAGTAAACTGTTGTAAACAACTGCAGGCCATTGTATTTTTTGACGAAACCACTTCTTAAGTCATCTGAGATCCTACTTAACGAACAATTCTACGTATAACATGATACATAAATAGTTCACGTGATTCGCGTGTAAAGTGAATTATGTATTTTGATAAAGTACATTACGAAGGCGAATGAAAATGCACGGAGAGCATGCGATCTCTTAAGAAACTCTAAATAACCAGCAGGAAACTGCTTCCAATCGTGCGACAATGACTTTCATCAAATACGTGATACTGTGAAAGAACTACGTTGAAATTGAATTTGAAATATAAAATACCTCCTCAATGAAGAACATTATTTTCAAGCCACCAACGATGATTTATACGGTAATTAAGCATTTTGTAAACACTAGCCTGGTATGAATTAAAAAAAAAAAGATTAAAATTAAAACTACAGAATAAAAGATGTTAAAATAAAATTTCCCTTCTAAGTAGAACATAAAAATACCGGAATTTATCAAATAAGAACTACGTTAAACAGTACGTTACAAAAAGTAACGTGCCCGACTGCAGTTAGATTCGAATCAGCTATCACTTGAATAATTATGAAGGTTGCTGTATGTCATTAACTGTATCTAAAATAATGAGAATGGGAGGATAACGATCTACTTATGTCCCTCTTGTTACACTGACTCCGAGACAAGCATTCACTTGACTTGCGTACGAGATTCATACCTTCCGTTTTCACAAAGTTCTTTGTTGAGAACTTCTCGCGCAGAGTTCAACAATACAGCGTCAAAGTCACATTTTTTGCAATCAATGTTTGATGGACTTTTAGATTAAAATCACGCTGAACCGTGACGTATCTCGCGCTTCCGTCTTCCTATTACGCGTTTAACGAAATTATGTAATCATATTATCCTTAATTTCGGGAACCTCATAGGACCACGATATTAAAGGGCTACGAAGTTTTTAATCTTGAAAGTAAACTGAATATATTCTCAGAGGTTCGTCTAATTTTTTACGGCATTTACTTAAATGTTAACTATGCTCGTTATTTGAAGCAAAAGGTAAGGGAAGAGATATTAACTGGAAAAATAGCAGTAGAGGTATTCTGACCCATTAACTAACGGACAAAAATTATTATTTTCACTAACAGGTATAATTATACGGAAATTTATTCCTTCCAACGAGAGACCAATGTTTTTATGCATTTTATATTATACTTTATATTATATTATATTATACTATATTATATTTTGTAATATTATTTAAACATATTATGCCATATATCTACTTAAGTGGATCGGAAAATATTGGTTTTTTCGTACTGCCAGAATTAAATGTACAGAATATAAAACAAATAACATGTTCATGATATTTATTAAAAACATATTATGCCTACACTTTGAATCGATACAATAGTCAATAATTAATAATAAAATCTGTTATGACCACATAGCATCGATCAATACATCGTCAGAAAAATAATGGAGACCTCAAATAGCAAGCGACTTGACATTTAACGAACTCGTGAACTTCGAAATTCTAGGACAATTCACTGACCAACCCATTCTTCCATATAGACTAAAACTACTCGATTAAAATTCGTTTTTGAAAGAGGAAAAGGTCAATAAATCCTTCCAATCTGATGAATTATTTTATTAGGTGTAACAATCTCATTATGTGACCAGCGATAATGTAAAAGATATAATTAATTTTAAAGGCTATTTTTATTCAGAAAATACGCGCTTTTAAGCGAAAAAAGGGATATAAAGCTTCTTTCCAACAATCTGTACGCCATAAAAGAATATTGCACCAAAGGTACAGGTGACGCATGAAACTGCTATGTCTAATGAAATTTTGTCGCATCTTTCACTGTTTCAGCGCTATAGTTTGCCCTGGTTACATGGAACACCTTGTAGATCATTTAATGGTTCTATTTTTGTTCCACTGTAATGGTTTAAAATTTCATTCTAAAATAAATAACCTACGTGGCTAAATCATATTTAAAAAATATAGAATATAAAATGCAGAAATAACGTGTAACCAATGATGGAGATAGCCATTTCGTGTCAGTTATTTAATCGCTCACTGACAACAAGTGATATAAAAGAATATCTAACTATGCGATACATCAAAAGAATAGCTTTTCTTATCAGGGACTTATCTATTATAGGAACAAAGGCAATAAAAATTGTGTTGCAAATTATTAAACGAACATACCTCGAGATTCCTGCAAGAACATATACATGATACTAAATATTTATGTGCATGATAATTTTACTACTTTATGAATTGTCGCAAATGTCTTCTATTCCATTATATGTTTATTCTATTACATAATATCATCTATTATAGCTATTAATTTTTTATGAAATTATATTTGCTGCCCTATTTCGTCATATATGATTCAGCATTGCACGAAAATATTTTATTCCACGTTTCCGACTTATTTCTTCATACAGAACCGCCGTCTTTAGACTCGTCAATAGAGTGGTACAATTTTAAATGAACGAAACTGAGATGAAAGATATTTTGTCCTTTAGCAATTCAATATGTTTCTTGTATTCGTCTTCTACGGAGGATCATAAACTTCCTAAGCACACGTTAGACACAAAGATAAACAGGTATGTTTTAACTACTACAACCTCTACAGTTTTACTTCTTCAGGTGATAACGAATTCTGTACATTTGCATATAACGATACGACAGTTTCTTCAATTTTATCTGCTCGGACGTCAGTGAACAACTTAACTATACGATACAGTAAATTAATTGCTTTTAAATCTCTACCTTTTACTTTAAGTTACTTACTACTCAAATCCCAAAGATTGTCCACAAATTCTTTAATCGATACGATAGAAAATGAAAATTATATAATCTTTGGATAATTACATGATATTATAACGAGAAAGCGTGCAATGCGATGATTAACAGAGCGCAAAACGTTCGCAATAACGAACGCGCGAAAGGTATTTCATAATCGATGGCACATTAACAAACTAGATATTGTGACATTTCATGGAAATGATCAATACCGTGTGGAGTTGACAAAAATAGAGTCGTTATAGCGTAATTTTAACAGGTATCATCATCTCGATTTACGTAATCGATTTCCATCCTATAACATGTTTAACAACGGAAAATTATAACAGCTATAATAAATTCGACATTCTACAAATTTTCTAACTTGATATACAGATCCTGTAACCTATAAATCCTACGACCTATGAAATCTGTAGCCCATAAAATCCTGATTCTGTTTTAGCTTCGGATTTAATAAATCCTATTTTCCGCAGCTTTTACATTCTACAGATTCTGATGACCTACAAATTTGATAATGTACAGTTTACACAAATCTTATACCTTCGCTCTAACGTCAAATGTTTCACATGTAGCATAATGTATTTGACGTAAGCATACTTTACGAAATTAACGATTTTGCCATAAACTCGAAATGCAAAATTACTTATCAAAGAACAAGAAGACACCACCAACACGATCATAACTGTGTAAATACCTTTCGACCTACATTGCCACCCATTGTTCATTAATACCGTAACGCAATAATCAGATAATTTATATCAGTACGTATCATCGATACGAAACGTTATTACCATGTGTCTAGCATCCATGACAGAACAATTTCAAACGCCACTCAATCAGACCATAATCCCCATAATCTTAACCCTTCGACCGTGATGTGTTCGAAGAGGAAACCATTTGCTACGCGCAGCACGAGATTGTTAGCGAAGTACATTAGGAACATTAAACATCTAGTCATCGCTTCTCCTTTCATCTACAAATCGATTTACCATGCCACGTATAACGCGATTATCTCTTAGCAGCGACTAAAATAAGAAGAAAATGTAGAATAACATTTTTTACATAGACGAGCGATGAATTTTCGAGCTCGACATTCTCAGAAATTAAATCTCCGCATGACAAAGCTTTATCATAGATTTTCTTTTGAATTTTGAATTCAAAACCCAAGTAACTTGGCTAACTTACACGAATTATACATTTACGAAAATTACATATTCCGTTTGCTGTGTGTGTATTCAGTTCGCTAAGGAAAAGGCTCGACCAATATATCTTGAAATCGCTCATTGAAAATTGATGCTTAGGAAACAGAATACGAAACATCGTCGACTGAAAACGTTTCGTGACAAGCTGCCCTTCCCTTGCTTTCCAGTAAATAACTACAGTACCCAAGATTTATGTTGACGTCTATCAATGATCGATGTGGAGTTGTCATGCTAAATGATCCCCTTCCTTCTCTAATCGTATTTTCTATTCAGGTCGCTTCAGATTTGCTTACGGATTGAGCTTCTTTTATCTCCGCCAAGGGATAGAAAGAAATATATTAGTCAGATGTACTTTTTATCGGGTGCATGTGGAGAAAGGGGAAAACGAGAGAGAATGCATTGTCGCGGTTTTAAAAGTATCGATTATTAGCTGGTGTTTATTCCGACATGGATGCAGCTTTACAAAACATACCCGATTTCCGTTAATTAAATGGCCAACTATCCGGCAATTATCGAGTGACAAATTAATGACGACTTCTATTAATAGACTTCTATTAATACATTTTTTAATAAAGTAAAGTAATATTAAAAATTATTTTAATATTAAAGTAATATTAAAATATTTTTGTATTAGACGAATTTATCTCGAAAGATTTACTTCTGTAGACTCAAACCGATAAATACTGTCTACGGTTGAAATATAAATTTTTTTTATCACTATCGTGACTAAGTTGCTACTTCTTGGCCGAAGTATGAGATGAAATACTACGTATCACTATTACTACCTGTATTGGTCACTATCCTTAAGCCATCAGCGATAATAACCCAACATTGAGTTCACGCGATATTTTCTTGACGATTTATTTGCCAATCAATTTACGTTATTGAATTCTGTTTTTTAATATTTCAGCACTAAAAGGAAATTCTAAGGATTCGACTAATGTCTTTTACGTCACTGTGTCTTCCATTTGGACTATACAATTTGATAAAATTAAGAGAAACTGAAGTATTTATAAATTATGATTAATGCTTGGCCTTTCGTGGGTTAAAGGAACGAAACAATTTTTCAAACTTTAACATATATATGTGTATAAATGAATCGTTGTTATGTCAGATTAAATATTTTATATCAAAAGTAGAAAGTATTTAACGCTTCATATGTTGTATATGATAATTTATATATTAATTATTAATTATATTGATTAATGTATATTAATTAATATATATAACACACGAAACGTTAGATACTTTCTATTTTTAATAGAAAAATATTTAATCTGACGTAACAAGGATTTTCTTCTATCACTAATTGTAAAGAAATATTTTTCGATTTGAATGGAATTAGAATATAGATCCTAATCACTAAATATAAACATCAATTTTGTATTCGTTCTGGAATTTAAATTATGGACAATTGTAAATAAAATTTCGTGTATACTAGAAAAATACAATGTAAAAATATGAATGAAACCAAGCACGCGTTCATGTAGGAATAAATATATTCAAACTGCGAATGAATGAAAACATGCAATTATGTAAAACACCTCTAACTCACTATGTAAGATAGTGTTATAAGTCAGTGAGTGAACACTTGCTTTATCTCGAGTAACCATCGCTGCAAGTATATCTCTTAATTCAGAAGCTTGGCGAAGGAAATCCTTGAATTTTGTATGGACACAATTGCTATCGAAGTGTTCTGAACATGTTTGAATTATTCATGGTTCTTATTCATTGTCCTTGCAAATGCTAAGACGGCGTTAAACACGAAGCAAGAAACATGAAGTTTAAAAAACGCGACGACAAAACATTTCTAAAGGCAACAGCAGCGAAATTAAAATTAACGAATCAACTTGCTTCAAAATTATTCTCGTTAATGTCATTATTCGTTACATTACATAATTTCAATTACGTTATTTCTGAACCGATATCAAAGAGCAAATACTTTGCATCTTAGAAATCAACGACAAAGCAATTTCATGTAATTTTCCTAATAAAAACGATACCCACGTAAGATAAGCGTCGTTAATGATAACAAATGATATACGTATATATGTATGTATTATATGTGTGGTCATTATATTGTGATTCCCGGTCAAGTCTAATTTTATTGTTCAGCAGACACGATGTTTTAGCTGTGTGTAATAACTGGCACGTATAAATCGAGTTAAATAGATGAAAGATGACTATAACCTTGATGACCAACCGACTTTTCGATCGGTCATG
This sequence comes from Bombus vancouverensis nearcticus, assembly GCF_051014615.1. NCBI lineage: Eukaryota > Metazoa > Arthropoda > Insecta > Hymenoptera > Apidae > Bombus > Bombus vancouverensis. The sequence goes on along the minus strand of NC_134912.1, from coordinate 7,772,536 downwards.
TTTATCTGTTCAACGTATCAGAACTGCTAACATTAGTCAGTTCTTGAAACGATATATACTCATCCTGATTCTATAACGAAACTTTTATATTTCAGAAAAATAATTAACATTATTTCGTATAGAACATCTGATATTCGTTCATGGTATTTTCATAGCCTCCCCGTGAAATAAAAAGTAAAGTAATCAAAATCTCGAGGAAATTGACCTTTTATAATAATTTGTAATTTGACGTTACAGTGGAAAGATTGAAAGTATAAGATATAGATAGTATAGTATAGTATAGTAAAGTATAAGGTATACTCTTCGAGTATTATTAAGAAAATGATACAGATATTATTTAAAGGGAATATTATTTTTCGAATATCGAATATTATAAACCGCGTTCCTTTCGTAGAAATAACGTTAATTCATATTTCTTACAGGGAAAATTCCTGCACATCGTACGAGATAGACCAACAGTCTGTTTTGATAAATTCCTTTATGTAATTCGCTGAGAAATCTATTGGCAATATAATTTAGCGTATCGTGCCTCGAAAAGATCTATAAAAGTATACTTTTACATAAACCTACTACCGCGGCGCCGTAAATGATATACTTTTAATGAAATTACTTATCTCACGTCAGCGTGGTTTCGCGAACGAAAGGATATTAGAATCGATTCAGCATCTTGAATTTTGAACACGAAATTGAGAAGACGATCCACAATGGAAGAGGAGGTATAATGGGAACTTTGGTAGGCAAAGCGGTACAAAAGTTACTGACTGCCGGCTAGTGAATTTATAAAAGCTTCTACAACTTCAACTGACATTTCACTGAATCCTGTAGATTATATTTTCAGGAACTGGAGAAACTCCTATCCAAGAAGACGACTCCGATAAAGTCGTCCCATCCTGAATTTCATACTTGCACGCTCTTTCACTCGCTACTCGTTCCGCGAAATAATCTAACATGTAAAATAGAATTTAAGTTTGCCACTTTATGGATGTTATTAAATATTGTTTAGTGAAAATCATCCTTTCTTTTTCTCAGCCTTTGAAGACATTTGATCGAATAATGGATAATTTTACAATTGATTAATTAATTAAATAATAACGTATACTAACATTAAATAATTTTCACTTCCTTCTCAAATGTTCCCCAATCTTTTAGCAATTTTACCTGCAGAAAACAAATCTAACTGCAATCTTCTATTTATCAAAGTTTTGATAAGGTCTTGAAACGAAAGATCAAGTTTAAATATCTATTTTTACCGTAACAAACTACTTTCTATGATGTTGCTTCGTTTACCACAATAAACTGGCATAGTAAAAATTCATTATTTCGGATGACAGCTGGAAGATAAATTTGAAACTGCTAGCTAATCTCGCATATATTTACATATCTTAAAGGAAACAATGAAAAACAAGTTGAGCATTAAATATCTGCTAACAAAGTTACTGAACAAAATTTATATATTTTATACAGCGTCTGAAATTCTCTCCTGAAATTTATCGACAGAATCACGCGATCAGCGACCAAACTGTTGTTAGACACGTGTCAAGTTCAGTTTAAGGCTTGACAAAACAAAATACGTGACTTTCCATTTAACGCGTGATTCGAAAATTCGAACCGCGCAGTTCCTAAACGATCTGAAACTGCTTAAACAGTTATCGTTGATAACCAGCCGCAAAACATATGCATTGAAAACAGTTTGACAGTTTACTCTCGAAATTCATATACATATACGTTATTTGTATTTGCTTCGACGATCAAACGTGATCACGAAATATTTACACCGGGTATTATAAGACACTGTGTATATAACAACTCCACATAACGAGGTACACTACATAATACCATTTTTTATATCTTTTTGTTTACAATTAAGCGCTCGCAGTTCGAGTACCAACTATACAATTTAAATTGTATAATTTCGTGCAATAGAAAAAAAGATTATCATTGCTATCGACAATAACACTCGTTAATTGGAATTATCAACGAACAGTTTGAAAATATTTGGAAGATTTTCACCAATGATTTTCAAAAGCGAATAGAAGCAGATACGATTTAACGTCGGACACAAAATAGGATATTTGACCTTGTCAAAAAGCAGACATTTCTCAAGCAGCATCGCTCTTCTGGGAGCAATATGCTATGTAACTGTGCTAAACGATTCGTTTTTCAAACGAAGACAGACGTCAGGGCTTTTATCATAGCCCAGCGGGACTTTCAAGGAAGAGGTATAGATCGAAGAATACCAGCAAACGCGAGTGAAAAGAAGAAAAATTACGTTGCCCTCTGTTCACCTGATTTTCGCAGCGAACGAAAGAATAAAGCCTGATTCACACTAGCGGTCAAACGTACGGTTAAATCACGATCGATCAAAAATCTAAGATTTTTCTCAAGCATTCGCACTAAAAGATCATACACAATCACGTTCAGTCCAAGTCTCCTTCAATTTTTTTTTTTTTTTTTTAATATTTGATTCCTGAGATTTTGATTCTTTTTGAAATTTTTTCCCTATTTCGATCCAAAGTTTCATTTTGTCAAGTGTGTCACGATATCTTTCGCGACTGAAATCGTGGACTGACATCACGTTACAATTTCGTACAAATTTAATCACGTTCTTCATGTTCGTTTTCGACTGTCGACCGTGGTCTTAATCGTCAGCAAATCGACAAACCACGGTCAACAGATTTTCATTTGACTTGACCGAATCATCCATAGTGAATGCTCTCATCGGATCACGTGTGAACGATTTTGACCGGCACTTGACTTGACGCGATCTGACCGTACCGTGATCGCTAGTGTGAATCAAGCTTTACTGGACTATTTAAGTTCGAAAAATCGGCAAAGCTCAGAATCATTGCTCTTCGTTAAACGGACGACAAAGCGAGATCATATACCGTCCGATCAAAAGTTAAAAATCTTTATTCATAGGTAAAAATGAGCTTGAACGATTTTGTGATACTGAAATAGAAAATTTAAGGTCAGTACGCAGTTCGAAGGACTCAGAGGAACGCGAAAATGAAATTGAAATTTTGAAAGTTTGTAGTTCAGCACTGGGATAATTGAATGAGCGAAGCACGAAAATGTTAAGGAAAGAAAAATAAGAATTTTACAAGTTAACTGAAGAACATTCCCACCTAGAAGTCAGCCAGAGTAATTTCTTAAAGGACATGAGGAGATCACTATGCAATTCATGGAACATATGCATGTTCAGAAGAATGAAGAATTTTTTAATTAATTGAAAAAGTTGCTCGCTATTTATTATCTAGGAAGGAAGCGAGCAGAAACAATTCGTAATTGCCCTTAAGATCCATACAGTGGACAAGTTTCAGTGAACAGGAAATGTAACGGAAGATCAAATATTGGCGCAATTATGCAAATGACATGAATCTTTTGGCTGACAGTGTAGTTATAACAGTTCTTGGCCGGTTTCGTCGTTTACTTTGCACGTGCTCTTTTCACGTCATAATTTTAAGTCATCGCGAGTCTCTCTCCTTTAAAAGTCAGCTTTTATAAGTCACGGTTAATCGCAAGCGTGGGTCTTCTCCTGCATCAAGGAGAATGAACTTCAATATTGAAGTTGAAGTGAAGAATTCTGCAGGAGAAAAGCAAATAACGGGACAAATATTTTAAACAGAAATAAAAATATAAAGAGTTACGTAAAAATCCGTTGTGACATTTAAATTTAGTATAGCCTTCTGATCTTAATTCGTCGTCTCCATAAAACAAGATAAAATCGTCATGAAGATTAACAGTTCCGTTATAAATGTTTCCACATCGAACTTCTATTTCTTTTTTGATTTATTCCCATCCGATATTGATAAAGTACAGCTGTCCACAACTGCAAAATATTCGGGATAAATAAATTAATAGGTAGACAGTATTAGGTCACACGGTCAAAAAGCTTTAATTATTATTCTAATTAAAGAAACAACGAATCTAAACCTGTAAAGTTAATGTTACGATTTAAAGGTTAAAATATCATCGGAATGATTAAAAACCGTAATCTTGCGAGAAATATGAGCTACCCAAAGCCAAAGGGATGCAAATGATACTTTTCTGATATCGAGAAAATCGAGTTTGAAATTCAAATGTGTTACGAATTATCGAATATATGAAAATAACGTTATTGCACCTGCATCTCTTTGGCCTTAAGCGCCATGTATATAAAGTAGAATTATAATACTCCGTGTTGCTAAAAAGTGTACACTATAGATAGGGTACGTCACGCTGTTACCAAAGCAATAATAAAGAGCGTATTTTCTATTTGATACAATAAAATTGAATGTATAAACTTGCTGATATTCTATTTGACCTAGTTTTAGCTTCTAAGCGCTGTGTTAATGACTTCAACGTGTGCAGATTGTACCTACTATTCTATACACCTACTTCATGTTCCTTATCCGTTAGAGACATCCATCTATAGATAAAAGAAGTACGAAGACAGGAGGATAACTAGAAAACGTAAGAGAGAAAATACATTTGGTCTTCGATTACAGCTATATCGTTACAAAATAAGTGTCAATTTCGAAACAATGAAATTTTTGATGAAACTTAAAATCATCTGAATTAATATATCTTCGTCGTAGCACATAAGCTCGTTTTCGTGAAAACAAATCTAGTATAAACAAAATGTGACATTATATATATTTCTAAAGAAAAATGGCCCGAAAATCACATTTCCGCGTGTTGTATCTCGAAAGCATCAGAACCTCGTTGCTTTCAATAGAACCTTGACGGTAATATCTTAATCAGAGAATCAAATAAATATTCAAAATTGTAAACCTAGAAATTGATCGTAATAATCTTCGAATAATTCTATGTTATTATATAATATTAATAAACGTTATTATATAATATTGTATAATAAAAGAAACTCTTGTGAACGTCGATACGTATTCAGATACTGTCAGGGTAATAATCAGAATATATATGTATATAGGTCAGAATAGTAGTAACAGTTGCATACTACACAGATGTAGAATAGCGAGCATAAATCGATACATAATTAAGCAAATTACCCAGAGGCAATCACTGTGAGTCACATAGGGTGTCATTAAATAATTTAAGGAGGATCGATATTTTTCCAGCATAGAAGAAAATGGCATAAATGTCGGTACTAAATCGTGGTAAAGTCATTCGACGATAACAGGTAGTTGTACTCAGTCAGGTATGCTTTTCTTTACGTTTCATTGTCGCACCATCTTGGAAACTGTATAAAATCGGCAACTTTGGCTAACAAGTCAATCGGATAAAAGCTTTATGTATTAGGATGGAGTATGGTGCGTATTATATCAGGGCAAAATTCATCCTACGATTCTCTGAAAAATCACATATTGTGCAAAATTATTATTGTTTTATGCGAATAATGATAAGAAGTATAGAAACAGATGTATGACAGTTTAATACCGTTTCTACAGCATTACAATACATCTACGGCATTATTAGTGTCCATCAAAATGTAAAAATATATTACAATATTGTTTGTGAGTACGAGATGAAGCATATAAATATTAAATGAATTTTGATGGCTGAAATTTACATGGAAATTAAATCATTCAACGGCTACCGAATAATGTCTTAGGGGTGTAGACCCATTTTTGTTTTAAAATCTCACACCACGAGAGAAAATAACAACACATAATTAACGGCATTTGATTTGCAAATAAGAAAAATGCAAATATTTATTAGTATACATATATAAGGTACAAACATAGTAGACTATTTATTAAAAATTTCATTCCAGGATTGTCCGTTCAGTTCTAAGTCCGCATGTGTCCATATGTCTATCAATTCCTTCATCCTGACAACCAAAACACGATTACTTGGTTTACTGATGGATTTTACAATCTCGCTGTAAAGTGGCAAATCGTTTCATACTGAAAATAAACAAAAACGTTTATTCGAAAATATACTAAAAAAATAAAAATTGTATCCTCAGCAAAGATCTCGCTTTCCCACTAGATTTTCCGCTATCAACAAAATTCGACCAACTGCAAATAGATCGTTGCAACACACGGTAATCAACTACTTCCATGTCGCTTCACGCAAACAAAAATATGTACTCGTTTCACTGTTAGCCCATTCTCCGAAAAATAGGCTCAATTCGCGATGGCGTATTTCGCGGAACAATGAGAACGTGACACGAAAAACAAACTACGTATGTACATGCGCGAAATACTCGGTCTATCAATGATGTAAATGTGGTGTCGTCGTGCTTTAACTAGATGAAAGTGAACAGCGAACAGCAAAATCTAAATGTCAATTATGTACAAGTAATTCTCGATAGAAATAACATTGGGTTCTTTTCCATAGAATCATAAATGATTTGAATGAATGGCTCATTAAATATCGCTAATATATCCATATAATAAGATATTAAGAGAATTAACGTACAGGTGACCAATTAATCAACAAAACGCTATAATTTACATGTAATATAACTTTCGTAATAATTTCAAATTTTTTAATTCTTGTTAATTATAATATTCTTGTTCCATCTTCGGAAAAATTCCTGCCATGCATATAATTATTCGTCGTTTCTATAATGTTACATCATATATAGAAATCAACAAAAATAATTTTCAACGAAATAGAAGATCTTCTGCCGCTTATAGCGTCGAAGTTACGTGTTTATTTTCCACGAATCATTGATGTTTCTCGCTAATCTACGAAAAGGTTGTTTAAATAGAACACTGCGTGCAGAAGATACCATTGATCTTATTACTTCACGCGTATATTAGTTCGTTAATTACATTGCCTGTTTCCGTACTAATAATTAGCATAATGAAATTTCATAAATATCTCGAGCTCACATAAGCTAGCATGTGCTCTGAACTTCGACCCCGTTTATTCACGAAACGCAAACCTTTGGGTTACTCACCCGCGTCAATTATCGACTACGCGGATAAATCACCGAAAACACGCTAGAAAATGTATTTCTTACCTTGACACTTGATCTAATGAGAAACTAAAGGTAATTCACCGAATGCTTAATATTATAAATAATACGCGAAATAAAAGAAATTGTATTGAACGGAATGGGTAATTAAGTAAGTACAAGTGATCAGGATCAAACGCAAGCCAGACATGGATTTCACTCGACGGGGAAATTAAGAATTCGTGACATACTTTAGAGCATTAATAAATTGTTACGACAATGAGATAAATATTACAGAGTATATATAGTTTTATCAATAACTTTTATATTCTAGCAACTTAATGATGTGAACTAATCTCTGTTTTATGATCAACATAATAATTTGTATTTTTCAATTAATTGTCATAGATGATTGGGCAGAAAATTCAAATCATGCACTTCAATATTTTTAGCATACTATTTTACCTATATGTGGTAAGCTTTGTAACGAACACAATTTCATCGTTTTATAATAAACATACGATATTTTCAGCGAAGATGAAAAAAATAATTAAAAGATCACGTACTCGAGTAATTTTATCGGTCGCTCAAGTATCCAATATCGTAAAAATGTTCAAGGTATTCGATAAAAGAGTCATCGTAAAAAAACATCAGCTACACTTCTTTTTCTTTCTTAACATTTGATTAATTAGCTGACATAGTTCAGTGAAATTGTTTTTAACGTCGTATCGTTTCCAATATTGTTTCTCAATTGCATCACCAAAATGCGAGAATTTATAAATTTCCAGTTATTCGAATTATTTATTCACTTTACCATGTAGCAATCAATACAAAGAATCTTCTTAACATCTGTATAACAACTGTTTAACATCATTATCATGTATAAATATCCCTCGTTTTTAGGTTGTGTTGCTTCTCAACTAGTGAGCTCATTAAAATTTCCTAACAAGAAAATGTAACATAACTTTACATCGTATGTCGAATTTACTATCAAAGAGGAATCCAAAACAAAAACAAGTCAACGATCACACGCCTAACAATACAAAAATAAATGCTTACCTGTTATGACAACAGCCCAGAAGAACGAGACGTGTACCAAGAGAGAGATAATACGGAGAAACAAACTGTTATCCAAATCACATATTACCAATCACCAGATCACCAATGCATTCGAAGATATGTGGACGAGGATTCCTCGAGACGTCCTGGTGGCATCAATTCCTGCGCTTGCTAACCAAGAATTGTTCATTGTTCACTTGCTTGCACAAAATTATGACAGCAAACCGAGAATGGAGAGGAAACCACCGTGGATCTGCACCTGTCTACGATAATAGGCACGTGTACCAGCGATCCATTCGCGTACACGTGTATACGCCGTGGCGCGTGAGACACACACGCTTTGACTATCGATTATGCGCGAAAAGCTGTAGGGCAATGTAGAAAAAAAATGGTCCCTCGAGAGACTCGCGAGCTACCACTACCACCATAGGCGGCTTTTCTACGGAGACAACTCGTCCTGCGGCGTTACGGACGGACAGCTCTGACAGGAGGCGTACACGCGCGCCTCCATCCATCGCGCATACGTTCACGCGCATCGTGCCCTCGGCTCATTAAGCAGGCGCGCCAACTGTAACGCTTGGAATCTTACCAGGCTATCGTAAACAAAAGCTGGCTTATTCTGTGACTTTGAACTTCAAAATTAATCTATACAATCTACACACGTAATAAAACAGTAGAAGGGTTGTGTTTATACATTGAATAAACAACATAAAACATCAGTCATTCAGGAACAGTCATAAGTTATGGAGTCCAAAAAGCTAATCTTTGCAATTTTTGTCTGTTCCTTTGCACTCGTATCACTGCTTGTTAAAACTACTAAAAGTAGGAACTACTTTGAACGGATTTTGATGGGGTTTTCTCTGGTGTAGAGCTTAATTTTTAGGAGAGAAAATAGGATATATTTTATCTCGATCCGTTTTGTAGAAGCTAAAAATAGCCTAGCATCTGACTTGTATGCGCTCCCATATTTGGTAAAGGTCAAACAATATGTCTAAAATCGAAACTTTTTATAATTTAATATTTTTTTACAATGGGGTGTAATGTAACTGTTACTATAAAAAAATATATATACATAATGTAATAGTCGTGTATTTTGTAATAATTTTTATTAGAGTAGTCGAAGTGATCAATTATTCGGTCAACATGTAATTGAATGTAATAGATAAAATATTCTATATCTATTTACGTTATTATAGACAAACTCTAGATCGACCATTCTTAAGATCTTTCGTTATCTAAAAAAGCCAAACAATGACAATATGTACTAGTTTACTATTTACTATTTTGTTTATAAAATTCAATAAATTGAAATATATTATAGCTAAATATAAAACACAACAAAACAAAGAAAATATATAATTAACTTAGAAGAATTTAGAAAGGGAACTGTATTTTATGCAAACATGTATGGCTGGTCAGATGGCTAATTACGAATAAGCTAGACTATCCGTTCATTTTATGTCAAATAACACGGTAGAGAAGGGGAAATACACCATTCAAAATAAATTAGAGGATCAAGTTCCTGTACAATGTAGGAAAGTGAAACGATGAAGGGATGAAAGAAACATGACATACTCCAGGTGATAATGACTTTTTAATGGACTAATTTTGTATGTTAAAGCTTTCAAGCTACTAAATTTAATATCAGTAAGGATAATTTGTAGTGTTGAAATCTTTAAAATATTGTAGTTTTTCTTATATAAGCATAGTAGCATTTTTTAACATACAGTGACAAAATTTTATTATTTTCAATTAATTTTATTAATAATTTTTTACATCTTCCTTTTTACAATTTTTTTACATTTAATAAATTTTTTTTAGTTTTAAATATCATAATTGGTAGAAACAGATAAAAATTACTCTCTGAATTTATAAGAATGATTAAATCTGTACTATGCAATAATTATAACCGCAAAAAACTTTAAATTTTGATTGCTGTGTATCCATTTCATAGAAATTTTACACATTACGTATCTACCACTTTATACTTGTTTCGTCTTCTCCTGCACTTGTTTCGTTCCATACGAATTACAAATAACTGCAAAATGACACGATAGTGATTAGATATATATTCAAATAAGATGCATTTTATTATCTATTCATTACTTCGAATAAGGAAATTAATATGAAACCATCAGAATGATTAATTGATGAAGAATTTCAACACGATTAATATATTATTTTATACGCATTACATTATATTATATAGTATAATATTTAATACATAATATATATAATATATATATATATATTAAAAAGGAGAGAAATACATATACATATATTAATATGTTAATTCTAAACTTCAATCTTGCAATATTCGATTGCACGATCGTAAAAAGAATTATCATGCAAATTGAAATATTATTTTCAAACATAAAAGAATTACTATTGCAATTAAATTATCATTCGAATGGTCGTATTTTTACGGCTGTTGGTTAAAGACACGTGTGTCCCACGCAATGGTTCTTCATAATGAAAATTTTCAAACAACTGGACGAAAATTAGCCTACCTCTATCGTAATCCATACTATCCTTGCTAGTTGAACATCCGCACAATAGTTAGACCATAGCCTACGAATATTTCATTTGCTACTCTCAAGGACGCAAAACCGTCCCAGTGATACTTCCATGTAATCGATCAGCCTTAGACGACCACTTAATTTTCCGGTATGTTTCAAGGCTTACATTTTTCCATACTTGTTTTAAAATCGAACTTCACACAAATTTGTTCTCAATTAGTAAACGAACCGCAGATATGTCATCTTAATAATGATCGTGTGAAAGTTTATAATCTAAAATTTTCATATGATCAGTGTCGTTGCCAGAAAGGAGTTAAAATACTATACTTCATTCACGTTTAAATGCGGGTTTCTTACTTAGCAATCTGCGGTACCATAACGTAAACACGTTTTGTAAACACGACAAAATATCAAAACATCTGGGCATATTTGTGCAGCAATATGTAATTACCTCGATCGAGAGTAATCGTTGCCACGCCTTAGAAATTTGCTATTGCATGTCCAACGATATCGAACGTGGAATAGCGATAATACGTCACTCCACTGAGCCTCTATAAATTCCAAATATGGAAATTTAACCGGCTAAATTAGAGCATCGACGAGTCGAGCTGGACACCGTTCCGACACGTTCAATTATAAACCACGATGCTTTAATTAGCGACAACGTTTCGAGTGTAACTTACGTAACAATAGATTATGGTTCAGCGGTACGCTAAAATTGGTTAAAATTTAACGCCTCATTTGTCCAACTAGCGGCTAACACTTATGCGGTATATTGAACATCGCAATACGTAGTTATGTATTAGACACGAGTAGAATTGAAACGTGATACCTCTGTGACCGCGATACGTCGATGTTCGACTCTTGCACGATATCACAGGAGACCTCGTTAACACTCGAATCAACGGAGCTTCTGTTCGATCCACATACAATAGGAATATAGTTCCATTAACTTAACCCTTTGTATTCCTACAGTGGCTACGAAAAGTATCTCTACGCCATTGTATTTAGTATAACATTTATATAGCAATTAGTTAAGTTCGAGCATATCAAATATCGTGTCATTTCGTACAATAGTATTTTCACGTGTCTACAAAAAAAATGTGTCATTAGGAAATAAGGATATGCACAAATACTTTTTGTCACCATTGTGCATCGAACTAGACGCGCAATTCTGATTCTGTCTCATTTTTCCTAACTTTTGTATATAAGATATAATTTCTGTTATATTAGGACTTTCGTAAATCTTCACGCCATGCAAGTGCGCTATAGATAAAAGAAAGTTCTTTTGCGCTATACGACAAAATATTTTTCGTTCTAATTTAGAAGGAACAAAACTAGAAAAGATCTAGGTATATGTTAGCTATACTAGCATATAAGAGTTAATAAGGAATTTAAGTTAGGTGTAACCGTACTCGATATCATTTCTGTTCGAATTTCTCTGGTCCAATCGAAGGTCCGTCCATTGATGGACAGCACTATACGAATTTCTACAAAAATATTTGTATATACCTAATTTGTATATACCTAATATATACACGGTTATGAAATAATTAAAGTTGTTTCTAAAAATAATGAACGAAAAATAATTGATATGCGAAGAAAAAACGCGGATGAAATTATTTTGTTTGGTTACTAGTTTCAAATAAGGAAACATTTATATTTCCTTATTTTTATATATTATATTATGAGTTGAAAGCTGCGCATCATACTTCTGAGAGTTCGCAGCCAGTTAGCAAATCAAGACTTAGTGAGCCGAGAGGAGGGGATAGTAGTGGTCAGTTGACGAAAGAACTTGAGAATATTTATACAGATTCATTAAGAACAAGTATTAAGAGCCAATTTCATTACTGTGAATACGAAAAAATCTTTCTGAGTAATTGCAAATAATAATTGTGTTGTTAACGACAAAAATTATTTTCTACAAACTCTGCGGTGTTTCATTTCGATTTAAATAATACACAATTCCGCTATAAAATCAAAGGGGAAACACAACGGTTCTATCGATTTAAAGTTGAAACTTAAAAAGTAAGGCAACCCCTGAATCGAATTTAACGTTGTGCCACTGATAGGATCCGTTCCGCAATAAAAATGTAGCAGCACGATATCGAGTCATGCATTGTCTAGATGCAGCAAATAGATAAGAAATACCGTGTGTGACGAATCATTCCTCGATATGACGAAGTTATCGATAGAGATCTTTCCGCAAAACATGATTAACATAAAATCAATAGACACCTTGAACGCCCATGTCGTGACCAGAGAATAAGATATAAAGCGTTTTTATTTTTAACACAGTTATATTATTCATTTTTCGATGGAATTTAATTGATAAATCGCTATATACTATTATAGTTTACATATACTGAAACTTAAGATTTTAAGTAATTATAATCGCATGAAAGGCGTCGATAGAACGGGAAATTTTAATTCGTTAAAAATTTTGATTAATTTACAATTATTTGAAGAAATTCATTTCATTTGTTTAATTTTTTTAATTTAAGAAATTGATTTTAATTTATTGGAGAGAGTTATTCGTTTAATTCTCGGGCAGACATTTACGCGTCTACCGTAACTGCAGTAGGTAAGAACATTCCTGCACAAACAAGGTTGAGTAACTGGGACTTTATTAAAGTACAAAACTGAAAAGTAAGGTCAGAAATGAGATGAATGTAACTGTAATCTATTGAGCATGCAATAGTGTATAACATTTCCGAAATGTTTTACTCGTACATTTCACTAAATATATTTATAGAATAACAATAATAAAAAATAATAACACACGAAGGACAAGAATTATAGATGATAGTATATAACATTTTCGAAATGTTTTACTCGTACATTTTACTAAATACATTGATAGAATAACAATAATAAAAAATAATAACACATGAAGGACAAAAATTATAGATAGGAGATATTTATTTATCTCTAAAATTGATTACTTTATTATGTGAAAAGGTAATATGAAATAAAACTTAATCAAGTGTGGTAGTATACTTACAAATATCAAATTAATGAAGATATTTATCTTAGAATGGAAACTAATGTCTGCACAGTAAACGATTGTATCCTAATTGCGTTTTACTTACTTATGTAGAATTTTTTGCGATAGTTCAGTATCATTATAACGTTTAATCAATTTGGCATATAAAGTCAAGCCTGTACTTATACATAATGACAGTTACTATAATTCAACAGTATATAATTAAATATCGTAAATATATGAAAAAGAACGTTTTATTGACAACAAGATAGATACAAATACAAATTTAGGGATTTGTATCTTCATTATACACAATATATATGATATAACTAATATAACAATATGATATAACTAATGATAGCATATAATTAAATACATATAAAAATGTGACTCGAACAAATTATCATAAAAGCTAAATGTTCTTGTATCGGCAGTTTAAAAATGTTAAATATTGCTTTAGATTGTAGTCATTCCTACGAAAAATATCATAGAAAAATATGCATAGTATTTTTTTGCATTTCGAGTATTTTCTAATTGTGCGCCTTAATTAATCAGAACGATTTCTTCGTTGCAGAAATGCAACCTTCAAAACTAATTACAATTTTTGCCATTAGTGGTATATGACTAACCCGCATCTCAATCAAAATGTAATATCCCTAATGAGAAATTACATAAATTAAATTATACTGTCATTCTTATGCTTTAAATAATTATTTTCTTGGGATTTGCTTTGGTTAATTATTTTGCCCGCATTCTTCTGTTTTAAAAGGAAGTTAAACAAGACGTGCTTCAACAACTCTTAATTCAGGCTATCAACTTAAACAACATACACAATCACGAGCTCCTAATTTTGATCAAAGCTCCTAGAAACTGTTTTACAGACTGTAATATGTAACGCGTGTATGACTTTCGCTTTTCTTTCCCAAAACAAAGCACCAAATTATTTTATTTCGTTGTTTACTGATTCGCCGCAAAATTGAACACGGGATATTTTGGCGCGAAACGATTCGACACACCAAAAATATACTCGGATTCACCACGTTCCCACAGACTTCTAGCACCATTGGTTGATTCTTCGTATGATGGTGGAGCTATAATTTTATACATTAATTACTGTTAAACTATATCCTTTCTTAGAATACAATAGTTTAATTCATTAAAACTATATAATTATAAGAAATACATGAAAATATTCTTACGCAGATTAGGGTACAAATTCGATGGTGGACTTCCGTCAACGCTTGAAACTGGAATTCCTGTCATCGTCCACCCAATTTCTGAGGGTTGTGGATATCCTTCGGCCGATGGAGCACTTGGAGTTTGATAATTTATTAATGGTACCGTGCCCACAAATATAAGGGTGTTCTGCGTCAAATTTCGATGGTACCTAACATAGAATCAACCGCTCTAACTCATTCAAAAACATTTTTACGAGCAACTAGAATCGGTTTTATACAGCCAATTTTCCATTGTGTCGTTCAATTGCCATTCTTTGCAGATCATTCGATGAGTCATAGTATCATCGTATCATACAAATAGTGAATAGCACTGATTTATTTATAATGCTTCACAAATGTAATAACGCATGTATTTAATTTCACTTGAAACATGTAACATTAAAAAAATTCTCTTATAGTAAAATTAATAGTATACAAATTAATTAATTAATTAATTAACTTTTGCGTATATAAAAATTAAT
The DNA here is from genome assembly GCF_051014615.1 of Bombus vancouverensis nearcticus. Classification (NCBI taxonomy): domain Eukaryota; kingdom Metazoa; phylum Arthropoda; class Insecta; order Hymenoptera; family Apidae; genus Bombus; species Bombus vancouverensis. The sequence goes on along the minus strand of NC_134912.1, from coordinate 7,757,405 downwards.
TAATTCGCAAATAAAATATTCTGCATAAGGTAACATATACTAACCATCCTGAGACACAAGCTACGACTTTAAGATTATATTCCAGATCAATAATTCCACAATTCCTCAAGTTCGATGGAGGAAGTGGAGGTATATCGAGCTTCTGTTCATAATCTGCAGTTCCGTGTCCTTCGACGGGTCCTTTGGCAACTTCCGCTATCACAATTTCCTCCGTTTTAGTATCAGTGGTCGGTGTGGTAGCCCGAAAAGTCACGATCTAGACTTCATGTGATTCCATTATTATCTCGAAATATTTTCACTGATATCGCATATTTATCAGCATCATCAAACTGTATATACCTTACACAAAATGAGTTTTATAGTCTCCACAGTGATTCCTGACAAATTTTCAACGTTCACCTTTATTGGCATTGTTTGACCTGGTACGTATCCCCTCACTGGTAACGAATAGTTAACAGTTAATGATGGTGTTCCGCAACATAAGCAGCAAAACGTCTTACTCATTTCTTCTTGCACCTTTTCCTGAAAATGTATGCGTTTCTTTATACCATAATAAAATTTTACTACATCAACTGTATGTACAAAAGTTAAACTATAAAACATAATATTGCTATAATTTTTATAAATTTTAAATATGAAAATTTTCACTCTCGATTTAATTTTCTACTTCGAAATGTATGCTAAATTTTAAGGAACTGAGTGTTCCCATAACTGTTTAACGAATGTCAACTATTTGTAGCTTCAATTTCAATCGTAAAACGTTCACCAAATTTTCACTGAATGGAGAATTTTCTGATGAATACGTACCGAGGATCTTACTTCTTGATTAAGGTCAAAAGGCGACACTACTGTAAAGGGGCTCTTTACTTCTTGATCGAATTTCCAAGGGCGATCCAGAGTCGCTTTGACTGTATACCGAACGTGGCCAAAATCGGATTCGAAACTGCTGGGTAAATTCATGGGTAGAATACATTGAAACGGGAATTTATGCTCGCCGCCTTGTATCTCGATTTCACCTCCTAAAGAAAATTTATTACTTTTTCCAATGAAAGTTCTAACCAATGAAATAATTTAAGGTAAAATTTTACCAGAAGCTGATCCAACAAGATAATACTTTGTATCGAAGTATTCTTCATGTGCGGTGACCGTCTGAGTTCCATCTCTGTACTGTCCTCTCTCATCCATATCCTGTTTGTCTGTTGTCCAACATGTATTCGCCACACCTTTTATTTTTACACATATGCCTGGAAAAATAATGAAATTGTTAGATATTATTATTAATCAATTGATATTCCTCTTACATAAATTATAGAATATCGTATACATATGACATTCTATACTATAAAGAGAAATTACATATAGTTCAAATTCATCAATCTTAATTTCATACTGCATACGGTAATGGCTTTTAAATTTATCTAATTGAAATCACATATTGATTTAAGTACAATTGAATACAATTGTACTCCGATACAATATGAGTAAGATTGAGGTATTGTTTTTGTGAACATTGAAAACTGATTATTACTTTCTTCACATCTTCGCTCTAGGTAATATAGATGTAATTTAATACTGAAATTAAATAGTTTTGTTACTCCATTTCATTGCGTATGATATAAATGTATATATAATATGTGATAGTATACATTGCCTTGTATGGTTCTAACGTTTAACTCGATTTCAGATAACTCTGAATAGTAAACTTATCAGAGCTCCATACTTTCAATTATTTAAGGCGTTTCACATTGCTCGGTTTAAACAAAAAGTGACACATTTTTGAAATTACCATTAACAATGAGATAATAGTGTAAAATTAACCGCGAGCCAACCGCAAGTTGATGCTAATAAAACATTACATCAACGTCAAATAAATGTCAAGAACATCGTACCACGAGAGAATCCTATAGAATATTTCTATGTGGCTGACATAAATTTAAAATATAAATAGCATCGCTTATAGAAGAAACGTTCGTGATCTGTTAAAAATGTTACAAGAGTAAAAGGTGATAAGGCATAAAATCATAAAAAAAATTAGCAAAAATAAGCAATAAAAATATATACAAATTCCAGAAAAATTAAATTAATAACAATATTCTATCATATGAGAGACTGTAATACAATAGCAAATAATGATATTAAATAATATTACAGCAAAGAAATACCAATATTAAATAAATAGTACCAATACTAAAATAGGATATTAGCTATAGTAAAGTAATTAGAAGAATATTGTTATATATAATATAGTAATACAATACAGCGTGACGAAAACAAGTGTTCCACGGCCGATCGCCACTGTTCATTTCCACTGTGCGGGTGTGTATAGTCGTGCTATAATTAAACTACACCTTACCACAAAGAAGAAAAAAATATTCTCCACAGGAATGCGGCGACAGGAGCTCGACAATATACATCGAATATCATTTCGAAATTAGAAGGAAACTTAGAATAGAACATGCTCCTACATAAGCAGTATACGGAGAATGCATCTAATATTATACATAGTTTCTCCCACACTCAAGTAATAGTTCTTTGTTCCACATTCGCTTTAACTTTTTAGAGTTCTTACAGATGGGAAATAATTTAACAATATCTCCTTAATAGAAAATACTAAATAATTTCACTTATTCCTTTGCTATTTAAATTTGAGCAAAACTTACTTTTCTAAATGTAAAATGTTTTTTAAATGTTTACAGTCATTCTTTAATTCTTCAAAGACTTTTTTCATTTAAATTACAGATTTTTCTTCGTTTAAATTATCTAACTAAACGAAGAATACTACAAATAATTCTCGTTACTTCTTCGTACTTACTGCCACTACCTCTCCTGATTTTCTAATACGGCATATATCCTCGAATCTGTAAAATGCACTACACATCATGATCTGTCCGGCGACACATAGCCGTATTTCCAATAAGAAAGCCATATGAATGTCGCGTATCTCGAACACTTAGAAACACCTGTCGATCTCTAGATATTACTAATCGAGTATATACTATCACATATTACTCATCCGGAAATAACATCGTCTGACTGAGTCACTCGACAATACTTTCGAATATGCATAACATACCACGAATCTTCTTCGTACTGTTTAATACCACGATGATATTTCCACTGACGGTCTGTCCTGGATAATAAGTCCCCCAAGGATTGTCGTAGATTATTCGGAAATCCTTTAGTCCCATGTCTGTTGCGACACGGTCACACCTTTCGCGGTCACTCGATTTATAAATTCGTTTTGTTTCTTTATTTATTAATTATTCCAGTGACGTTCTGGGATAGATGTGCGATCATCCAACATACGGTCGTTCATCCGTCGTTCTTGTTCCACACACTGAGCACACGCAGCGCGGCTATATCGAGCCGCTCGTAAAAGCCGGTCTGATCGTAGTTACGAGTCCACGTTACTACGTACCATTCGATATTTGTCTTCTGCGCACATACCAACTGACGCAGTGCTGGTAGAACGATGCTACAGGTCATTTCAAACGGATTATTGACAACGGCGCTTGTTAACTCTCGCGCTGAAAAATCTAAAAGAGAGGTTATGATTCAAAGAAAAGCTACGTTAAATTCAATATTTACTGTTTTGCTATACTTTGATCTTAGCTATCAGGCCTAGCAGTGATAAAAAGTAAGGTGACGTTAGATTCGTTATGTGCTATTCAACTGTACTTCGATCATTGGTATCAGACTGAGAAGCGATAAAAGAAGATCAAGGTGCAGTATAATAGTAAACGATGAACTTAATATCACTTTTCAATTTATCACTATTTTACGTATTATAGTATTTGCTATTATATCGATGATACAACTGATCCGTGGTTAACGTGAATATGTGTTATCTGCTTCTATAAATGCAGTTGAAATGACGAAGTTTCGTAAAAGATATGTAATGCAGGAAGCAAAACAAACGAGATAATAATTCAAATAATTTCTCTCATTATTTTGGTACACATTTTTTTCCAGTTTTTAAGCATCCTGTATATTCACACTGCGTCAACGATAACGTGAAAATACGACGATTATGGAAGAATATCATACTATCGATATTTATATGACCATTTAGAAGCTCCTGAATATTAGTACTTTTAAAATTATGCTCGCCACTTTTGAAGTTTCCCATATACACGCGTTCTATCAACGATGACGTAACAACATTACGTTGGCCCCATTGGTTAAGCGTGGATAAACATGCGCCCAGATAAAGTGTTTTCACGTATCATGGCGCTGTAGCCTCGTGATGGAACCGCGCATGCTTTTATTCAAGTCCAATGACGTCATAGGCGGATAACAGATAAGATAGCGATGATGTAATTGACGAAGACGGCTGATAATAAAGCTAACACTTATCCTCAAATGGTCGGACTCTTCCAATTTATTAAGATAATTAAACGAGTTATCGTTTTTATCGGTTATCTGCTTAAATTATAATTAACGGAATGATCGAAGTTCGTTTATACGATAGTCCTTAATATAACTTGTATTTCAAGAGATCCTAAATTTCCTATCAATGATATGTCGCTAAAAATACCAATGATTTAAAATTAATAGCTATTTTTAGAAATTACTTTCAAATACAACTGTTTTATTTTTAATACCATGATATTTTATAGATCATGGGAACAATACCAAAAGAGTAATTTAAAGATAAAAGTAAAAATTAAAACGTCAAACAATAAAAATAAATATCGATATAAAATAATGATTACAAATGAAAATTATAAGTAGAAAAGTAGAAAATTATTATAGATAAAGTTCTTGAAGAAATGCATTTACGTAAAAAGTATATATAAAAACCAATTATTAATAAAATTCGAATGAACTTCTTTATTTTGATTGAAAATCTATTCTATTCTTTTCTAAAAAAAAAAAGATTTACGCGATCGTTAAAGATTTAGTAATAATTTCTATAAAAGCTTGAAAATGAGACCAGTTATCTGTCACTCACGTAATCCCAATTCGTTTAAAAAATGTAGTAGATGTGCACGCGCCGTGTCGCGCTCTGCGTACACGATATTTTACGGAAATTTATTTTCACGTCGAATATCATCGCTTGTGTTTTCGGACACAGAAAATACGAACCTGTCCACGTGAATGAGAAGGTTAGTATTCGATCCTCAAAAATATTTCACAGTTACGAATACACTCGTATGTATGCGCAACACGGCCTTCATCGACATTTCGATCCAGTACAAGTGATATTTGTATGAATAAATTTTCGTCAAATTTGATACGAAGAAAAATTTAACATTACAAAAGGCAAGATATATTTCTAAAATATTGGGCGGTTTTAACGAATTTCTTCAATTTAGACAAAGAAATTGTATACGTATATTTGACATATATTTCTGAGATTATAAATGTAAAAAATATGACATTCTAATTTAATTAGTAACATAAAATTCGCAATTTATGCGTGATTCGTGCCATCATACGAATGTTAATTTATTCGCTTAATTAGAAGGTTTGAGGCGATAGATGACTCATAGAGACTTATCTTCCGTATGTTAGCTGTAATGTAGATCGATAATTCAAAACAGAACTCGCGCGAAGTGGATTAAAGTTGCAGTTTTACTTTTAGTCTCACCTTTCCCTTCGACTTTGATGCTTTCTCCATTTTACCGAAGGGGTGAAAATAAATTAACTTTAATAAACGTAACTAATATAAATATGATAATAATATCGTCCGAAGTAAATAATTAAAAATATCGCGGCATAATTCTTCCTGAACATACAAAATTTCTATATTATTAGTCTTTATATAATAATTTCGTCGGTATTACTATATCGCAATATTTTTATCGGTATTTCAAAACGTATTAATGAAGATTGTTAAAACAAAACATTTAAATTATAAATATGTAAGTACGTCAGTTTCATGCAGAAGGGTCCATTGTACCTGTAGTCCACGCCCAAATATAAATATAGATAGATATTATCTATTGTTTCCTTAAAAATCAGTACAGTTCCCCGGGTCGGTATTGGCCGTAACATTGCAAAAACAAAAATGAATTCCACGATGAAATATTCTGACGGTTACAAAACTGTATGAATATGCTTTCAACGTAATGACTAAACGATAAAAGAAACATTATATTAAAAATATAGAGGGGAATCATCGATCCTAAAAATAAGAAAAAGGAAATGTCTTTACGCTAAACAAAAATTACATAAAACATGTTATCATTCAGACCTCGCTATCTTCAAACTCCTTCTCAATCGTATCACGCTCACCGTGACACGTTAAAAACAAAACACCACCCTAACTCTCTCGGGCTTCAAAATCCCAGGATTATCAGAAACGCGCACAAATCTTTTAATTCCTCTTCCCTTTTCCCTGAAATCCCTCTTCCATCATGAGTCATTCTTCGTGGGTAATAAAAACCAGTCATCCTATCGTTTCTCAGAATATCAGTTCTAAAACCAAGCTACTCCAACAATCGATATCCCGTCGATTCGACCCCTGGTTGCGCCACTTCCCCTCAAGTGCATCATCCTGTGAAATCCTTCGTTACCTGCAGGGACGGGGGCCCTTCTTTCGTCGTACGACCATCGAAACAGCATTGTCCCTGGCGTCATGGTCGTCGTCACCGTCTTGATCGTCGGCGTCGTGGTCGTCGTTGGTTCCTTTTCCAGCGACGTCTATTCCGCGCAAGCCCCGGACGTTACTATTGATCGGAGCATTTCGTCCGATGGTCGCCTCAGAATACCACGAACGGTCCGCACGCCGTAAATATTCGTTCAGTGCGTCGTGGCCGAGTAACTTACGCGGATAAAAGCGTCCAAATAGACGGAGGAAAACGTGGCCGAACATGGTCGGAGGAGTGACGGAAGACGGACCTGTGATTCGACCCGTCGATTTCGGTGAGTGGACTACGTTTACGTGAAATTCCACTTGCCTTAGCCTTTTTTGCGTATCTTCTTCGAACCGGGCAATCCTCGTGATTCAACCGACATCGATCCTCCTTCGCAACCACAATTCCGAGCTCTTTGCTCGATTTACGCGATTACACCATCGTGCATCGCTTCTCCTTCTTTCGGGAATAATTCGATTTCGAAGATGCCATTCGACCGATTCGAATGGGACACTGGTTCGGGATTGAGGAAATCGTGGCGCCGATAACCGCAGACAGCTGTTACACCGCGTAATCTTGTGCGTTTCGTGACTGGGTGTTTCCATCGATTGCGATCGCTTTTATTTTATTTCTTCTCGTTGTTTGTAGCTGCTTGTAGTTAAATCAATGTAAATTACTTTCGAATTTGTTCTCGTTGTTTCGTACTGTTAGCTGCTTGTAGATGAGTCAACGTAGACTAACTACTTTAGAATTATACATGTAATCGCAATGGTTGATGAATGGTTTAATAAATTGCTTCAATTCGACAATGTATGCATATAGTGGAAGATGATTGATTTTACGGCTAACGACACACAACAACATGTGATATTTGTCAGTCGATGCTTGTATTATCAGTATCAATTAGTTCACGTATATACGTAGATTCGACGGTTGATGCTGTTTTGGGATGTTTTGGGGTCGACGTTGCGAACTCATACGGTTCCATAACTCGTTATAGGGAAACTTGATGACCATGTTATTCGTGATAGAGTATAAACTTAAACACAGCACCCTGAATAAGGGATGAAATTCGAGTGTTTCTTATAACATTTCAACGAAAACGTTATTAAGACAGATATGAAAATAGCATAAATTGTATTTTAGCAACATCGCGTGACTTTTATTGGAACTCGTCTTATTTTTGATCGATTCGTGACGTTTACGAGGTTTGATTAAACTAGCAAATAAGACGCGCACGTTGTCACGATGATTCAACGTTGCCAGGATTTGCTATTAGTCAGCAATGAGAGGCTAACCTTCCTATGAAATTCAAATCTTCTCTGATCGATATGTATTTTCGTCTTCGTACGAATTAATTTCTTCGATGCTAATTGCGCAAAAAGTATAACTACAGATTTTAGATAGATATTTTCCTGGCCTGAAGTTCTCATTAACTACAACCGGTTGCCACTTGCATTCAAGCGCGTAATGGAATTAAAACACGCGATAAGAAATTAAATTAAAAAATATTCTTTTATAATCAGTGAGAAGAGTAGGTTAAAATATAAAACTGAGAATGTTAAATTAAGAGAAGAAAGATGTGTTTAATCTTTGTCGTAAGTTGAGGTCTTAAGAACAAGAAAATTAAAAAATACGACACATATTTACAAAATGTTATAAGAAATACGATGATATCTTCCAACGTCATATACTTATATATACGCATGTAAGTACAGTAGTTTTAAACATAAAATACACATACTTGATTACTAATTCCTCCATAATGATCGTTCACAAGCGAAATGCGTATTAAAAACAAAAATTCAGTAAACTGTCGATAAATAAAAAGTAACAGAATTTCAAGGAAAAATATGCATGAATTTCAGTGTCGACGACGACCGTAGTCGCACTATGTATAGGAGCCGTTTTCCTACTTTGCGCCGTCGCCATGACCTGGTGGCTTTGTCGACGACGTCGTGAACACACCAAGCTGAACTCCGACAAGTCCCTGGCGTTCAGGCCGCCCCACAGAAAACCGACAGCAGTTAAAAGTCCCGGTAGTACCAGCCACTACCTGAAGAAAAGTCCCAGCCCGACCGGACTAGCCAAGAGTCCTCCTGGTTCAGGTGGACAGACGCCCAGCCCGACCGGATCCCAGTCGTCGAATCCTGGATCACAGCCAAGAACACCTCAGGGTACAGGTATAAATCTTCGTTCAAGTACGTTTATTAACTCCCCTTTCTAATCTAATTCTAACAATCAAGTCGGTCGAAAATGCACAATTTTGTTTTCAGCGGAATTATTTCCTGGCTATATATTAATGCATTCTTCTGTAATTTTAACTCTATATCATACGTTTATAATACGACAAAATGCAAAACACAAGGTAGGAAATGAAAAAAGTAAGCGTTTTTTTATAAATACGAAAACGTGATTGTTTATTTTGTACGAAGAATGAATTAAAAATGGTTGGTTGGCGGTTGACACGGACTTGTGCGCTTTCAACGATTAGCTGAATAACACGAGCGTTAATGGCTAACACGTCGATAACCATTTAACTTGTACAAAATTTATTATTCCGGTTATTACTTCCGTAATTGGATACAAGAATCGGATAAATTTTAACATCTTTACTTTCACTATCAAACATTTGACTATTTAGCCGTCGGTATCGCGTCGTAAGAAACGAGTGAAGATATATATACAAGCTTCTTTCTACAACCTTGGTAGCTGAAAGACGTTTGCTACGGTTTAACTTAGAAGCGACATTTCCGTCCTCTCTTGGAAGTTCATTTAAAATTTATTCCGATTCTACATAAAAGACAGTAGTCGCGGAAGGAAAAATTCTTGCTGTACAACGAGAAATTAGGACAAATAAATTCTAAAGTACTAACCACGTAAAATAATGAATATGGTTGATAGAAATTACTTTAAATTACTAAATGACTGAATGTACTCGGTAGAAATTATTCCTAAGCCAGAGTATTAACATGTTAGAAGAGACTGGCTTATCGATGATTAAAATATCGGTTGCTCGTTCAATCAACTACAGGCACCCCGGCTCAGACACCTTCTGGCGAGGTTACTCTAAGCATCGAGAATGAACGGGACAAGGCGGAAATTGAGAACAACGAGAAAACAGAACGCGAAAAGAACCACGGAACAGAGAATAACAAAGGCGATATGGGTCAATTGGTATTCAAATTGCGGTACGTAAACGAACAAAATGCACTCGGAGTGACAGTGGTGAACTGCAAGGGTCTACCTGCGAGAGCTACCAGCGATCCTTACGTGAAATTGAAGTTGTTGCCGGATAAACAACACCAAGCGAAGACCAGGGTACTCAGAAACACCAGAGACCCCGTCTATGATGAAGATTTCACGTTCTTTGGAATATCGAAGGACCAGCTACAGGTAACAAATTCTTTCTACTTTTTGTCTTTTAAAAAGCAACAATTAAATTACAGATTTTTATTTGTTTATTTCTTTTTGCTTTAATTTGTCGTTAATAATTAAATGGTATTCGAATGTTAAGAGCGTGAATCTTAAGAGTTTGTTATGGACAATGGAGAATTACGATCGAAAGTGAAATTACAATGGTATCCAATAATTCGCTTGAGATTACTTCTTTATTATTTACTTTCTTTATTGTCATCTCAAAACGAAGTGATAACAAAAAATCGACGTTAAAACTAATAACTATAACGTTAAAGTGACGATACGGTACAATATTTCTTGCTTAAGCTGCGTTAATACTTTTGTAAATATTTTTATCGTTTCGTGTTTCGATATATGTTATTGTTATTAATCAGACTCCGTTGCATGAAATGTTTGATTATTCTATGTCCATAGAAAAAGATGTATATGTGATGAATTTATAAAGATAAAAAAGAGAATGAAGATTTTGTAATATATATAATATTTTAAATTTAAACTGAATTAAGTTCAGGACATAAATATTCTAAATTTAGAATTAGCCGAGTTCAAGATATAAATAAATATAAAGATTAGATGAATTAGAAAACGAATCGAGATATCTCATCGAAACGTATTTTTTCGTTATCGTTCACAGAAAATCAGTCTGCACTTTATAGTGCTCAGCTTCGATAGATATTCTCGGGACGATATTATCGGTGAACTGACATGTGCACTTTCATCGGTGCCCGATTTGGAGAACGCTGATAACCAGGAGATATCATTGTGTCGAAAAATATGCCCTAGGAGTCTAAAGGTAAGAAACAAAACACTAATGAATAATTAACTTTTTCAAGTTACTCTACTAATAGCTTGCAATTTTTGTCGAATTTCACAATTAGCGTTAACAAACGTTCGTTAAACCATTTTCCGAAAAATGTTATTTCTCCGTTCTCACACGCAACACAACGCAGCGAACAAAGATAATGCGGAGAATAGAAATTACAAAAAATTAACGTAATTTGTATATTAACTTTTTTACAGCTCCTCGTGAAAGGAAGAAAGATACTAGAACGAATTTTATTTAATTAATTATCTAGCAAACAGATTGATCATCCAAAGCTATATCTTTCTTTAAGAAACCATGAGAGCTTTTCGTAATATCAATAGGAAAAGGTACACGTTTGTTAATGTGGCAAAACTTGATGAAAAAGAGAAAAAGAAGGAGGCTAAAAATCCGGTCAATTTTATTTTTCCGTTCTAATTATTATTAACAAAGCGTTATTCGAGCTTCAATACAATAAAATTCGAACGCGCGATGCAATAGAAATACTTTTTGCATTTTCTTTCCTACGAGCTGCTCTAAACGTCGCGTTGAAGGAATTAAAAAAAATGATATCTTGATAACTATACGAATAGTATAAAATCTCTATCTTTTTATGACTTGCCAATTTACTTGTCAAAAAAGAACGTTATATTTTATAGTGAAAGAAAAATTGAAATCATGTATGTGATTATAGATTCAATCACAAGGCAGAGGTGAGCTGCTAGTCTCCCTTTGTTGGCAACCGATCAACAGCAGATTGACGGTGGTTGTGCTGAAGGCGCAGAATTTACCGAAGATGGACGTGACTGGGCTGGCAGATCCATACGTCAAGATCTATCTTTTGTATAACTCTCAGCGCATAGCGAAGAGGAAGACGCGCGTGAAGAAACGCACCCTTAGTCCGGTCTTTAACGAATCATTTGGTTTTGACATCCCGAACGGTGCTGATGGTCTTAACAACGTCAGCCTCGAGTTTATGCTGATCGATTGGGATCGTGTTACAAGAAACGAGGTACGTACCTTCAACCGCGTTTCTAGCTTACTACGTGTCACTTTCGTTCCCCCATTTTGATCAGTAAATTCAAGTATTTCTCCAACGTGCAACTTTCATTTGCAAATTTGTCTCCTTAGAAATTATAATTTAATTACTAATATATTCTTATATACATATATAGCAGTTAGGGTAGATATTTTATTTATTTTCCATCCCTTTACAAACGAAATGTTACATTTGCAAAACAAACGTTTTGTCGACTTTTCGATATCACAGTAATATTTCAACCTCGGTCATATGTGATTAATAGTTTTTCAGTTAAATAACGATAATTAACAATTTTCGATATAGTAAGTTTACCGATAAAGTTTCGTGTATTTATATTTTGTGTTCAAAACCACCCATCGAATTATCTTTTCAATTTTTGTACGCCATCCATGAAACCATTCATTGCTTGCGTTTCACCAAAAGATCAATTTCTAACTTGTTTTTCACGCGCACGATCTATAGGTAACGCATATATATGTGGATAATCACTGCATTATTTAGCGTTTCGTTACTATCCTAGTTAGAAGTGTATTTTTAAGTGATTTTTTATTAATGAAGGTAAAATTTTGGAATTAACTTTAGGATAATTTCTCTGGTTCATAACTTTTAGTTATAGTTTGAAATTTTTTAAATAATTTCTTTTCAAATGAAAATAAAACCTTTTAATAATCGTTATATAGTATGTAATTATTGGTAACGTTTGCATTCGTCAATCTTTTGAAATTCTAATTTGAATTAAATTAAAAGTTATAATATTAAAATTTAATAAAATTAAAATAAATTTGAAAGTTAAATTTTAGATTATAATTTTAAATTATAATGTTACATTTTTAGTAAGCAACGTATAAAAGCAAATCGGAAAGAGAAAAATCAGTTTCGTGAGATCTGTAAAAAAACCTAAGAATTCCTTCTACAGTTAAAGATATTAAGATGTAACGTAGTATTATGTTACAAATCCTTCTCGCAATATGCAAAACGCGAAGCTAAGAATTTCTAGGAATATACCTACTAGGTAATTTCGTTCGTACTAGTGTTAGTCAACAAAAATGTATGTGATTGATCGAACAATTAAGTCATGCACATGCATACAGTGGTGCGTGTGTACGTATCATACTGTACGACCCTCAAACTGTAACACTATAGACAGGTATAGCGTGACACGACTGAAAGTCGTAGACTCGCACGGTGTAGCGTGATTTTTCATCATTTTCTTACGTAACATAACACTAACTAAGCATGGCGAACTCTCGTTCGATCGATAAATCAATCCGTGAACAATCCGAATTTTCAAAATGATTACCGCATGTCACGTTTTTATTTAGCTGTACGAAATACTCTATGAAATTAGGTCAAATTATATCCATGACATACCGAATAAATTCAAATAGTAATTTGATTAATCAAATAAAATCAAACGAAACAAAGCTGATAGCAGATCATTTAGTTTCGGTTTTTCTACAAAGAACACCAAGCGATATAATAATAATGTAAAATTAAAAAAATATAATAACAATATAAATTTGAACATTTGAAAGATTTTAATACGTTTACACATCGAAATAATGAGAAACGCTTTTAATAGGAAATATACGTAATGATAAATCACCGATTATTTCGTAAATTATTCAGAATTTCCAGCTTTCAAGTGGAAGATCTTGCGAGATGACGAAATTAACTTAAAACTGATTAATTACGTAATTATTCTATCCGTTAGACATACGCTTATACTGTATAATAGCCACTTACTTTACCTTCTATTTTAAAGTCAAAGTATTTATATGTAGATATATGATACATACATACAACATTTTTACAAATAACATAATCGAAGAACAATTAAAATCTCTTTTGAACTCGTCTCGTCTTATCTCGCGATTGATCCTTTACACTCCAGAAACTATAACAATTGTCAATTAACCAATTAGTTTCAGAGAAGTCGTAGTTCGGTAAACTGCTCTGTAAACAAGATAGAATCGACAAAAAATATATTTCTCGTACCCATTATGCACATAATTGTACATTTTTTAGGTGATTGGACGACTCGAATTCGGTGGACCGAATTGTCAAGGATCCGCTTTGAATCATTGGAGGGAAGTTTGTAGCTCACCGCAGAGGCAGATCGCCGATTGGCACAAATTAAGGGAGTAAAACTAGTCTCTCCCAGCCCTGTCAACTTTCCTAGAATCCCGTCTCCAACTATCCAAATGCCCCACGTCCTTCTCCATTGCGAAACCACTGATTCACCCCTTGAAACCCTACGATGAAGTAGGGTATCTGTTTTGTAAACCTAATACTCGATGTATATTAGGCTTGAAACGAGTGGCGGCACGTCCACCCGCGATCGATGCCACTGCGTATACACCGTGTGAAATGTTACCGTCTACTACTGTCTAGTAGTCGTCTAACCGTGTTACGTGTCGGCATTGTCGGTACGAGGCGTGCACTACGAAGAGCTACTTCTAATTATCCGATCAATTCTGAACGCAGTTCGACTCGATAGCGAAACCACACCTGTTTTTCGTTTGGACACTGAACAAATTGAGATTATCGATCTTCCTCGTCAGTTCCAGTTCATTGCGTAAGTTTTAAGCTTTCGTATTTTAAGTTTTAAGATTTTCACGTAACAGAAACACGCAAAATAATACCCACTCCTCTGAAGATGATATTGATAGAGCTATGGATTTATACTATTGAGAGAAACAATTATTCGCTGAAAAAGATAATGGACAGTGAAGATAAATTCAGGATCAGTAAATCGTTCACTCTTCGAGCGTAGATCGCGTCTTCGTTGATCGCAGTGGCAAACGATCGCGAGAGAAACGCATACAAAATGCTTTACGATATAAATATAGTTGTTAAGATTTCCGACCAGGTGGCAAAGGGAGGAGGAAAATGAAACAGTTAAATACAAAGCTAATTTGCCGATTATTGAACATTGCTGCACAGGGTCGTACTATAGAAAAGCAATGCTTTTAATCGGAAAGTTGAAAGAAGAATTCTTGATACTTAAGTGTATTTCGAATCCCATGCAAAATCTTTGGTTTATAATATTTCATAATGCATGTAGTTTGATTTGAAAAAGTTGCGAAAACTTACCCCGAAACGAGCAAATTTAAATATTTGATCAGCAATTAATAAAACTCTCACTAAAGTATAGTACATGAAAATTTATCTTAATCTTTGATTTATCTACTTTTCAATTTCGGTCATTGACTTCAATGATAAAAGCTTAAAGCTAATCTACGTGAATGTTTACGAAGGACCTTGTTTTGAACAATACATTTGTATTTTACGAAACAAGAGCGTTTCAATGAAAGTTTGTTACAGTTAAAAAATAACGTATGAAATTTGTATTCCATTTAACTCGTTCGGTTCTTTTTTAATGCAATCAAATGTGCTGGGAAAATTTCGCACGACCCTGTCAGATCACAAAAACCATCGGTTTTGGTGAAGTTAATGTGAATTAATCGTCAAAAGAATATCGAAAATCACGCGACACACTCGCAACTGTGTTTATCTCGTTCGTTGTGTAAATGCAAGAATCTCTCCAAAATATTCGTCGAACAACAAATTACGATAATCGGGAACAATCTTTTAATATAATTTTCAGTCAGTCTCTACTCTTGGGGAAAGAGAAAAGAAAAGGAAAACAAGAGAGAGGGAGATATAGTGGAAAAGAGAAAATAGAGTATTTAGTTTTGCTTCGATTGCTATTTCTTAATATTTACAATACACAGGATTCGGAGAATTAATAGAACTCTCCAAAGAGATATATATATATATTAATAGATAAACGAATAGAATGCGGTTTTGGAGCGATTCTTGTATAGAACGTATGCAAAGACCGGAAGACGTGGAGATAATACCGCTAATATCAAAAGCATTGATCTAGTTAAAAACAATAATACGATTATTCGTTCCTGTTGCAAAATTTTCTAACTCCGCGTCAACTGGCTGAACGACAATTATAACTCGATAATTAATAATAAGGAAAGTTACGATCGCTGGTGAATACAGATTTCAGCGTCGACTTTTCGGAATATCGAAAAACTTCAAATAAAAATGCTTCTCCTCGAGATAAAATTCTTGGAGAACATTGAATAAGATTCTTGACGTGCTCCGGGAAAAAAGCACTGTAACAAATGCATAGGAGGGAAGACACAGTATTGCTATAAAAGCTTCATGGTGCATTGAATTATTGAATTATCATTATTGTTGAATTATTTGCGTTATATTTGTTGATTTTTCCTTCAAATTCATATATGATTGCCTTTACTTGCTTTAACGAAAGCGAAGCATTTTCTTCTTCGTGTCATTAATAATTGTGGAACGGGGTCGAGGAATTGTGACGTTGTTTTGAAGTGCCAACGGAGACCGCTTCGCGATTGTAAATATGTAATTTACGTTTAAATGGAGGGGGGAAAAAGAATGATACGATGCTCTTTATTTAGTTACGACGAACCCATTGTGGTTTCAATTGCGATTAATGGAAAAATTAGAATTTATGACTATAGTTTATGAAAAGATTCCATTTACACAGAGTGCAACAAGAGATCAACCATTAAGTAGTGGATCTTGTTGAAATGTTTCCAGTAATAGTCGATTATTGTTGAAATGGTAGAAAAGATAGCAAAACACCGCTTTCAACGAATGAAAGTATTGTCGACTCTGCTTTACACTATTTAATTAAATATATTACTTTGAAAATGAAGATTTGTTACTTAGCAGTGTATTGATGTACCTATTGTTATCAATAGAGGATTATTTTTATTCTATTATCGTTGTACGTCTGAATTATTTGACAAACTTAGATATATACGTAAGGGTACGATTAAAAACGATCCTATAATTCTTTAGAAGGGAAGTTAATAGCTTCTTAATCTGTTTCACTGGAAAGTAAATTAATGTAGATAAATATGCACACGAGATATCGGCAATCGATACAATGAATTTAAATCGTATAAGAATGAGGAGTTTCTGTTTAAAGGCCCCGTTCGCATGTGCCGCAAATACAACACTGCAATGAATAACGAATATCGATTAAGTATTATGGTAGGCTCGAATTCACCGAAACTTTAAAGTTACTTTAAACTTGAGATAACCTTTAACATACGGAACTTATACACGTGGATCAATTATGAGAATATCAGCTTCGTGACTAAACTGTAAAGTACACTAGATTACCACAGCATAACCGACCACTGCTAATTACAAAATATTTGCTATGTTTGGAACATTTTTTCTGACGATGTGTTTAACGAAACATAGCGAGAGTCTCACGGTGAACGCAACAGAAATGTTCCTAGAAAGTAATCACGCATAACTCGATTAAGCGAATATTTTTAATGTATCGAACGTTTGATGAAAGGCAGAGCAACGTTTTTCAATGCAAAGTTACAAAAGTTTCACATTTTAGACATTATACATTTCAAAATATAATTTGTAGATTATTGACAAACTTACAGTGAGTCCGACCTAGATTGCAATTTCATTCAATAAATCTCGTTTACTTATTCCGTCACCTCGATTTAATTCAGATCCAAAGTTTAGAAAGTTCCAGTTCCAAGTAAATCGACGTTAATATATTTCTTGTTTATGTAAAAGCAAGACTACCAACCACGTAATGTTGCATTTCATGACGAATGTCGAAGTAATGAAATTGTAATACAGATGCATTCGTAAGGTTATAAATATCAATGAAAGTGTTAAATAACATGCATCAATTATACCTTAAATACGAAGTATAAGTGAAAGCGAAAATAAGTCACATAATTATTTAACCGAAAAAGAGAATTTAAAACACGTAGATCGAATCAAGCAAAGCATGAATGAAATTTATTGGCTTTTATGAAAGTTTGAATTGGTTAAAGACGTGATATATCAGAACGGAATAAAAAGCACCGCCACAGAGGGTCGTATTAAACCAAGCAAAAATGTAATCTGTATTTCCTGTCCGTAAAAGGAAAGCGCCTGACGTGTAAAACGTTTAAATACATATGCGTGTCAGTCGGTAACTGGTAAGATATAAAGCGATTGCTTATTTTTTTATCGTAACTTTTCGCTCCATCGTCCTTCCTTTGCGAAAGATGCAATGGCAAGACCAGAAAGAGAGCTGCTAAGACAAAGGGAGAAACGAATTCTTTGCAAAAGAGGAAGATGCAACGACAAAATGTGGGCATAGGTCAGCACCAAAAAAAAACGAAAGTAACAACAGGTACATCGTAATATATCACAAAAGAAATTCAAAAAATACACCGAATACATAAATTTTCGTAATTAAATATAGTAGAAAGAAAAGAGAGAAACCAGAAGATCGGTACTATTGCGCACCATGATGGAACGAAAGATAAAAATAAAACGGAATTACACGATCGAGAGTTTCAGGATATTTATTTAATTGCTATACAATTACAGATACAACTATATAAGAAACGACTATAATAAGTAGCACGTAGTAAAACATCTCATAAATATCATCTGTCGTTCTCCTTGAGCTTGCTATTAATCGTTCGACGATTTTCGAATAAGACAGCGATTTACCAATGCGAAAACCCAGCTTCGTGAGATCGACAGATGCGATGTAACATAATGAACGTCGGTATGGAATGCTGGAAAATCACCGTTCTTGTCACAGTTCCTTTCATCGTTTTTATTCTTTCATTTGTCGATAATTTCGCGGTTAGGGACTTTACAACAACGATTTTTTGTATTGAGATTTACGATGTAGTTGATACTCGTTTATGGAATATAGAAAAGAGATTCACTTCAATTGTTTAGAATCCAACCCTTCCCTGTTTTCCAATAAAATATAATACGTGAATTTATCATACATATTTAAATGCAATGAGTCGCTTAAAAATTATTTTCTAATTCACCATATATCGATATAATTTATTATTTTTCAACATTTTCTGTTTTATATGTATGTTTCAGAACGTATTTGTCGCTTGGTCCATAATTTTTCTGAGACATAACTGTCGATATAATAATTTTGACAACGATAAACTTTTTATTGTTCAATAAAACTTTACAATATAATAATTACACTTCCCAACGTACAATTTAAATTTGAGGTGTATACATAAGTAAAAAAAGATTATATACTAAAAATAATTGACTGTATTAATATATTGAAAAACGTTTCATTTGACATTAAAACAGCCTGACATTTTTTACAAAAGCAAATATCTACATGCGGTGCGACGATAATTAACATCGTTTAAGTTGGAAATGCAGTAAAAGATGCGTAAATAATTTAGACATTTTATTTATTCCTAGATTAATTTATTTATAATTAATATATTTATTTATGGATTAATTCTATGTTATACCTTAAATATCGTATATTTTCAACTTAATAAATTAATAAGAATCTTTTACAAAATAAGTTTTCAATACTATTTCGTAATGCTATTTCACAAAAATAATTTGAAATAATTCATGACTTCCGTATCATGTTTCATATTGCAACGCCAGATTAAACAAACTACACATAACTCATAAGTTATGTAATAAGCTACTTTTATGTATAAACTCTTTAACAATACGAATAACCACGATAAGAAGTATTTTATTTTTGTGATAATTTTTATACTGGAAAAGATAATATAAATTTTCTACATTGTTTCTATGTCATCCTCTTTCGTTTTTGTTTTCATCTTTCTCTTCTGATCATTTTAATGTTGTATTTTAAATGATGCAATCAATCGGCAGTTATAAATAAACTGTACTTCTTGAAATAAAAATATCTAACCGCACATTTAATATTTACAAAAACTAATGGCACTTATAAACCATTCATAAATATATACACATATAAATACCAATAAACTTTAATAAATTAATACGACATAACCACTAATATTTAAAAAAAAGTTGTTTAAAAAGATGGTATAAAAAATAATTCGTGAAGAAAAATGTTAACAGAGAAACTATACCACTGCACATATCAGTTTACATAAACTTAAAATTATAGATCTACAATTTATACGATTGTAATATTTTCGCATACATGTATTTTTACTATATCAATATTTTTAATCAAATATTAATTTAGATGTATTTATAATTTTAGTTTATTATTCGACTCGTCTTGTAAACAAACGATTTCTACACAGAAATTAATATGCGATAACGTGACAAGACACGTCAAACGATTTAGAAAAAAAAATAAGAAAGAAATCTAGACACTTTTAATATATAATGTTATTAATACTTTTCTTCACGAATAAAACCTGCGGTATAATAGAGTTATATTTAATACAGAGTTCGCAATTAATGATAAGCCTTGACAAGAAATCGGTGCTTTTCGAACATTCCGCATATCATGTACGCGTATAGACATGGCGTATGATGACATGTGTACGGTCAGATTTTAAGGCTGTGTGGTCAATAAAACAATGAAACGAGATAATTTTAATGATCTTTTTCAGACCTTTTTTATGGTAGCTATATTATTAGCTATATATACCAGGAAAATTTGACATTAAGAAAGAATACGATATACTAATATAATACGAATTAATTACACTTTCAGATTACTGCAAGATTAACGCAAAAAAAGTTATTCCACCTTACAATAAACATTTATTTTTTCTTTTTTTGTTTATTCTTTCCTGCAATTACTAAACAATAAAATATCAATAATACACATACATACAACTATAAAAATATTTTATTATTAGATTTTGTTTACAAACTCTTTCGAGTGAAATACAAAAATGCATCGGTAGGAATGAATAAATTATGCGTTACGGAATACCAAATTATGTGAGTCGTCGTAACAGTACAAGCATTCCATTCATCTTTTTTAAACAAATCAGATGATTAAATGCAATATCAAGGATAAAGTAGCTAATGTTTCATGTGCTATTTTGTGTTTCAAACAAATTCATATACACATTTAATATAATATTTATATACAAATATGAACAATTTTATATAAATATTATTTAACATAACTTTCAACAGTAATATACATGAGTAAGATTTTTCCGTTATTCACTTGAAATATAAATTACAAAATAAATATTTCCAATAATGCATACATTTTTAAATGATATAAAACTATGGAGCTATATAATAATGAAACAGCATATAGTGCAAAAAAAAAATTTTGACTAGTAACTAATTTTAAGTATTACTCGTAACAAAACAAGTTAGTGTGAAAAAGGATGTTATATACAAGGAAATATATACGTATCTTCAAATATAACGACACAAAGAAAGAAATGAATTAAGGAAACACTACACCTTTGGTCCACACTACATTGAACAATCAAATATGTTCAAATTTGTTTTAAAACAGTTACTGTTACCTATTGTTTGCTTAGACCATTAGACACATGTACATGAACAATGGTAATGCCAGATTGTCAACTTGATTTGTTTGTGCTTCAATAAATGACAACACGATACTCGATAATAAGCTTTGTAAAAATAACCAACCATTATCTACGTAGCCTATTAAAAAACATACATTAATTTTGTGGTGTACCAGTATATATTTTTTAAAAATAACAATTTTAATAATTAGTTATTTTAATCAGTATTTTATCAGACTTCCACAAGGATATTATTAAATATATTAAATATATTTAAATTTATATATATTTACAATATACATAAATTTAATTCATAAAAATTTAAGGGAAAAACTTTAAATAATACATACCCATAAATGCTAAAAGACATATTAATCCGATTTGGCTAAAAATACAAGCAATAGTTCCTTCAACAGACTTATCTGAATTGGTCCATTTATGAAAACCCCATCTACTACCAACAAAACTAGCAGCAGTATCACCCACACCAACTGTTAAGATACCACTAAGCAAAGCTAATAATGAAAGATTGTTGGTAGGCATCCAAAGTGGGAAAGACAAACCACAGAGCAAATAGAGAGGTGTTAAAGAAATCAAATTATCTTTCTCATCAGCAAACACAGAAAATCCCTGCTGTAATAATTCTCCAAGAGGCGATATTTGTAAGTACCTCATCAACTAAAAAAGTAAGAAATTATCAATAGAAAACTTAAAAATATCGTAAATATAAAATTCAAGAAAACTTAGTTTCTTAAACTTGATATACCTCAAGAAATACAAACAGTCCCATTATTACACCACTAGCTAGATACAACAATATGCGTTCATATATTAAACCAGGTATATACACAAGTACAGCCAATAAGTGAAACATTTTTCGAGTTGAAGATGTTGCTTGGAGATTTAATAATACCTGGTAGGTGACAACTATTACACCTAGTACTAAACATAAAGCCCAGTATCCAATTAACATGATCTGTAATATTTGTAACTGTTAAAAATAATTTGATACTTATATAAGAAATACTGCAAAATTATTGTTATGCGCACCTTATTTGTTTTATTGCAAACAAAGTAAAACGTCCAGATTACAGGATTTTGATCCAATAAAATATACATTAATGGTAAGACTACAATCAATAAAAGTGTGATTGTCATTAAATAAAAATTTCTGGCTAAGCGAAACATTGGAAAATAACTAGATATTAAACACACTGATATCACATATAACATTGCAACCTGAAATTATAATTTTCAATTATTGATCACATCAAATTTATTATTTGTAGAAGATTTCCTTTAGAATACCTGTAAAATAACTGTTGCAATATCGTCATCATGGATTGGTGGTAAATGATATCTTAGTGGCAAGTTTGTTACTACAGACATTAGAAACAAAATACATCCATGCATAACTGCTGTTGCTTCTCCAATTGTGAAACAACAAGGAAATGTAGACATCAATTGAAGAATACCCCATGTTCCTAAACTTCCGATACTTAAGCCCCATGTGACACTCACCAGTAATCCTGTTCTTATTTATCAAGAAATAAAATAATTTGCTTTAACTAAAATAATATGATTTTATAAAATAGATAATTAATATTTACATAAAAAAGTTGATTTAAACAAATCATATTATAAGATAAAACTTAATATAATTTAACTTTAATTAATTCATAAAATAATAAAGGATATTATTAACAATATAAAACTATATTTATAAATTGATATACCTTTATTTACTACAAGGAGGTATAATAAGGATGTTATTATAGCTGGTAAAAAATATATAGCTTGAAAATCTTTAACTGTCACTTTCTCAGTTGACAATTTCAAATATAAACATATGGAACTAATAACAAGACCAATTCCTGTGAGACCCACAATGAGGCAGATTTCAGAGTAACTAGCACCTTCCTTTAATAGAGTTAAAACTGCACTTAAACCTACTAATGTTCCAAGCCATAGTCCACTGTCAGCTTTTATACTGAAAATATTTCTTAATGTTAATATTTTTATATGGGACTTAGCTGAAGATAAATCATTATAAAAACACTTTTATTATAATAATGGTATCATTATAGTTATAAATAAGTAGCATAAAATAGATCAAACATACTAATAATTTATAATACATAATTGAATATTTTAAAATATTTATATATACATTATTTATACATACAAAATATTACAATATATTGAATAAAATTTAACATTACATAATTTTTAATGATGTAAATACAAAATTTAAACATATTAAATAGTTAATATTCTTAAACAGATTTCTAGGTTAAGTCACGTTGATCTTTACATTCATACACTGAATAATAAACATACCGATGTTTTATGCCATTATCTTTCAAACTTTGCAATATCCTTTCTTCTAAGTGTCTGTATTTGTTTAAAAGAAATTCCATTATTAATAAGGTACCTAAAAAAAACGCGTTCTACACCATCAATAACCACACCCCCGATCTTCTAAAACGGAAAACGTGAGTATGAAGTGTGAATGGGTAAATGGTGTGATATCGTTTGGAAAGATGAAACACTTTTTCCGCCGTATATTGCGTATTGTATGCATGTATAGTAAAATACGCAGTACAACATATATACATATGTACATAATAAAATATAATAATAAGCAAATGACGAAATATCTTAAAATATAGATTCGCTTTGTTATAAATTTTAAAGCTTTATTTTATAATTTTTTATATTTTTTGCCTTTATTTGTAATATTTTTGTATTAAAATTTTTCTCACATATTGTTATTAGGACGACATATAATATACGTTTAAAACAAAGTTATAATTAGATATTTAATATTGGATATTGAATTTGGATAATGTTGGATAATGAACATATTTGTTAATAACATAGAAACCAAGGTAATAATAAAAAAAGAAACAGAAAAATATGATTATATTATTTATTAAATACATATTTATAAAAATTATAGAATAATGTCACAAAAATAAAACAACAGATTATTATTTCGATAAATAATTTTTTCATCATTTAACAATTTGCAATGTCATCTTATATCTTTCACTTACAGTGATTTAATAAGTGTATTGATATGATTAAAAATTTCTTGATACTACAATTTGTGATAAGAAACAGTAAAAGAACATTAAAAAATTATATTTCTATAACAACTTGTATATACTTTAACAAGAGTTTGATTGTAACAATTGACAATTACTACTTTATCGTACCTCAATTATTTATTTTATATCATTTGAGGAACTTTTTACGAGCTATGATTTTTAGCAAATGCGATCAATCCGTTTGTTGATGAATCATGATTTGTAACTGCTTGAGTACTTTCTAATTCAGGTTCAATTACCTTTGCCAACTGCTTCCCTAATTCAACACTATTAAAATAAAATTATATATTTTTACATATTTCGAAGTTTTCAAGTATTCAATGATGAAGTTATTACGTACCCCCATTGATCAAAGGAATTGATATCCCAAATAATCCCTTGCACGAAGATTTTATGCTCGTACATTGCTTTAAACATAAATTACGATTAAACTGAATGATACATTTAAATGATGTATTAATATATGCATTAAATTTACCAATCAAAGCTCCAAGAATAAAAGGCGTTATTTTCTTAAGGAGAATAGTATTGGTTGGTCTATTTCCCTCAAACATCTTATGTGGTAATAATAGATTTATTTGCTCAGGATTCATTCCTGCTTTTTGCAATTCAGTTCGTGCTTCATTCTCATTTTTTCCTTTCATCAAAGCTTCGGTTTGTGCAAAACAATTTGCAAGCAATATTTTATGATGGAGATTTCCTTGAACCTAAAATAAGAATGTCTTATTACCTGCTATTATATTAAAACTTTCTTTTCGAATGATAGTTTCCAACTATTAATTATAATAGTACCTTATTATGTGACTGTATTGGAATTAAAAAATCAGCGGGGACAAGTCTAGTACCCTGATGTAGTAACTGGTAAAATGCATGTTGTCCATTAGTACCTGGTTCTCCCCATACAATTGGTCCTTAAATATTTAATTTTTTTCTCACATTAACTGAATAAAACACTTATAATACTTAAATAGAAAAATTAAAAAATTGTATTTTTTTCTAGACATATAAAATATATAAAATATTTACCAGTACTGTAATTTACAATTTTCCCTGCACGAGTAACATATTTTCCATTACTTTCCATATCTCCTTGTTGAAAATAAGCAGCAAACCTATGTAAGTACTGATCATATGGTAATAATGCATGTGTTTCAGCTTTGTAAAAATTATGGTACCATACTCCAAGAAGAGCTAATATAACTGGTGCCTATAAAGTAATGTTTTATTAAATACACAACAAAATTCGATGATTCAATATTTTTCTCAAAATATTAAAAAGATATAATTATAATATTACAAACAAAGATTAAGAATATACTTGCATTTTTCTCCAATGGAGCACTACAGAAATGTTGATCCATAAAGTATGCACCGCTCAATAATTTTTCAAAATTTTCAAATCCAATAGACAAACAAATTGATAAACCAATAGCTGACCATAATGAATAACGTCCTCCAACCCAGTCCCAAAATCCAAACATATTTTTTTCATCAATACCAAATTCTTTCACTTTTTGATTATTAGTAGACAATGCAACAAAATGACGTGCAACTGCTGCAGGCTATATAAAAATAAGTATATTTTATATACCACTAAATTTAAGATCATTATTTCATTACTCACATCTTTTAAAGCATCCAGAAGCCATATTTTAGCAGAAGTGGCATTTGTAATTGTCTCTTGAGTAGTAAATGTTTTCGATGCTATTATAAAAAGAGTTGTTTCTGGATTCAACTTTTTCAAAGTTTCAGCAATATGGGTTCCATCTATGTTACTAACAAAATGAACTCGTGGTCCAACATGAAATGCCTTTAATGCTTCAGTCACCATTAAAGGACCCTATATATATAAATATATAGCTACATGAATAAAAGAGGAATCAATTTATATATCTTATGATCACAATTTATATAACATACCAAATCTGAACCACCAATTCCAATATTAACAACATCTTCAATTGGTTTACCAGTAAAACCTTTCCATTGTTTTGAAAGAATCTATATAATATAAAAATATAAATATTATATACAAAGTTATTACTTCCGAAAGTTAAAAATAAAATATAAAACTGTCTTATACATATATATATATATAAATAAATTTTACCTCATTAGTAAATTGTTTCATGTGATTTAATACAGCATTCACTTCTGGCATTACATCTTTATTATCAACTAATATTGGTTTGTTAAGTCTATTGCGCAAAGCAATATGTAAAACTGCTCTATTCTCTGTGAAATTAATTTTCTTTCCATTAAACATGGCATCTCTTGCGGCTTCTATTTCACGTGTTCGTGCCTTAAAATTTACAAAATATATTATAATTGCGAATGTAATAAATTATTACATAGCATTTAAATATATTTAAATATAAATATAAATATTAAATATATTTAAATATAAATTTCTTCTTATTATAATTAATGCAATATAAGTTTAATACTTGTACAATATTACAATACATACTAATTCCAATAAAAGTTGCAATGCTTCTTCAGTAAGCCGATTCTTAGAATAATCAAGTAAAATTGGCCCATCTTCAGGAGTAGGAATTTCTAGACTAATTAATAAATTAAATATCGTTAAAATGATCTTTATATAAAATCATATTACAATTATTTTCCATAATATTTTAATGTGAAAGGTATTCCGTTATTGTATATAAAATTGAGCGAAAGAAATATTTCAAGAAAAAAATCATAACTATATAAAATAATACGTAAAATAGAAATGCTTTTTTTCATTTTAATCTCATAAACAATTCAGACGAAGATTTTTACAATAATCTCATTTTATTAGAGCAAACAACCTTCGGGTCATCTCAAGGTCATATGTCAAGGATTGATAAAACTCACCTAAAGTTTTCGAAGCGTTTAGGATTTTGTTGAAAAAGATCATATATTTTAATTTTTGAACCATTAATATCAAAATACTGTTGCAACTTAGTCCATGCCGCTTCGGTAGTCAATTCTGGTTTCGGTTTCATTTTCTTAATTTAAGAAAACCGCGCTGACAGTGTGAAATCCAAACTCGTGCTCTGTGGCTCTATGTCGACGTCGACTACTCACGTATAAAGTTAATTCAAGATGTGCCACATTTCTTGTATGTTCAAGCTGCTTCTCAACGTAATCTCTCATAAAAACGGTGTTTGAAGAATATCTTTCAAAAAACTATCATACTATAATTGCATTATATATAAATATAAATCTTAATATTTTAATTTTACAAATACACGCAAATTTTCAACAAATATTCATTAAATACTATTTAATATACAATAAATTTAATATGATTTAAAATGAGTTTGATAATGTTAAAGAAATAAAGGATTTTTATAGTATAGATTTTCATAAAATTTTCTTAATATTTTTAATTAATAATATATATAAAAATGGAATAAGGAACAATAAAACTTTGCTGAATAAATTGAATAATATACATTTCCTTAATATAACAGGTAGTTTTGCATTCAATACTCCTAACATAATTTATTTATCGTAATCAAATATATTTAATATATTTAACTACTAAATCATTAAGTTTAATCATATAGTCTTATAATTTTTCATTCGTTTTTAGGAATTTCACATTTCTTTAAAAACTCGACGTTAATTTCAAAATTTATATTTAAACATAACATGAATGTTAAACATGTGGAACGTAAATTGAACCACGAGATATACAAGAAACGAAGGAACAATACGATATGTTCCCATTGAACTGATGTATGTTCCAAATTCCAAGTTCCAAGTGAATCAAGTGTTATCATCGAAAACTCTAGAGTCGAAATTTTGAGGTTGCTTTCTGAAGGGATTTCGACGTTTTATTTTTTTTATTGCGTGGAATTATTGTGGCAAAAGTAATAAAAATTGGGGAAAAGTTAAACGCCGTTAAAATCATATAACTGAGTTGTTCTTAATTCAAGATCAAAAATGGTAATCGACTTTTGTTTTGACTATTTTAAGTTATGTCAAACTTTTGATATTTGTTTATTTGAAACTTAAATTTCTTTTCACGTTCATAGTTATAAATATACATATGTTTTAACCAAGTTAAAATTATTACACAGTTTACAGCCAATTTTAGATATCATAATATCTTTATGTTAAAATACATATGTGTATCTATGTCTTTTTACACTGGGACACGAAGAATGTAAATATTTACTTTTTTGAAATATTATAACCAATAAGTATTTAAAAATGAAAAATTGTTTAGTACAGTGTATACATTAAAATAACTAAATTGCAATATTTGTTTTTGTCTGTTATAGTCTCACACAATATTGCTTGTACAACCAGGTAATAGACCTGAAACAAGAACATACTCTGATTACGAAAGTGTTAATGAATGTATGGAAGGTAAGGATATTCTATATTGTGGTTGGAACTTAGTAATTTTTTAATTGAATCACAGAATATTTAATCATGTATCAAATACATATATATATGATATAAATATAGGAAAATAAGCTTGATTTTTTTAATACAGGTGTATGCAAGATTTATGAAGAACATTTAAAAAGGCGAAATCCAAATACGCCAACAATAACATACGATATCAGTCAATTATTTGATTTTGTTGATCAACTTACAGATTTATCATGTCTTGTTTATCAAAAATCCACAAACACATACGCCCCATACAATAAGGATTGGATTAAAGAAAAGATATATGTTTTACTACGTCGAGCTGCAGGACATGGGAAATAATTAATAAATAAATGTACATCTATAATTTTGTGTATAATAAAAATGACGTTTAGGTAAAGATCTATATTAAAGTTTGTAATAATAAATATATAACGTACAGAAAAACTGTACTATTGTATATTCATATACTATAGAATAATCTCCTTAATATTATTTTTAGGGATAATATGATTTCTTATTTCACATATATATGTGTTTATAATAAAATAGTTATGTGGTTTTTTAAACTTGTATTATTTTTAAATGAATGTGAATATATGTATTAGTTCAATGAAATATATATTTCTCTTAATATTAAAGAAATTCTATTATTTTATTTATAAAATGAATTTATATTATTTTTTAAGTAGTAATAAATCGTTCGAAAAAATGTTTATTAATTCTTACATAAATACATGAAATTATAAATATTCAACATTTATTATTCATTTAACTTTTACAAAATAGAATAATAGAATATATGTATGTAGGTAATGTGAAAGTATCATTAATAGAATAAATCAAATTTTTTAAAAATTATATTTATATGTATGTTACACAAAAGATGTATTTAATATTATCTAATTCTATTTAAAAATTTATCTAAAAAATCAATAGTTATTTACCTGGTACCAATGAGAGTGAATGATGAGATAACACATTGTATATAAAATAACCAATAATTCTTTTGCATAATACATAAGAGACAATTGGAAAAACTAACATTTTATATGCATATTTTTCATTATGTACGTTTGCAATTTGCGCATGAATAAATCTGTAAAAGAATCTGGTTTGTACAAGATGAAATTATCATTTTGTTATAAAAATTAAGGCAAATGATAGTGCGTATTCGAATTAAGTTCAATATAACATTACATTAAATGTAATAATTAAATATCAAAAATGAAAAATATGCAATTTTTACAAGATATATTGTATTTAATAAATATTAGACTTATATATAAATGTAAATTTTACAAACAAGTTGTACGTATACAGTAATACGTTTCAGTTTATTTTTTATTTTTTACATGATTCATATGCATTAGCAATAAGCACATTGTATCCAATCACTCGTAAATATATGCGCTTATGCATACATCTATATATATATATAACTATATATCTCTATATACATATAGAATGGTACATAGTAATATAAAAGTACGTATGAATTGTACATATCGCATACTGTTTTACGCATTGCGTTTATACATCAGCTGTCTACCATTAAATGCAGTGGTTTTGACGAAATACGAAATTGGAGTTATATAAGATAACAAAACGTGAATAAGTTTGTTTGTTGAGACCCAAGTCCTAAAAATCAGTTTTGAGATAACGTCCAACTACTGTAGAGAACGATTGCCAGTTCATCAATCAGCTCTCAACGTTGCATTTGCTCGTGAACGAGACACCTTTATATTTTAATCAACGATACCGTCATAGGAATTATCCTTTATAAATACTAATAAAACAATTTATAATATTTTCTACTGACAGACTGTGGATTTTGTGTTATAATTAAAGTTTTATCAATGACAAGTGTTCAGTAGTGTCTAACGTTAATTTTGATAAAGATTGTTGCTCTTTGTACGTGTCAAATGTTACAAAAAAATTGATATGACATAAAATATTGCAAAATTTTTTAATCAGATGATTTAGAAAATATCCTGTGATTATTACATAAGTGACAGGATGTCTGACAAGATTGAAATTGATCCTTTTAGTGAAACACCTCTGGAATCTCAAAATTGCGAAGGTAAAGTTATCAATTATTTAAGATTGTCTTTGCAAATAACTTAAACGTTATTCATTATACAAATTTGGCGAACTATTAAAAGAATCTATTATTTAGTGCATCTGTCGTCAATAAGGAGCAATTCGTATACTCAGAATATCTATAATACGTATAAGTATCTACATATGTACTCGATACGCGCAGTCGATATAAAGAAGAATTTGAAAATTATGCAAAGTTACTGCAAATTGTAATATCTATAATATCTGATAAAAAAAAACTTTCTAAATGTTTATCATATCTAATAAACCTGAAACTCATTTTAATATACTTTAATGAAACCTATAGAAATTTAACAATAATTTATCAATTTTATAAACAATTAATGAAATATATATATATTTGAAATCTTACTCGATGGTGTTCAATTTATAGCTTTGTAATACATATAATTTAAACATATATACTTCTCATGTATTACAACTTATTAAATCAAAATATACTAATAATGACTGTGTGTGAATCTCTTATTTTACATTTTTTGTTATTGCATGTTATATAATTTGACATTGTTTGTAAATAATAAACTGAAAGATTAAAAACTATAACATTATATCTTTTTAACCAAAGTTTTTAGTAAGTTTTATATTTTATTAAATAACAAAAATTATATGTACCATGTTAAATTTATTTTATTCTAATTCCAAATTTTTATGTTTAAAGAAATTCCAGAAACTACCAGAGAATTAAATTCAAAGGATAACTCACAAAATATAATAAATGAATTAACATATGCAGAACCTTTAACTGCAGAACAAATACGATGGTTTTATAGAGATGGTGTAGATAAAAGATGGGTAGAATTCTGTGGATATGATAGCTTAAGAATTGAATATGCTTGGCAAAATTATCAAAATTTCCTTAGTAAAAGTAATAATATAACCAACAATCCACCTGCTGTTGAAAAAATTGTAGTTAGAGGAGGAATGTATGATGTGGAACTAGATAAAATGAAATGTGTTTCAATATATTGTACAGGTATATGTTTTATTTAGCTTCAATCTCATATATCATTATTTTTTTAATATAATTTAACAAAATATAAAGTAACTAAAATAATTCAAGCTTATATTTAATTATTTCATATTACATTTCACATTCTAAATAAAATACAAATTTCTTCATTGTATATAATATTTTAATTTAATTTGAGTAATAACGTTCATGTTTTTTATGAGTACTAATTATTATGTCTACCATAAAAATCAAACAATTTGTTATCTTAAATCTATTATAATTAGTTTCATTTAACCATGATTAATGTAATCAGAGTATAGGTTGAGTGTTATATGTATATTGTATTGTAATTTTTTTTCAATTTCTATGTATATTTCAGATAGAGAAAGTTTTATGCACAAAAATATTTTTATGATTTTTTCACTTTTAAATTAAAAATATTTCATTAAATAATTAAAAAGATAATTCATTAAATTTTTAATTAATTAAATAGCTACACATATATTGTATGTATATGGTTTTGTTTAAATAAATGTAATCATCAGTTTTAATTTTATTTGAAGGTGAAGAATGGGAAATTATGAGAGGGACTTGGTATTATGATGGTAGTTGGTTACCTTTAGAGGCAGAACAAGCTAAAATTATAGAAGAAGTTCATCTTAATCTTTTTCAAAAGCAAAATTCTGGTCAATCCACTTCAACATATGATACACCTTCTCACTCTTACGAAGGTATGAATTTTGCTTTTAATTATATATTACTTTTTGTAATAGTATATATACAATGTAATATAATAAGGAATTAAATTTTTGTATTTCTAGTATTACACACGGAACATTTTTCTGAATTTCATGTTGACTGGCATAGTATAAATGATGTAGTATTATATAGCGAATATAGGCATAAAAAATTAATGCGTAGTGTTACATCAAAATTAGGTTTTGCAAAAAGTAAGTATTTTAAAAATATATAATTATTATTAAACATTTATGCATTACTTATAATGGTTTTTATAGCAACAGGTTATCAACTAAGAAGAGGATATAAAATCGCAGCTGTAAAGGAAGATAAACCTCATGATATTGATCATATAATTTTTGTAGTTCATGGAATTGGTCAAAAAGGAGATACTGGAAAAATTATTCGTAATACAACATTGTATGTAGAAAATATAATTAATGATTATAATATACTATATGCAATTGATATATAAAAGTTTTAAGAAATTAATCTATTGTATTTAATATTTAACTAGGTTTAGAGACTGTGTAGATTGGTTGAAACAAAAATATTTTCCTAACTCTAACTATAGAATAGAATTTTTCCCTGTGGAATGGCGTTCATCGTTAAAGCTTGATGGAGGTAAAAATCTGATGTACAATTTCTCTAATTAATATTTAGATTTTTACATTTTTTTAATAGCATCTTGTATTTAATGAAAATTATTTTAGGTATAGTAGAGGCTATCACCCCCTTTAGTGTGGTAAGCATACGGCACTTATTAAATACATCAGCAATGGATATTCTCTACTACACAAGTCCTCTTTATGGAGGGGAAGTAAGAGCTGGATTACAAAAAGAATTAAATAGATTATACTTTATGTTTACTAGTCGTCATCCTGGTTGGAAAGGGAAAGTTTCAATTTTAGCACATTCTTTAGGATGTGTAATTGTTTATGACATTGTCACAGGCTGGATGGCTCCAGATACAAGACCTCCATCTCCAGAAACGCAAGAAGTTTTAAAACAACGATTACAATTCCCCGTAGGTGTTATTACTAATTGTATATTATTTATACAATATAAGATATTTATATACAGTAAGAATAATTCAATATAGTATAATATTAAATAATTTTAATTTAAATATTTTCATAATTCCAGATTGAAAATTTATTTTGTTTGGGTTCCCCATTATCAGTATTTCTTGTATTACGTACACCCTCTCCATCCAACAAAACAGATGTGATGCCTCAAGGTTTATGCAAAAGATTTTACAATATATTTCACTGGTCTGATCCTGTAGCTTATAGAATGGAGCCACTTTTAGAAAGGGGATATAGCAAAATTGAACCTGTTCTAATTCCGCCATATGGAGGAGTTGATGGTCAACAAACAGAGCAGTCACCACCAACAATGAGTAACGCTGACCAAAATTGTTCTCTTATAGGTATATCAGATAGTTTCTATTTATTTTCAAATTATTCTATTTATTTTCAATTTAAAATATTTAATAGCAGATAATGATGAAAAAGAAGAAAATTCAGTAGATATGTCTAATCGTGCACCAGACAAAGGTTGGAGTCTTTGGGGCTTAGTCCGTGCTGGTTGGAATGTTAAAAAAGATGTTTCTGCACCTATCCAACCAGGTCAAGGTAAAAATATTACATTAATTTTTAATTAATCTGATAATGATAAAAGTTATTCAATAAAAGGTATATAATTCAATATCTTTTTACTCTTTTTGTTAGAATTAACAGAACGATTGGATTATGTACTTCGAGCAAGTTTAGGGAGGAATTATTTTTACACATTAGCAGCACATACAACATATTGGAGTAACTACGATGTAGCTTATTTTGTGCTAACAAGACTTTTTCCAACATTAGAAACATGATGTTGGTTTGTATGTGTAGAATGAAATCAGTCAGATTCTGTTAAAATTTACTAGTCCATTGTAGGCCTTTAAAACTTAAGATTGGGAGTAGGCCTACCACCAAAACAATCTGTGATAATGAAAAAAACGATACAATAATATTATAGATTCTATGTAATCGTTTTATATCTTTCGCATAATTTAAGGTTAATGTGGTCGAGTTTCACAATTAAAAAATTGAAACGAGATTTTACGTATTCTATAAGGTACCTCATTTACATGCAGTATATTAACGTAGTTAACTGAACGATTGTTTAAATAATTTCATCTAATTAGTAAATTCTTCATCATTAAAAAGATATATTTTATAATCTATGTTGAATATGCAAATATAGTTTATGTAAAATATTTATTTAAATTACTATAACATATTATTGAATAGTATATCTTTCAAAAATTTGTATTATACAGGTTAACTGAAAAATTATTAGTTATATTTATTTTTTAGGTAGAGAAGTTATATTTTAGATCTTAAAATAGCATTAAAATTGTACTTTAAGCAACGCTAAAACGTCATAATTAACTATCATAATAATCTAAGATCATAAATCTATATTATAAGAGTTTGAAAAATCCTTTTGCATTCAATAATATAACATTTTTTTTATATATCTTCACAAACTAATATCAATACGAAATTGTAATTCTACTTTCTGTTACATGTGTACATAGTTTTGTATATTTTATATTGTTTATTAATATGTTACGTATTATATATTATTTACATGTTAGGTAAAGAAAGACAGAAATGTATTTAATCAAATTTTAATTAGTTATTTTGACTTATTTAAAATTATTGATTGAGACCAATATGCGTTAAATATTTTATTTCTTTGTTATAGTAATCTTTTATTTTGCTATAAAAAATGAAACTCGTCCTATGTACCGAAAGTTTACTTAAAATAAGACAAAAAATATTTGATTAATTGTATCAACCAAGGTCGATCCATAAAACAAATAAATGATATCAATATGTTATCTTCGTTGCTTGGAATAAAAAAGGATAATAATTTATTATTATCTTTCAATACTTATTAGATGATCGAATTTCCCGTTAAAATAACAAAATTTTTCGTAATACGTTAGAAAGACTATACTTTGTTAATGCTATTTCCATTGTATAGTCTTTTTTCTATTTCATTACATGTATTAGATTCATTTATCAAAATTTTATAGATAATTTGATATTAAATATTAATTCTATTTATATTATATCATTTATGCTATAAGTGGAAAAATAACTTTATTACAAATTCTTTATGTAAAAAATTACATATATTTGAAATATGAAACATTAGTGACAAGTGTTGATATATATATTTCTTTTATCATATATTAAAAATTTAAACCATATGTGAACAAAGAACAAAATTTATTTTATCAATGTATTTAAATTTTGTTGACATATTTTTCTGGTATTATAATCATATAATATTATTGTAATCATAAGTAATATTCACGTATTATGTAAATGTGTTCATATTGTAATATTATATACTTATCAGTTTTTAGAAAATTTAATAATGGTGCACTTTTTAATGACTATTATGTAACAATAAATTTTTAAGGAGCTTTGTCTATAATACACAATTTGGTAGCATGACAATAATATTAACTATTCCAAAGATAAATATCATATCAAATTTTAAAAATTAGAGTACATAATAGGCATGTAGGAAAAAGCCTCCAAATCATAGTGCAAATGTTAAATGAAATAAATAAATTAAAATTATAATATCAGTAATAAAACATATACAGTCTTTTATTGGAAACATTTAAAATTTAACATTTTAATAAAATATTTAATAGTATGATACATACACACACCGACACATACATATGTACATGTGTATATACGATATATATATACATAAATATGCGATGCCAAAGTTGCTAGGTATAATTAAATTTTATTTAATTTTAAATATTTATCCATTAAAAATATATATAAATATATAAATACATTTATATGTTAATAAACATATTTTTTCTTAGAATGAAGAAGAGGATTTCATTTATTCCTACATATCTAAATATATGGTATAGTTATGTTATAAAAATAAGAGTATATATGATTCCCTTGTTCTATATCAATTTTTATATTATCAATGTGGATGTTATAATACATAACTGATATATTACAATTTTACAATTACTTTTGTACGATTTTTCTTAAGTTTATTCAGTTTACATTTTAAGTGATAAAAAAATTAATAATTTGGTGAAACATAGATAACAAAATATCTCATTAATGTTGCAAAATTACATTTAATTATTTCATTACTTATTGTTATCTTATTGTAAAGAAAGCCCTATATTTTTATGAAATAATGTTGAAAAAATATTAGGAGGAATAATATGAAAGTTTTGACGTCATTTATTTAAATAAATTCAAATTACATACATAATTATAGTTATTCCTTATCTTTTTTCTGTAATTTCATATCCTAACTATAAATATATAAAAAACATGCAAATTAGTATTAAAAGTATGTTTGCCTTTTAATATGATAATGTAATGATTATAATTTGTAATCGTTATTAAATTACATTTCTTTTATGGAATACAAAATTACTTTATATTAAATATTCAAATATGTACGTACGTATAAATATACATATGTATGTATAGCTATTAAATTATGGACATTTACAATTCCGCGTTTTGTATACTTTTATACATTTTATTTTTCCATAAATGCATAAATATTTGCAATATAGTAATTACTTTTATATATAGCAATATAGTAATTAATATTATCTGTATATACAATATTATCTATTTATATTAAATTTATTGAAATACATATATCTATTTATTATATAAGGAGGAACATGTATTTAATAATAAAAAAGAAGTGTCTACTGCATGTATGGATACATATTATATAAATATTGTAATTTACGATATAATGGAATTTCTTTCTTTCCTCTTAATTTTAAAATTACTCGATTAAAAAGTTGAAGTTATAGTTATGTTTCATGAAATTTATGTTCGTGAAATATGATGAATTGATTTAGAATCACGTGAATGTATGTAAATAGCAGAAGCATTGTATGTATATACATGTATATACATGCATGCGTGTATAGCAAATCGTATTGTAGTTGTTCATACTCTATAATTTGAGTTTTAAATCATTTTGTACTTTGAACTTAAAAAGAACATTATATATCGTTAACAAACGGTTGAGTAATAAAGTCGGATTTTTAATGGAAATTGGATTAAGTATTCGTTTGCCGAAGAAACTCTTAATTGCCGGCATACAAGGTGGTTTCTGTGATGCGTGATCAACATTTTATAGAAAAAAGGAAAAAACGTTTTATATGCGTAACTTGAAAGAACATATGTTTCTCTTTTATTGAGATAATAAAATGTTTGTTTTATGGACATGGTTATTGTGTATTAATGAATGATAGTCGTGGATAATTTACATAATTTTGAGTATAATTTATAGTAAGAAACCCAGAGAAATAACGGTATTTTACTATGTTTATGCTACTTACTAAAAAATAGTAATATAGAATTAGATTTTTTAACATATTAATATATACTATATTTACAGCATAATGCATAATAATTTAATTGCTGCTGCCATCGGTGTAACCGTTGGTGTTATAAGTGCAGCTAGTATTTTTATTTACCGTAAAATTTTGGCAAATCAACAATATAGCACAACAATTTCTGACTTAGATGCAGCCAATAAAAGAATTGATGAATTACAAACAGAATTAGAAGCTTTAAGGTAATAATATTATTTTGATATGAAATATTTACATAAATATTTCTTAAATTTATGTATTATCCTATAAAATTTATAACTATTTTGGCATATATTATTATTTTGTTTCATTTAAGGTTACAACTGAAACAACAGAAAAAGAAAAGAAAAATTTCACGAAAATTTAACTCTAACGATAGTACCTATACTTTAGATAATGACACAGATATTGATGTTTTTTCAACAACAACTGATATTGGAGATGATGAGTTCTATGATTGTTCCGATGGTGAAAGTATTGTTAGCGATAGTGACTTAAGGTTGGTAAAGTAATATAAATATATGTTAAACTTATATAAATAACACGTACGAGGATTTATAATTTATTCTAGTAAAAATGTGAATCCACTTCCTGAAGAAACATCTTAAGAATATTCAAATTATACTATTTAATTCGTGATTTAAGCATGTGATTACTTGTACTAATTTGGAAAATTAGAATTTGATCATTTTGGCGAGTAAAGTTATTTTAAAAGTGTAAAAGGAAGAGATTATATGTTCAGTAATATAGGATCTCAGACGAACTGAACCAGCTGGATATAATACTTAAGGAGATTGATGAACAACTAAATGATCAATTTGATGTCAAGACTTACTATATATTGCAAACATTAGTGAGATCCCACCCAGACAATGTAGAAGTAGTATGGAGATTCACAAGAGCTAGCTACCATTATGCAGAAGCACAAATTGATAAGAATATTAGAAAGTTAATCATTCTTGAAGGTAAATACAATATATTTGTTTATTTTTGCATAATGTAATGAAAACAAATAATATTTTTAATAGGTATTCAACAGTGTGAGAGAATTATTGAAAATCGAAAAGCAGATCTGTATAAGTGGTATGCTATCCTTATAGGACTACATGGAGACTATTTATCAGTGCCAGACAAAATAAAGAATGGCATTGTTTTTAAGAAATATGTAGAACTGGCTTTAGAAATGCAACCAGATGACTTTGAATTACATTATCTTCTAGGAAGATTTAAATATGAAATTGCTAATCTAAGTTGGATCGAGAAAAAGGTTTAACTTCTAATTTAATTTACTAAAAAATTTTAATATATACAAAATATTATTTTTATATAATATTACAATTTAATACTAAAAAGCTTAAATTTTCTTGTACTCTTTACAGGTAGCAACATTATTTGAAATTCCAAATGTTTCTATTGAAGAAACACTCATTTGTTTTGAAACTGCAGCAAGGCTTGGAAGTACAAATCCATACACTCAGTTATACATTAGTAAATGTTATATTGCTTTAAAGAAATATACATGTGCAATTGATTCGTTAAAAGAAATTTTAGGAAAACCAATTGTATCAGCTGATGATGAAAAAGTACATACAGAAGCAAGTAAACTTCTCGACAAGTACTCAGGATATAGTTCATAGTGAAAAATAATGTATTTGTACATCACACCTATCAATAGTTATACTATTTCCGTATACATATATAGATAAAAACAACTATATTACAGTTTAATCTAAACGTTAACATCAAACAATTTATAATCAATTATTACATGAAACATAGGTACTAAACAATTTTCAAAATATTTTATCTATTGCAGTATGTATTGTAAATCTGTTAATTTAAATTTTATGAAAGAATGCAATTTGTAAAGATCTGCATAAAAAATGTACATCACTAGTGCAAGGTTTTGTAAATTAGAAATATGTACTTTAGTTGTACAATTTAGCAAATAATATTTTATATATATAGAAAACGGTATATACATTGAAGCGCCTGGATTTAGTTATTTTCTTAAAAGAATTTATAGAATTTATTATTAGTGATATTCACTGTATACATCTTCTAAGTAAAATTTATAATATAAAAAGTCATACAAACATTTTTGTATAATTAAATTTTATAAACCTTATAAAAAGTGTAAATTTCAAGTGATTTGTCCCCTAAATATTTATAAATCCAGTTACTTTTGGCATTACAATTAAAATACACTTTCATTATTATCTATAATATTTTATTTGTATAATTTGCAACAATTTTTATATTAATAATTGATAACTTTTCCACCTTAGTAAAAATATATTATACTAGCTTAGTTATATTTTTTTTGTTCATTTTAATTTATGTAATTATATATTTTTGTATTAGTAAAACAAACTTAAATAGAAAGTTAAGATTATCAACATAATCATAAAACAAAAAAGTAAAAACAAATGACAAAGATCTATTCTACTGCATATACACACATATATCTTTTTGTTATAATATTTATTCTTATAACATTTATAAAGAAACTGTGGAAACAAATCAAAATTTTAAAAACAATTATGAACTTTCCCCTTGTTTTAACAGATCAATAATGGTCCAACACAGCATCCCAGAACTTAGTAGATATTGGGTGGAGAATGGGGTGAAAGGGGTGAAGTAGAGGAAGCCCCTCTAGTAAGATAGAAGAGAAGCCAAAGAAAACATTTCAGAACATTTCAGTTAACATTAAATGCTTGAAAAAAGTAGTTCATTTAAAACATACACATGACAAGGTAAGTTCTACTATTCAAAATATTATATATGCAAATTTGTAAACATTTAATTTAATTTATATTAAACTTACACTTCTGCTGTTCCTACTTCTTTAATATTAAATATTATTTAAAAATAAAAATTTTCTCTTTTTTTATAAACTAAAAATATTTCGTTATAAACAAAAGTTTCTATCTTTTGCCTTATAATTCTTTTATATGATATATGATTTAATTATAAGTAAATGTTCTAAGGTATGTATTTCTAGTACATATATTTTATAATAATAGATAAGTTTTTAAGCTTTATACATATAATTGTTATAAATAAATATATTATTACATATTTCTTTAAATATTCAAGACACAATTTGAGATGCGTGGACTTTTACGTGGTACTTTATATTGTGCACTATGGTACAGCAGCATAGTGGCTGGTTTTCTATTTATTGCTTGCCCTATGTTACCACTGTTATTTTTTAGTCCTCCAAAGTTTCGAAAATGTGGCGATCTATTACTTGCTTGTTGGGAACTTTATTCCACAGTAAGCAAAATAAATGTCTTCTTTTTCTTTCTTTTTTTTTGTTTCAGAGTCAAAATTTCCTTACATGTGAGTTATGTAATTGTATCATGAATAAGCTAATAATTTCAATATATTCTAGGCTCTTTTAAAAGTATTTGGTGTAAAAATTTTGGTATCAGGAGACCATATATCTCCAAATGAATCTGCTGTTCTTGTAATGAATCATAGAACACGGGTGGATTGGAATTTTTTGTGGGCTGCAATGTATCAAGCATGTTTACCTAATGTAGCAACTCATAGATTAAAATTTGTTTTAAAGGATCCTATACGACATATTCCAGGACCAGGTAATACGATAAGTGATCATAATCCCACATACTCCAAAAATATTCATAACATACCTTTCATAATACCATAACTACCACATCATTTTTATACAATGATCATTAAAAACTTAATTGTTATTCCATTTGTTTTTCTTAAATAACATAACAAAATAATGTCATTATATAACAGGATGGATAATGCAAATGTATGGTTTCCTTTATATAACTCGTCGCTGGGAAGAAGATCAAAACCGATTGTCACGTACCTTGGATTATTTAGTGGCTCTTGATAGGCGCTCTCAATTGCTTATATTTCCCGAGGGTACTGATCTAACAAAAAACAGCAAAGAGAAATCTGATAAATATGCCATGCAACATGTTCTGCCACAATATT
Organism: Bombus vancouverensis nearcticus; assembly: GCF_051014615.1. Taxonomy (NCBI): domain Eukaryota; kingdom Metazoa; phylum Arthropoda; class Insecta; order Hymenoptera; family Apidae; genus Bombus; species Bombus vancouverensis. Next base: position 7,715,494 of record NC_134912.1, on the reverse strand, counting down.
CTTTTACTCTTCATCCAAAGACAACAGGATTCAGTTATTTAGTTCGACATCTTCAACAAGCAAGTTATCTCAATGCTGTTTATGATTTAACGATTGCATATCCTGATTATATTCCACAATCTGAATTAGATTTGATCAAAGGAAAATTACCAAATGAAGTACATTTTCATATTAAGCGAATACCATCATCGGATGTGCCAACAGATGATTTAACATTAAGGCGATGGTTAGAAGAAAAGTGGTTTAACAAAGAAGAAATATTAAAACAATTTTATGAAAAGAAAACTTTTCCTGCTGAAATTTGGCCGTTAACAAAATTACGCCCTTTACATATTGCCTTTAGTTTCTGGAGCATTCTAACAGGTAATATTTTATTCTACTTATTTTCACTAATTTTTGATAATATTTCTATTAAAAATATCGTATCTTTTTTTTTAAATTTCAGGATGTATGATAGTTTTACTTATTATTTCACCAGTATTCCAATTATGGACACTGGTACATTCAGTTTTTTTTATTGCTCTATCATTTTTTACTACTGGTTTTAATCAACTTGAAATGGGATGGTATTGGCGTTGGAGAACACACTTCCTTACAAAAAAATATGATGAATAAAATTTTAAACTATTTAATGCAAATAGATTTCAGTATTAAATTCCAATATTAAATTAAATTATTTCTAAAACTTTATTATAAATATTTTAGACATTCATAAATAATCTATATATGAATTTGGAGTAAATTAAAGTTGATTTAATTTTCAAAAATCGATGAAAGATATTAATTTTAACAAGTTTATATATTAGAAATTTTAAGTGGTATAATGACAATTCAAAGCAGAGCATAGAATATGTGGGAACACTTATCTTATAGATAATATATAAATTTAATATGAACTAATTTAAAAAAGTTGTTTTAGAACAAACACAATTTAATATATTTGACTGAAATATATAATAATAATGCTAGTCTAATATCATAAATTAAAGGTATTACTATAGTGTACTAGATAAAAAAAATGATGGAACTATAAAATTATAATACTTTAATGTTGTGGGAAAATTAGCCCTCCATAGATTACTGAGTTATAAAAAAGAATTTATATTTTACATTTTTTAGTTCTAATTATAGAAAATAAAGATTGTATATATCATATATACACCATAATATTTAATTTATTCTTTTATACCATGTGCTATGGTTTAAAAATTACTGTTTTTCATAATTTTGTTTATATCTTGATACAGTTTGTAAACTATGGAGAGTTGATACTAATATCGACAAGTTTTAAAAAAAATATATTTTGCTAACTTAAATGTTTAGGATGTACTATCCTTTTCTCATATTCAGTGTTAATATTTATAAAAAATGGTTTCGATTTATATATATGACAATATTTTATTTTTGTTTCTAAAACCTGAGAAAAGAAGTATTTAATATTAAAGTACAATCATAGAAAAATTAACAAATTTTCAAATACCTTTTTTATCCAACACTCAACCAACCATACAATTAGGTTAACAATGTTTAATATCAAAATGTACAATAATGGTACAAAACTCTAATTATTTATGTCATATATAAATATTTCAGACATTTTAAAAATTGTACATTACAAACAATTAAAATATTACATTTACACAAATTACCAGATCAATTTTCAGAAAACTTTCTGTGTTACTTAGGAACGTACTTTATACAAAATTTATGCATGAAATGTGTATAAAAATATTCAGTTTATTACATGTTATTGCTAGAGATTATAATATTAATTTAACACATATAGTTTGATATTACAAAAAGAGTTCTAAATTAAATATAATTCACTGAGCGCACGCATGCTACAATTTTTATACTTTAAAAATCATAGATATTGTACAAATTTCTTAAAATGTGTTGCAAATGCGTGTTATAATGATACTTTTATTGAGTATAATTTGAATACTGTAACAAATTTTTAAAAAAGAATCTCGATTTTGCTTTTTATCAATAATTTATATTATAACTATTGAAAAACAATATAAAATGAAATGATAATTAATTTCGAATGATAGATATGTAGTTTAGCAATAATTAATGAATTTTATGATCATAAATTTTAACAGCATTAAGCATTATAATTTTTCGAAGATGTTTAATCTATCTATAATATAATGATATAATAATACAAGCAGTATTATATGTATGTATTTAAATAATGACAGATATTTATATGTATTTTTTAATTTGCATGATGCTATAATATTTGGTTTGAATATTTTTTAGGAATCATAATTAAAGTCAATCTAGCTAACGATGGACACAGTGCCTCATTATCTCATATTTCAAAGTACAAATGTACATACATATATGGTATAAAATAAAATTACTTTCGTGAAACATTTCAAAATCCTGCGAAATTTAAAATTCAATCAAAGTAAAGTATGAGATACTTATGCACTTAAAATTTCTTAAAGTGTCATTTCAATGTATTTAAATGGTATGAAATATAATCTTTTACTTTTCGTATTGACTGAATTATACAAACAATCTTACAAGTTTCAATTCTTTTGTAATGGAACTTAGTATTAAAACTAAAAATATTATGTAATATATGAATGAAATGCATAGAATATAATTTTTAAGTATTTGGTTTCGTAATAGTAGCTGATCCTCTATTTTTCTATAGCTATAGAAATGTTATAAGTAAAAGTGAATTCATGTGCCAAAAACATATGTGTATTAGTGTACTTTTATGAACAGTATTCAAACAAGAAGGTTGTATAAGAATTTTAAAGACTTCTCTATTTAAATTATCTGCTTTTTCTAAAACTTTCATTATCATTGGTATTAAAATTTTACTTACCTCAGTTAAGACAAGAGGCAAATAGATTAATATTGATTGCTTACGAATTTAAAATAATTTATTAATAAAATATCATTTTTTATTTGGCTTGAATAATAATATACACTTTAATCTTTTCATTTTCAATATACTTCATACTATTTTTAAACCATAAATACATTTAAATATTTTTGTTATTTAAACATTAGGATATATATTTGTTACATGTAATGTGTGTGTCATCACACAAAAATAGACAAAAAGAAAAGTAATATAAATTGTAATTATATAATCATATAATTTATATTATATAATTACAGTTTATATTATTATATAATTATATATATATATATATTATAATTATAAAAAAATCAAAATAATATATTTGTTCCAATGTGTATGTATTTCATGATGCGAGAAATATACATATATATGATGAAACTTTATTATTATGTAAATGTAAGTATGTATGAAACTTTAGTATAGTATTGTGAAAATAAATGTAAATGCAATAAATACATTTAAGTTTATATTATTATATGAAAAGTTTTCTCTTGATTGTTTATAAGTTTATAATTAAAATACATAGTTATGATTGCAATAATTCTTTTTTTCAATTACAAGTGTAAAGTCACACGCACCGTAGATTACTATGCATAAAAAATATAGTATTCGTATATCGTGTGTCACCGCACGAGATCTTCCGATTTTTTCCGGGCCGCCCGGAACACTCGAGTATCCGTGATCCCGATGGTTGGACGTTAATGTGTTTAATCACTCCAATGGTTTTGGCAGAGATAATTAAGATGAGCGTCAAGTATACGTATACATAATTATCAATGATGTTAGGTCTATTTTATTTATAGTTTTATGCCCATGATCAGAAGTTAAATGCGAGTAAATAGCAATTTATTGACAGTAGACGTACATGACACTTGCCATCTTATATGTCGCAAACATGGGTTACGAGTTAAGTAGATAACTCTGTATTCCCATATTCTGTATTTTCCGTATGTTAATTGTTATCCCGCGTTATAAATTTTCAAAAAAATATGTAAGAACCATCATAATACATGAAAAATAATAATTAATAAGAATAATTTATTTGAAAAAATCGTAGTTTTATTTGTTTTATTAACAAATGATTATTACTTTATTTATTAATTTAACAAACATTTTACACATTTTTTCTATAAAATGGATTAATTGGACTTGGTATAGGGCTTGCTTTTAGTACACCTGCTAATGGTTTCTTGTTTGCATCAAAAGGTATAGCTGGACTTTTCCGAATTTGTGAAATATATTCAGATGTATGTTGAGCTGTATTACAGTGAAGAGCAATTTTCACTCGTTTTTTAGAACTTGTAGTAGTACTTATTTCATGTTTTCTTTTTAAGCTTATTGGTGTTTCCTACATAATAAAGATATTTATTTATATATATATATATATCAATATATCATATTATAATAGTTTCAAACAGTATAAAAAAAGACAGTAAGTTTGAAAATTTAATTGCCATTTTAAAATAGATACGTACGTATTTTATGAAAAATAATAAAAATACAAAAATATATAACAAGTAAATGCTATAAGACTTACATTTTTTTTATTCTCTAATTTTGTTAATATAGGTACCAACCAAGTTGGTTGTTTATTATGTACATTATTTCTTTGCTCGTGGTTACTTGTAACTGAATTTTCATCAATTTCCATACATGACTTTGTGCTGTTATTATCCATCAAAAGAGTGGATGGTTCTATATTATCAGAAACATTCCATTTACCAGTAACTTTTGATTTTGTTGACTTTTTTCTCTTTACTTGTTTGACAATGTTTAGTGTTTTGGCAGCTATATTCTTGTTCTTTTTCAATTTTATTTTTTTATTTTCATCAATATCTTCAATTAATAATGAAGAATTATTTCTTAATTTATAATTACTATTTCTCGCATCTGTTTTACAAATATTCTGATTTTCTTTTGTCTTAGATTTCCTTTTCTTCAAACTCGGATTATTTTCATCTAATATTTGCGAATTTGTATTTATTAAATTATCAGTAAAATCTAATTTATGCTTCATTTTTCTTTTTTTTTTTATAGTTTCGTCATTATTCATTTCTACAGTATTATTTTCATGATTAGTTTCGTCGTTAATATTTTCTGATTCTTCTTCACTAAATTTATCACTTTCATCTTGTATTAACTGCTTATTCTTTTTCCTTTTGCGCCCTTCTTGTAGCGTATCCGAATATAATTCCTGCTCAAATTTTAAAAGACGTACTGCAGCTGACTTTATATCTGTATTTTTTTTTTGCATTTTTGGAATTCTTATTTCCTTAATGCCTAATGGCATTTTACCATCTGATAATTCTATAAACCTACAAAAATATTTCAATCAATTTATTAGTTTGTTACTAATGTCTTTAATATATTCTTTAATTGATAATCACACAATACATACTCTTTAATAAGACGACGTAATTGTCTACGTGATTTTGTTGTTGATAAGGAATGAAATTTATACTTATTTAACAAATCAGCTATCTGTCTTGGATTAAAAGGTATTTGTGGCAATTCAACATCTATTCTACCAGCTCTAGGATCTAGTGGTTTCTCTGTATTATATTTCATTTGTTTTTCAAGATAAATGTCTACGTCTCTGGTAATATTATTATCTTCTTCATCTGACACTTCTATTTTTTCCATAGCATCAATAGAACCAGCAGGAAAACCAGCCTATATAAAAACAATAATACATATTATTGTCACTATAAGTTATAAACAAATTATTTCATATAAGTTTTAAGATAATAAAAAACATTAATATTCACACTTCTCCAAGCTTTAAATTTTTCCATATAATCCACACCAATATCTGATTGAAAAATCAGATATCTAAAAATATGTCTCATTACATGTTTAATTTGTCTTTCATCATCCATAGGTATAAGATATGAAATAAATGGTTTAATAAATTCTGTAACAGCATTTTCTGGTATATTTCCATCACTAATCTATAAAAATTAAACTTGTTAATAAATTAACAATAAATCAATATTTAATATAAAATAACATACTTTTGCAAGTTCTTCTAGATATATTTCTGTTATATGCATAGTAAAACCAATACATATTTTTGGATCAACTAATAATTTTTCAAGTATTTCAGAAATATCTTTTACCCATTCAATATCCCATAAATTCTCTTTACATTTCTGGAAAGTCTGTCGAATTATTCTTCGAACTAGCTGTAAATACATATTTATTAATAAAAAAATTTAACACACTCCTTGTCAAAAAGATAATCCAGGTGCTATCTTTAATTTCTCAATGACGCGTGCGAAGTTTTTCGTCTGTAACGTATAATATCAAAACATTACGAGCTCAGAATATACGGTTCATTGAAAATAATTAAAAATATTATGAGGTTTAGTGTGTAACAAGAAAAATTGTTTTATTTTAAGAACGAAATGATAACACATCTATAATAAGAAAATAATAATCAACATAAATTGTAACTAACAATAATTACTTATCAAACATATGTACTTATTTAATAATGGGTACATCCCCCTTTATTTTCTATTACTTCTATTATACGATTTGCTATCGATTTATATAGTTTCTGGATATAATTTTGACTTAACGTATCTCATTTGCGTACAATTGCATATTTTAATTCTTGTACGTATTGATACTGCTTTCCATTCGCATATATGCCGTGAACAAATTCTGCCCAGCAATTTTCAATAATATTAAGGTCCGGGGAGCGTGCAGGCTATGGCAAAATAGATATATTATTTTCATTAAAATATGATTAGACCAATCTTGATGTGTGTACAGATGCATTATCTTGTTGAAAGATGTAATCAAGTCCAGAAATGCATTCTGCATGATTATTTATTTGTTCTTTGATTAAATTTATGTATCAGACACTATTCATTCTCCCATTAATGAACTTGGTACTTGTTTTACCGAAATAACCGATGCCGGTCCAATGCTGCCTCCTCCCATTTGTCATCGAATTGCTGACATTGTCTCTTTTCTTATGTCATGAAAATAATATTGGAACCCATCAGGACCATCCAAGTTGAATCTTTTTCATTTGAAAATAGTACCCTTCTTCATTTCTTTTTCCAATGCATTTTTTCTTTTGCAAAGCGTAAACGTTCTACTCTGTGTTTCGTTGTTAACTACTTTTTGCTATAATCTTCAACATTTCTTAAAAAATTGTGTATTACTTTATAACTTCTTCTTATTACTTTCGATATTTTTGCTATTGATAACTGTTGCTGTTTTAGTTCAAGAATTTGTTTTTTTTTTAAGACGTTTAAATTTTTTCCATGTCCCATACTTACAAATTTATATAATATTGTACTGTAATCTATACTAGTTGATAGATCATAAACTACTGAGCAATTTCTAAACATATTAACAGAGTGTATTATCATTTCGTACTTAAAATAAAACAATTTTTTTTGTTACACACTAAACCTCATAATACTTTTAATTACTTTCAACGAACTGCATATTCTGAGCTCATAATTTTTTGATATCATACGTTACAGACAAAAAACTTTACATGCATCATTGAGAAATTAAAGATAGCACACCTGGGTTATCTTTTTAATGAGGAGTGTATATATAAGTGTATTATAGAAAAAGGTATCATATTAATACTTACCATGCAAAATTTATCTAATCTATATTGATCTATACCAAACCATTCAATACCTAAAGTTCTTAAAACACATTCTGTATAGAGTAATACTACCTCTTTAGTTTTTAAACAATGTACAATTTTACTAAGAGATTCTGCTAGTTCTTCTTGAATCAAAGGTTTGTCTGACATCCACATATAATAAAATAAACCTTTCCATAATCGCATAAAATCCGCCTTTGTAAGTGCTAAAAAAAAAACATACAAAGTATATCTTTTCGTAATAATATAACGAATAAATAGATAAACAAAATTTAGATAAATAAATTTAGATAAACAAAAATCAGAACTAATTGGAATTTCAATTAACAAGAATACAAATCTTACAAAGAGTACTTTGTGAACGAACTATCAACCATCTTTTTAAATTTTTTAGTACTCTATCTCGAGTTACTTTATCGTTACATGAAAGTAATCGAGCAAATTTAATTTCTTGTGCGATAACAATTGCTTTTTTATCTTTTTCAATCACTTGCTTTGAAGATATATGTTTTACATGTTGTATAGACTTTTGCATCGGTTCACGTATACAACGTGCTTTTCTAACTGCCATTTTTAACTATTCTAAACAATTTTTAACTAGTACCCAAATTTCAATTTAAAATTATTATTTTATAAATGTATATGTATTACAACATATAAAGTTTATAATCACATTTGCTAACGTTTCGTCAACACGTGAATTATATATAATTGCAATTATATACAATTCGTACAGTACGCTACAGTAGTACAGTATCGTGAAGTTCGTCTAAAACGTGGTCTGAATCAATTTCAGTTCTACCAATAGTAAAATCGAAATCATTAAAATATTGTGCTATTAATATTGTACATACGTGAAATAATTTAATTGGGAAATGTTAAGTCTTTTCAATATTTGTTTTATTTGTTTGAAAAACAGCAGAAAAAAGGAAGTTATATCTATATTATATTTAAATTATAACAGAAATATGTAATTATATCAGTTAGTTCCATATTTTTCATCGTTTATATCTATATTTTTAAATAGAAATCGGACTTTAATCAACCCCTATATTTCGGCGAAATACTAAATGTAAAAAATTGACGTGCTTGACATGCAATTTTTTTCTTCAGTATGAAAAATTGAAAATTTTGTATATTATATCGTTGTATGTTCGTGCTCAATAAATTAATCGACAATGAATAAGGTATAATTTTGTCGAATATGTTATACTTTATTTTTTAAAGAAATTAAATATTCCGTAGAAGGAAATAATATATTGTTTACAAATGTCTGAGTCTTTAGGACTGCTATGACTTTTAATACTTTTCAATATTATTAATAGATATTACAGTCGTAGTTAAATCATTAAAGCATACAAGTTAAATTCATTAATTGTCTAAAATACATTATTAAGTAAAGATAAAGGAAATTGTTTATATATATTCAGTATTAAATTATTAAAATATATTTTTCAGATGCCAAGATACCCTTCAGATTGTAAAGTCTATGTAGGAAACTTAGGAAATGGTGCAACAAGACGAGAATTGGAAGATGCTTTCTCTTATTATGGATCTTTAAGGAATGTATGGGTAGCTAGAAACCCACCTGGATTTGCTTTTGTGGAATTTGAAGATGCTAGAGACGCAGAAGATGCAATAAGAGGACTTGATGGGAGAACTATATGTGGAAGACGAGCTCGTGTGGAAGCATCTAATGGGAGAAGATTAAGAGATAGAAGTTATTTCAGAAGAGGTGTAGGCAAACTATTTCATCCTGAAGATAGGTGTTACGAATGTGGTGAAAGAGGTCACTATGCTAGAAATTGTCAACGACATAGAAATACTCGTAAGAAAAGGTAAGTATAGAACATATTCACTTTACACAAACTTTATGGCATGCAAAAAACCATTAGACAAGTAAGCAAGAAATATATGCAGAATTTGATTTAACAAATATATGCTTAAATGTACAATGAAAGTAATTTGTAATAACGAATTTTATATAAGGTTTGGGTCTTTAAATATTGAACATTTTATAATAGAATATTTATATTAGAAGATAAACTTTAATATATATTAATTAAAAGACATTTTTTTTTATATTTGGTGTATGAAACAAATGAAATACGAAATAATTTTGTATATTAAAATTTTACATACTATACCAAAGTGCTTTCATTATCAAGAACAATATCGATATAATATTGACATTTTTATAGCAGACCCCGCTGAACAGGCATACGTAAGAGAAACGTGTTGCTACTGAGATTCTCATCAGATTCGCCTTGGGTTCACTTTGTGATACTACGTAGTTACAGCATAGAATATCCACATTTCTCTGGTTTCTTTCTGCATACTACAAGCAAAAGAGGAAAACACGGCCGATGGAGTGGCTAGTTCTGCATACTGCGATACTTCTAACGACCACTGAGATCACCTTAGACTGAAAGTTTTTGCGCATCAGCACTACTGGTATCTCTGATATTCTTCCTTTGTCTTATTATCTTTGCCAAATTATCATAATAGATCTAATGGTCACTAAAAGATAAACTGTAAGTCATCTCATCTAGCCACTCTTCGCCCATATACCTGACATATTTATATGATTTCATCTCTATAAGTACTCTGTTCTCTTCTTTATGGTATTGCTATTACGTACTCTACAACCTTCGGTAAAGACGGTACATAACTAAAATAATAATGAAACAAAATAGATATAATTAGTTTTAAAATTAATATAGCATTTTATTTGTAATACTTAGCAATTTAAATTAATTTTATTAATATGTTATATATATATTTTTATATATATATAATATATATACACTTATATATTGACATTTAAGCAAAAGAAAAGAAATAGAAAATATTATAAAATATGAAGATCCATTTTACAAACTATAATAGTATATTAATATTTCCGTAATTTTTACTTTTATTAGAATATGAAGTAAACTATGATAGTTTTCCTGGGTACTTGTCGCAATTTTTGCAAGCCCAATTATTCCATAAATCTCTTAAAATTTTGCATAAGATATACTACACTACATTCATAGAAAAAATAGAAAATTTGATACAATTGACATAAATAAATATATGTACTTGATAGAGAAAAGCAATAAAATTCGAAATTGTAGGCAGTTTCAATATAATCGTGATTTTAATATAATATATATTTTAGATCCCACTCCAGGTCTTATTCACGGTCAAAATCGCAATCAAGGTCACGGTCTCGCTCACGTTCGAGGTCAAGATCAAGAAGCAAGCATTCACGATCATCATCTCGTAGCCGTTCTCATAGTAGAAGCGATTATACTAAAGAGAAACTTTGTAATAAACGGCGATCTGATTCTAAAGATCATAGTCCGCCAAATCCAAATCTGTTTCTAGATATCACAGCAAATAAAACGATGTATATTCTTTATTTGATACGTGTATGACCATCATTTTTTATGTTATTTTATCAATTAAGCTCTTTTGTGGCAAACCTTTTCTAGCCTTTCGAAATATGTACATATTTGAAGATACCTGTGATACTTCTTGGCACAAAAGTGCTACTTTAAATAATTAAGATATTGTGATTGACTAGAGATGGAGAAAACATTATTATTAATATTACTATACATTTATAGTTTCTATATTTTTTAAATGTTCAAGGTGTATATATATATATATATATATATATATATACACACATATTTATGGTCCTAAGTGCATCTGGATCAGTCTGTATATCACTATTTAACATTTTAGTTTATGGCCACACTATATCCCTTTCATGAACAATACATTTGTTGTAATTTAAATCATATATTGCTTTCTAAAATCTCCTTCACATTATAATAACAAAAATAGAATCATCACAATAAGTTGATTACATACTCTTAAATGTAAGATGTTGCACACAGGGCTAGTAGAATTTTTATACAATTTATGTATACAAGAAAATGTTGGGCATACTAAGAAACATTTGCAGTCTTAAGAAGTCTAGACACATAGATATATATACTTACAATATTTGACAAAGAGTGAGAAATGGTTTTAGGAAGTAAAGCAAAATTATAGTTAGGAGATTAGTAACAAAAAAAAAGAATATATATACATTTATACGTATGCAAATCCTATTTGCACAATTTTAAACAAGAACCTAAAAATGAGGTTTTTGCATGAAATTAAAGTAAATGTGACTCTCATGGACTTTTTATATAATATATAATAACACACGTACATATATCACGTGAATATATTTACAGATAACGAGCAGATCATTTCAAAAAATGTTTTGTACGCATTTTCGCGAAGTAACCTTTTTATTTTTCTAAGCAAAAAATATTCTAAATGCGCTCTTTGCAAAATCTGTTTTTTGATCAAAGTAAATTAACTGTAAGTAATTAATTTGCATAATTTCGAAATATTGAATAATAGAAAAAAAAACAAATTGTTGGTATATAAGTAATATTTAATATATTATTGATATATTTTAATGCTTTTTAATATAACATTTGAAGTTTAAAAAAAAATAATTATCTTTCTGGAAATGTGAATGAAAAGTAAAATTATGTTCCGCGATGTATATATGAAATCATAAAAAATGAGTTAACGATGATATGACATATTCTAATTAGTTTACGCCATTAAAACTAAAATTATATATTGTTGTAGTTTCTCCTTGTATTCGATTTTTGCATAATTAAATCAAAATTATTTATTTTCATATAACAGCATAAATAAAAATAAAATTTTCTGCATATTAACGTAATGTAAGGAAAGTGATGAATGGTAAAATGTTACTTTGAAAACTAAAAATGTTAATTATTTTGATAAGTAAAAGTCCTTGCACTATTAACGCTTTATTAATGAGAAGGAGAAGCAGATAGATAAAACAATATTCGTGAATGTCTAAAACGCATAAAGCTGTAGAAATAAAAAGGATTATATATCATGATTGTGATCCAATTTTTCAGTATGTCAATCTACAATAAATTCCTTGAATGCACCGCAGGGGGTTTTGAGAAGTGGGGTAAAGAGTAAAGGTGGGGATGTTTAGCAGAAGGAGAGGGGAAGCAGAGAAATCCATAGCGACGCTTCGTAAGCAGACTCATTTGATTTTCAGTCACGTATTTGTGATTCGTTGGTCTGTTTTATGAGTTGTTTCCACACTCGATTCACGTACAGAGATTTATAATTTTTACTCACCAACCGATATCTCGATCGTATGGTAGACAATTACACCGTACCGAAAGACCAATGAATAAACAGGTGTATTAAAAAAGAGAAAAAACAGAACACAGCAATGACTGCAGTAAAGTAGATCACGGTGTGGAGCTATCTTCCTCTTAAAAGGCGTCAAGCCAATTACCAGAGAATCAGGTTCAATTAAAAGGCGAGCAACTATCATCAGAATGACTGCTGCTTATACAAACGAACTCATATCACAGGAACAGAACATAGAGAAGAAGACAGGCACAGTAGTCAGTAAAGTAGTGCACAACAAGAAAGAACAAGCAACGCGCGAGGAAAGCACCGAATTTGATTCTGCAATGATGAAGCATGCAACAAGTGGTCAGGAACAAGAAAAAATCCTTGTTAATCAAGAAAAACTGACGCTTTCTACGTCAGAATTGCTCGAACAGAAAGTTAAAGATACCGTAGAATGTAAAAATATCGAAGATGCTGAATTTCCAGAGAAAAATGAAAATACTTCGATTAGCAATGAAGATAATGAAAATGCAAAAAATATTGATGAAATTAGAAACGAAGTGTTGAAAGATTGTGATTCAAGTGTACTACCAGATTCAAATTCGCTCGTATCAATGAAAGTTGATGCGTTTTTTACTGAGTGTGATTCTCAAGATGCAACGTCGGAAACACGTGGAACCGATTTTTCTTCGGAGGATAATTTTAAGTTAGAAGAACTGCAAAACTCTATCGATAATATTACTATGGAAACGAGCGATTTTTCAAACAATTATGAAATTTCTAATGGATTGTTAGAAGATGTGGTTCATCAAAAAGACGTTGAGGAAATATATGATCCCGAAAGTGAATTGAATTTTCACGAAGCTGTACGTGCTGGGGACGCTAAGTGCGTTGCGGCACTTCTTGCCAGTGACTCTGTACAAAACCTGGACGAACCGGATTGGAATGTTTCAGGTGATCCACCCCTGTTAGTAGCCGCTACGAACCATTGTTTCCCTATTCTCAGGTAAGAAATTTCTTCAATAAATTGTACAAGTTAAAAGTTAGAATTGTTTTATATTTCTAAATAAGATTTTTGTTAAACATATACAAGTATATACTAATGATATAATTGTGAGCTACAGTCCTGAAAAATTTAATTTGAAAGTTTCGAAATTATACCTAATAATTGTCAGTAAGTATCCATTTTTTTAAATTTGCTGAAATTTTATTAAAAATATATTTCAATTTTTTTAAATTGACACAAGTGTGTATATACATTTAGTCTTTTCATTTGAGCTTGAGAGTTATATCTAAAAATGTAAAGATGCAATGACTATATATATTATCTTTCTCGGTCTTCGAAATATTTGTTAGTATTACTTATTTTGTTTAATGTCTATATATAAGTATGTTTTAGATAAATATAACTAAAAATATAAATAGTGCTTGCCTTTTTTTAATCATAATAAATTTGTTCTTGAAGAAATTAATTTAAAAAGTTCCTTGTTATTAATTATTTTCACATTTTTTTTATTATTTTCCTATGTATACGAATTATTACTTTAATATTCCATATTACTATCAAATATTAAACTTACATAAAATATAATTCTTTTAAACAGAAGAAAAAAGATTCAAATATTTCCTATAGTAAATACAGCGATCTAATTTTGTCGACTTTACTGAATTCTAATTTTGCCCACTGAATTTTAGTGGGGAAATATGTTGACGTCGTAAAAAGTATCCAAACATCGGAATTATTACGATCGAGGTAAATGAATACGTGAATCATTCTTAATGAATTTTACCATCAAACTTGTTAATAACCATGAAAATGTTCTTGTTTATATGGTTTTCCTCAATATCTTTCTTGCCATGTTGTTACCAGATGTTCAAAGATGTAATATTCCCGAAAGAATTTCACGTAATTCTGTAATACTAACACGAACAAATACTCGCAGAAACATAATTTGCACGTGAAATGTAAAAATATTCTACTTACTATCTATTTTTTTCGAATAATATTAAAACGACTTCTAAATCGTATCATAAAATTTCTAATGTTTTAAAATATTCTTTAGCATTACATTTGAAATGAATTTAGCAATACATTTATCGGCACATTATTTATTTTGGAATTCTTTTCACATTAATAACCCTTCCTTTATGTCTTCTTCAAAATTAAAAAATTGTTTAACGATAAAGAAATAAGATTGGATCAAAAATAATTTAAAGAACGCAGCAGAGTTAAAAGTCTATTGTTCTATAACATAGAATTTCAGTATTGACAAATTATTTGTATTGTTATCTTTAATTAACATCGTAATTTTTATTGAAATTAAATTTATTTACAACCTATTTTTACCAGTAATAACGTTGCAATTTGATAGATACAGAACAATCGAAAATAAAAAACGATTATTTCCAACTTTCGTAGTTTACTACTTGCGAACGGATGCGATCCAGCTGTGCGTTCCCCTCGTGGTGAGACGGCGCTTCACAGAGTGATTTTAAATGGAGGACCAGGAAATGTATTACAATTTGTAGGAGAACTCCTGAAATATGGTTGCCCGTCAGGCGTGAAAGAAGCTGGCGGTGGTTTAACCGCGCTGCACATATTAACACGCCAACTAGCTCACGCACAAGGATCAAAAAATTTACATCATAATTTTGAAGCAGCTTTAGAAACGCTTGATTTATTAGCACGCGCTGGTCCTGTTAATGCAAAGGACCATCAAGGTCGCAGCGCACTTCATATTTTAGCTTCCTCCACTATTTTTGGTATGAAATTCATGTGCATTCAGATAAATTAAAGCATTACTTTTTTTATCGTTAAAAAGTATTTTGTTAAATAACAACATATTTCTTAATATTTAAAACAAATTATACTTAAAAATTAAAATTAATAAATAAGAAATAAATTTAAACAATTATTATTATATTAAGATTATATGTATATTTAAATATCAAAAGTAATCTTCACATCTATTTATTCCCAATTATTCTTATTTTTTTGTAATAAATAAATAAAAATAATTTTTTTTATTACAGACAACAATCATAGAACTGAAATCGAATCATTGATCGAAACGTTGTTGGCTGCTGGCGCGGATCCATCACTGAAGAATGATAGAGGAGAAACTCCTTTACACGAGTGCCTCGAGTGCGGTGCTTTAAACACCGCGTTTTTACTTATATCTCACACGCCAACCGGTATAATGTCGCGTTATGGTGAAACTCCATTGCACATTGCCTCTAGAAAAAATTATGCTGACATGGTGGCGAAACTGTTGGAACATGGAGAAGATCCTAGTATACAAGATGCTGGTGGTAATACACCGTTGCATTTAGCCTCTGCAAGAGGTTTTCATCAAACCGTTTCTTTGTTGGTTACATCACCCCTTGCACAGCTAGAGAAATTGAACGTAGAAGGATTGACTGCCCTCCAAGTAGCCGCCGAAAGTGGCTTTGTTAATGCAGTACGTTTGTTGTTAAAAGCAGGCGCAGACCCAAGTCAAACAGTCAACTATTGCACGACGATTTTTCATCGCCATCCTGATATTTCCATTTTAATAGATCACGAATTGAGTAGACGTCGTCAGCTCGCTGCTTAATTATTTCTTTATATCTGTTTTTACTAATAGACTGTTGAATTCATGGTTAATCCAATTAAGCTTCCTTTACTTTTATTGAAACATAATTTGTAATAAAATCTTGAATTTCGTCAAAAATTCGAAAGTCAATTAATCTGATGATTATATTGTTATTCATTTTTATATTGATATAGATATTTAATAAATATATATTTATATAAAAATATATTTCAAAATTATTGTTATTGAAAATGTTCAAATTTTGAAATAAATGACTGTATTAGAACATTATATCTATAATACTATAGACAATATTTTATGTTTGTATAGTCTCTGTATGATAATTTTGAGAATATCAACTATATGACTGTTATTTTTTCACGCGGCTTAACAAAATATTTTTTATAAAATTTAAGTACTAAAATATGTTATCTAATAAAATTATATAATTTTTTTATTAATTTTGGTACATACAGTGGGGCCCTTTATAACGCGAGAGATATGTTCCATGTTACATGAATTCCGTGTTATACGGGGTCCACAGCACAGGAAAAGAAAAATTTAAAATAGATTACATAATATTATAATTCACATGTACATATTCTTCTTTGTTTCTCAATTATAGGTACTAGTATTTGCTTGTTGCTCAAGACTGTCTAGTATTCAAATATGTAAAACTGGGACAGATATAATTAAAAATGATATATACATATGTATGTAAATGCCATAATTTTTGGCTGTGGATAAAAGTGCCTTCTAAAGATTTGTGTGATATCAAAACATGTTCTAAATAAAGGAATAATACCAATTTAAATACTGTCTTATTAAATATGCCCTTAACAATATGGTTAATTTATTATCATACAATATTACTTTAAAAAATAATAATAGATTAATTAAAATAACATTACTATATATTTTGTATACATTATAAATCATACATAAACCATTAAAAAGAAGAAATAATAAAATAATCATGTTTTTATAGTTACTTATATACAATTACGTATAAAACAATTTCTAGTTAATATTCGTTTAAACAAAGTTTTATAGTAAATATAACGCAAAACATGTAAACAAAAGTTGCGTAACGACTTTAAAATACGTAGTTCAAAATTACTTTATATTTCATGTAAAATGCATACAAACATGACTTTTTTACTTAAGAAAAATACTAATTTTATATCCTCTAATTGAAGTTTAAAATATAAAAAAGCATGGAAAGCAATGTTTCATCTTAATAATGTATGCTGTTAATTTTCCGACTCTCATATTATTAATTAAAAATAGAGACAGCTATATTTTATTCAAATAAATAGCAATTAGTTGAAACAAAGTTAAAATTTGGGAAGTGAATTACTATGAAATAACGAATAAAACTATTACGAATCATTTTTCCATACGAGTATAAAATGACAGTCGAAGAATTAAAATATTTCACAGCCGTTACATTCAGTGAATGTGCACATTCAGCGTGCTTGCCCAATTTGTCGTTGCGCCGCACTTATAATCTTTTGTCAATACATTGTGATAATATCCGACATTGCACAATTTTATAAATTGCTGTAGAAAAGTTGATTCCTTTCTTTCATTCATTTACTGTTTGAAATGTCTAATGCAACGTTTTCTTTGTTTTAAGAATTAATTAAGGATTAGATCATGTTTATTATTTCAACAAATTTTGTTGGTCTTTGTTTGATGGTTAATGAGTAATATTTGTTGCATGCAATAAACAGTTACAGAATATTTAACTTTTCTTTTTCAAACAAAACATATGTAATAAATTCATACATATTTAATTTATTTACCTTTGAAATGTAAATTAAAAAATGTTGCATCAGCATCCAAAAACATTTTTATTATATAGTATTTCTAGATTGATTAATAATACTAATCAATGAATTATAACTTCTTGAAAACTAATCAACTGTGATCATTGATCATTGATCATATAATACTGTCATATTTAAAGATAAGAATGAGTTTCTATCTTTGCAATAATATAAAAGTATTAATTGTATCAAGTGCAATGAAACATTCATATAACGTATTCGATGTATAGCTTTATGATACATTTATATCACTTACAAAGAATGAAACAATGATTTAATTATTTTTATGAACATACAATTTTTTTAGTATATTATACTAGAATTTATTGTACTTCAAAATTTATTTCACACATAATGGAACAAATTTTTCTTTGGCACCTTTTAGTATTCTCAAAAACTATTATTTCAAATATATTAGAATTATGAAAACATTTTGTTCATCCATTCTTGGCTATATCCCTCCTCTCTTTCTTTTTCTTACTAATGATGTAAAATATCTAATTTTTTTTATAAGAGACATTTTAAACTTAAGACTGGAATTTAATTGTAAAATATGCATTAAAATATAAAATTTAATGTAATTTTATGTTGCATTGTCATTCTATGAGTCATTAAATTTAACTATTGCCAATATATAAGTATCCTAAACGATAAATTTAACTTCATATATATCCATAGTCATTATTCCATATCAGCACTATTATTTAATATAATGGTGTAAAGTTCATTATATTTTAAGTTTATACATATGTATATCTACAAAGTAATTTCAAAAGATTGCATTCATTCTTTATTTACAGTTTCTTTTTTATTTTCATCATATTTAGATAAAAAAAAGAAAAAAGTTTCAAATGTATTGTATTTTAGTTTGCACAATACTTCTCTAATTACATTGAAAGCATTCAATTCAAGAAAAATCCAACTTAACACATAACAAATTTAATTAGTTACAACTTGAAAGATTGAAAGAAAATACAACTTATAATATAATGTTGTCTTTTACCACTTATATATTCATATATTCTATGTATAAAGTTAATAATGTATATTAAATCACTTGCTTCATTTAAATGTAACAAACTTTTAACAATACAATATTTTCAAATATCTTTAAGAACAATATTTGTGAAAAGAAAACTTATGAATTAAGAGAATGATACAAGCATGCTTTTGAATCTAATAAATAAAAATAAAAATAGAAGCTCTTTGACTCTTTAGATCTGGTTATTTAAAATTTAAAGTGAATACATGTGTAGTTATTTATTGAAATAGTTTCTATATGTATAATCCTATATGACTATGAAAACATATATTCTTCTATATGGGCCAGCCTGCCTTTTCTTATTTACTATTACATTTTGAACATAAAGCTCTTAATTTGTTCAAGGATATAAGTGCACTCTGCATTCAAATCATATATTAAATGATAATATAAGATCTATGTATGTAGTCAAATATATTCTCATATAAAATTATTATATAACAAAGCAGAATATTTTACTATTTTATATCAATTTATTCACTACCATTATCTATTCATACAAAATATGTATGATTAGTAATAACTGTAACAAAGTTTTACTTCCATCATAATATGATGAAACATAATATGAAGTATTAGCAATAATTATTTTAAATCCATATGAAAAGTTATACTTGTTTCTTTAATAGATGTTAAACTATGGCAGTGAATATGTCAATATTATGAGATAACATGTAGTTACGTGTAATCACGGAATCTTTTATTACATCTTTTTCTAATACCATGTTACTACAATATGTATTTAAAATTACTTATAGCATGCAGCATTTTTTCTAAAAGTAAAAGTGTCTAATGTATTCAATGAATAATCAGTTTTTCAGAATAGCATTTAAGAATATTGTAACATTTCTATTCATTAAATGTGTTTATATGCTTGTAAAAAATAAATGATTTTAATTAATTATATTTTCAGATGTATGTGTTATGTATATGTTGTAAATATGTGATGTTATATTTTTTGACAATATTCAATATAAAAGAATTATGTTCTTAATATTAAACTTAGCAATGCACCATACTTGTTACTCTAGTTTCATTCACCTCTTCTAAACATTTATATTAATACTTATAATAGAAGGAAGCTGACAAAACTGTGCAGTAAATATCGTGCATTGCAAAATTAAGATTTAAAATATGGATATTATTTCTTGTATTGAGTACTAGGTATTAAAACAATCTTAACATCTTTTTAGTAATTTCATATTTAAATCTAATTAGCAAATAACAAATATGATAATAACAGTCGTGATTAACTAAATATTATGGTATGAGCATGATAGAAAGAGCCTAACAATGATTAATATTTTTTTATTGAACTATAAATATGCAAAATATTGCATAGAAGTATATAATAAATGTGTGATAAAAGTATTTTTATACACTTTAAAGATTTTAAATACATATATTAGACGTTTTTAGAAAATAAAATTATAAAAAATAATATAATCCAGAAAAATCAAGTTACTAACACTAAATTATATTTTAAGCAAATAATATTGAAATTTTTTTAATATTAACAAAATTATTATAAGAATATTAACATTATTTATAAAGAAATGTATAT
This sequence comes from Bombus vancouverensis nearcticus, assembly GCF_051014615.1. NCBI lineage: Eukaryota > Metazoa > Arthropoda > Insecta > Hymenoptera > Apidae > Bombus > Bombus vancouverensis. The sequence goes on along the minus strand of NC_134912.1, from coordinate 7,694,774 downwards.
AGATAGAAAACACTGTTTGTGTATATTTAAAAAGCCATCAGTTTTAAAATTAATCAATATACAAAAATCATATTCTTATCTACTGAATAAAAATGAGTGATATATTATGTTACACATATATCTTAAATATATGTAGTATAATTAAAGTTTTTATTACAGATTGAATTATTTCTCTTAATTTTGTAAAAGAAACATATTTTAATCAACTTTCATATATATACAATTTATAACAACATATATCTTAAATATATTACAATTAAAGTTCTTATTACGGATTAATTGTGTAAAAGAAACATATTTTAATCAACTTATATATATATATAAGTCATTTGCTTTATAAATTGTGTATATATATATATATATATATATACATATACACACAATTTATAAAGCAAATGATTATAAAATATATCAAATTCTAGATAGAACATGATAATGCATTATTAAAATTGTGTATTTTAAAAACATTTTTCTAAAGAGCTATAATATACTAGTCTCCATATGCATCTGTGTCTGTGTGTGTGTGTATGTATATATATATATATATATATACCTGTATATACAGGGTGGTTGGTAACTGGTGGTACAAGTGGAAAAGGGGCGATTCTACGCGAAAAAAGAAGTCGAAAATATAGAATAAAAATTTTTCCTTTGAGGCTTTGTTTTCGAGAAAATCGACTTTGAATTTTCGCTCGGTACGCGTGCACTTTATCACGTCTCCTTATAACGAATCTCACTGTAGATCGTTGTCTCGATGGAAAAATTAAAAAAAAAATTTTTTTATTCTATATTTTCGACTTCTTTTTTCACGTAGAATCACCCCCTTTCCGCTTGTACCACCAGTTACCAACGACCCTGTATAATACCTGTGCTGTATAATATGTATATATATATACACATATATGCAATGTTTTACTGTAAATATCTATCATTTATATCAAAATCACTCCAAATTATGGCCATAGTTAAATTTTAATTGACTACTTTAAAAGTAGCCATTTAAAATGATATATTCTTTTATCATCATCCTGTTATATTATCACGTCATAAACTCTCATTTCAGTTAGTCTATTTGAGCCTCATCAATTCCTATGATACAGGAAAATTAGAGCACTTCTGCTTCCAATTCCCCTACAATAGTCAATTTGAAAAATCATTTTACGTACAATCTTTTATAAACACATTTGTATATTATACATATAAAAGAGATTTTTTCCTTTGTGCATACTAATAGCACTTGGAAAATGACTTATTCTTTAAAAATACTGTGATGTCCTTTGTGTACGTTATACATAACTAAATGCTACCAAATGAATAATAAATTGTAGAAAAAATCGTGAGATACGATTTTTTAATTAAATGTGTTGTATTTTTACGCACTAAAAAATTTCATTTGTTTAATATTGTACAAAATAAGTGTACAAAAACTATACAAACTAATTTAATATTCCTTCTTTGGTTTTATAGTATTCAATATTAGAATTCAATAAAAAAGAAAAGCGTATTATTTCATATTTTTTATAAAATGCTACAAATATTTATTATGTAGGCACAGTCAGGAAACAAAAAATGTATTATTCACTTATAGATGAACTACGTCTACCAGAGGCTGCTAAATCACTAATTGTAGAATTGTGACGTGTTTTCCTCGAACCTTCATTATCATTTACAAGATTTGGGTTGACTGAATGAGAAAGAGCAGCTGTTTTATTAAAATCTATTGTAGTATACCCCTTTTGTATCTTATTTGGAGATTCTGGAGGAGATGTGGTAGAATTTGAAGGACCATCTAATGGTGAATTCATTGGTACATCCTTTGTATCCAGATCTAATACAGCATAATTTACTTCTTTACCTGAACCACCTGGTGGTGTTGATGGAGGTAGAGGTGATTTCTCTGGAGCAGATACTCCAGAAAATCTTTTTCTTAAATTTTCAATTTCACTTGGTTCTAAATTAGCATAACAATGTCTTGTTGTTTCTTCTACATCAGATTGAATAGACAACAATGGTGATGGTCGTGATTTGGCACCAAGAAATTCTGGATATTCTTGACCAGGACTTATATTTATGTAGGCATGTCCAGATTCACTGTTTTCGTTTTTATCTTCTTTAAACTGCATTGCTTCAGAAATACTATGACTTGGAGAAAGTGGACCAATATCAGTATTAATGTCTACATTCATATAAGTTGCTACTGAGAGTGGTGATTTAATTTGAGAAGTGACTTCTGAACTTTTGTATATAGATGTCAGTTCTAATGATGCTGAACCATTATCAGATATAGAATTACTGACTGTACGAGATCTATAAAAATATACAAGATTATAGATATTATTAAACAATACAAACAATATAATTATATTTTTAGTTACCTCTGTATTGCACTTCTAAGGCTTTTGTTGTTATTATGTTCCATTTCTAATGATAGAGAAGACAATATTTCTTCATTCACATAAAGTGAGGACGGATGTGGTTGAGGAAATGGTGGTGGTGGTGGTGGTGGTGGTGGTGGTGGTGGTAGCGGTGGCAACACAGGAGGTGATGTAGGAGAACTTATGTTTCCTTGGGATGACATAAGACCAGTGCTACTTCCCACACTATCTAATCTTCCAACTCCGTTTTGTTGATTATGTGCAAATCTAGGACCCACGTGATTATTAGTTCTATTTAATATGAGATCCAAATAGTTAGGCTCAACTGGTATTGTCACTCTTGTTACTGTAGGACCAGGATGAGAAGCAACTGGAAGTTCTCTGGATATTGTATCATCTCCACTATTATTACAAACCTATAATAAATTTTATTTGAAAAATACTCATATGCATATTTTTACATTTAATATTATAAAAACTAAACAAACCTGAATATTTGTTTGCACAAGATTAAATAAATGTGCAGCTCTACGACATTTAAAAGCATAAATGCCTGGTCCTGTAGAGCACCTCCTTCCTGATTCAAAGCTAAAAATTTCAGCATCATGGCCATATCGCCTTAAACATCGTAATGGCCATTTAATAGGTTGTTTACCACGTTGGTAAAGTATTATATCAGTTTCTGTAACTTCTAAACGTCCAGGTGTAATTAAATTACCTAAATCATCTACATTCGTCACTTGAAAAACATTTGGATGTAAATCATTAATATCTGTTCGACTATTGACACAACCCATTCTTTTTTATTCTGAAATAAAATAAATCAAATTAATTTTAATGCAAATGTCATTGCAATGTAACATGTATATATTTTAGTGTTTATGAGGTTGATATTAAATTTAAAAATTAATGTCTCAAAATATGACATGTTTCAAGATTTAATGTAAACATTAGATAGGATATAAAAAGAAGAACTGTTATTCAATGTTAATGATTATATTGTTAATATATAATCTAATAAGTAAACAATTAATTATCGTCACCAATTTTTAAGAATTTTCTTGCAGATAATTTAATTTAAAAACATATATGTTTGTTAGTATAACATTATAGCGAAAAATAAATCATGTTAAAAAATAAACAATTTAAAAAATGTTATGATGCGAATCTTAACATCTATCTCGTTAATTACATGAGAAGAAAATGTTTTGAAGTTAGAAATAATCATAAAAATATTTTAGTAATATTTAATTACTTACCAAATGCGACATATCCAACGCATTCAACTCCTTTCTTAAGACAAATTATTTATTTTCTTTCATACAATACATTACACATTCCACATAAACATGTTGCATAGTAATCTCCACTTCCTTGAAGTTGCTGCAGATAAAAAAGTAAACTATTATGTGAATTTGTGCATATATTCACACCAGACAAGAAACAACTTAGATCATCAATTAGATTCTTTATATTCCAGTAATCTAATTTAATGTATATGCATGAATACTAATTATTATACATGAATACATATATTCACATTATTAGAAATGTGATAATTATATCAATCATTTTTAAAAGAATTGATATTCTTTACAATTTGCTCTTATAAACATACTATATGAAATTTATTTTCTACTTGTTAATGCTCTTATTTATCTATGAAGTCTCATTTATTTATGAAGCTAATATGGATTTTAATAAAGATATAATTTAAACAATAGAATGTAATAATAGAATGTAATAATGTAATAATAGAATGTATTGTAAGCATTTCTGTAAAATGGAAACAGTAAATAAGTAAATTTACGTAATTTGAGTAAACTTACATTGACTGTTAAAGTAAAATTTACTTTATTTGTGAACACGGTACATTATTCGATATATTTTCGAACACCAACCCGGTGTTCCATTGTGTCGAAGTGCTGACGTTGAAAATCGAAATCGAGGTGACGATGATTTTGGTTAAAATATTTTGATGCATGATTCGATTAACTGATTTATTAAATACGAATTTTGTATACCCTAATCATCGATATTAAAACGTAATAATGCATACCGTTTTTACGCGCAGTAATGCTATTGTGGCATATACTTTGACTGTTTCGGCGTGTCTAACATTTTGTTGTTTTCTCTCTACTGTATTTATTGATTACAGAGCAAATGCAACTTTAAATACTGTAAAAGTAGTTGTGTAAGTATAGTGAATTTATTTTACAGATATTATAAGAGTAAATTCAGGAAAAATTATTATTTATTCACGATATTTCATCTCAAATTATGTGTTATTATATCTGACTTTTTCATTACTGGATTATGTATCTACTGTAATATAATATAAAACTTATTTCGACGTAATATAAATTTTTTTGCAAAATGTTACATGATATATTATGAAAATATTATTTGAATATCATTTGAATTTATGGAAGACCTTATGAAGAACTATATAATATAAACATGTTGGTTAAAATTATTAATATTTATTTATAAATGTTTAAAATTAATACTATTTACTTGTTTATGAAAATAAATATATTAATAATTATTCACGTTTTATTTTGTAGGAAGAATGTAGCAGATTATAGTGCTTCAAGAGAAAAAAATGACTTGGGATACTTAACATTTGATTTACAAACTGATATCCTTTTTTATTATATAAATATTTATCTATTATACTTTTGAATATTTTGATTTCTTATATTTTAAGCTTCTTTATATCAATAGGAATATTTATCAAGCTTTTCTATTTATTTTTGTTTATATTTATATTAATTTTTATCTTTTTATAATAATATAAGATCACAAAATATATCATTTCTTTACATATATTAGTATATATACATCTGACTCCATTATTTAATTGGAATGTTAAACAATTATTTTTATATCTCACGGCAGAGTATCAAACAGAAAATAATGGTTTTAATCAGGTATAACATAAGTATTGTAATATAGGAATATTTTTAGTTTATAATCATATTCATTTTGTATATTATATTAAAATGTTTTTGTATCCTAGGTAGTGTTATGGGATAAAATAGTACTGCGTGGGGATAATGCAGTACTTGACTTTAAAAATATGAATACAAAATATTACTTCTGGGATGATGGTAATGGTTTAAGGTAATTTTTTCTAATAATTATAAGTAGAACTTTTTAATCGAAGAAATTATACATTTTTATAAAATAATCTAATGTTTGCTTCTTTTTCTAGGGGAAATAAGAATGTAACATTGACATTATCATGGAATATTATTCCAAATGCTGGACTTTTGCCAAGTGTTAATGCCTTTGGCTCTCATACTTTTGCATTTCCATCTGAATATACCTCATTGCGTGTGTAACATACATTTCTGTATATGCAATACATCCATATTCATTGCTTTGTAAAATTTCTAATTATTTTACATAAAGTCGATGTATAATAAATTTAATATTTTCATGTATTATTATTTAATAGTCAGGAACTATTAGGTTTCCCAATTAGCTTTATCCTATACGTATCGATATTTGATATACAATTTTTCATATTAAAAAATAGCATGTTATAATTTGTTATAAAGACAACAGTGATATATTTATTTTTCCATTTTCACATTTAGTTGTAAAATTTAAATTTTTGCTAAACGTTTTTATTAATACTTTGATGCAATTTATTATCGCAATTTTCTTGATTTTCACTTATTAACTCATTTACCCGCTCTCTTTCTCCTTCATCATCACCATCATCATCATCGTCATCATCATCGTCATCATCGTCATCATCATTATCATCATCATCAGCATCCTCATCATTATCATCATCTTCATCTTCATCTTCCTGATAAGATGTATGATTTTCAGGAATATAGTCTTGTGATTGATTTCCTGTAAAAAAGATGATATACAGCAGGCTATAAAGACAATAAGTAAACGTAAAAATACTTAAGACCTTTACCATAATAATTATATTCACCTTCATCATCAGATTCGTATGTTCCACCTTGTCTACCAAATTTATGAGTTCTTGCTACAATAGAATAGAAAATATAATTTTAAAAATAATTACTAAAAATTATAACTTTTTAATTAAATGTAGATATAAAAAAGTAGTATTAGAACTAATTATATTACTTACTTGACATACTAAGATCTTTTGTTTGAGATGTTTCAAAACCACATTTGGGGCAAGGTATAGGTTTGTTCTTTTCATACTTAAACCCTTTTCTTCTAATATGATCCTCGCAATAACATGTTTTACATCTTAAGCAAGAGTATTGTCCTAATCGATTGCATGATTGACCTAAAAATATTAATTGTTTACAATAAACCAAAAATTATGACACTAATATAATTATACGTAAAGTATATTTATACTTATATTTTTATCTCTTTTATATTCTTACACTTGAAACTTTCTGCCTCCAAAACCTGACATGATGCTTGATGTTCAAATTGATCATCTTCACAAAGAAAGCAATTACAAAATGAACATCGGAATATTCTACCACCGTGATCCCACACACCTCTTTCACATTCTTGACAAATTGCATCTATCAATGGACATATACATGCATGAGTTGTAAGGCAACGTCTTCCGTGACAAACCCATGCTTCACAATGATCGCATATGGCTCCCTTTAAAAATTTATGTCTGTTACTTATACTCTCATAGTTTATTATACTGTATAATATATTTAATTATTATAACTATACGTAATTATATATATATTTAATTATATGTAAGTTACATGTACTTACCACCATACCCAATCCAGTATTAAACACACCAGGATGACGAACAACACAATCTCCTGTTTTTAGCATACACTTTATTTTTCCACAATGAGCACACATTGGTAATCGTTGTACACTTTGACAGAAATAACAGAAGGCTCTACTTTTTTGTTTCTTGCTACATTTGTCACATTCCTTTATTAAAAATTAGATATAAGTGTGATATATAGAAATACGGATACTCTGCTTATGAGATATAGGCTATTTTTAAATATTTTCTACTAATTGATAATATTAATAATTAATATATTTGAAATTTTATGATATAAAAAATATATTTGTGAAATTGGGATTTATTTTCGGTATTTATTTGTAAAAGGGTTAAATTATGATAATACTGATGTACATTATAATATATCATATTTACCATTACTGCATTGCATGGAAATTTAGCTAAATCTAATTGATCTTTAGCGGTTCTAATTTCTTTTTGCCTTAATTTTTGTTTTTCAGCTTTCCGTCTTTGTCCTGTCTTTTTCTTCGGCATTTTGGAAAATTTAATATCAATCTGACAAATATAATTATTTGATTAATAATAAAACAAGGTTAGAAACGTTGGAGTACAATTTCGATTAATTGAACAAGGTTAGGGTAAAATTCAAAATCATTCCATACAGTTTAGTTTAATTTAATGGTTTACTTTCAGGATAACATACATCATAATTACTTCATTTCGTATATTTATTTTCGTATTTTTAGAATATATATAGTGGCCTAGCTAAATGGGATCACCTAAATATTTGCCTTATTTATTGTTATATAAAAGAACTTCTCAGGACAAAATTATAGTATTTCAAGGATCACGTGCAACGCTAAAAATAGTCTTTTTTCACAAACAGAAGACAAAATTTAAAAAATTTTTAAGACAAAAAATATAAATACCTACTCGATGAATGCCGAAGGAGAAAATAAACTATAACTATTTCTTTCATGGTCACTTTTTAAAGAAATTATAAGGTCTATACATATATTTATACTATATATTTATTCTTCAATATCCTTGTAGATTATAAAAAAAAACAATTCAACAACCTTAAACATATCGTGCCCATTATTTAATCCTGAAATATTTGAATCTGAAGTATACATACATAATATTTAATTACATTCAATCAATAAGTGGCAAAATTAAGAAATTAAAATTTTTTGGCTCCTAGACAAAATTTCTTAACTTATGAGGGCTCAAATGAAAGTTTAGAACCTAAAGAATTAATTGAGATTGGTTTTATCAAACTTTATCTGGTTTTATTTAAATAGTCTCCCTGGTTTCTTAGTTATAAGGAAATTTTAAAAATCCCTCAATTGGCGGGTCTGTGATACAGGCGCTCGCACATATGGGCAGTTCAGAAATTTATGGAATTTAAGCTTGGTTGTCGTGCCCATGGAGTGTTAGAGCATTCTGCTCATGTTTATAAATTTGAAATTTTGAGAACGTGATTATACAGAAGAGCTACAAGTGATCATTGAGATATACAACTACGCGAATCATATGTTACGATGTAAGTGGATACGATATGAGAATAGAAAGAGATCGCTACTAAGAGACTCCTTCTGTCCCTATCTAATCAGGCATGCATTTCATTGATCGACGCTGTTCATTGATTGGTGTTATATTTACATATTTACCGCATGATGCAAAACTATAGACTATGTCATGATCATATAAATAGGTCTCGACACTCATGTACCAAAGCCTAGGGAAAACTGAGTATCTGAAAATTGAGTCATGACTAGTTATGAAAAATTAACATCGAATCATCGTTGCAGGAAGATTCTCGTTCTACGCATCGTGATATGCTATGAGTGTCTCAGATAGAAACAGAAATGTTCTTTTTGTGTCTATCTCGTAAGAATGCGAACTTTGTTGACCGTCCATATTAATGTTTTACGATTAGACGCGATACAGTTTTTGAATAGTATTCCCTAGCGAGTGCCGAGATCTGTTTACATGATCGTTGGAATCTATCATGGTACGACCGTGAATTATACAAACAATTATAAACACATTCGTAGAGACGAATATTAGGGCGCAATACTTCAAACGGAAAAGGCCATTTCTGATGTTTAATTTAAATTCATAGCATTTGTGTTTTTTATAATGTAATTCTTGTAGTTGTTTAGTTCGTTTCCTTACTTAATAAAACATTTGTTATTTCTTACCGTTAAAAATCGAGTTCTCAATAATCATTTCCTTCCGCGGTTTTTAAAAGGATCATGAAAGGAATAATTAACGTGAACAATACTCATAGGCTCTGAAATATTATAACCATGTTACGATGGAATAACTGAATTAACCTCTTTATGACAAAATTAAAAAATTAAATTTTTCGATCTATAAGGAGAATTGCTTAACTATTCTAGGATTAAATTAATGCTTTAATTCTCAGAAATCTTCTCTATATAGTATTATTTCGATTTCCTAGCTAATTACATGCAATTATTTTGGTGTCCTGATATACTTTATCAATTATAAATAAACTAAACTCTTGAAATAAATCTTTATAAGTATGCACTTTCTTAATATCCCATTTTTATTTAATGTTAAAAGTATAATTTCTATGTTCATTTGTACATTGTTCACATATTGTGGAGATACAAAGAGTGGAATGTATTACATATTGAAAACTTATCATTCGAAATAATAATTATTTTTTAGTATTGTTGTGTACGATATTTACGATAAAACATTTGTTACATAAGTATGTTTAAGAAAAGTATTTTGGTTATATTTAAGATTGCATCTTTGCATGCAATAGCTTCTCCAATTTGCGAACATCCACTGTGAATTTTCGAATACCTTCGCTTAATTTATCTGTTGCCATTTGATCTTCATTAAGAAGCCACCTAAATTCAGCTTCACTCAAACTGGTCTTTTGAAGATCAGATCTCTTTGCTGCATCTACTGTAAGTACTCTGCGAATTGGTTCATAGTTCCTTTCCAATTCTTCTAATAGCTTGGGACTTATAGTTAGAAAATCGCAACCAGCTAATTCTTTTATCTCACCTTAATGAAAAAATCATATAATATAATTTTTATTACAACCTCTAGTTTTAGTAACTATAATTAATTTTAAAATAATCATAACCCCCTAATAAATATTAATTTTTATATTTACCAATGTTCCTAAATGAGGCACCCATAACAACTGTTTTATATCCAAACTTTTTATAGTAATTAAAAATGTTAGTTACAGACATAACACCTGGATCTTCTTTAGGATCATACAACTTTTTATCCGTATTTGCCACATACCTAACAAATCACTTCGTTTGTACAGTTTTTTAATACTTATAAAAAATATTGTTGAACTTACCAATCTAAAATTCTGCCAACAAACGGTGATATGAGAGTTACACCTGCTTCTGCACATGCAACCGCTTGAGCAAAAGAAAATAGAAGCGTTAAATTACAATGGATTCCATATTTCTCTTCCAGTTCTCTATACACAAATGAATTTCACTATTTTGAGTTTAATCTTTTTATTAAACAGCTGGTTGATAATAAAAATGAGATCAGCTTACTTTGCTGCTTGAATACCTTCCCATGTAGAAGCAAGCTTAATTAACACACGATTTTTATTTACACCAAGTTCTTCATATAAAGCAATTAACCGTTTGGCTTTCTCAATGCTAGCTTCTTTGTTAAAAGACAACCTAGCATCTACCTCTGTGGAAACTCTACCAGGTATAATATTTAAGATTTCTTTACCAAAAAGAACACATGTAATGTCTAAAGCTGCTTCAACTTGTTCTGTCAAAGTACTGAAACAAATACATTAGTTTATAAGTTTCCCATTTCTCTAATTAAGAAGCCACGTAAATCATAAAATTATCATATTAATTATTACCACAGTTATGATTTCAAGTGAATACTTCTTTTCTTTCATACCTTTTGCTGCATACACTTCCTTTTATTTTTCTTTTTTATAAATTTTAATATTCTCCCATTCCTAATACTAATCTTCATAGAATTTCCTACATTTTCATACAGATTTACTTTAATTCCTTTATATTTCTTGATATGTATACTATTCTGTTCACGTATATCATTTTATCCCTTATAATTCCTATAATGTCTTAAATTAACTTTTACTGTACTATAGATTCTATATCTACAAATCTATCTACTAAAACGAGCATTTATATATTTTTTAATTATAATAGTTATTTAGTATTAATAATAATATAAAAACTATAAAAAATTTAGTGTACTAATTTTTACAAATTAGTATTAAAAAATATACTTTTCTTTATTGTGTTAAAATAAATATCTCATAATTTAGTACTAATATTTTAAGAAGACAACAAATTTAATATATATTAAAAATTTGTAAAATAATGGGCATTTAAGTAATAGTAAAAGCAGCACATTTATTTAAAATATTTATTAGAATAACTATACTTTCAATTTGTTAATTTAATATTATAATATACTTACGATCCAGACTTTTTTCCATATTGTACAGCTTTATCTATTAAGTGAGCATATTTTTTTTGATTAGCTGCAGCAAGGATCAAAGAGGGATTTGTAGTTGCATCTATTGGCTTAAATTGCTCCATAGCTAAAGACAATTAAAAAGTACAATGAGATAATAAATTAATGCATTAATAAAAAATTTATATAGTAATAAGATAATACATTCATTTTAGTTTGTAATAACATATATTTTAGTGTAAGACATTTATATATATTCCAAGAGTTATCACTGACATCTATAGGTCAAAGATAATAGATACATACATACATATCTTATGGATTACATTACATGATAAATAGAAATTTTTCTATTTAATGCAACAAAATATTATCTACATAGTATTAAAAAGAATGGTTTATAAAGTGAAGGTTTATAATAGAATATAATAGAATGAATCAAACTAAAACTACTTATTTTACATTTTAAATACATAATTAAAATTGTATGTAATTAATTTGGTTTTTTAACATATGTTATAAATTATTCATTATGATATAATACAATGATTTTAATGATATAACAATTACAATAAAATCATATAATGTATTTTGTAATATAAAATATATTTTATATATTTATATATTTAAAAATGTACGATGGTAAAGAATAATAATTTAGTTACATTTTAGTTTTATTACATTTTTATAAAATATTGATAAGTATAAATAGCATTATTATGAAACTATTAAAAAAAAAGCAATCGTAAGATCGGAAGATTTTGTAATTTCCCCTACTCTTGCGTGCATAATGTAATCTAAACTTTAAACTAATATCTGCTTTCTAATGAAGTATTGCGTATTCTATTATAGTGTTTATGCATATATGCATTTATAAAATGAATGTACAATAAAGTAGATATATAAAAAATATTTATTCTTCAAGTAAAAAGATGTTTAAAAGATAAATTAAAAGTGCGCTATTAGTGTACCCCTACCATACTTTTTTTTAGTCACCTTCACCTTTGACCGTATGTGTATTAGGTGCAAAACCATTTATTTAAAACTTATTTTATTACTTACCTTGAAAATCACCGGTATCGGCGACAATCGTTGTGATTTCTTTTAGTTGTATCAATGAGTTCGTCATCTTGACTTTCTTCGATTGAGGCCCACTCATTCTTATCGTTACTTTTATATACCGACTGGAAATCGAAAATTCTGCTTCTTACACTGGAGCGATTCAGCATTCAACGATACTGTACACGCCTGCCAACTTGCATAACACTACCGCTTAATTTTCTCCAACACTACTTACATTACGCAAGTAACTTTTACTATCGATCTTTTGTATCTGAAATCGATATTATTCAAGTATTTAAACAAAATTCCATTGATTTATAATTTTAATAATATAGTAATATTTATATAAATATTATTTAATTCTAGGTTTTCATATTTTACAATTTGAATATTTGAGATCAGTATTTATTATCTGTAATTGTTATATGTAATGACCTTAGTAATGATGAGAGATAAGATCTATACAGAAGTACATATGTTGATTCTTTTGTAACCAAACATATTTCCCTTATAGTTTAAATGCATTACAAAATTAAAAATTATTTCATCTTGTTCCTTACTTTTTTAGTCTACAATTTACATTATATTTTAAAATTGTAAATAGATATATTTTAATATATAAGTTACGTATGCATTATAAGACATATTTATTAAAACTTAAGTACAATAATAGTGAATTCAGTTTTGTTGATACATGTGTATACTTATATCTATAATCAAACATTGTAACATTGTATAAAAATATATAAATTAAAAGGAAACAATCTTATTGTTTTTTATATGCATTCTAATTAAAATTATTTGTATATAATACTCTAAAAATATATCTCAATTTTTAAGATATATTTTAGATGGAATATTTTTATATATTGATGTATGTAATTTTTTAATTTGTTATAAATATATGCTTACTTGATCTTAGTTAATTTTAACATAGAATTTATTCAATAATGTATTTATATATTCTTATTTCTCTCTAGCATATGGTCTATTAGTAAATTGTATTTTCTTATGAAAATATTCTGAACTATCAATTAATTATATTATTGATCATGATTAATATTAGGAAATCAATTTGATTGATTCTATTCTTCGATCGATTCAATATATTCAATCAATTCCATTATACCTCTTGTTAAAAAGTATAATAGAATACTGATAAAGTATGTGATAACATATATACTAATATGTAAACCATATGAGAGAGAGATTCCCATTTTATATGGAAGAAATGTATTAAATTATGTTGTTGAATGAACATGTTAAAACACTTGCTGAATTGGGAAATATCACTTTCATCTTACAAATAAGTTTAGTTTAATTTATATTAAACTTTATCACTTCGAGAATGTTTATCGATAAATGTCGATTTTGGTTGGTGACTGTACATAAAAATCGAACATATTACTAAAATTGCACCTAAAGAAAACTGGAAACTCAAGTTAAAATCGAAAAGATATATAGAAGCTATACAAGAAATAATAATGGCTAAAGAGGTGGCAAAACCTTTAAGTATATTATCTGCATACTTAACTACCATTGCAACAATAAGACCTCCACCTGCTTGAAGTACAATTAAATAACAAATAAATAGATCATAGCCAAAAAAGAAGCCTTGTTTTCGTAAAATTTCACCATCATTTACAAAACATGTAATTAATCCAAAAGGTAATGATAGTAAACTTAATTGAACATTTCTCATCCATACTGATATATCTGAATCTTTTAGTATTTTTTCGAAGTATATCCCTGCAAACCCTGATAGAAAACATGCACTTAAGGCAGCTGAGAATCCAAGTAAATGATTCTGTTCTATACCAGATGGTAAAGCAGTATCTGAACTTTGTGCTAGTTGTACTAATACTACACCTATGACTAATAATATTAGAGCTCCCCACTGAGTATTCTTTAAAGACTTTCGTAGTATTACCACAGCAAAAAATGCTGTTGTTAAAATTTTTAATTGGTATGTTACCTGAGGAATAGTATGTATAAAAAGCATGTAATAAATAGTATTAATAGGTGAAAAATATCAAATATATACTTAAGTATTGGATATACCTGATAAGTTGCTGCATCTAAATTAGATGCTGATATATATAAAAGATTATTCTGTACAACATATAGAAGTGATGGCACAGATACTTTTAGAGTATCAACAGGTTGTTTTATGATTGTTGACTTTAGGGCATCAACAAATTTTGGAAAGTTTCCTTCTTCAACAAGAACTAATATTAGACATGTTAAAAGTTTAACAACCTCCGCCATAACTACCGCTGAAATAACATTTAATTACTATACATTAATAACTTACATGAATGTAATAAAAATAATAAATACAATTTTTAATTTATATAAAAAAATGTAATATACCAGTTGATGAAAGAAACATATCTCCTGATCTTGTACGTGCATAACGCATACTAAGCCCAACCAGGGCATTTTGTAATGTAAGTGTAATTAAACTAATGTATTTTAGTGTCTGAACACTTCCTGTAAAATAAATTAAGAAAAAGATATCAGAGAATGGTTAAGGAATCAATACATTAGTTAGTCCATTAGACATACTAAATTTAATTTTATGTTAAATTTATTTATTACAATTTCTTATATTAAAATTATAGACTTACGTTGTTGTGATTCCATCATATAATGTTTTTTATAACAATTTTTATAATATAAAAGCTAATGGATCATTTCATCTACAAAATAAGATGTTTTATTAAAGTTATAAATGTAGTGTTATTAATGTTTTACATTTTAAAAAATTTATTAAAAAATTGTTGAACATATGTATATGCATGTGTATTAAATATATAATTTAATCAGAAATCTTTGATTATATATAATAA
Organism: Bombus vancouverensis nearcticus; assembly: GCF_051014615.1. NCBI lineage: Eukaryota > Metazoa > Arthropoda > Insecta > Hymenoptera > Apidae > Bombus > Bombus vancouverensis. The sequence goes on along the minus strand of NC_134912.1, from coordinate 7,679,271 downwards.
ATTATAGATATATTTACAAAACATTAACATATTTAAAACTTAATATTATTTGTCAAATGTAATCTTGATTTTTTAATTCATGTTCAGTATAACGTTTAAAGAAATAATGCAATAATTATAAATCAATGTAACAATACACAATACATATTGTAATTTAAGAAAAAATATATAGTAGATGAAATAGTATAAAACATACCAATTATTCAGAGTATAAAAGATTTATGTTAAACGAGTGTATTCCTTATGATTATGTGACATACGATTAATATTTAAGTAAAGTATGTATTAAAAATTTTATATTTAGCAATAAAAATAAAATGTGCATAGGATTTATATCTACAGTAATACATAATACTAACTGTAATGTTCTTTTTCAAATATATAAATACTTTCATTTTACCTTTTTCTTTATTTTTACTGAAATAAAAAAAGAGAAAACAAGGAATGGTAAATATGCACACAAGATATGTACACGTTGACATTTATACCCCTTTATTGCCTATCGTCAACATGTGTATGATGTGCCTATAGAAAGCCGAGATATTTTTAAATCTAAAATATATTAAGTTTAGTTATCTTAATACATATTTAGATATTTTACTAAATCAATCAAAATTACAAATTTTTAATAACAATGATAGAAAATGATATTTCACCAACTAATAAAATAATTTTTCTTGCCATTATCGGAAAAATAGGTCAGATTTAAAACATTTAAATCTTAATAAAACTTTGAAATTGTATTGTTAATTTATAGATATTGTAATTATTTAATATATATGAAAAAATAGATATACGATAAAATAAAATTGTAAAAAGAATCTAATAATCTTATATTGTAATATTAATATACTATATAACTAGATATAATTAAAGAGATTAAAATGAAACTAGGGATTTTTTAAATTATTGCTAATATGTTGGTGGCAATGAGGTAATGGGTGGTAAATTTTAACTTTCGCAAATAAACGTATTATAGCGGTGGTGTTGATCGTATTGCGAGAAGTTAAAAGAAACTTTTATTCCATAATCTTGATCATATGATAAAACCCATGTAAGTAATGTATAATTATTACATGATTTTGTAGAATATATTGTTATTCTACACTTTTTGTTTGTGATATATACCAATAAAAAGTGTTCTAAACTTGAATATAAAAATATAGGTTACATTAAATTTGTTCATTTTTCTTGGATCTGTATTTGATAAACAGAAAACAATGTCTTATATGTTGTCACATCTCCACAATGGATGGCAAGTGGATCAGGCAATATTATCTGAAGAAGACAGAGTAGTTGTAAGTTTTTAATTGATTTGTATTAACTTTTAATGGCTGTCATGGATGAAATTTTACCTCGTAATTTTACTATCTATAGCGACTATCTATATATGAAATTGTAACTAAAAACAAAATTTTTTAGGTTATTAGATTTGGTCATGACTGGGATCCAATGTGTATGAAAATGGATGAAGTTCTTTATAATATTGCTGAAAAAGTAAAAAACTTTGCTGTCATTTATCTAGTTGATATTACTCAAGTACCTGATTTTAATAAAATGTAAGGTTTAATATGCAATTAAAAATCTTAAAATGTTATTTTATATTTTCATAAAATATTGTTTAAATCATTATTGATAGTATTATTTTAGTCAGTAAACTGGATAATATCTTTTTATTGTCTTAAACTATTAAAGATATACGTTTTCAGAGAGATGTAAATATGATTTTTTACAGGTATGAATTGTATGATCCTTGTACAGTTATGTTTTTCTTTCGAAATAAACATATAATGATTGATTTGGGAACTGGAAATAATAATAAAATAAACTGGACATTAGAGGACAAACAAGAAATGATTGATATCATTGAGACAGTCTACAGAGGTGCCAGAAAAGGTAGAGGTTTAGTTGTTTCTCCAAAAGATTATTCTACAAAATATCGTTATTAATTATCTTTATTGACGAAAATATTTTATATTAATGTATAAATCAGAGAGAAAATATTGGTATATAACTGAACTTACATCAATAAATAAAAATATGGCATAATTACAAATAAATATAAAGTTATATATAGCATATATGTACTTATGCAAATTATTGTAAAAATAATAAGTATATTTGTACATTTATTATTTTACATTTATCTGTAAATAGCGATTATAGTTTTGTATAAATTGGTTAATTTATTTTCTATACAAGAAGAAGTCAATAAATCATAGCTTAGTGAAGAAAGACTAGATAATTAAATCCTGAAAACATATTTTTATTGGTTTTGTGTATATTATTCATTTTTGATATGTATAAATATTTAAATAACACTTACACTCAAAGGAAGATTGCACTTCTCATGTAGGACTTTTGTCAAGCAATAGTAGGTAGGTAGCTTATACCTTGAATAACAATTAAAAGATTAGACATTTATATTAATTAAATCTATTGTAATCCTTAAGTCATATAGCCAGTTTAAACTAAACAATTACAACCTTATATTGAAATGTTATTATTATAGTTTCCTTAAAATGTTCTGTCTGTTTTAAAAATATATTATCATATGCATTCCATAGAAATAAAAAAGAATTAAATTTATGTATTGCAAGAATAAAATTTGATTCACGTATTACTATAAACAAAATACAAAATATCATGTTTCATTACAGTTGTACTTATATGTACATACATTACTTATTACATTGATCTTCTATATTAAATAATACATCTTCATTTTATGTTAGAAAAAATACTACCACTTTTTTATACATATAAATTTCAATATTGTGCAAAACAAAAATAAATATTTAAAATTACTTCTTACATGCTTACCTCAAGGTTGTGACTAGTGTAGATTTATATTTGAACTTGGTACTATTCTTATTTTCCTGGAGGTATTTTCGTACACTGGATTCATAGGTGGTGGTTTATCTAAAGACAAAAATTTCAATATTTAAAACGAAAAAAATAGTAAATAAACTTGTTTGTAATAAGCATGACAAACTTACAATTCTTTAAACAATAGGGATTTTTTAATACTTGCTTTGTACAATTGTATATGTAAGCATACTGACTCTAAAAATATAATAAATATTAATAGTATTAGATATACAGGATCCAACCGAATAACACGTAAAAGCGGGCATAATGTGACTGCTTGTGGAAAAATAAGAAAAGGTATAGAATAAAATTTTTTCATTCTCGGCTTAGTTTTCGAGAAAATCAAGGTTGAAAATTTGTGAAATTTATATGCTTCAACATGACAAATTTCGGATTGGACAGGACAAAATAATGTAAAGTTTGAACACATTTAGTTAAAAATTGAACTACTACACGCGTATGATAAATTTTCAAATCTATTTTTTTTGAAAACAAAGTATCCCGTAAAAAAGTGTTGTTCTGCATTTTTGATTTATTTTCACACGTGGAATGATTTCCTATCGATTATTTAATCCTGTTCAGCCCGCAATTAGTCATATTCAAATATATTTGACGAATTTTCAAACTCGATTTTTTCAAAAATTAAATCGAGAGTAAAACAATTTTATTCTATATTTTTCCTTATTTTTCCACAAGGAATCACGCCTATTTTTGCGTGTTATTCGGTCGGATTCTGTAGATATATAATTTATGAGTACATAATTTATATTAATATTAATATAAAAGATCTTGGATTTTCCTACTTCTTTTTGCACCATATTTATTCTATCACGTCGTAATCTATATACTGTTCCAAACACATCCAATTTTTTATTATCTCGAAGATGTTGTAAAATTATATCTATTGCTATTAAAGTGCCAGTTCTACCAATTCCTGCACTGTAAAAGTATGTATTATATATATATATATATATATAACAAATTTATATAAAATAGTGAAATAGTAATAATATTAAATAAATTCAAAATGTAAAGTAATAACAATACTGAATAATATTAAAACATCAAGATATATGATATTATTAACTATTATACTAAACTCATATATTTTTACCTGCAATGAATCACAATATATCCTTTATTACCAGTAACATTACGATGTACAATCTGGCAAAAATGGATTATTGGTTCAAAATCTTCTGGGACATCATGATCTGGCCATTCTTTGAAATGTAAATGTGTTATATTTCTTTTTTTGTTTTCCTATATTTATTATTTATAAATAGGAGAATTAAATTAATATATATATAAGTACAAATGTATTTTATTAAATCTTGTAACTTAAGTTTAAATCTTGTACCTTTTGTAATACTAGCGTTCTTTGTGTATAAGATCTATAATCTAATTCACTTATACATTTTATAGTCAAATTTTCATACTTAAAAGTTTCCCTAATTGTTGGAAAATATTGATGACATTTCTCCTACAAAGGTATCAATTTTTAACATTCATGCGTTAAACGAGATTTAAATATATTTAGTGCAGAAATCTTACTTTGTCTTTTTCAACTAACTCAGTCAACATAACTATTACATTGATGTCATATTGCTCTATCATTCTCCAAAAATCAAATGTTGTTTCTTCTTTTGGTCCTTGACAAGCTATATATTCATTTTCGCCACTATAGCCCTGAAAATAGTGTATACCTATTTAATTCATATTTAATACATAATATAATTCATATTTAGCGTAAATAAATAATTTTATGGTTACTCACCTTAATAAAAGATGCATTGATGTAGTCAGTATTAGGATCATTTTCAATTACTTCCAGCTTAACTCTTGAAAAATCATCTGAAAATATAAATTTAATAAAGTATTTTTTTTTCATTTTATATATAATTCACATCTTTATAATATGTAAATCAATATTTTTACATGGTAAAATATCAGAATATCTGTTTTTCTTCTTATTGGCTTGTAAACAAGCAGTATTGGTTGGCATCTGTAAATCAATACTAAGAGTTTGAAGTAACTGAAATTCATTGCTTAATTTTCCAGGATTATCAATAAATTGTTGACAATGAGCTATAAATTTCTTTTTTGAAAAAGGTGTAGGAACTGGTGATCCAGACATGTCAGAATGTAGAAATCGTCGTAATATTCTAAAAAACATGTATAAATTATCATTAAATTATTAATTATGTAAATTTTTTGCCACAATGTATACTTTGTTACAATGTTTAAATGTTTAAATTTTTATATTTTGATGAATATTATTTTTACTGTGACAATGTTGAACTAAACAAAAAATAAGATTTACTTACGCACGAATTGAACATTTGCGAAATAATAACATTATTGTTGATAAAATTCCCAAGAATAAAATACCAAAAACAACTCCACTAACAAGTACGATATCTATTTCAGCATCTAATATAATTTAAAATATTTAATGAATACAATAAAATTTAATTATGTATGATTTTTGCAATACCAATATCGAAGCAACTAAACGAAGAAAAATACAAATAACTTTAAGAATCAATAAACACTTTACTGGTTTTTATTAAAAAAGTTGTAGAATCAGAATATCCACCACGAGTAAATGCCCGCATTCTAACATGATACCATGTATTTGGTTTAAGAGGACCATTACAATAAATTCTTTTATTGGTATTAGATGAAATTTCTTTACAATTTGTATTTTCGCCAAGTGTATACTTGACTGCTTCCATATCGCCATAATCAGCAACAGAATTAGCTGCAAAAATACGGTAATAATTCAAACATTTTTAATTAAATTTGAATACAAACTGAAAAATATATCACCTACGATAAGGATTCCAACATAGTCTAGTAGCTTGATAAGGTATTGTAAAGTCTTGTAGCATAGCTTCTTTCCAAGAAGATATATTTGGCCATAATATATGATTTGTATTATTTGTCATATTAAATCTAATACTTGATGGAATATTATAGTTCATTCTTGACACTATAATAGAATAATAAATAATATCACCATTTGTATTAGGGAATAAGGGAAGTAAAAGTGTAGCTGTTGTTGTAGTTCTTCGTGCACTAGCTGGATCTATAGTTATAGATTTTATATAATCTTCATCAGGTTGAGGTGGAACTAAAATATAAATAATGTGTAGTAACTTATTAACGACATTTTAATACTTGAAGATAAATATTTTATGAAAGTTGCTAGTTTATATTATTTAGAGTTAGATACATACTGCCAGCAGGATATGAAATATTTTTAAATGCTGGTATTCCAAAATCTTGGATTCCCTGAACCTTTGTTACCACTTTAATAATATAATTATATTCTGCTTTTAACTCTTTTAAATTTGTTATGACCGTATCATTTTTAACATCATTTGATAAAAATTGTAATGTAAAAGAATGTGGTTCATAATTAGTTCTAATCCCATCTACAAATACATTAAAATATTCCAATATTCCATTTAAAGAACATGGAATGCCCCATGTCAAAATGGTATTCAAAACATTTTTATTATTTTCATTGTTTACAATTGAATATGAAAAGTTGGATACCATCCCTGGAACTAATATATAATAACTATGGTAATATAATAGAGTTTAGTGATATTGAAATTATAAATATCTATAATTTCATGTAATAAGAAATTACCTCCAGCTGGTGTTTTAAATAATACTAGGTCATTGTTATAACTTCCCCAGCCTGCAGAGGTTCTTGCTTTGATTTTTGCTGTATAATATGTAAATGCTGTTGCATTTAAATATTCAAAAATGAACGTAGATCCATTAAAATGTTTAATGGTTTTTAAGGTTACTGGTTTGCACCAATCAGGCATATAGAAACATATTTCTCCTTCAAATACAAGTTCAAATTCATGTAAATTCCCTGCTAAATATGATGGTGGTTCCCAAACAAATATAAATTGTGAATATGTTATATTTGTAACATTGAGAAAAGGTGCGGATGGTACTGAAATATTAAAGAATATCATATATTACCATTAATATTACTTATGACTTTTGTTATTTCTTGTATTTTTAATATAGGTTAAAAACTATATGTTTAACATAATTTTTATGCATTTCTGCTTACTTACTATCTTCTGATGTTGTTACACTTATTAATTTACTTAATTCACTATTTCCTGCTTCATTAAGAACATATGCCCAACATATATATGTAGTAAATGGACTGACATTCTTTATTATTGAATTTGTAAAATATTCATCTTGAATATGAGAATCTATATGTACTTCAGCTTCTCCATTCTTAACTTCATAACCATGACCGTTTGTCATTGTAGCATTACACATAGCTTTTAAAGATGTTAAAGTACAGTTACTGTTGCCTTTCTCAATCTTCCATGAAAGCATTATGTCATGCGTTGTAACAATTGGTTCTTTCATATTTAATATTGGTGATTTCGATACTAAATGAAATTTTCATTTATTCTTAAACATAAATATTTTATAAAATATACATATATAATATTCATAATTTCTTTTTACCTGTTGATGCTGTTCTTGTATCAATAGTGATCATTTCCCCATCATTATTGTCTTCATCTACTGCATTAATATAAATGCAATATGGAGTACATGCATACAAATCACTTATTGTTACATTTATTCCAGTTACTTGTTCTGTTTTTGGCTGTGGATCAATAGTAACACGGTAATATTTAATACATTTAGCTCCAATTTCTGGTGGTTCCCAATGAATAACTAAAGAAAATGCATTAGCTTCCACAGTTGGGTTTTGAGGTCTACTAGATTCTTATAAAAATAATTATTATTCAAAAAATTATTAATTAGTAGCTATGTGTAAAAACTAGTATAATCACTGACTAACATACTTGGAGAATTTGTTTTTAATGTAATATCAACACCATTAGATTGTTTGTTGTTTATTGAAACTGCTTTAATTATAAAGAAATATTCCTCACATGGTTCTAAATTTGATGAAATATATTCCTCAGTTGTAATTGAGGCATTATTACAAATATTTTTAAGGCATTGCGCAATTAAATAATGATTTACACATGTTGGATAATCTGCTGGTGATTTCCAGCTTAATTTAATTGTACTAGAAGCAGTATGTGCAACTAATTTTTGAATATCTCCAATTTCAGTAACTAAAAAGAATGAATAGTATATAAATTGTATATTATACTTTTAAAAACAATTTCTGCAAAATAATTAAACCAGAGTAAATTTAAATAATCATATTGGATATTAAATTTATATTAATATTATAATTTTACTATTAGAACTCGTCGCGCCTGTTACAATAACTCCAGTCGAGTTTAAATCTTTGTCAATGGCTTTTACAATAAATGTATAATTGTTGCATGGTTCTAGATCAGTGGCATTATATTGTGTATCTTTTACTATGGTTCTATTTCTTGAAAAACATAGTTGATTCGAGTCCAAGCATATATCGATAGTATAAAACAATTCACTTGTTATATTATCACAAGGAGGTTCCCAGGAGAGAAATATCCATTCTGTAGCAACTAGATCAATCGTTAGATTTTGTACATTTTTTCGATCTATAAACAAAGCAAACGTAAATAGTAAAATCATTCATTTACACTGACCTTTATCTAAATAATTATACCTTCTTCGTTACATGTCATTAATATATCTTCCGATAAAATTTGGTTATCTTTCAATTCGTTAGATGAAATAGAAATATGCTCGAATTTTTGAACGAAGTCATTGTTCGTTGTATCGAGAATCGATATATTAGTATCGTTGTTTTTCAGGTAATCATTCGGCAGGAGCTCATTTTGTTCGAATTCCGTAGCTTCGTCTAGAAACTCTTTTATGCTCATAGAATTATTTAGTTCTGAAGATACTACATATTCAGCATTGAGATCAAATAAAATTTTCATCGAAGCGTTCACTGTTTCATTGTGTCCGATGTGTCGATGATCGATTAAATTATTTTCACTGAGCACATAGATGATCTGTAGTGCGTAAATCAACACTTTCAATCGTTTTTTTCGTACCATGTTACCTATAAGATTGCAAATTGAAACAGAGTTTCATTATTAAAATCGTAAAAATCTAAGATAACAGTTTGATGTTTTTTTATCTTAATTAATTAATTAACTGCGTTAGGTAAAGTATCAGGTTCTGGTGATAATTTTATTGTACACTTTATACGTCGTATAGTTAACATTACGTACTTGAAACGATGTAATCTAGACTTTCGAAAGATTTATTTCATATCACAACTAAAAACGAAATCAATATTTGTGATTCTTTCTGATAAACTTAAAATATACCTTGAGTCAATTCACAAACGAAAAATATCATTGTTGTCACAAATAAATTGTATATTAATTAGAAATGATAACGTTTCATTAACCATGATTTCGAAGGAACGATGAAAAATGTTAATATTAGAAATAAAGAAATTTGATAAATAATCGATTTAATTTTGACCAATGTATCTTTTTAACACATTATTTGGATAGGTTACATTGGCTTCTGCCAATATAATTCTTTTTCTATTTAAAATGATATTTTTTTTCTATCTAAATTAATTGAAATGTTAATTATATATATATATTTCAAAGTATTATATACTTAGTCTCATAATTTAAAACCAGAAAAATAATTTTATACCAAAGACTTAACAATTGAAATTGTAATTTTTATACGTTTTGTGCATTTATGATTGTGCATTTCACTTCATTTAACACGTTATGTAAATTTATTTTGATTACTATTATTATTCATTTTATAAATGCATTGTAAAAAAAGCAGATATTAAAAATAAAATGGTATGTGTACAATAGGCGTTTAAAGTGGCAAGTAGAATTTCACAATAATTGATTGATATGTTATAGCTCATATCAATCACGATTCGATCAGCAATGTTTTTTCACAGATCATCGTAATATGAAAAGTCAAATGCTCACGATTCTTTACCCAATCTCACAAAAAATTGTTCTTCATTGATAAATTACAAACATATATTCTATATTTTTCATTACGAATTGAAACCTTTTTCGTATATAAAACAATTGTTATGTTTTATCCACTTATTCAAGAAAAAGTCGGTTTATCTAGGATTAAACTCTGCACATAAGAATTAATTCGTTGTTTTCAATAAAGTTATTAAAAATTTATACACTCGAATCAATGAGATCTATTAACAAAGGTACGAAGAACTATTTTGAAAACTCGATGTGTTAGTTATTTTCTTGATAATCATTCTGACTTCTGATCACTTACCAACAGGTTTTCGTTTATCCCTCCTATAGTCATTGATATTGCTGATAAGAATCTCAAGTCTATATTAAACTCTTAAAAGCGTACTCTGTACTACTTTATTAATCAAACATGAGGGTAATATTTATCTTGATCTTTTTACGAATTTTAACAATTTTTTATTATATTTTACATATAGCTTTTATAAAAATTCGTTTCTTTGGAGTCTTACATGAATTATATTTATTATAATAAGTTTATAAAATCACTGAACACAATTATTACGCAAATGGCTGTTATCGAAAAGCTTTATAATGATTAAAATTGTATAATTTTAATTATATATCTATAATTATATATATATAATATATGTATATATATATATACATGTAATAACGCATATATAATAACTGATATGTTAACGCATTGTTAATAATTGGAAATCATAATTAATAAATAATTCATAATATTTAAACTACATTTATATGCCATTATATATGTGTACGTAATTCTTAATGCAATTGTGTATGTTAAGTATTAAATTAAACATAAAATGTACTTGCCCAAAAGATTAGACTTTGCCGCGATTTGAATCTCTCAATGTTATTCATTAAATATCAGTTTTCCTTTAATATAGATAAGACCTCCCGTTTTCATTAACGTTTTTGCGCATTCTAGTAAAATACATGTGAATCGAATGTTAAGCACTATGATCAAAATTCTCTATATTAAAATTACATTCAATCGTAAAAAAAATAAAGCAGCATTAAGCTCTCGGATAAATCTACAACTTCATTGAGGCTGCAATTTACTTATGAAGCGAAATAGAGGAGCATATGTATATACATTTTTAAAGAATATATTATAACCTCCTCAAAGGTTGTTAAAAATAACATGTTCTGATTATTTGAACCTTTTAACTCACAAAAAGTCATATTTACGCTTGTATTTGAATAGTATATTTATAAAATATATTTGTACAACTTAAACGAGATGAACAACTTAAATTTATTAATTAAGTAATAATTAATAAATTATTTATTACTGATTATTTGAGTAAGACTTTCAAATGAAAAGAAAATATATAAGCTGATATAAGATAAACGAAAATTCGACGAATAAGGAATCTTCATTTTACTATATGTATATATAAGCGCAGACGAGGGAAAATTTAAGACACTTTTATTCTGTTTACTTTTTGGTATATCTTTAATTTATAACTTTTAATTTTTCAATATAAAAAATATCATATTAGAATATTCATGAAAAATATGTTTGAGATAAGTTAATAAAATAAATATAAAGAGGTACGTTAACTATATATATGTAATTAATAATTTAATAAAGATCTGGTTAAGTAATAAAAATAAATATTTTTTAACATTGCTACAATTATTGTATAATTTTATATTTGTATTGTTGGAAAAACAAATAGAATTACTATTTATTTCTCAAGCGATTTATCATTTGACCATTTCACACGTATGTTAATGTAATTTGATGCGTATACTTGCGACGGTATGTCGCAACATATGTGCCTATGATTATGAACGTGATGTAAGTCATACATATATATTGTTGAGAAATGTTAAGTTGGTATGATCGCTGCTTACTACAAGCTAAATTGGTACGACTTCTAACGACGCTCTTTTGTCTTAGAAGTCGACCACGTTGTTCTATTGACTTGGAGATTCCTGTGTGGTAAGACGTGTTATAAGACTGAAATATATTGGAGAAAACGAATCTAAGTGAATCGTTATTTTATAAACCCAAAACCTTATTAAATAACAGGTTATGGGCCCAGCACGCTTCCACTGCGGGGAAAAACGGTATTATTTTTTTGAGTTTTTTGTGTTTTCTAAGATAATCCGAGAAGAGACCACGCCATGGCCGATCACGACAAAGTAAGTGATGTGGACAGCGATATGAAGCCGGTCCTAAGAAAGGGGAATTACGAGTATTGGAAGACAATGACGGAAGCCTCGCTAATTTTCCTGGGTTGCTGGGAGGCAATAGAACCAGGATTTACGGAAGCGCAAAGGCTGGACCCAGAATGCATGAGGAAGGATAACATGGCACGTGCATATCTTTTCCGACATATTCGCCCCGAATATATCGGAGAAATTAAATCCTTGAAGACAGCGAGGGCAATATGACAGTTGACCCAATTCCTTTAACAGTAAAGAAATCCACACTGTTTCCCTTGCTGCTTCCTGCATTGCCACGAATTCCGCTTCGCACGTCGATTGAGCTATAATCGGTTGCTTTTTGGATAGCCAGGATATCGCACCACCAGCGAGTATGAACACATACCCGCTCCTGGATTTCCTGTCTACCGTACAACCCGCAAAATCCGAGTCGCAAAACACCTTCAGAGGTTGCCCGGTCCTTTGGTATACTAACTTCAAGTCTTTGATCTTTAGTAAATATCTGAATACCCGCTTCACTGCTTTCCAATCGGATACAGTCGGATTCGCGCATCTTTGGCTTAGTTTTCCTATTGCACACGCAATATCAGGACGACTTACAGTAGCTACATACATTATGTGCCCCACAGCTTGTTCATATAATTTACTGTCGAAAGGCTCATCACGTTCAATATCAAAACCAGCCTCACATTCCCTAGCTAGCGGTGTCGATGCTCCCACCACCCCAACCTCACGAGTAATGTCAAACAGATAACGGGGGTGAGTACACAGGAGAAAACTTTGAGAACTACCTGAAGGAGAAAGGCATCTTACACAGGAAAACAGTTCCTAGAAACCCTGAACAAAATGGGGTCTCCGAACGAGCGAACAGAACCCTGGTCGAGATGTCCAGATGTTTACTCATCCAATCTGGACTCCCTGACTATCTGTGGGAGGAGGCTGTGAACACGGCATGCCACATAAGGAACCTATGCCCATCCGCTGCCATCGGAGACAAGATCCCACTGGAATTATGGAAGGGTAAGGGATGTGACCTCCAAGGGGAGATAAACAGACTGAGAGTGTTTGGATGCAGAGTCTGGTATCTAAAGAGTCCAAGCGGAGGAAAATTCGAGAGCAGAGCGGATGATGGGATATTTGTGGGATATGACAGACAGGTCAAAGGTTATAGAATTTACCTACCGAAGACCCAAAAGGTGATAATATCCTGTCATGTCAGGTTCGAGGAGAACACGTTTCCCTACAAGAGCGCTAAGGCGGAAACGAACCATATAAAAGATAAGTCCTCGGAATGGATATGGGATGTAGAAACCTTTGAACATAGGGGAGAAGCCGGTCAAACTGACGTCGAGACACAGAGTGACGGAGAAAACGACGAAGGGGAAACCGACTACTTTATGGATAGTTTAACGTGTGAGGACAATCCAGTGGATACTGTGAGTGTATCGTTTGTGCCGAGGAGGTCGGCAAGACTACACAAACCGAGAATATGTGATTGTTGTGCTCACACTGCGACTGTTTGTAAATCTCAAAACGTGTATGTACCTGTGAATGTGTATGAAGCCCTGAGGGGGCCAGACGCTCAAAAGTGGACTGATGCAATAAGGAAGGAACTAGACAATCTAAAAAGTAAAGATGTGTGGGACATTGTGCAAAGACCCTTAAATAAAAACGTTATAGACTGTAAGTGGGTGCTTGTGATAAAGAGAGACCCTGATAGGTATAAGGCTAGGCTAGTAGCTCGGGGATTCTGGCAGAGGCCTGGAGTAGATTATTCAGAAACCTTTAGTCCAATAGTAAAACGCAGAACTCTAAGAATTCTGCTTGCTCTATGTGCGGAAAATGAGTGGGTTTACGAGCACATCGATGTGGAATGTGCGTATCTCAACAGCCCTCTGGATGAGGATTGCATGGAGCAACCAGAACTCTTTAGAGTTCCAGGTAAAGACAGAACTAAATTTGTGTGTAAGCTCAAAAAGAGCCTGTATGGACTGAAGCAAGCTGGAAGAATGTGGTTTAGGCACATCAATAGTATTTTAAGAGGTATGAGTCTGAACCCATGCGTGAGTGATCCATGTGTGTATGTGGATGCGTCTAAAAAATTGATTGTAGCTGTGTATGTGGACGACATCCTTGTGTTTGGGACGAATGAGTGGATTGAGATATTCAAAACTAGGATTAAGGACAAATTAGATGTTAGAATGCTAGGTGTAGACACTCAATTTCTGTCCATCCACCTGAGTAAGCCAAACAGCACCACTATAGTATTCGATCAATCTGTACAGATAGGTCAAATGCTGGATCTGTTTGACATTACTCGTGAGGTTGGGGTGGTGGGAGCATCGACACCGCTAGCTAGGGAATGTGAGGCTGGTTTTGATATTGAACGTGATGAGCCTTTCGACAGTAAATTATATGAACAAGCTGTGGGGCACATAATGTATGTAGCTACTGTAAGTCGTCCTGATGTTGCGTGTGCAATAGGAAAACTAAGCCAAAGATGCGCGAATCCGACTGTATCCGATTGGAAAACAGTGAAGCGGGTATTCAGATATCTACTAAAGACCAAAGACTTGAAGTTAGTATACCAAAGGACCGGGCAACCTCTGAAGGTGTTTTGCGACTTGGATTTTGCGGGTTGTATGGTAGACAGGAAATCCAGGAGCGGGTATGTGTTCATACTTGCTGGTGGTGCGATATCCTGGCTATCCAAAAAACAACCGATTATAGCTCAATCGACGTGCGAAGCGGAATTCGTGGCAATGCAGGAAGCAGCAAGGGAAACAGTGTGGATTTCTTTACTGTTAAAGGAATTGGGTCAACTGTCATATTGCCCTCACCCCTGCAAGATATTCTGCGATAATATCGGAGCTATTTCATGGTCAAAGGACGAAATAGTTGCTGAGAGTTCTAAGCACGTCCAAGTGCGCTACTTTTACGTTAAGAACTGCGTATCGAGGGGGATACTAGATTATACTTATGTACCTAGTCCTGAGAATGTGGCTGACATTCTCACCAAAGGCTTAAATAGGATTAAGACTCAGCAATTTACCAAAGCTATGGGGCTTGTAGAAACTAGCGATCAAAGGGGAGTGTTGAGAAATGTTAAGTTGGTATGATCGCTGCTTACTACAAACTAAGTTGGTACGACTTCTAACGACGCTCTTTTGTCTTAGAAGTCGACCACGTTGTTCTATTGACTTGGAAATTCCTGTGTGGTAAGACGTGTTATAAGACTGAAATATATTGGAGAAAACGAATCTAAGTGAATCGTTATTTTATAAACCCAAAACCTTATTAAATAACATATATTTTGTTTCTAGATATTTAAATTTTTGCGTTTGAGTGTATTACAAAATATTTTTCCATTATGAAATAAAACGTTCATAAAATATGTAATCTTTTACGATAAAAAAGATAATGAATTTTATTAAGAAAACAAACTAAAACAAACAGATTTATTTATTTATGTTCTATATATTGTAATTTTGTATAATTAATTATTAATCATCTGGTTCAATAACAAAATTTTGTTTCAGATATTCTAAGGGCTTTAAAATATTCTTGATAAATTAGTGGAATGCAAAGTAGTAAATAACTGTCTTTATACTTTTCTCTTAGCCTTACATTTGCATATAATGGAGGTAAGTGTAAATTATAACATAATTTTGGCCTTTCTTTTTTCGGTGAAAAATTTAAAACATGAAATCCCGCTTCAAAATCCATTGACGTTTCATATAAAGCATTACCATACCCCATACCCGAGCCTTTATTTAAAGACATAGTCAGAGAGGAAATGGGAGTACTCACGCATATGGTTCCGGTTGTTTCCGGATTAGTGCTGAACCTAACGGCTAAGTACTGAAAATGTTCCACGCTAGCATATACATGAACCTATTTAGTTCCACGCTATAAAAGACTATTTCATTGTACGGTTTTATGAACAAGTTCATACTTTTCTATTCGAGATAGACAAGTAAGAGAATAACATAATCACGCAATACTGAAAGAAAGTTGCCTCAGAAAGAGAAATTAATTATTTATTATATTCTTTTTAGAGAAGAAAAGGAAACCTTACCGTTTAAACGATAATGGATTAGTGGAATGATGAATAGTAATAATTTTAATATATTTTATACACAATAGACTTTTAGATTTAACATTAAATTTGCTTTATATTAAATAATAAACGTTATAATAAATCTTAAATTTCACTTTAATAGTAATTTCAATGGTTGATAGGTTGTGAATAATATCAGAGAGGAAATTCCTCTCTGATAGTATATCTGACGTAATGTATATGTTGCATGCGTATTTATTTACAGAAACGATAAAAACAGAAGAACAAATTATCGGCAGACAAGATTTGACGTCATGACTAATTTATTAACCGAAATTTTTATCTTTTACTTTGAAAATTTACTTGTAAAATTTTTATTTTATATGCTTAACATTAAAGGTAATGACATATAATAGCACAAGAAAAAGAAAGAAAACGAGAAAGATCAATGTGCTAGTGTGCTATGGTGTATTGTGTTCATGTCTAGTTATATCATCCGTTAAAAGAGTAAGCCTTAGGCTTGAGGCCTTTAAAGCTTTTAAGCCTTAGGCACCGCCGTCCAAAGTTGTCTATTGTCTCTACCATCGTCTTAACGAATACGTCGTCTTCATTTGTTGGGTTATACCTCGTTTACGGTGAAATTAAATAGGTTTTTGTATATGCTAGCGTGGAACACTAGGACTTGGCAGCGTGGTGCAGCATTTGTACTGTGGAATAACTAGAACAATTGGTGTGAGTTCTCTCATTGCCTCTCTGACATAATACAAAAATATGTAATTGTTATTTTTCTCCCAAGCTCACAACTCACGCACAAGGTACATGTGACCTACACCACTGTCAAAATGAACGTAGATAAATCATAACTTCCATGGATAAATATGGAAGTGACTTCCTCATATCGTTACTCATTTCTCAGCTATTTAGCAAAAATTTCTTAGTTATATAAAAATATAAATCGATATAACAAAACAAACGAAAATCTCGACTTTTTTCTTGATACAGCATTTTCATAATTACCGATACATATAATGAATGTTTCTTTTACAAAATTTTTGGTACCATATTAATGATAAAATATTATAAATACATCACAAAGTAATTTTTCTTTTTAATGAAATATTACACAATACGATTACGACGATACATTATGTTAAAACATATAGAACTTTACTCTAGTAAATGTAACAATTGTACACGATTTTCAATAAGATAATTATAGTACATGAATTATGATATTAATACATTTTTAAATTATAAGTTTGGAAAATATCAAATAGGAAAATTTTTTATAACAAACTGTAACACCATACATTGAGTTATGTCTGTTTTATTTTTTCATTGTACATCAATAGTATTTATACTAATTAAATTAGTATAATCTCTGAGGTGGTCCCATAGAAGATTTAATGTGAAGAGAACGTACATTTTGCCAGTGTTTTTTCAACAATGAAACTAAAAAGTTAATTGAAAGATGTACATTTTGTACCAATTCATCTGGAGTCATTCCCACGTGACCTACAGCCACTGACAAACATAATACCTGAAAAAGTTTTTCAAATTACATTTGGATATTATAAATTACAATTTTAGCAAGAATTTGTAAGTAAAATATTTTTTTGAAACAACGAATATGCAACAAAATTTACCTTCTTCATTTGAAATTTAATTGTAGCTTTCACCTCATCAATTTTCCCTACCATTGACTCCTGATGAGATAGAAGACCAGGGAACTTGCCAGCTTTGTTCAGACCAGGACCAAGAATACGTGGAATTTGTTTAATTAAAGATTCACTAGCTAAGAAGGCGTCATATTTTTTAGCTGTAAAAAGCACACGCAAGTTAATTTTTAAATCAAATTATATTAAAGTTGATTTAAAAGATGTCTCGACACGGATTGAGGTACGAAGGAATAAAACACAACGTCCTCACCAAGTGAAGAATTTCATTTTCTTCCAGTAGACGACCACTACTACAAATTACAAACTAGCAATGGTGCTTTTTGGAAGGCACAAAGAAAAGAATTAAATAGACAAAATAAAAAGCTTCAAATTACCTAGTTTCTTTACAAGTTTTTTGTTCTTATTTAATTTTTTCAATGCTTCTGCATCCATATATGGAATATTATTAGCTTTAGCTTCATCACAATGTTGTTGATCTCCCAAAACACAAACTTGCATCTTTGGTCTTGGAATATTCTTCAACCTTTAATAGAGATAAATTACGTGTGTAATTAAGTAATTAATATTCCTTAAACTGTTGATTCCATATATGTTATTATGAATAAATATTCAAAGTAACACTCAAAGTGGAATTCAACATTATTCCAATTACTCAAAAATGAAAATACAATTATCAAAGTCAATATTCTCAGTAACATATTGGATAACCACACGAAGTATTCAGATAATACATGCAAAGTAGTTCAACATCACTGAACATTGGTTTTAATAATTGAATTGATTGAATAGTTACCATAGTCAAATATTGACTTACCAGCAGGATCATGATTCATGATCCTGTAATAAATACAACGGTAAAAAACCTCCCCAATTTATTTAAGACCCTGGGTAGAGGTCCGCTAGGTAAAACCTAGCTTCCTGACTATGCATGAGGCAACCTTTTCGGATGTTAGTTAAAAAATAAAAAAAAAAATAAAAAAAGGAAAAGAAAAGAGAAGTAAAAACCGAAAAGAATCCTCAATGTCAGGTAGAAACATACTTGACGGTGCCTGAGAAACGTTTGTCCTTTTGAGGATCATAATTCTTCAAGCCAATTTGGAGTTCCACTGTTTCTAAGAATTTCCTTTTTTTGTCTTGTGAATTTTGGATAACACCATTCACACATTCATAGAGAGTATCACGTGATACTTTGGACCTATTGATTAAAATTATTATTACAATCAAAGTTGAAATTTAAAACAATTATTACTACTATTATAATATACAGAATACAAATAAAAAAAAGTAGGTCTTAGAACTGAGATACGGACAGAGCTTTGTCAATTGATTCATTGATACTAGCATGTTTTTGTTTCTAATGAAATTGTTTATAGATAAGATATGAATTGCTACCAACATTTTTGTACATGAAATTTTTTTATTGCTTGGTGTTCACAATCAATCTTATAAGCAGTGCCCATTTTCTTTATTTATTTCCAACATATAGTGAACTCATGTGAATTTATTTATTATTAAAATAAAATTATATTAAAATAGTACATATATAAAAGATTAATATTTTCAATAATACTATACTACAATGATAAAAATGTCGGTTAGGATTAGAATATAATTTAAATAAAATATATAAAACTGTTATAAAATAAAAATAATTCAATACATAATAGAAAAAGTATTTATTTATATTTACTAAATGCTTAAAATTTATTTTATAAAAGACTTTTAAAGATGCATTTGAAAAATTATAGTACAATGTGGAGATATCATGTCCAGAAATTGGTACGATATAAAGCTTCAATAACGATTATTTTTAAAAAATATTGGTAATTATATTAAAAAGATATATCGCAATAAATATTATTTACAATATCAAAGAAAAAAAATTTCAGATTTATAAAATATGAAAAGATTAGATACTCACGTCATTGTACCTCCTTACAAGATCACTGAAAAGAAAACGTCCTATCTACTGCACGATTAAAATCAGAAAGGAAACTGCTATGTTAACAGCAGAACCAGTAAAACCAATACATATTTTCTAGATGGGATCACGCTTATGAGCATCCTAGCTCATAGTTTATGAAACTGTCACAGATGTCGTGCTTGCAATTTATGTGAACTCGGCTTTAAATTTAACTATTTCGGTATGCATCGATATATATATATAGTCTATGTATGTTAGACTATACATATTATGTACCAGAATTCCTATTACCAGGTCCTACATTTATATATATTGAAGTCTGTGAAAAACTGTCTGAAAATTAAATCGTGACTAGTTGTGAAAAATTAACATCGAAGGCAAGAAGGTTTTCGTTTTGCAATCCGTGACATGCTATGAATACCTCAAAGAAAGAGACACTCTACTCATCTCTGTCTGTCTCGTAAGAACGCAGACTTTGTTAATCTTCCATGTTAATTTTTCGCAACTAGACATGATTCAATTTTCGAACGATTTTCCCTAGCAAGTGTCCAGATCTATTTATATGATCGTGGTTCATGATACATATACATATCAGTGATATATACATATATACATATGTATGTATATGTAGTGGGTGCTCTTGTTTATTCTTGTAAACAAAATTGATAAATAAATCAATAATTTGGTTTCATTTGCAAATGATAAATAATTAAACTATGAAAAGACATAATTCTAAGAGACAATTAAATGTATTTTTATAATTGATAATGGTTATAAGTATTCGTTGAGGTTAATGATGTAAATATCGATTTATAGTTTAAAATTTCGTAAAAATATATATTGATAAATCAAGTACGTATATTTTATAATTATTTCTTGTATTACATGACGTATTTTTTAATATATATGTAAATTTTTTGTCATTATTAAAATTAAATTAGTTATTTAAATATTGTTAAGATACTCTATAATAATATGTTCTATTTTATAGTTGAGGATGTGTCCAGCACTTTTAGAAAACGAAGAACGATGTTTTGGAGGGATGACATTTTTTGCCCAAAGTCATCCAGTTGAAGTTTGTGGTAGTAATGGTTTACCTCTTACACCAAATTCAATAACCATATATGGAAAATCTCAATTTTTAAAGACTATTCACCATCCAAATTTATCTACATATCTTGATATAATTAGAAGTAAACATGGTAAATCTTATTATATTTAAAAATTAGAAATTTAAAAACATTTCATATAATTATCTAATTAAAATTATTTTTTGTAGAACGGGTAGTAGTAGTTGCAGAATATAATGGAGATACATTAAATAAAAAAGAAAATTTGAACATTGATGATATTGTGAAAATAGCATTTCAATGCCTGTTGGGTTTACAGCATATGAATAATTTAGGCTTAGTACACAGACATTTAAATCCTGAAAATATATTAGTCAATAAAAGTGGAAATGTACAGTTATATAATTTTGGTTTATATTATATGACAGATAGTGGAAAAAATGTATCTTTTCCTATTGGGTATGTCTTATAATAAAATATTTAGTTTAATAAAATTTAATTGCAATTGAATATTTAGTAAAAATAAGAAATACTTATTTAAATGCATAATACAATTTTTTATTAGTTATCCAAAGTATACAGCTCCTGAAGTATTTCTGAGTTCTGGTGTCAGTAGCTCAAAAGTAGATTCTTGGTCTTTAGGTATGATTATTGCAGAATTATTATTGGGAAAGTCAATATGGCCAGGTGTAAAATTATCTCAATGTTTGCGGAAAGTTCTTAGTCTAATACACTGTGAAACTTCTGTTTTTGAACGTCTTGCAAGAGAAACTAATTGTTACAATATTTATAAGGTATAATTTATTTGACTCTTAAATCCTGGGTCACACTCTATAGTTATTTCTTTGTGTTTATTATTGTTCTAGGATTTACCTGATAAAGTAAAGGATTTTGTAGATTGTTGTTTACAAATTCACCCCTTAGAGCGCAAGGTACCAGAAGAGTTACTGAAGTTACCTATATTTGAAGAATTTTTGTTACAAAATGAGAAAGAAAAAGAAAAAAATTTATATAAGAATGTTATTGTTAGAAAAATGGATGAATTATATTATTTATGGCAATTAGCAGGAGGCGATATTACTGTGGAGTTAAAGAAACAGGGATTTATCCGGTCAAGACCACCTATTTTATCAATTCCAAAGTAATAGAAGTTTCATAAATATCATGTTCTGTGGAAAAAAGCACAATTTATTTTAATTTTCTTTTTAGTTTAGTGATACTTTTAGGTCAAATGTTTGGCAGAAGAGACACAGCAGGATTACTTGATTTACGTGTGGTTAAAGTTCCTCTTGATACACTACATCAACGTTTGTCTCATATTCCATATATAGCTAATTATCCATGGTTAACAAATCAGTAGGTATAATAAAGATAAATGTAAATTTCACATTTTTCTTCAATATTATATAAATCATCTCATACATGCTTTATAGAATGCGCGTTCAATCGCAAGAGGATTTGATAGATGCTGCTTCCCAGTTACCTTTAATTATAAGAGAAAGAGATACAGAATATCAATTTTATAGGATTGTTTTATATGATAGATTACTACAGGTGATTATATTATTTTGAATATTTGATATATAATAAACTGTTACAGGTAATTACTTTATTTGGAATATCTTTGAAGTTTAAAATTATTTACTATGAATTCATTAATAAAAAATATCACTAATAAATTATTACAAAAATAGAATCTTTTTATAGAACACTTAAAATATTTACTTATGTATATTGATAATTTAGGTTTATCCAATTACACGGGAAGCAATAATTGAAGAAGCACACAAAGATATACCTCCACCTGTTAGGGGAGCTGTATGGGCAGCATTGCTTGGTATTACTGGTGATATTCAAAAACGTTATGATATGATTGATAAAGAAACACCTACGCACACAGATCGACAAGTAATTCATCATTAAGTCACATTACATTATTTATCTTTATGTTTTAATTTATTAACAATATCTTAGATAGAGGTAGACATACCAAGATGTCATCAGTATAGTGAATTATTGTCATCTGGTGCTGGTCACGAAAGATTACAAAGATTGCTCAAAGCATGGGTTCGAAATAATCCTCATTATGTTTATTGGCAAGGATTAGATTCGTTAACAGCTCCATTTCTATATCTTAATTTTAATAACGAAGGTAATAAATTAAGTAAATTATATAGTACATATATGTAAACTTTATTAATATTTTTATTTTAGCTAGAGCATTCGAATGTCTGTCTGCATTTATACCAAAGTATCTTCACAAATTTTTTCTGAAAGATAATTCTGCTATTATACAAGAATATTTAGGAAAATTTTCACAAATTATAGCTTTCCACGATCCACAATTAGCTAATCATCTTAGATCAATCAACTTTGTATTAGAATTGTTTGCAATTCCATGGTTTTTAACAATGTTTTCACGTAAGCCATTTATTATTAATGTTTGGATTATGTAAAATTGTTCACATCATAAATTTTCCTCTTTTGAAATTGTTGATTATTACATATTCTTGAACTTTCTTATTTTAGATGTGTTTCCACTTCACAAAATACTTCATTTATGGGATAAACTTCTATTAGGAGACTCATCATTTCCACTTTTAGTTGGACTAGCAATATTAAAACAATTACGAGATTCTCTTTTAACTTCAGGTTTCAATGAATGTATCCTCTTATTTTCTGATCTTCCTGAAATCGACATCGAATTATGTGTTAAAGATTCTATGATGATGTACCAAAATACACCACCTAGTATTACTTATAGAAAACATCAGTTTAATCAACCAAAAGTATAAATATAAACTCTATATATTCTTCAAGATAATTTATTAAATACAAATTTAAAAAAATATGTTATGTTTTAGGATATAAATTGGTTAGAACCAGAACCAGGTACTGAAAAAATGCCAAGAATTTCTGTTGATGACTTTTTAGATTTATTAAACAATAACCCTGAAAGATTAATAACTGTAGATGTGCGCAATAACATACAGTGAGTAATTTATTTGTAAAGGAAATATTACATTATTCTAAATCATTTCTATATATATGGTAATCATTTACTTTATATAGATTTGAAAGAGGTGCTGTAGTAGGCAGTATTAATATTCCATTTACAAGCGTACAGCTTTCCTTAACTCATATTGAAACTCTTGGACCACATGCAAAACCACTTGTAGAAAATAAAAATAGCGTTGTTGTAATTATTGGGCCTCATGATCAAAATAATGCCTTGGTTAGTATTATAATACAAAATTTAATTTTTCAGCATTGAAATAAAAATGTTTTATAGTTTGCAGATTTTTTGGTAAAATGTGGAGTTGTGGGTGTATGTTCTTTACAAGGAGGAATTTCTATCTTACGGGCAAAATCTCCAAACGTTATAGTAGCATTACGATAAAAGTAATGTATAAATGCTGCACTTTTTAATGTAATAAATTACAACACCACATTTTCATATTTGAGGATCATACAATTTGTATATATATGTATATATATATAATTTTAATTACTCATAAATTGTAATATTTTATTTAACTATATTATATGTAGAATATTATGAGGCAATTGTAAAATATTATATCTTTCTAACATTGAGATTATAAACGATAATAGTACATATAAAATATGTATTATATTAATTAAAGAATTAAATTTTTGTTATACTATATACAGTATACTATATCTTCATTTGCTTTAGATGGTTACTATAGAAACACAGTCAAAACATTTTAGTATAAAGGTTTCATTTACATTTTCGAGTTACTCTAATTGTCTAAATATGATTGTATAGATAGAATTCATTCATTTTGCAAATATGGAAGGTGATATTTCTCCAAATCTCCAAAAGTGGATAAAAAGGTGCTTGAAAAAAGAATTTGAAGCAAATATACAAAAATCATTGAGAGAAGACGTGGATAATATTAATATTGCTCAAAAGATTATACGTTCAAAAGAAATGTTCATTTTAGTGAATTCTATAAGAGCTACAATCGTTGAACAATCTACTTCGAGATCTACATCAACTCTACTCTTCGATTCGCAACCACAGTCATCCTCCTCTTGCATCAGTGATCAAACAAGTGAAGATTGGAATTCTCCATTAAATAACGATGAATGCTATAACGTTATTCTTGATAAAATTAATCAAAATAAACCTGCTCATGTAAGATTAGCTGGTTACGAAATTTTATTAAAAAGTGAACTATCAAATTTAAATAATAATCCCATATGGGATTCGCTTCAAAAATCTTTATTAGATGGTCTTATAGATGAAAGTAGATCTATTTTTGAAGCTAGTTTACAGGTACACGCTAAATTGCTCTCTTGTTTACAATCGTATGATGTATATACCAATTTATTGAATGGTTTTAATGCTCAATACCACTCGCAAAAGACATTTGAAATTTTACCTACATTAATTTCTGGAATTAATTTTAAATTCTTTTTCCATGAAAGAATATTTCGTATCATACATCTAATACTTCGTTATCATGAAGAAAAGTTAAAAAGTGCAAGAAATCCTGATAAAACTATAGAACAAATGATAGAAGAATTTATAATATTTTTGAGTACACATGAATTTGGAACTGCAACACAGACAAAAACATTAAATATACTGAATATTATTTCTGTATTAGAACCACGTGCTGACTGGAGTAGAAAATGGATTGTTAGTCTTGCTACTAGAAAAATATTTCTAACTGCTATAGGAAAATCACCAAATTTATTACAACAAATAATGCATTATGTACAAAGAGGACTGGAAGAGCCTCCTCATTCTATAGCAGCTTCTATTTACGATGATCCAATGGAAGTTATTATTAATGGAAGTACAGTGGAAACAGTAACTTATCTTCATTGTTTATGTTTTGTATCCCAACTCTGTGTTTATAAAGCAGGCCGTGAACTTCTAAAGGAAAATACATTTGACATTCCATTTTCAGTTTCTGGATTTTTAACTGCTTCTCTGAGAGCTTTAAATAAATTATCCATCGAAACATTAAGCAGTGTATATGATGTTTCTTGTTATGCTCTACAATTTGTTTTAGACCAACCAACTATATTATATGATTATGAATTTTATCATATTGCACTATGTCATTTATCATCTTTTTCTGAAAATAACATTAATATATGGCCACATACATTAAATATTATTCTATGTATGTTAGACACAGCAGATGGTTCTACATTTCTTATCTCAGAATGCAAAGAACATACAGTAAATTTTGAAAGTAACATATCTAAATGTCCAGCTATGTTTATTATAATAATAGCATCAAATATGTTACGGCAACCTTTATCCATAATGAATGTAGAATATCTTGTTAAATTATTTGAAGTAATACAGAAGTTATTTAACGTATTTGATGCATATGAAATAATACAGTATAAAGTAGAAAAAGAATTTTATCCTGCTGTATCATATTTTTATAAGAAATTAGATAAATCTTATTTTGAGAATGAAAATAAAGCTCAACAGATAAATAGGTAATTTAAATATATATGGCATTTGTTTTTATTAGTTAAATATAGTATTAAGAAAGTAAAATTTTATTTATAGTGCGATTAATACATTATTACTTAAGATGGTATCTATACCATATGGATTGAAAAGTCTTGTTCAAGAATCATCAGTATTTCAAGAACTAATTGAAGGATCTACTGCACCTTTAAGAATGTCATGGACATCAATTGAAGTAGTTAACTTTGTATCATCTGCTGCCTTTTTTCATTTGGGGTATAATGTAATTGCTAATCTTGCACCCCATGTTCTATCTACCTTACTCTCAGAAACATGTAAAATACTAGAAGATCCACACTATTTTCATGACCCATGGGATCATGAAAATATTCAGAAATTTTTACATATACTAAAAATTTTTTCTCTTAATTTTAAGTGTAAGAATAATGATAAAAATTTTTCATTATGTCATACTAATTTAATTTTAATTTATTTATATGAATTATTTATTTTTTATTTTATAGGTTTTTGTGCATTTATGTCAAATATAAAAGAATCATACAATAATGAAGAGCACAATTATCCACTTAATTTATCAGAATTATTTAATGATTCAATAAATCCTGAATCAAATTATCACTATTTAGGGCTTCTATCATTAAATATTGTGATTTGGAATTTGAATATTTGTTTATATCTATTAGAATTACTGAATTTTCAGGTAATACATCTACATGCTATAAGACTAAGATATTTTCATCTCTTCTTTTTTATATTTTTATAATATAAATCTTTCCAGAATATCTTGTTAGGATTTCAAAATTTTAATACAGAAGTAATAAGTGAAGAACTGAATACAAAATACATTGATGATTATACTTTAATACAACATAAAATTATATCTAAAACATATTTTGTTAAAAGTAAAGATGAAGAAGAAGTTTCAGAACCAGAAGAATATAATCTACCAAAGTTACTTCCATTGGAATTAATCAAAGAAAATTCATTCTCAGAAACCGAATATGGCACAGAATTAGAAAGTTTGCTTCGAGAAAATAGATCTGGATTATTAGATAATAATTGGGTCCAACAAATTAGAGAAGCGTATATAGCATCGCAAGATCCAATAAAAGTAAATACAGATTTTTTGCTTTTATTGGGTTCAATTTGTTAAGTTTATCTTGTTATATTTTTATAAGATAAATTTTTTATTTACTAGAATACAGTATTAATTCAACTAGTGGATCAGATGCAGAAAGCAATTCCTACTTCAGAATGGGGAGAAATCTTTCAATGGAAAGAAAACATATCATCAAATATAGATTGTTGGTTTTCAGAAGAAATACACGGAATTGATTTAGTTCTGTATTATGCAGAACAAAATGATGTTTTGAAAAATACAGTTGAAATGAAAGAAAAATTACAAGAATTTATAAATGCGTGTTATGCATTTATACAATATGAAAGACCAGCAAAATTTGATGGATTTGATTGGTTTTTATCAACAGTATTCATCATTTGTAAAGGAGACGTTGACAGGTACACACAAAATTACCAGTGGAAATTAAATTTTTGCATAATATAATTTTATATAAAAAACACAAACATTTTATAATTATTAAATAATTGTTTTATTTTCTACTATTGTACTTCATACACATATACCTCAGTTGACCGCGAATATACCCCTGGTAGCAATTTCTAAATGCTGCAGTATCTTAATAAATAGATCAAAAACTTTCTGAAGAAAGTAATATTGAAATTGCTACTACTTTTTTGAGAAAAGATTATGGGGTAACTCTAGCTAGTCAATGTATCATCATTGGTAGGTCTCAGGTTGAAAACTTGGTCATCATTGCAATGATAATGCACATAAGACAACTATTTCACATCATTGACCTATATTATATTATGATATAATAGCATATGATAATTACAGATGTAAAACATTTATTACTCAATTAATTCAATTCCCAGTAACTCCATTTTTATGGTGTAATTTGGGAAAAGTTGTGGATAAAAATATTAAAGAAGAATGTGCCACACAATATACATTTATGCAAATTTTAGAAAGCATTGTTAGTAATGAACTCCCACATATCAAATTTGCACTTAAGGTATATATTGAAAAATAAATTTCATTCTTATTTGCCTTCCATCACAGATTATTATGTATTAATTTATATTTCAATGCAGAATGCTTCTGGAGTGGATTGGTCTTTAATATGTAATTTAATGGTATCACAATGTTTTTGGGGTATACTTCCATTGCCCCAAATTATGCATTTTTTCGCAATTTGTGTTTTGTTTTCGCCTGATTATATAATATATTATTGTGTATCACTTTTATATCATTGTCAATTTTCAATAATGGAAAGCACAACGAATGGAAAACTGTGGCCAGAACATATGGTATGTATCATAACACATATTAAATATAATGCCTACATATTGTATAATTTATCTACGTTATTTATATAGGTTTTGGATGATTATCAATGTCACAATTATATCAAATTTATGGATTCATTAGACAAAAGATATGGGAACAAAATTTTACCAAAATTTTCGGTTAAAGGATTTAATTAAAAAGAATAAAATATAAAAATAGCAAAAAATTTCATTTTTTACTGAATATTCATTATATTAATAAAACAAGATAATTATATACATATATACAGGGTGGTTGGTAACTGGTAGTACAAGCGGAAAGGGGGTGATTCTACGCGAAAAAAGAAGTCGAAAATATAGAATAAAAAAATCTTTTTTTTTTTAAATTTTTCCATCGAGACAACGATCTACAGTGAGATCCGTTATAAGGAGACGTGATAAAGTGCACGCGTACCGAGCGAAAATTCAAAGTCGATTTTCTCGAAAACAAAGCCTCAAACGAAAAATTTTTATTCTATATTTTCGACTTCTTTTTTCGCGTAGAATCACCCCCTTTCTGCTTGTACCACCAGTCACCAACCACCCTGTATATATATATATATATTAAATAATAAAACCAGCTTTAAATATGTCAACACAAAATGACTTTTAAAACTTATTTTAAAGTAAATTTATATGTATGTATGAATGTTTACACATATATAACTATTGTTGGTATGATATAATATTAAACTCTGCTCAACTAACAAAACATTTTCATTTATTTTCTAGTAAAATTCACATTTTGTAGCTAGTTTAATAAACATATCTCATTGTCTATAAGAATGTTTCCACTTATTTTTATGGAAATTACTTTGTACGTAGTATGTGCAATATTTATACAAATCGTATTTTATAAACTCAGGAATAAAATCAGTTGTAGGCTTTTTTTTATTTGTAAAATGTTTTAGAACTGATAGATAAATAACCTTATGTACAATAATGACACGATATAGTCATATAGGTTTTGTGTTAGTGGAATCAGTCATCATGAATAGTGAACAGTTTTGCTACTTCATTTAAATCATCATATTTTGTGCCTCTTGCAAGCACCTGTAACAGATACATATATAAAAGAAATATATCTTTTAATATATATTTTGTAAAAACTGAACTTTCTTCTGTTCTACACATTTCATGAACGTACCTGTCTAGCAATAGACATCCGATTAAAGATGTTCCAAAGAACTATGCCAACCACAATATCATCACGTAAATAAAAAACGACTCCTTTTCCAAAATCATCATATTTTTTAGGTTCCTCCAGTGAGATTTTTGAATTATCGGAACATTTTGATTTATCTGTTTCTTCTAAGCTTGATTGTATTTGTGTTGAATTCAATTTCTGTGGTTCAAAAGTACATAATATATAAATAAAGTTAATTATGATTGTATTATTAGTATACTATTCATTACCTTCGTATCTGAAGATTGTGTGATTTCATTTGAACTATTAACAGATGTTATCGAAGCATCTGACTTCGTTGTTTTTACAAAAACTCCTACAGTTGGCAGTGATGAATCCACAATACCAATTGCTTCATATCCAACCTCTGGTCCTAAGTCGGACCAAAACATTGATTGATGTAGATATGGTTTTCCTAGTTAACACAGAAATACAGATTTTATCATTTTTCATTTTATCTTAATTTTTATATTAATAATTAACATAGCATATATTGAGAAAATCTTAACTTACTTGCACCAGTCATATTTTCTCCTGCCAATCTTCCTGAGATCACAGCATGATCATGATGTTCTACTCTTCTTCTACCAAGTCTAATGTCATAAAAGCAAGCTGCATCTCCAGCAACCCAAAGATTACTCCTTGCTTCTAATTCCGCATTAACAAGAAAACCGCCTATTTCAGGATCTGTTTCTAAATGTGAAGCTTTTGCCAAATCAGTATTTGGTTCAACACCTACTGCTACAATCACTTGATCGGCATCAATCTTTCCATGTAAACAAAAAAAAGAAAAAAAAAGAATGATCACTCACTTATCAACAAACTATCACTTTCATTATTATTTTTATTTTTGTGTAGATATTTAAATAAAACGTACAACACGATTATCCGAAAGGATAAGTGATAATTGTCCACCTTTATAAGAATAATCTTCTACTTCAGAATTAGCAATACAATTAACACCTTCTAACATTGCTTTCTTTGTTGCCCATTCGCTTAAGTATTGTGGTAATACTTGATCCATTATAAATTTCTCTTTATATACTTGATATACTTTTCTATTCTCAGGTACTAAATAATAATAAAATTAATTATTATTTTATGTTAATAATTAATTAAACAATGGTATTAATAATAAAAGATGTAATAAAAACCTACAATTACGAGCCAATGAGCAGGCAAGTTCCGAACCAAGAAATCCTCCACCAATTATAACTGTATTTTTATACTTAGGATCATGCACAGCATCTTCTAAATCAAGAAAATCTTCTTTTGTTCTGAAGGTTACGATTTTATCCTTAAGTTCATCTTGCATTGATTCAAAAACTGGGAGATTTTTAGGTGACGCACCTATAAATATATTATAATGAAAATTGTATGTAAATTTTAAATATAAATTAATTATACTTACCAGTTGCAATAAGACACTTGTCATATTTTATTTCATAACCATCATCAAGCATCACAGTTTTGTTTGGAACATCAATTTTTGTGACTTTCCAGCCTGTGGCTACAGCCACACCACCTTTATCAGATTGACTCAAATTAGTAATATCTGAATAAAATTCTGGTGGTTCATAAAATATGCTGTAAACATAATATATAATAAACTACTAACTATATAAAAACATAATGAATTTCTATTTGAATAAATGATCATTCGATTATTACCTTCTTTGAGCACCATTCCATTGCTTAAAAAGTAATTGCGCACTTATTTTTCTATCTCTATTATACCAAAGTTCTTTGGATAATGGAGGTCTCATATATGGCAAATCTTCTTCTTCTGTTATTACTAAAACCTAAGGAAAATACTGGTTATGTTATTAGATCCTAGTTCAGTAAATGAAGAAACAAAATTATTACAAAGCACCTTAGCTCTAGGATCTCTAGATTTAATAGACCTAAATGCAGAAAATGCAGCTGTTCCACCTCCTATTAAAAGATAAGGTATTTCTGAAGGGAATGAACTAGAAGTAGGTGGAGATTTAGTTTTTTCAAGTGATCTTCTAAGTCTCCTTCCATTCTTTTTTCCTAATTATGTGACATAAACATAAATTAATCATGAACATCTACATTTAAAAAAACATTTTATAAGTACAAGCTCTTATTCAACTTACTCTTACTTACATCCTTTTGAGAATCTGTTTTTTTCATAGTAAACCAATTTGAAGAAGATATCTACATGTTTCAATGAAAATATTAAAAAGAAAGAAAAAAACAAAAAATTTATAATATTATAATCTGTTATAATCAAGAGTACAAATAAGACATGATATACAAAGCAATCTCTAGTATCATACCGCATATATTGTAACTCCTGCTATGAACAAGGTTGCTAATATTTTCCAATATGGCGATGAAGGCTTCTTGTCATTTGGTTTCTTCGAATCATCTGGTTTTCCGCAAATTTCATAACAAGATGGTGGACAAGATGCATTAGGATGAGACTCACATATAGGAACAATTCTGTTTTGTTTGGAATAACTACTTTCAGGTACACATTCTTCTGGTTTTATGGTGGTCCCTGGAGGTTTAAATGCTTTATCATTTGTATTGCTACTATACCATAAATTATGAACACTAAATATTCCTAAAATCAGAAAAATATAATAATAGTTAATTTAAGAATAATTCTCATTAAACATTAATTTAGAAATTGTTTAAATATAAATAAAATTAGTAATTGTTTTACTGCAAGAAAAATAAGCATTATGAAATAATTGTAATTGAATAATATGCTCTACACAACTTTTAGGCTTCTTTTAATAAAAGGATTTTTTTCATCAATAACATCATATGAAACAAATACATTGAAAAAATGTATACATTGTCTGGCTTTGAGGTTATATCGCATGGTGTACTTTCAGATAAATAAACCGGATATAAATTTAACAGAATATTAATTGAAAGATAGTATCATCTGAATGTGTATATACAATTATAAGATTTTACTGTCAATGTTTGTAATTAGAATGTCAAATAAAAGATTTAACTTAATATTTAATTGGAAAATACTAACAAGTTCAGTAGCAGAAGAAAAATTGATATAAATTAAAAACTACGTTTTTGAAAATTAAGTATATCAGTACTTACCAACATATTTTGAAGGTCGACAATAGTGATTGGCATATGAATGTCTCGTAAGTTTTGGCAATCGTCCTATAACTCTACCGTAGCTTAACATTTTTGACGGGCCAATTTTGGCCTTACGCAATATGGAGGAAGCGCGTGTGGCCGGTTCTATTATCCACACGCACGACTGGAAGTCGCTCTATAGTTTTCCCTTTATACTTGAATGGCACAGGACACTCCATTACCAAATTTCTTTGGGAAACAACTTGCCGTATTTACGATACATCGATTTTGAAACAATTCCAGAGAAATTTGTTATACAGCGGGAATAAGATTTGTAAATATGTTAAAATATTTATTACAATTTTAATTTATTAACGAATGACAGCCGCGCATACTCTATATAGATAATCGCGCAACTTCATGCTAATACAAATGAAGCATACAGAACGTACATATGTACCTATCACTTAATTTTATCATCTGAAATATATATTTCCATTGTAACACAAAATTTGAAAAAATGTTTCTTACAGAAATTACATAGTTTTATAGGAAGCAATGAATAGCAAAAATAGTTTTATTGTATGTTACAGAAAGTTAACGAGATAAAAAGACCAACTTTGTATTTTTATCGAATGTTACATTTTGTTTGTTTGTAAGTTATAGCCATTTTGAAGCCAAATTCAACGATCTATAACA
The DNA here is from genome assembly GCF_051014615.1 of Bombus vancouverensis nearcticus. Classification (NCBI taxonomy): domain Eukaryota; kingdom Metazoa; phylum Arthropoda; class Insecta; order Hymenoptera; family Apidae; genus Bombus; species Bombus vancouverensis. The sequence continues at coordinate 7,645,646 of NC_134912.1, read as the reverse complement.
CTCAGAATGCCACTAAGTATAATACTGATATGTCAGCGAAAATCGTATAAGCAAAGTTTTCTGCGTAAGTAATAAGTATAATGTGATGTTAATCTTCAACTCTTTACAATTTTTCATTTGTTTTTCAACATTCCAGCGGCATTTAAATAGAATTTAAATTCTTCTTTGTGACTTTCGCTGATCTTAAAATATTTATGTATACTGTTATAGCTCATTGAATCTGTCTTCAAAATGACTATATATGAATATATATACATGTACATATAACATAAATATATGATTTTTTCTTATAAATCATTATATTAAACTATCATTATTATTATATTAGCTTAAATCTTTTCCTTTTCCTTCCTTGAGGATCAACAGAAAAGCTAACGTTAAAAATTGATAATACATATGTTTTTATTTATGTAAAAAATTTCAAAGAAATTTGTTTTTTTTAAGTAATTTTATATATAAAGTGTGTTCTTAGTGTCAACATATCAAATGAATCTCAGGGACTCTTCTAATTTAATAGGGAAGCTTGATTCTCCTTCCAGTAAAAACCGCGCGATGAACCGACATTTTGAAAATCGTAGAAATTTTCTCGATTAACAAGTTATGGGACATCCTTATCAATTGGTCATAAGGAGGTGTGTAATTAAATACTTAGGTAGTAAATACATATGTACAAATACGTGGTCAACCGATTTCTTGGGAAGTCAAATATTTTTACCATTATAGGTATACAAGATATATATATGATGATTTTAAAACACCTATACATAAGTTTGCATATGTTCGTTTAATTTGGGCAAATGAAACTGATTAATGAATAGAGAAAATAATTAAAAACGCTTCCTTTAACGTGAAATAATATTATATTTTTGATAAGAAATTGTAATTATGTATAATAACAATTACATTAGTCATACTATATATAGTATTATGAATTGTAAGTTAATATGAATTATTTAAAAAGTCGAAGGATAATCGTTAAATATACATTGTATTTTTACTTACTTTTGTGCAAAAACATATTCTGACTAATTCATTTATTAGTACCTATACAACCTTTGTAAGATTCAAGGTGGACAACAGTGACTCATATTATTTCCGAAAATGGTTCGTCTGCACCTTGAAATTCTTAAGATCTGATGTATCATCATCATTATTGTAACGACTTTACTATAGATATGAACTTCTTTGAAACCAAATTATTCAACTCCTTATTTTGTATTTAAGCAATCCGTATTTAAGCATTCAATATCTTAAAAAACAACTTAATTTCGTGAATTTATGTATCACAAAAAAGCAGCATAAGTAATCATAAATTCCAAAGTAAAGTTTTAAAAATAATATTTGTAATCGTTATTTTTTTGTAAATTTCAATTTATGGAATAGCTCAGTATGGTTTTTGATTCTTGGCTTATATTACATACATATAGTTTATTACATATGTATGTCTTGTCATTTATAAACAGTATCATTTTTAATTAAGCGTAAAATTACACTGTATATATTTTTAATACTATTGTGTTTAATGTCCTTAGTATTAAATGTATGAATAATGTACATATCTTTATTTCTTGAATGTATCATGTTATTGTTTGAAATAGTACGTAGAGGTATAAATATCTATAAAAGAATATAAAAGATAATTATGGTAATAATAAAAATAATTTTGCGAAAACTAAGAAATGGCAATTTGCAGAGGACGCTACTGTCTTATATATTCTAAGTTTACTGTTGAGCATCAACCTAAAAAGTTGTAAATACACAATTCGTAGTTGTTTGGAACAAAATTGATTTTTCAACATGACAATTTACATATAAAATTGCTGGTAAATTTATAATAGAAATGTGAATTGTATTATGTAAAAACATTGGAATGTTTTGGTAAAACAAGTCTAGATATTATTTTACGCATTTCGACTTTCTAGTGAAAGTGTAAATATGTTTCCTCAATTAAATTGCAAATTATCAAATATAATTAAATCTAGAAAAAGGCACTTTCGTATTCTTTCGTTTCTAAATAAATAAATGGTAAAAAATGAGTTTATGTATACAATATTGCAAATTTAGTTTTGTTTGTAAACTGATCAGCATATACATGCGTTGTTTGATTAGAAAGTAAAAAAAAATTGCATTCAGAAAAATATTTCGAGCGATATGCATAAATTATTATTTTTGATATAAAATATCTAGAATTGATAGCAAAAATATTTAGAAACTAAACTTTTGCGAAAGGTGCATTTTTTTTATAAAATATAGAAACTATGGTAAGTTTTAAATTCTAAATAAAAAATGGAAATATAATGTTAATCTATGAAAAACTTTTGTAAGTATACATATAGTAATTTTATTTATTTTTTGTTTTACAGACAAATATTTATAATGATTTTGTATTTAATATACATAGTATAAAATATTTTAGAAAATAACATGAAATATATTATAATCAATAATTATTTTAATATCATATATTAAATATGTAGCAGATATAAGTGTAAATCTGAGATAGGTTATTAAAACATAGAAATATTATATCAGTCTTTTAAAATCAAATAAGGAGGGTTGTTCTTATATGTACCTTGTGAATGTTCTTTTTATAGACAAAGTTTGACCTCCTTGTCTTCAATATCTATTGCATTTAAGTGCCAGCTGTTTCTCAGTGCTGATCATGCTACAACAAAACAGTTAAATCAAAAATTAATCATGCCAGATAGGTATACTTTTCATATATTTATAAAACATTTTAATCACATAGTAAAGAATCTATGCTAATTAAATGAATTACTGTATTTATTATCTAATTATAAAATATCTGTTTATTAAGAAAACTACTTTTGGAGGCAAATTTAAATTTTACGAGGTGGAATAATAAAATATTTCTTTTTTACAATATATCTGATTTAAGGAAATATTATTCGACACATATTTATTTTTCAATTTTATTTCTAAAGACAAGATTATTATGATAATTATATGTTGAATTATATGAAACACAAATTTTCTATTATTTATATTGTTCAAAACAAATTTACATGTTTTTAAATATTGTTAAACATATGCTAAAATGGTACATATTTTGTTAGGAATAAAATTTTGGTTAGTGCTGGAGTAATGTAGGGTATAACTTTTTACTGCCTCTTTATTAGTTGTAAACTTTCATATTCAATGGCATTGTTAGATTTTATTTCTGATATTTTGTTTTAGTCAGTGTACATTTGCATAATCTGAGATCTGTAGTGTTACTTATATAATTGTTTATTAGTTTTAATACACTAATTATAATTTTATATGTAATGATTACTGTGTGTTATATATCCTATCTATTTATTAATCAAATGGTGAATATTAAGTATAATATTTAACAGTAAGTAATTAATATTGTTTTATTGTTTATATTTTACAATGTGTATTGTGTTTTATTATTTGTTATGTTATTTATTGCTATAGACTAATGGTATTTATATAATGGAGTTTGTATGTGTGTTATCACAATTAAATGTTAATAATACATACTATTATATAGGAATCAAAAAATGGAAAACAATGAAGAACAAAAATCCAATATCAATGAAGCTAGCACATCTGTACCTGTAGATTGTAAATCTGATTCTCATCTTGAGACAGAAGAAGAAAATGCAAAGGGGTAAATTATTATTTTTTTAGTTGAAATATAATATGATTATTTTCTTAATTTATATTAATATTTTTCGTAATTAAATGTGTATCACACAGGCAAAAAATACCAAATTTTGTGGTAGGTGGATTAATAGGAGCATCACCACCAAAATTTGTTTCTCTCGAAGAAATCATAAATGCTGCAAATGGCATGAAAAATATGGCATTAGCACATGAAATTGCGGTGGATAAAAATTTTCAATTACAAAAACTTGAACCTGATGATGGCACAATTCATAGAAAAGTAAAAGAAATTATGCATAAAGCTTTTTGGAATTTATTAGCAGAGCAATTAGATGAAGATCCTCCAAATTATACACAAGCGTTGGTTCTACTAAAGGAAATTAAAGAAGTAGTATATTTATATGGCTTTTATGAAATAATGTATGATTTTTGTATCTACATATGTTCAATAATCTTTCTGTTTTATAGACATTAGATGAACTAGTATTACCACATCATGCAAAAATTCGAGAAAATTTAAAAGAAGTACTTGATGTGGATTTAATTAAACAGCAAGCAGAAAATGGTGTTTTGGACTTCCATCATTATGCACAATATGTGATATCCATTATGAGTAAAGTTTGTGCGCCAGTAAGAGACGAGAAGATTCGAGAACTTAGTCAAGAAACACATGTTATTGAAATATTCAAAGGAATAATGGAAGTACTGCAATTAATGCGACTTGATTTGGCAAATTTTACCATTACTATGATGAGACCAAATATAGTTGCTTCAAGTATTGAATACGAGAAAGCCAAGTTCGCTGAATTCTTAAAAGTTAATACAAATGGTCTACAATTTACAGAAAAATGGTTGTTGAGGCATTTTGATCCAACAAATATTATGAGCAGTTCGTCTGACATTAATGCAGCTCGTCAGCTTACCCATTGTCTTTTAACTGAAGCGTATCTTGATCTTCTAGAATGGGATTTTAGTCCAGATGCAGAAGTACATATGCAACTATTTGTGTTAATAATATAGTCAATCCTCGGTTATTTGAGTTAATAATAATACAAATTTTATTGCCATCATTTTTACAGACTTTGATGCTTGATCAAAGTAGATTACTGGAATTGCGTGATAAGACCAGCAGATTAAGCATTATAGGATCTGTAATATTGCTAGTAAATAATACAGTAGGTGCACCAATTCATGGTGTATCAAACTTTAAGAAGAATATTAAACAACATCTTAATGTGTTGTTAGATTCTGTACATTCAAATAAGTATGTACATAATAACATCTGATATATATATATATATATATATAGGTAGTCATAAATTAAATTTTTCATACTAACTATTAATAGGGATTTGGAAACTGTAATGCCAAATATTGTATTACAAGTAAAAACAGACCTGAAAACGACATTGCACGAAATTAATGCTGCTTCCTTATCTCCAGAGATAGAAACATTATTAGAAGGACAAATATTGGATCTCATCAATCCAGAACATAAAATAAGGCACCTTATAAGTAAGTATTGTATTGGACCTATAAAATTTATTTTACATCTTATTTACTTTGTATACCTTTTTTAGATTTAAGAATTCGGCAATTTTTACAAAAAATAATATTATCTCAATCTACGGCACCACAACAAGTTCCACCTGGACTTTCATCACTACAAGAAGAATTAACAGCTATAGTAGCTCAATTTTTGATACTTATTTCTCATAATCGAAGTGTATTTGGAGAATATTATCAAGAAATCATTACTAATGCACTTATTAAAAAAGAAACTGAAAGTAATAAAGATATGAGTGCAATTCATACCATGGACTTGTAAAGCAATTGAGATTTTAAATCAATTTTTGTAAGGGAAACATATTTATGTGTTCATAAAATAGCACATTAATTAAAAAAATAAGTGACATATATATCTTAAAGTAACAATTTATTTGTTTTCATACGTTAAGTTTTCTAACAAAAAAAAAGAAAATAAAGAATATATATTAAAAATATAAAAACAAAAACGTTATACAGAAAAAGTTCTGATATTGATGTAAGTTATAAATGATACAATTAATTGTATGAGTGAAAAATACTTATAAAAAGGAAAAAACAATTTTCACATATATTGCAAATAGTAATTATTTGTTTTTAACTATATGCAATCACTATTTTACATACAAGTTAACTGTAACTTAATCTTTACTTTGTAGTTGCATATTATGATGAGCTGCAACTTATTTTTTATATTTGATGCTTTAACATGATTTCCAAATGTTATTTTAAATATTGTATTCAAAATTTATAATGAAAAAATATGTAACATATATTTGTATATACACGCAAAAATTAAATTAATTCATATTTAAATTTTATTGCATTTTTTGAAATAACTAAAATCATTTTAAGTTTATTTATTACATCAAATGTAATTCATAAATTGCTATATGGATTCTAATATACATACAACATTCTATTTTTTTTAATAAAAACACATATTTCCGTATTTTTATTAGAAAACTTATATTATAACTTATATTTATTGTATATTATACAAATTGCTTTTGAATATCAAGTAACAAACGTTCACTGCTAAAATATAAGTTCTTTAAAACCATAATAATATATATTTATTTATACAATCCTATTGCACAAAGATATTTTCTAAAACTTTTCCAAAAAAATGTTAAACAAATTCGAGATATATGGTTGAACCATCCTATAGAATTTTGAGATATGTTTTGCAAAAATCATCATGTTAGTTCAAAACGGCGTTACTTCTAAAACAATGATGAAAAATTGTCAGACAACACAAGATTTGTGACCACAACCTTAGGCTATACTAATATACAAGAACCAGGATGATCTTAAGCTAAAATGATCTCGCTTCAACATGATCTTGAACTGTATACTGTTACAAGTATCTCAGGGGTTGTGAGATCTTGAAGATGTAAACTCAGGAAATAAATATGAATCTATATTAATCTAGATATGGATAAAGCTATAAAATATGTTTAATTCGTTAATACTTACTTGTAACGTGGTTTTAATAATAACTCTTTATATTAAAATGTTATGAATCTTTGAATTCTTTTCTATGTTTACTGTTACGTTTGTGTATTTGTGATCAAAGTAATATGATTTTCAAATACAGAAATGTGTTGCTTCTTTACAAAATATTTAAAACCTAGAAATTGTGTTAGATCAATAAGGGATTATAATATCACACATTAATTGGTCTACATATATATTTATTAATATATATAAAATACCTATAAATAAATGAAGCAATTCCTTATTAGGGGAAAATAGATTTTGAAGTATTTTCAACAATTCCTCCAGATTGCCTGTTCTTGTATAGTCCTGTATCATTTTCGCAAATATTTTATAATCAGCTTCTGATAAAGATCGTTTTACCTAAGGAATGTATTATATGCAAAGTTATTGCAACATAAATTTCTTGTTAATTAAACTTTTATTCATTATGTATATTTATAATTAATCATAATTAGTCATAATCGCAGATGATTACTTACTTCCTTTAAATATGCTTTGCCTAAAGCTTTTTTATCAGTTTCTTTATTATTAGTTTCTTCAAATATTTGTTGAGAATATGTTGTATTGTCTGTATGATCCCTATTTACACATGAAGAAGTTGAAGCACCAGATAAATGTTCATTAAATTCTATTGGTAACATCTTTATTTTCCTTTTTTTTGTGGCAGGTTCACTGATATTTTTTGTTAGTTCACAAGTGGTATAATCACTTCTTAATTTACAATTACTAAAATTAATTACAGGCTTTGACTCTGTTTCTAAAAGTTCAAACAAGTTTCTTTTTTGTGTTTCAACCAATTGTTTACTTTTCTCATCTTTCTTAGTATAAGAATCAATATTGAAGATATCTTTAGTTGAAGGGGTTTCAATTTTTTGCTTCAAAGTAGCTTTTCCGGTGCGAGACACGGTTGTATCAAATGATGCTGATATTGCTGGTAATGAAACATAACTGCTTGTAAATTGTACACCAAGCATATTCGGTTGTGGAAACTAAAAATAATTATAAAGTAACAATACTTAAGTATGTTTCCTTTTTTATAAAATTAAACTTACAGTGTGTCCTGCATATCTGAAAAAATCTTTTAGCTCTTTCATAATAATACCAAAAGAGGTAAAATTTTTTATATGAGGTCTTAGCCAAGCAGATAAATGTTTCTTAAAACTTGGATTATCAAATCGACAGTCACAAAGAATTATAGCTCCATAATCATTTTTATGGCGTATTATGCGGCCAATGGCTTGGTTAACAGCTCGTGATGCTTCAAGCTGGTACCATTGTTGACCAGACAAAGCCTGAAGAGGAATAAGATGCATAAAATTAACATACTTGATGAATGTTTAATATCTCAATTCTAATTACCTCTTTATTTTGTTTTTTCATTTCTTCTAAATACCGTTGTTTTAATATAACTCTCGGATCTTTTAAAGGTGGAAATGGAAGACCTGTAATTAATACAGCTCTTCCATTTGCATTAGCAAAATCAAGCCCTTCACTCACTTTACCCCTACAAACTGCCATAAAAATAGCACCTTTGCAAGAGGGATCTTTAATTTTTTCGTAATACTCATTCATAACATTTATAAAACCATCTCTGTATTGAGGTTCTACATATATAGGCTGATAAATATAAATAAATAAGTTTTACTATCTTAGTTATAATATATAACTATAATCATTTGAATATTATTGAAATTAAAATTAATTGAAGGTAATTACTTTACGTTCTGCAATTTTAGTCCATAAACCTGTAGTTTGCCACTCTTCTTTACACTTTTTCATTATTGGGTATGAAGGAAAGAAAACTAATAGACCATGAGGAATAATACAACTAAAGTTAAGCACTGTTCGCCCAAGAGATGCTATATATTTTGGATCATTTCTAAAATACAAATTATGTTTTTTACATGATGTATTATGAAAGAAATTATATATTATATACAACATATTTAATAAAAATACCTTGTATTAAAAGAAGAATTTAATGAATAACCATCAGGTCCTTGACTAAGGACACCGACACAAATTTGATCTCCTTTCACAATATGCGGATTTTCTAATTGAAGTTCAATTGGTATTCCAAGTTCAGATATGAAAGGTTTCAAAGGAGATAATGTACCACTTGTTAATATTATTGAACGCACACCTTGGTCCATTATTTGTTGCATACTTGATTATTGTAATTAATATACAAATACATCAATACAGTCTATTCAAAATTAAATGCAGTAATAAAAGAAAGATTTACCTAAATCCAGGACTAAAACACCAATAACTGATAACTTTGCTTTCATTCTTCTTAAGTATTTTTTTTGTTTCCCAAACTTCATTTTGTTTTGTTTTTTTCTGTTCTTCTAATTGAATATACACTTTATAACATTGTTTGATTTTTTCTCTATAGCGTGGACTATTACCACTGCTAAATACAGTTTTTAATAGGTCACTGAATTTCTGAAGTGCATGACCTTTTCTCGTAAATGGAGAAGTGCTTGTAGTTGTTAAGTAAAAAGCAATTTTCTCCAACTTTTCTATTACAAGTTGTTCTCTGCCATGAGTTAACTGTTGAATATATTTATTATTTTTATCTACTTTACACAATTATACAAATTAGAAAATATTAATTATGTACTTGTGCCTTTCCTAGTAATTCAAAAATGTATCCACCAGGAAATGTATCTCCCTCATTGCGGTTTAGGATTTCTATAGCATCAATAGCTTTCTCTAATTCCAGAAACATAGCTTTTAAAATACATAAGTCATCTGCAGTAAAATCTTTTACAGTATTTCCTGAATTTTCCATTGAAAAATCATTTTCTTGTTCAACATTACTAGCCATATCTTCCATTACAGCTGTTATTTCATCAATACACATTGCAATATCTGTACTACATATCTACAGAAATTTTATGTAGAATAAATTCTATATATATTTTACCAACTTAATTTTACTCAATTTTTCTTAGATTGATAATAATTGCTATTAAATATAAATTAATTTAATACCTGTAATGATGCTGCTTCTTCACATGTTTTCTCAATATTGTGTGCTTCATCTAAGAGAATAATATTATTTTGGATATCTATGCCTTGTGTCTTCCGTGATTTTGAATCCAGTAAGTAATTATATGGCATAAAGGTAATATCTGCATTCTGTTTAAGTTCCCTGGACAAAAAGTATGGACAACATTTAAATTTTTGTCCAGCTTTTACTAAGTCTTCTATATCAAGTACTTCTTGTTTAAAAAGAGGATCATCTTTCCTGAAACATATATTTCTTCATCAATACTTTTTGCTAACAAAAAAAATTTATCAATTTTATCAAATATTAATATTACAGTTTTTTTACCTGCTTTCAACATTATTGTAATAGAAACATGTCCTAGATTTGATTTTAGAATGACACATATATATTTTGTTTGAACTACTAGTTTCTTTGGAAACTTCTGGATGAATACAAAGCTGATCTCGAGATCCCAAAACAGCTGTGCTTACATGTTTATAGGAAGTTCTTTTTAATTCTTGCATCGCTTGCGAAAGTTGGGAATGAGTTCTAGATGCATAGATAATTTTTGGTGGTGCCCAACCTAAATTACTAGTAGGCTCGGAATCTCCTGTTCCTTCTTTAAGTCCATTACTCAATTGCTTAAAAAAATGTCCACCAAAATCAGGCTTCTCAATTGCACCAATTAATGATTGTGCTTGTAATTGAGCTTTCTTTGTTAATAACCAACTTAAAGAAGAACATAGAAGACTGAGTGTTTTCCCCGTACCTATAACATTTCTATGAATTAGTTTTAATATTTCTTAACTAATATATAATAATAAAAAAGGTGAATAATACCAGTTGGAGATTCCAAAACACCATTTTTACCGTTTTGAAGACATTCTATCACTTTTACCATATATTCTTCTTGTATCGAATATGGTTTAAAAGGAAAATTTACAATAACGTTATTAATTGTCACGTCTGGCATTGCAACGTTATAAATTTTATGCAATATACACAAAAATTAAGATTTTCATAACATAAGAAATGTGAATCTCTCAGTCAGCATTTATAGAAACATCAAGATCGCATTCCCGCCAAATTCTGAGCTACTTTGATATTAAATTACATACACCATTAAAGTATTTACTTATATACATATGTATGTATAAGCACTAACTGATACTAAGTATAAAATTTATATTTGTTCTGATACATATCTATTACATATAATTAACTTTTCTTTCTAAAATTATAATAAAAAGAAAATAATAGGAAATATATATTTCGTTTATTAGATTTCAAAAAAAGAAAATATATATGTAATAAGGGTATATAATAAATATTTTATTTTCGATTTATCAGCTAGTTTATTTTGTATAAGAATCTATTTTCAAGTATTAACAACACCTATAAGTGGAATATATATTAAATCTTTTGCTAAGTAGTAAAGGCTCGAGATTAGGTCATTCACATCAGTGGCATCAGTTGAATGTCAGCTGATTTCATGTTTGACCAACTACTGTAAGAGTAGGTAATTCTTAATTTTTCTTCAGGTTAGTATACTTCTATTATCTTTCATTTTTTGGTTTCTTGCAGCAAGTATAAATTATTATATGTCAGAGTTGTTGTAGCATTCGAATTTATAAAAATGAATAACATTAAAACTTATTAGTTAGAAAGACTTAATATTTGTTTTTTAAAGAGTAATGACCATTGGTTATTGACCTTTAAAATAAATTACCGAAGTCCATTCAACATTCCTGCATTTAAAACATGCGCACCACATACGACATAATAAATATGTATTCGAAATAAGTTTTTGACAGTGATAAAATATGTATCTATTGAATATATTTGCGTCTTCAAGATTTTAAAAATAAAGACTAACAGAGAGAAAAGATCGGAATAAAATTTTTATATAAAATTTACTTTAACAAATGAAATATTTCATGTAAAGATAAAGATAATATAAAACTTGAATCTGAAATTCTGTGATCTCAATATTCCGTGTGTTCAGATAAGTTCTTTGCCATAACGATATCTCTGCATATATACTCGCATAAATATATTATCGAGAACTGATAAAACTATACTGTGCATATTTATATAATTAATTGAGATGTTAGTCATATTATTGAAGAATTATATTTCATTTTTATAAATTATTTAAATTTTTTCGATATATATTTTCCGATTGTGTTTATAATTTTATAATTTTTTCAGTGTTCAATTAGAACATAATTGTAAAATGCGTTTAGTAATCTGTGATACAGTGGATTATGTGGCAGAATGGTCTGCTAAGTATGTTTTAAAAAGAATTAATGATTTTCAACCAAATGAAAACAAATATTTTGTTCTTGGTCTTCCAACAGGTATGTATTACTGTATATATTATTATCTTTCATGTATTACAAATAGAAAAGAAAAAGAAAAAGGGGGGAAATATTTAATGTATGTCCGTTAGCAACGATTGTGGAAAATAAATTTACAATGGTTGATTATCATCTTTAGGTGGTACTCCTTTAGGGATGTACAGAAAACTTATAGAATACTATAAAGCAGGAAAAATTTCCTTCAAGTATGTAAAAACCTTTAATATGGATGAATATGTTGATTTGCCCAGGGACCATCCAGAATCTTATCATTACTATATGTATAATAATTTCTTTAAACATATAGATATAGATCCACAAAATGTACACATTCTTGATGGTAATGCACCTGATCTTATAAAGGAATGTGATGATTTTGAAATTAAGATTAAAGAAGCTGGTGGTATTGAATTGTTTATTGGTGGTATGTAATTTGTAATATAACAAATAAATTCATATAAAAAATTAGTTGGATATAAGACAAAATATTGTGTTTCAGGTATTGGCCCAGATGGTCATATAGCTTTCAACGAACCAGGTTCATCTTTAGCATCACGTACAAGAGTAAAAACTTTGGCACAAGATACGTTAGAAGCTAACGCGAGATTCTTTGGAAATGATATTTCTAAAGTTCCTAATCAAGCATTGACTGTTGGTGTTGGCACAGTGATGGATGCCAAAGAAGTAATGATTCTTATCACAGGATCTCATAAAGCATTTGCTCTTTACAAAGCAATAGAAGAAGGAATTAATCATATGTGGACTGTATCAGCTTTTCAACAACATCCTCGTACAATAATTATTTGTGATGAGGATGCAACTCTAGAATTACGTGTGAAGACAGTCAAATATTTCAAGGTATAAAATATAAATTTCCTACAATTTTAAAAACTTTTGTTTAAAATATTTGAAAAGTAAAAATTTTAGATATTTGTATTCTAATTGGAACTTAATTCATAACTTTTGAATTTGTATGATATATGCAGGCTCTCAGTGCTACACATCAAAAATTGATTGAAGAAGATGGAGATGCAATCCTTCGTCGTTCAATACAAAACAGTTAAAATGGTAGTTATATTTTTTAACATTGCATAAATATGGATTACATATCTGTATTTTTGTTTTCTGTTTCTTTTTAAATTAGAGCAAATTGAGAATTCTGTACTCCTTATTTTGTTGTTTATTACAAAAACATTACATCTTTTCTTTATGTTGTTTATATAATTAATCTACATTAATAATGTCCATTAATTGTTTAATAGTATTTAACAGTTTAATAACAATTTATTAATGGTATTGTATTACGGAATATTACTTGTAATGTTATAATTTCATTATATAATGAATTATCTGAAAAATTATTATAAATCGTTTTTTTGTTATGATAAATTGTAAAATGTGTTATTTTTACAGAATTTATGGAATATTCACAGCAAGCTAATTGATGAAAATGGGAAAATATCGATTTAAAATAATATAAGATATTGTTATACATATATGAAAATGTATAAAGTCTCGCATAAAAAGAATTTCGATGGATGTGACGAACTTTACACGGTGTACGTGTACATTATGCGAAACAATTGATATGAAAACTTTATATGATATATACACATTTGTTTCAATAAAGCACGAGTTATAGTATTGTTATTGTTTCATATTTTTGTATCAGTATATTTTTTCATAAATAAACTTATGCTTTTTGTCACAAAATTTTTATCATATACTTACCTTTTCATTCTGTGAAATGAACTGTAATATAATTAAAAGAATACTTCTAATTAACAAGTGTGTCTAAACGTGTAAAAGGAAAACATAAACTTTAAATAAAATAATTTTTAAGATGTTACACGAATAAAAAAATTTTAGAAAGGAAACACGGGCATATATTTTGAAAGATTTGATTTCCTTCTTAAAATCGAGGTCGAACTGTAGGCAACAAGTGGGAGAGATCGTGCGTAGAAGCGATCATTATCATGAAGAGTACATGATAAGTGGAACTGAGGACAATACGTAAGTTGGTTATTGGGATCGTACTGACTTGCCAGAAAGAACCGTTAACATTTGTATCGGATAGAATTGCTGATAATAGTCACACACCGAAGTAATTGATAAGAACATTAATCTTGTGATCTTGTCAGTAGTCGATCTTATAAATTCAGTCAATATCTAAAACCTACAAATTGTTCTTCGGTGCTTCTTTCGCCAGCTGTGACTGATCGATCGAAAACTTACTATTAGATCGTTTTTCTCTCGTTCGCGTACTTCTCTCTGCTATAATAATGAATGACAACAGCGATGCGTTTACAATTAAAAATGTTGTACTCCGTGATATCGAGTCGGTTCTGCGTCAAAGGATCGGGGATCATATGATCATCGAGAATTATACCAGCAAATCATTATTACCCCCTGGAGAAAATTACGGAAGTTCGATTTTTAGCGTCGATGTTGAATTGAAGGATAAAAATACTGGAAAGAAGGAAGCTCTTCATCTTATTGCAAAGATGTGTCCACCAACGGAATATCAGAGAGAAATTTTCAACAGTTCTCGTACATTTATGAAAGAAATCTTTATGTACGAGACTATTTTACCAGCTTATAACAAGTTGGAAGTGGAGTGTGGATTGAGGAAGAACGAGGTGTTCGAGATTTTGCCAAAATTTTATGGATCTAGACTGTCTCTACAACCGGATAAAGAATTCGATGACGATGCTGTTATCCTTATGGAGAATTTGAAAATTGAGGGTTACTACACAGGCGATCGATCTATAGGTATGTATATTTACTCTGGTATAATTTGTTAAGTAAATTCTTAACTACCATTTGTCTTTGAGAATAGACTAAATTTTAATTTCATTATTACAGTCTAGTACATAATTTTGGAAGTATTAAGGACAGGTAAAATAATTATATTAAATAAATTTTTGTAATACAGTAATTTAATAAATAAAATATCGAATAATCTGAAAAAATATGTTTATATTTGTGGTAATGACAAAAATATGGGCGTATGTATACTATCGTTTTATAAAATTGTACATCGTTTTAAAATGTAGCTATCTTTTTAATCATATCTCTTTGTACTTTTTACGTTTAAGTTCAAAGGTTTAATTATTCGAATCATTTGTCCGATAAAAAAAGCGGGACACTCATTTTTACAACGAAATGATAGTGAAATTTCATTTAAAGTTTGCTTAAAGCGAAAAATGTTAACACGAAATATTAGCGGTTTGATGTTATGTTTATTTTTAACATTATATATATAAATCAACTCTCTCTTAAAATCGTTTAAGATTGTTAGTTATAAATTGCTTTGAAACAGTTCCTATCTTATGAACTAATAGAAGAAAACTGTACTGTATTTTTATAGAAAAGATTAAAAATGAAATAATATAAATAAAAATAATATTAACACGAAGTAAAACTTAATACATTCGCTGAAAAATTTAATTAACATAAAAATTTATATAAAATTTAAAAAATTAATTTAGAAAAATTGAATATAAAAATTTTCTTTACGAACTATGTTCATACACTTTTAATTTATAAACTTATATGTTATTAATTACGAGTAACAATGTTTAATTTTTCTACTAAGTTATATTCAGTATCTTACACAAGTATTTATGTATATAATCGTTTGATATCTACCGAGATTCTATCGTCGAGATTTCTTACTCTGGTATTCTCGCTGAATCATGCTCGTATATCCTTGACAATTTAAAGAAATCCTTAATACGTAAATACCTTGATTTCTATGTTAAGAACTCATTCTCAACGATTTTTCGTTGTATGTGTGTATTCGATTTTTCGAATACAAAATTTATTTAAATTTTAACGACCTTTCAATTATATTTTATCGTTAAATTTTCTTCATTTCGATCATCTTATACAAATTCTATTTATAATAAATAATACGTACAAATTTGTTTGCACACAGCGATTAAATTTTACTTTAAGCAAGTTCCTTATAGATTTACTAAACCTAATATTTCGAAAGATATTTGTACTTATAAAATGAAATTTTATTTTCTTATTATTCTGTTTGATGGTTTTATACAGGTTACGACTTAGAGCACGCAGAAGAAGCAGTCAAGGCTTTGGCTAGATTTCATGCTTTAGGAATAGCTATGAAAGAGAAAAGACCTGGTATTTTTGAGGTGTTCAAGATGTACGCAAGACCTTTACAACATTCAACGGACAACACGGATAATATGTTTGCGTTGGTACTCGATCAAATAAAGAATGACCCGGAAACAAGTCCTCATTACGAGAAATGTAAGAAAATTTTAACACAATTGAAAGTGGAAGATCTTTGGATTGACGCTCTTCGAGAACCATGGACGACCATCATTCATTCTGATTTCTGGGTGAACAATGTGATGTTCCATTGTAGCGAAAAAGGGAAAATCGATGGCGTAAAATTCGTCGATTTCCAAATATACCTTTACGGAAGTCCTCTGCGTGATCTGCTGTTTTTCCTTTACTCTAGCGTAAAGAACGATACAACGGAGGAGCAAATCGATGATCTGTTGGATCTGTATTACGAAACTTTCATAAACACGCTAAGTAAAATGGGATGCAATACGAGTCTGTATACCAAGGAAGGATTTCAAGAGAAATTGGTCGAGGATGCCGAACGTGAATTCATCCATGTAAGCTGGATGATAAAGGTGCTCACATTGGATACGAAAGAAATAGAGAATTTTGACGTAGATAAAATGCAGTCTGTACTTACGGGACAAACGGGAAATCAATTATTTAAAGACCGACTACGGAAACTCGTGCTTGCCTTTGTTAAACGTAATTGGATATAAAAAAATTATTACGAGGGTGGATCTTTCCATACCTATAAAGTGACATCGTATATATGTACCTACGTAATCATAGCATATTATTTTTTAAATGATCGTATCTGATTTTTCCATATATCACAATCACAGATATATCACATCAATAAGAATTATATTCTCAATGACTAATCCAATCCATATCTGTAATCTGCAACGAAATATAATCAGTTCAATTAAATAAAATTCAATAAAATAAATCAACGATATAATATCGAGTCTAAATGACAGGTGACAATAGGAAAGAATTTGGTCGAAAAACAGATAACATTTAAAGATAAACTAAATCAATGATAAAGGATGGACTCATAAATAAACATTTGATTTTTGGAGAGAGGCATTAATAAAATTTTAATCGACATAAATAAATTATTTTCAAGAGATATAAATGTAATTAATAGTATAATAAAAATACAGTAATATTTTATATTTATTATGGTATTATCGTATGTAAAAATTTCGTTATTCCAACTATATAATTATATGTATATAATAAGAAAATCCTTCTTTTATATAAATTATACAGAGATATAAATAAATAATTTTTTTATGTGTCACAACTGCATAATACGACGTAATGAAATCATATCAATGAATTATTTATCGGAGGATACGAATATTTAAAATTTTTACATTAATGGACACATATCTTTCATTATCACGAAGAAAATAGAATAAATTAATAAAACTATTTTTAAACACAATGCGTGTATTTTATTCAACTTACGCGGAGATTAGCTTTATCTCTTATACGTAAATGAACGTAATTTCTTATGATGAGACAAACAGGATTTGTGATTAATCTCGATCTATCATCGTTTTTAAGATAAACCAATAATTTTGTTTAAGGTTATTTAAATTTTGTTTGTATTACATAATTGTTTTCAACTATATCTGAAGTATAAAGTATTAGTTCACAATTGCTTCACATGTCTATTAACGTATTCGTAACGTATTCGTTCAAGTAACGTATTACTTTGACAAATTGAATTAGATATTGTTATCAAACAAATATTAAGACAAGAGCTTAAATTGGATTTGAACATAATCCTTCCTGGATAACAGAGTTATGAAAGTTAGTATATACAAGTAATATCCAAACGTCAAAACATTGAAAATATCACGAATAATGGATTGTTTAGAATGTCTCTTTTACGAAAGAGACATTAAGAGACTTTTACGAAAGAGTTTTATTCTCAGATAAATTCTATATTTATTTTAATCTACGAAAGTAAATAATATAGGAAAATAGGTAATAATATAAGAAAATGGAAATGAAAACATGCGTATATATATATATGTGTGTTATTTATAGGAAGTTAGTATAAAAAAATAATGGCAATGATAATACTGAAGAAAGAATGACGAATATGACCTTGTGAGTTATCTGATAATGAAATATCAAGAATCGTTACAAGCGTATCTTTATCGCTTCTATAAAACAATAATTCTATAGGTATCGTCATGAAACGGTAACGATATAGAATTATTAATCAATCATACAGCTTAGAAAATAGCGATAAAATCACTATTCAATATTTTTTAGTGGAAACTTTTACGTTATAAATGATGTCGTACGTATTAAAAAATTGCTAATGTACTTTTCATATTCGTGTTTTATTAAGCTCTATTCCTGCAACACTATTATTATTCCAGAGTGTTTTTCGACAGAGTAATTTCTCAAACGTGATACATAAGTATGTACAAAACGGGCAAACAATATTTAACCCTTTACGAAGCACGATAATCGTAACAAGCGGTAATGGAAGTATCTTTCTTTTACAAATACGTCTTTTACAACGATGCATCTTTATACAAACATGAAACATAATCTGTCAAACATTGTGATCTTTATTTTAATAGAACAAAATACATCATATGTAATTCGATAAAATAATATAAAACGAAAAATGTTGTGCATCCATTATTTCCTTATAAAACGAAAGAAACTTTTCGGACGACCTAATATGTCAGAACTACGAGAAAATTTATTGATACATATGTATACCGATCGGAATTGTGATGAAAAAGAATAACTTAATATGCGAAATATAATTTATATAATAATTACTTAATAAAATATTAGAAAGCATCTTTTTAATTATAAAAATGTTCAAAAATATCTGATTATAAAATTATTCTATAATAAAAAAAATATTTTTGTTTGTATTATTGGACTAACAAAATGTAATAACGTTAAAAATATAAATATGATGTTAAACATTTAGGTATATGCTATAATAATATAAATATAAGTATTGTCCGCTTCGAAGTACAATGTATATATGTGTAATGTTATATAATGTTCTTCGTGACGGTATGTAGGTATCACATTTAATGATAAGTTAATCGTATCGAGGATCTAATATAACTTTCTATAGCCCATATTTTGAAATAATTGTCGATACAATTAATGCGAAAATTTATATTTTACACTTCAATATGTGATTGATTAATAACTTTCATTTTTTACATTAAGTAAACAATACACAATCACTGTAATATTTTTTGTATTAATCATATACTACGAATTTTTTATACTAAATGGGTGGCAAATGATTATACGAGTTAATAATTTCTTTAATATACTTGGTATTTTTAACATCACTCTTTCTATCCTGTTAGTACAAAAATTTTATAGAAAAAAAACATAATTATTAAAATTTAAAATGGGCTAATAATTTAACATATCCAATCAGATTTCTATGCTCCTATTAATAAAAGTCTATAAAAGATTTATTTCCTAATCTTATTTGGTGTCTAAAGTGTAATTACATATTTAATTCCTGATATCAAATAAATCTTTATACTTTTACATAAAGATTATCCTCATCAATAATAAATTAATTCTTATTTTAAATAAAGCTTGTCTGAAATCAGAAATATACATATTTTATATTCAGAAACTCCATTAACTTCATATTTTTTGTTGTCATTAGATTTTCATTTATCCATAATAGGATAAAAACTTGATGTGAAAAATTCCAACAAGATAAATATATGTATATACAGTTACTCACATAATTGATCAAACACTCTTTCAAACAGAATTACTTTTTTAAAACAGGACCAAACAATTTGAATTATTCTGGAAAGTTAGAAAAATTACTTTACTAGATAACGTAAAAGTGTTTGATCAATTATGTGAGATGTATAGAGATAAAAAAAAGAAAATAGAAAGAATGAAAGAAATTAAATTTATATTTTCTTAAACATAAATTACTGAAATTGAATTATTTAAAATCATAACAAAAAGAAAGTGAAACCCTATGCATTCAATTAGTGGAATATATTTATACTATATGTTTCTACATGTATATTTACGCAATAGTTAATGCCTGCTTACGATGGAACGAGAAGTTTCTTAGTGGTTGAGACCACTTTTTTTTTTAGTTTTTCTATATTTTTATAAAAGTTTTAGCCAGATTTATCTGCAATTGGCCATATTACGAAATACAATTCTATAATTAAAATAATGAGTTTCTTTATGATGCAGAAATTCCATAAATTAATTCTGTTTATATGGCTCGTATCTGTTCTAACCTTATCTATCAGTGATGAAATTAAAACAGATGGTGATACGACTTTAACGTTAATGTTAAATGCAAGCTTTACTGATGGAGATTCCAAAACTGAACATCGAATTTTATCTTCGCCAATTCAATTTACATCTGAATCTGTTAATTCTGCTAAAACCCAAAACGTATGTAGTAATGATATTTGACAATTAGTAAGCATAGAAATAATTATCTTTAAACTTAAATCATATCGTTTAAAAAACGAACGGTTTGTTTAATATGTTTACAATATTTTCTATTTAA
The DNA here is from genome assembly GCF_051014615.1 of Bombus vancouverensis nearcticus. Taxonomy (NCBI): domain Eukaryota; kingdom Metazoa; phylum Arthropoda; class Insecta; order Hymenoptera; family Apidae; genus Bombus; species Bombus vancouverensis. The sequence goes on along the minus strand of NC_134912.1, from coordinate 7,624,936 downwards.
ATAAGCTACATATAATAATGACAAGTAAATATATAACTGAAATATGTAAATGTTATTACAGAAAAATGTTGCCACCCCTTTAGTTGCAGGAGAAGGTGGCCCAATTTCAATTATTTCTACTACCGAACCAACATTTTCTACTAATTCACATAAATATATAACAAATGCTACAGACAGTTTAGATGTACGAGTTAATGTATCAACAGAAGATGATAATGTTCCTTATGTAAAAAGTAAAAAAACCACTTCTAAAATTGTATCAAGGAAAGGAGCAAATTCTTCCATTGAAACTATATCATCCAATGATACGAAGACAATAATTAAATCTTTAACAACAACAAATGTTCATAATATTGGGAAGATTGATACAAACATGAATGAATTAAAATCAAATATTACTGAGAAGCATACAAATACTGTTTCAAATGCTACTGTAAATAGTACTTTGCAGGTTACAAATGTGATACAGCAGAAACTACCAAGTGCAGCTGTAATAAATAATGCATCGTCAGTCCGAGAACATAAACATAAACCAACTAGAACACAGGCAGATTCTTATAGTGATAAGCAAGCATTTATAGATCATGCTAACTCATACTACTCAGGTTCACGCTTAGGAATGCCAAAGAAAATTGATTATGTTTTACCAGTTATTGTTACTCTTATAGCTTTGCCAGTTTTGGGTGGTATTATTTTCATGATATACAAACAAGGTAGAGATTGTTGGGATAAAAGACACTATCGGAGAATGGATTTCCTTATTGATGGGATGTATAACGATTAATGTCAACAAATATCATTCAAAAAGTGGGATCCTAATGCTAGTTTCATATATGCAATATATAACAATTGAATATACTATTCTGCCATTATTGCTGCAATGAACATATATATATTCCATATACAAATACTTATAAATTTTTTGGTTTACTATAACTTGCTACATATATTTTTATTATTTTACTGCCTTGATATGAGATTTGTTATTTTATATATACTATGTCATGTATGAAATTTGAACATTCATCTTTGTAAATTTGGATAAATGGTGCTTAGGAAAGACAATATGGAAATAATAACAAATTTACAATTATAACAATAGCAGTATTTTATGATTTGTACAAATAAAGTAGTTTCAAAGTTAAACTTTAATCTTATTTTGTAAGATAATTATTAACCTGTTTATAACTTTTATAGGTGAAGAAATGTACATTAAAATAATTTTTGAGATTAATGGTTTTACTCAAATAATTTTATCTGTAAATGATTTATTATTAACTTATGCTGATTTATCATAAAAAGTTCTCAATAGAGAAATAAACGTATTACAAATTTGATTGTGAGAACAGTATTGTTATAATTTCTTTTAATAACTCAAAGTAAAATTTTTCTGATAACAGTATGAAAATGTTTTCACATTAAAGGAAATTGGTTTTTTCTATTTCCATATAATTTCCTTCTCACTATATCTTGGTTGTATTTTTAAATTTAATAATGCTCTTGAGAATAATTTACGAATTGTAAAATAATAATATCTAGCTCACCAAAGAAGTGTCTGGTTTGAATAATTTGATATCTCAATTTAATTCCTATAATTGTTAATTGTTATTTACATTTTTGGAAAGATATGTTTATGTAAAATAATAATTATTGTTGTAAACATGCGAATGGAATAGGAATTGAATGTCCATTTGTAAATTTATTATACTATAGAAAATATAAGCAATGATTTATGTAATTACTTTATCCAGTAAGGTTTTTTGCAATTGTTATTAGTAATGATTAAATTTTATAAACTTCTTGTTTATTTAATGTTCGTAAAATTTGTATGTTATCTGGGTGTAATAAAGCAATAATTATTTATATATATATATGTAACAAGATCTTTCATATTCTTATAAAATATAAATACTTGTAACTAAAAATGTTTGATTACTTTTTACATTATATATTACGTTATATTATCTTTTATGTTATATATCATAATTACATTTTAATATTAAAGAAAATTCGTAGTTTTGATTTTTTCTTTTTATTAGTAAGCTTGTTATGTAGATACATAAAATTATGCATATTAGCATTGCATATAAATTACAAAGTTTATAATGACAAAGAATAATGTAGCCATTTCTGATAATAATTGTTAACAAATTATAGGACAGTTATAAATATGATATATAATTTTGTATACATGTATTAATTTAATTCATACATGTAAAAATTTATTATACGAAAAAATAGATGAAGCTTCAATTCCGTGATTTGATCTGTGTTTTTAGTATATAAATAAGTTTGATTAGAGAAAGAAGTTATTGATATTAATGTCTTCAATACTTTTAAATAGTTTGACTTATTTTGCAAATTTAAAGCTTTAAAGTGCATAATCTTTGATGGCTAGTAACAATCTACAGCAATTATAATTTTTACTGTAATACTACAATCGTAATTTCATCTTAGATTAAATATTTATTGCTTTTATTATTGAATTAAATATAAAAATAGTAATTGTCACAAATAGCTTTATCTTAATGTTGTAATTTCAATATAAATATAATTTTGTTAAGTAGATGTTCTCAGAATATTGCTATGTCATGTAATTATTAACAGGGTAATATCCAGATGAAATACTCAGTATCTTTCTAAATTTCCCAACAATGTATTTGTCGTAAAAAAGATATTCTAATAATCTAAAATTCGCCCATTAAAGTCATGGTAAAATTCTTTTCGTTATAATTTTAGAACGATCATTTTTACATCTGAAAGTATTCGTTATAAATACTCTCAGAAAGTTACATTTGTCGTGTTTTCATACAAAAAAATTGTTTACGCGGATAAATTGTTTAATAATAATAATATTACAATCGCACCATTGTAAAGTTTGTAGTAATTGAAACTGTTTACAAACTGATAATAATGAAAAATATGCAGTTTCTACATAAAGAAAAAAGTACTTGGTTGACGAACGATAAACATTAAAAAATTTTAACTTCTACTATATCTTGTTAATTAAATTTAATTCATCGATTGTTCTCCACGAAAATTAATAAAATAAGAAGAAAGAAACAGAAAAATACTACAAATGTAGAAGTATTTATACTGCATTTCCATATTAAACATATTCTTGTACTGAACTTTCATATTTAATCACGATGTTCGATAAAACATTCTACTTAGATTTATACTTCACTTCATCCGGAAAAGCTTCTCTTGGAGGAACCAAGCTAAGCATCATTACATGACGTTGATAAGCTCTGGAATTACGAAATTGCGTATCTGTTCCGTGAATTCGATCCAATACTCCCAAAACTCCAAAGCATTGATTAAATCTAAAATATAATAAGTCCAATATTCAATATTAAACTTCCATATAAAATATATTTATATCGCTAGAGACTTATGAAATACTAGTAAAAAAGGAAACAAATTATTTTATTAGCGCGTGTACAACTCAGTTCAAGCTATTTAATGTTAAGGATAAATAATCTCAAAAAAAAAAAAAAAAAAAAAGGTTTGAAAATTACTTACTTTAAGTGGTGAAAATCGTGAGCTTCTGGAGATGGAAAGAACGGTAGGTGGTAACCAGAATGAGCATTTAATGTAGAGAGAATAGCAAGCGAGAACCAAAGCCAAGCAGTAGCCACATGAGAACCTACGATGAATACTCCCAAAAACGGTGGTAATAGATTTGAGCCAATGTGTTCTAAAGGATGACAATATAGCGATGTTACAGCTATAGGGGCCGTCCATTCGTGGTGCTGTTTATGTATATACTTATAGAGATAACGGCTATGCAGAAATCTGTAATGTAATTTTACTTTTACATAAGTTTGTTTACAACAATATAGGCATATAAAACACTACGTAATACACATACGTAATAATGCAGAGGAACATTTATTCAAACGTGATTTTAATTGCTTAGTAAGATAATTAAAAATTATTTTTCTGTTTATCTATACAAAAGTATTACTCCTTAATTACTTTAAGCAATGCACATAATGAATCATTTTAATCTACTACACACATAAATAGATTTAGTACAAAAAATAATACAAGAATGATTTAGAAACTGATATTTGGCACATTTAATTTTCTTTTAACTCAGTATACGTACCTTTCAAGATGAATTAATTTAGGGATTAATACAGGCCATCTCGTATAATCCATATTTATTAACGGTAAAATGTTTTCTAATGAAGCTTTATGAGCGACTTAAGAGCAAAGTTAACAAGATACCTTAATAGGGGATAAAAAAGAAATTGCATACCTATGTGAGTAATAAAATCCAATTTCCTCGCATAATATGTGGATGGCGATTTCAACAAGCACCCAGTGGAAGGTCGGCAATTCGCGTACAGGCGGATAACCGCGCCATTCCATAAAGTGATAACTGACGCACGCTAGAGGAACTCCAACAATGATCTGATTGAATAGTACTTGAGCGATTACTTTGCACAATTCCCTCGTGTCGACTGGTTCGTTCGTACCCGGTTGTATTTTGTATCTCCGCAAAGCAGCCGGTCGATTAGTTATGTCTAGAATCGTGTAAATCCCACCGAAGAACCAATATACGAAGAACATTAGTCCCAATGAGCCTGGAACGTATTAGTTCCAAATTTGTAATTTTTTACATTTTTGCAAGAAATTGGTAAAAATACGTAAGACGACAAGAATGTTCCAAGATAAGTTTCAAATAATTTCTTTCTTCAGTAGATCTTGTTTTTTTTCTCGTATAATAAAATATCATATTTGTATAAATATCTGTTTTCTTAAATAAAAAAAGAGGAAATAAAAGATAACTTAATTGTATATTATCGTATATCATGTTTCATGGAAGTGTATCATCATCCTTATTATTAAGATCTCTAACATATTTGAAATAGTTTTGTGATAAAATTCAATTCCGATGACATCATCATCATCAATCGATCTCGAACTGGATTTTTCATTTTAGACTGTACTTATCTAGGAACTGCTGTATACTGTATATATTCTCGTTGCTTCATCTCGATATACCATGAACCCAAAGCGTGACAGGATCGTCTCCTAATTTGTCTAAGATTTTGTCCCATTGTGCTTGCCAGAAATCTCCAGAGGCTCCCCAAAATCTTTGTAAATGCCTAATAAATGAAAGGATCGAAACAGTGAAATGATTATGGTAAACATGAGTCGTTCAATCTTAAAGGTAACAATATCTCTTAATATTTGATCGAATTGCAAAAATGCGGTAGCCATATTTGTATACGTCATTCGTTAGAATTTACCATGTTAACGAGTTGCAGAACGCAGCAAACCCGATCACTACGGTTCCGATTACGAAAAGGACGCTTCGTAAACTCGAAAGCAAAGTTGGTGGTGTTTGATTCTTACAATCATCGCCGGTCGCAGGCGTCACTGTAAAGAACAGATTGTTATTAACTTTATGTATAGTTTTTATAGCTCTTTTGATTACATCAATTTTATATCATCACAAATGGCATTTAATTTATGTAATTTGGAAGAGATATTCTTTGATCTTCTTGTTATTGTTACTTAAGCTCGCCGTTTTTTTCAAAAATTCAAATTCACATTTAATAATTACATCGAGCGATTACTTATTTTAATTACTTATCCCGTATAATTTTTTTGTTTCCTATTATGTTTCAGAAAAGGATAGTAATGGAAGAAAGTTCGGTTTCAAATAAAAGTGTGTGAGGAAAGACGGCGCGACGTTTGCACAACAGGACGTTATACAAGATAACCCGGATTCGATCGACAATGCACTGAACAGCCACTCGACTTTAGCCCTTTCAAACGTGCGATTACGTGCAATTACCGTTTTTAACGTGTTCGCGGACAAGTTGCATGAAGCCGATTATCGACGTTCGAATTATTACATACCATGCCATACCATATTTACGAATTCAACATTTTCAAAAAATATAACAATTTTTACACGGAAATAGTATACATGAAACATAAAAAAGACTATTATAAACGGATACATTTAATAAAAAAAATATGTCGATAAAATGCTGGTATTTAAAGATTTTCTACTTTACACCGTTAAAACAAAAGAAATAAAATTAATTTCTTTTTATTAAACTATCTTATAGATGTTTTAACAAGCAAAAAATGAATAAATACATGGCAGTCAGAAAAGGTCGCATGCATGGCTAACAATAAAAATTAATACAGTAAATTTTGTGATAGATGATGCCTTGCTTGTTGTCTTAACGAATGGCATCAATGTTTAAATCAACTACGAATATGCCATCCTGTACGTCAAGATCTAATTAAATACACGTAGAACCATATTGTAATGTATTCACAAATTGATTTAAATATTGTTTAATATATACATGAGGTATCGTACAGCTTACAGCTTTGAAGCGATAGAAGGAAAATAAAAATCTCATTAGATGAAACAATATGATTTCGAATAGTGCATCATATAATGTATTATATATGACTGTTCTCGAAGTGGAGCTTAAAGATCTATGTGACTCATTTTCTTTTTTTAATGAATCATTTGTTAGACATGTCATTCTGCTGCTATCTATTGAGCATTTTATCGCGCATCAACCAGATTAACATGACCTTGGCTTTTTCGTGCTTCGATTTTCCTTCCTGTTAGCTAATGTTTATTTAAAGTCCCTTTTATCTTCCCTTATTCAATCTTTTCAATGTACATTAATTTTTAAAATATACCTATCTATTATGCCATCTAATTTATTTTCTAAAATATATATACATATATATATTACAAAATTTAGTTTATCTTTCACAGTAACATCAGTTTAAATCACATCCTCTTAATGATTTCTCATAAAATTTGGACCGATTATGAAGTAGTGCGTTGTTTGATGAGATGAACGGATAAAACTAATTATAAATGGATATACTGTGTTGGAAAATTTTGTTCGTCTAATCGAATAATTTTTATGCAAGGCACATAAATATTTCATGCTTTTGTTATGTCTTTTACTGATGTTTTGATAATATATAATTTTATATATATATAATTTTTTAAAATAATTTCTATAAATCGTCAGACGTAGGATTTTCAAGTCACGTTAAAAAGCGACTTCTGCTATAATATCGTAATACGTAAGGGTGAAAGTTTCACGAGCTCTGAAAACATAATGAGATTTCACTTATAAAATAAATACATCAATTCTCGAAGTTTATTTTTACGCTCTCGATAATATTGACAGACATATTTGTGTTAATCCGTATTCGTAACATAGATTTGAAATTTACCATGGATACTCGTACTTGTTATATTTGTTTGTTATAAGTCTTCAAAAGTTATGATATTATCATTGTTATATAATCGTATTGTAAGTGTAACAGCTCCTTCCCGAAAAACCAATAGCATGATATCTCACTATCGTGAAAATTTCAAATCTAACATTTCATACGGAAAAATTTATCATTGCGGCACATGCAATAACACATGGAAAATTTCCATCGTGAAAATTTCAGATCTAACATGAAAAATTATTTTTGTTTTACGATTGCGACATATTTCGCAACTTCTGTTTAATGTTCATATTATAGTTACAAACATCTTTCGAAGATTAGATTCTTCTACAACAATTTCTTTGGTAACAGTTCCTTGTGTAGCATTAATGATTCCGGGTCATTGTTTTACCTATAATTCAATGATAGGATTTATAATACCATAGTAATCTTTCTAAGATAGAGTTTTTGAGTATGGATAGATTTCGTATTCATTATCTTTATTTCGAAAATTTATCATTTTCTATTATTGAAGATATTTATATTTATCTTTTTATGCATTTATGGTAAATATAAAGATGCAAAAATGCATAGAGTGTACTTATATACATTACATCAAAAATATATAAGAAAATATATGTAAAATATATCATTACATATAATATCTAGTGGGTGAAGAAAATTTTTGTAGTGCGAATTCTCGTGAAAAAATGAGTCGAAAACGTACAATACAGATTTTGCGTACGAGTCTTCACTTTTGAGAATATCGAGTTTCAAAATTTGTTAAGTATATTTAAACGGCTAATCAGAGACTAGGTATGAATACGAGATAATCGGTAGGAGATTACTCTATATGCGAAAATAAGACAATAATGTGAAATAAAATTTTTCCATTTCAAACCTTGTTTTCAAGAAGTTTTCGATAGTTTGAACATATTTGGCTAAGAACTGGCTTAGTATAGGCGCATAATAAATTTTCAAATTTAGTTTTCTTGAAAACAAAACGTCTTACGAAAAAATTGTATTCTACATTTCTTACTTATTGTCACATGCAGAATAACTTTATGTCGATAATTTAATCTTGTTCAGTTCGGAGTTATACAAGTTCAAGCATACTTGTCAAATTTTCAAACTTGATTTTCTCGAAAATAAAGTATCATACACAAAAACTTTACTCTACATTTTTGATTAATTTTTTCACGAAGAATCATCCCCTACCCGGTCGTACTGCTATTGTCGAAACACTTTATAAATATCCGCAATTTATTCGTAACAAGATTCGAAGAAAGTCTCCTTAACGTGTCAAGTAAATACATAGCTCCCTCTTTGGTTCACAAACTCCACTGAACATCTCGCACATGGTATGTATCACAAAGCGCGGATTCGAAGAAAGGAGAATTCGAAGTATGTATTTATAATGTACATTTGCACAGTGACACGCTTCATTCACGTTTCGAGACATATACTCGTCTCTGTCTTCACTGATATTATACCTTTTCGTCGAAAAAAAGTTTCGAGTAGTGCCATCGTGAAACTTGTCCTCAGGATCTGATTAAAACACGCACTTTTTATATTCACGCTTTTATGTTCAGACTCTGATGTACGGCATTGCGTTGTCGAGTGACACATACTGGCCAAACTCGTGTTCTTTCATCCTTAACTATACCTCAGACAATATAATCGCCCCTCCACCACTCGCTCCTTTTTACTTGTACCACTTAATCTTTTACTAGTCTGTGGAAGTAAATATTAGATCGTCAAAAGTCCATTAACCGCTACTAAACATGTTTATGTTTGATTTCTGATGATAACTTTTGGAATATTTTGAATGGAAGTTAAATCAGTAGATTTGTCAAATGTTCTAACTTTTGGATTAAAAATTTCTCGGAAATAATCAATTATAAGAACGGTTTTCATATAATTGATTTATCTTTATATTTCCCAGTTTTATTATGAAAAATAATTTCATCGTCAAATTTACCTTTACAAAGTCCATAGCTTTAATTATTTTTGAAATATTTTCTTATTAGTCATGGAATTCTTGCTTTATACAAATCTTAGTTCTTATTTTCGTAAATATTTTTCATATAAAACTACAATGTTTTGTATAATATACATATGTATATATCTATATGTCATAATGACAAAGAGCATATACAATGTATTTTCGTTGACGCTTAAGTATTCCAAATATGAACGTACACATTTAAATGAATCACTGTTAAAAGAATGTGTAAAACTAAAATATTGTTCACAAGTCATTCTGCATTAAATTATTTGATAAATATTCAAATAAAAATAATTAATTTCCAACTAAAGAGAAGAATATATGTAGCTTACATGAAAAGTATTAAAACTGTGATATTAAAAATTTAGATTGCAACATTTCATAACTCATCAGTACAGTGTATGTATAATGCATTGGTGGTAAGTTGGCAGATGGAAAGAATGCGGGTCCGATTGGTTATTTCTGTTAGACTCAACACGATCATAAAGATAAGCACGCGTATTGGCCAAAAGTGTCACATATGCAGATAAAACAATATAGCAACGTGTAACGGTAAGCGATAGAAAGCAGTGCCTCCCTTGCCCCTGTGACGTCCTGACGACCAGCGTTGTTTGATTCGTGAATATTCGAGTCACCGAACGCGTTACTTTACATCTAAACGATATAATTAAGAAATGCTCTTTAAGTTTTAATTTACTTGAGCTATCTACATGAACACTATAGCACTTACTTAAAAATGATGAAATGGACAATAATTTTTTATATAAAAAATTGCTTTTATAAAAAAATAAAATAATTCAAAGTTTTAACTAGTTGGTCAAGCTTAAAACTCCATAAACGGGTTAAAGGCTTAGGTAAGTTATATTAGAGAAAACATATATAATTCAAATGCTAAGCATATAACAGCTACCTTAAATGTCGAGCTAGATTAAAGGTGAAATACATATAACGTGTAAGCATTATACAAACTGAACTACCATTCATAATCTGCAAGCATCAACACAGTATATATAGTAATAGAAATACAAAAAATTCAATAATATATATTTTTTATAGAAATAGTATGAAATATTAGAATATTGCATCATTTTATTTGCATTAAGTACATAGTGTAACGTACATATAAAATAATTGCATAAGAAAATATGTACATATATATTAATTGTAACTACAATTAAGTATAGTTTCAGTTATGAACATTTGTTAAAAAAGAAGATGAAGAAGATGAATTTCATAACATCGTTAAACATTTTTGCTAGATTCTGTTAAAAATATTTACAATAAAGAAACTTTGCTTATTATATGACTTGATTCGAAAATTGAATCGCACGTGACAATTTAACCCGATTAAGGTCAAACATTGCTTTCGCATAATTTATCCTATTGCACCGTGTATCTTCAAACAGTTCAATTATAATTTTATTTGATTTATATCTGTGCAATAATCTGTTGCATAATATGAATTATGGATATATACTACTTTGTCTGGAACATAGTTCGACTCACAAAGCATTACGTGTCTATATCTTGCGTGCAATAATTAGATAATATGTGTGGAATTAATTAATACATTACATAAAGAAATTTAAAGCAGACTATTTAATACATTCAACACATACTTACTTCTTGCGTGCTCGAAAATGTATTTATTTTATTGTAAAAAACAGTTCTCTCTGTTATTTTTAAAAGTGAGTACATCGTAAATTGAAAAATATTGATGGTTATATGTGATACTAAAATGTTTTCAATATTGAATAACTTTAATTTTTTAATTCGAAATTAATTTATAACTCTAGTACTATTGTATGATACATTCATCTCTCTATAACAAAAAGGATTACTTACTTAACTAGAGTAAAGGATTTATTTAACACAAATAAATAAATAGCTTAATCTACGTTCATATCAACGTTGCCTGTATATATTGTAAATAAAAGCTTCCACAGTGGGAACGGTGTATATATCCTTATTTTTTTGCATGATACGATAAGCGGGGTCATGTTAATGTCTTGATGAAAATACTAATTTCATTATTGATTAAATTCATATCGCTCACCTTGTGTCTGTGATCGTGGCTATGGACAAGTTGGTAAAATAGAAACGATAATTTCCTTTCATAATTACGATAACCGCTATACAAATCAAACTTATTAGCGAGCAAAAGACAAAAGACCAAATTGATCAATTAATGCGCGTTTATTTACATCTCCGCCTACAGTTTTCTTCCCTCCAAAAGTGTATGTCAATAATCGAATGCATATCGACACATACACATACACATATACATCGACATCACATTTGAGATCGTAGAATAAGTAAAAAAATGTAGAGAAGGTGAAAGAAGTACAATCAACTGCCAATGAACTATACTTAATAAACGAAAACATACAGTTCAACGAATTATGGTTTTGCTTGTGGTAACTGTCACAGTGCCGCCGTAGATTCACTCGACTTGTTTCGACGTGTTTTATTCAAGTGTCAACAGGAAGAAATCGAAATGGTCTCTTCCTACCTTTGAACTGGTTCTGCACGTCCATCATAGTTGAAGATGGTAGCGTTTAATGAAAAAGCCACGGAAATTCTTGCGTCTGAAGTCAATGGATCGCATTTGCCACAGTATACATGATAGTCGATAAACGCAGACCGTTGATACTGGCAAATGCGCCGTAGCACCAAGCGCGTACCTCCAGCTCGAATATACGTATACATATACATACACTTTCATGTGTACAACTATATATATACATGTGTGTATATATATATATAGATGTGTATAGATCTGTATAGATGGGTATATATAATAAACCGTATTCTATAGTGTACAATGCAATCTATATATACATGTGTATATGAAACCTGCGTTTACGCATACGTATTAGGTTAGAACTGTACTTATGTCTTTTTCTTTTCTTGTAGAGCTGACTACCATCAACGTGCTAAAACAGAAAGAAACTTGATTAGAATAATATTTGAAATCTATTTATTCATTCACATTCATTTCCTATTTTATTCTTTATATAATTTATTAATAAATGTTAATAAATACTATGTATTTACTGTTAGATGTTTAATATTTAAAAAGAGCGCTATAAAGAGTATCTGGATTTTGCATGCTATTCTATAGGTGTTGAAATGTTTTCTGTTGTACAACACACATAGGAATCAGCTGTTATCACCTGTTGTGTTACGATGTATGTACCTATATTGAAACGTACGTGGTAGGTTACAATAGGATTATTTTCTTTACTGTTAAATGATCGTCTGAAGTTAAACAATTCATTATTTGTAAAATACAATAATCCAATTATTATAAACTGACTATTGATTTTATAAAAGTAAAAAAATAAAAACTAATTAATATACAGATAAATTTTTAATTATTTATACCAAAATAATAAAAGAATCAAAAATTGTATAAAAAATTGTTTAGTTTTAATGAACGATTTATTAAATATACTCCTATATTATTAAAACATGAATAAAAAATGGTATAGTGAATCTTGCTAAAAAATTATTTTCAATAACAATACTTATGCAATATTATATTTTTACAATTGTGGTATGTTTATACCCTACATAATCTTGTCTGACAAATATAAACAATTTTATTAAAGTTTTTAATAAAATATTGCAAAATTAAATCATTAAATTCATGGTTTTCATAGTAAGTACATAATAGAGGTTTCCAATTTGTATTTCACTAATATAAAAATGAAAATTCTAATATATGAAAAAAAATCAAGGAATATATTCGGAATAGAATTGTATAAGTTTTAAATTGTTATTCTAAATCTTCTAACAGTCATAAAGACTTCCGTAATGTGGCAGCACATATGCGCTTAAGAAATCCAACCAACACTTCAAACTCCAACTGCTTCCGTATGTAAAGGGAGTAATGTAGACTTTACATTTTGAGACATAGGATTACAATTTACCTGGTATTTTTATGTACTTATTAGTAAAATTATTGTAAATATTGTAAAATTAATGAAATATGGACATGAATGGATTTGGTATTGATTACATAAAGATGTGAGTGATAAAAATACTTTAATAAAATATGTGCACGAATGATAACGGGTTTCCATCTTGACAATTTCAGAAATATAAATAAAGGTAAATACAGTTTGAAAAATAATTACTTTGTGTTCTTATAAAAATACAAGTTTATTTAGAACATATATGAAAATCAATTATTTTGATATGATTCCTAGTTTTTAATGTCAAAGAATGTTAGAATATGTACTTTTCTCTTGTAACATAAATTACGTCATCTCATTACTATTTAAACTTATCTATGTAATTTTATTTATTGTTTATCATATTATCTATTTACTTCGTAATTTATGTATATCATGTACTTTTTCTAATTAAACATATTTTGAGGTTAACTTCTTCAGTTATCTATTCATTAGAAAGCCATATGTGTCATATTATAATTTCAGTTTAGAATATTGTATGTAGAATTTGCTTAATTATTTTTTGATATTATATTAAGCAAATATATAAATGTTTTATATATGTTTTATATTGTAGCTATATAAATGTTTTGATATATAAAAATAAATTCATATTAAATATACATAAGTACTAAAAGTTTTATATCTAGATTTATATTAAATGTATATTTCTTATTGTTGTATATAATATGTATACATTAAAATTAATATATGTGATATTTAAGTACGCATTAATGAAAATATCTATGTACAATACATAAGTCTGATTATAATATTAGTATATTTCTTATCTGATAGTTTATATAAGATGTCATTGAAAAAGTTCCTACTTAAATGCTGTGTTGTAAGCATTAAATATGCCACAAGGTAACTCGTGTGTATTCTGACATTCAATATCTATACATATAGATAATACAATTAGTTTACCCCCGTTTAGCTTTCATCCAATTAGTCTATAAAAATGAGAGCAGTGGGTGACACACTGTCTGACCACTTTATAGAAACTTTCACTGCCATTGTCATCATAATTTCTTATTTAAAAGAGTTTATGTTTGTTTTATACAAATTATAATGAAGTGGTTTTTATTGTTCTTAATTCTACAGTTTACAATGTGGGGTGCATCAGAAGAACCACCAGGAACCACGGAAGGGGAAACATCTGAATCTATGGCGCATGCGAAAGAAAAATGTGAACAAAATAAAAGCCAGTTAGAATCTCTTAAAGAAATTATGTTGAAAAATAAACAGAGTTTAAAAAAAAAAGAAGAGGAAGTTCAGGTAATAAATATTAATGTATAAAATTTTAATGAAAAGATTTGAATATTTCATTGAAAATTTAAATTTAAATTTAGGAATATGCAAGGAGACTTTCCAAAATTAAATCCAGAGCTAAATTGTCACGTAAGAGTAGAGAAAGAAATTTGACTTCTACAGATGTAACTCATACATCTGAGACATCTTTGGCAGATACATCTGAAGGAAGTATTGATGATATTAGTCAGGCAAAAACTGCAAAAGCAAAGTCTACTTTACTCCAAAAGAAGCTAGCAGAAAATAGAAAAGCTTTTGAACAACGTAACAAAGAAATAATAGAAACTAAACGTGCAGTTGAAGAGAAAGTAGAAGCTATTAGGCAACAATTAGAAGAAAAAGATGTGGCAGTAGTGGGTTTTCAAAGGGATCAATTATCATCCATTGCCCCTGTTAAACCAGTCATGATTACTTCTGATGTAAGCAAATAATTTTTACATCTTTTCAATAATAAATATTTTTACTATGCTATTGGTAATTACACTTAATATTTTAATTATAGGTCATGTCGCCAATACAAATTGAGAGTATTCAGGAAAAAGAAAACAAAATTTCAGAACTTACTAATAAAATTTTGGAGCTTGAAGCTACAATTATGGATCTCCAAGAAAATTTAAAAGAAAAAGACTCTGTTATTGAATCTAAGACAAAGGCAGTTACCCTTATGTCTGCAGATCTTTCAAAAAAGGGCAAAACGACGTTAGATACTCTCGAAGATACGAAAGACGAAATGCGAACGATGCAGGAACACTTTGTACTTTTAGAGACATCCCTGAAAAATAAGAATGAAAATCTCTTAATACAATTGCAAGAAAGGGATAATAAAATAACAGAACTAGAAAATTCGGTTGATGGGTAATTTTATAAACTTGTTAAATATATTTTATAACTGATTAAAATATATTTATTTATTATTTCTTTTATCTATTACTTTATTTAGGTTTAAGAAAGAAATTAACAAGCAAAAGTTGTCTGAGTCAGCAAGTGCTGACTTTTCTCGTTCCACAATGGATGCTTTGGTAGAAACTAAAGAAGCAATGAAATCAATGCAAGAAAATTTTGTACTAATGGAATCTTCCCTTAAAGCGAAAAATGAGAATTTATTACAACAGTTAAAAGATTATGAGTTGAAGTTAGCAGAAGCTAATGAACGAGTATTTAAATTAGAATCTGGTATTGGAATAGTCAGAGATCCGACTGTTGATGATTTGCAGTTTAAATTGGAAAAATTGGAACATAATAATAAGCAGTTGCAAGATGAAAAATATGAGTTACAAAAAGGTGTTGCAGAATTACAAGATAAAATTGTAAATATATCTATGCATGGTAATGGTGCAATAATGGAGAAGGATAATAGAATAGTTGAACTTGAAAATTTAGTAGAAGAGTTAAAACAATCTAATAAGCTTCTTGAAGAAGAATCTAAAGCAGAATTGCAAAATCAAGTAGTAGATTTAACATTAAAAAATGAAGAATATTCAAATAAAATAACTGATCTTGAAAATTTGGTACATAAACTTGAAGAACAAAAAAATGAAATCGTGGCAAAATTGCCAGAAGAAAGTACAATTAAAGAAGGTGAAAAAGTGATGAAACTTACCAAAGAATTGGAAGAATTAAATAAGAGTATGATTAAAATTAAAGCACAACATAAAAGTAAAATAAAAAGCCTACAAAAACAGTTGGAGAACTTTAAAAAGGTAAAATATATTAATACTATTAATTTATAAGTTTATAAGGCCAAAAATTTATTAATCATTTCAAAGCTTCATAATTTTTAAATTGATCAATTATTTGAAAGTATACTTACTTAAAATAATAATGAAATTCATTTACATGTAATTTTGTAATTTAGGTGTCTGATACAAATGCAGAACTTGTCAGATTGGGGAACCAAGTGGCATTATTAGAGGAAGAGAAAGGTAACCTTCAGCTGAGTCTGGTAGACTTTGATGAGCTTAAAGGTAGGAACCAGGGCAGAAATTCTGTCATCGTTGTTTTCATTGTTCTAGTTTTGTTATCAATTTTACGTGCAATGCATTGTCTATTTATATTATTCTTAAAATAATTATCCATAAGTCCTGTTGTTGTCTTCCTTACTGCAGACAAATTTCAATACCTATGTACATATTTATACATATGTATTTAATGATACATATAAGAAATTTATATTGAATTTTTGATAACTGATCTTGTATATATGAATTAGTCATATATATATACATATATATATATATATAGCACAAATTGTTAATATTTTTTGTATTCTTGTTGCTTACCCCATAAGAGAAATATTGCTATTGAGACAATTGTAATTGTGCTAATTTCCGGTGATGGAATCTTTTTACCTGATTAGTTAGATACTTATACTAAATTATATAAATATTTATTGAGATTACTAATCAATTATGTTATATCAGGTTTATTATTTTAACATAACATGGTACCTACTTTACTTGTCAAAGTTTGCTACACTCTGATTCATAGAACTAGATTTATTTGTTAGCAAATATTAAATTTTGTATTACCTTTTACATGATTTTTTGCATAATTAACGTACTTGCATGAACAATTAGAAAAAAAAGCAATTTTGCCATCTTTTTTAAAACCTTTGCAGTATATTGTATAATATTATTAATATCATATAAAATAACTGTCTAATATGGTTCAAAATATACAAGTTAACACTTGGATATATTAATAAATAAACAGGCGATAATTAAATTAACAAACAGACCAATTTATGTTTGCTTTAAATTTGGGAATTTGTTTGTTGAATTAACGATTTGAAGAATATTAATCATGCTTAGTGTAAGATCAATTAATCTTAAAATTAATTAATTAGTGTAAGGTTAATTAATAATTGGAGAACAGTTGATATGTTTACTTAAAAATTGTTGAATCTAAACTTGTTGAATCTAAGCTTGTTGAATCTAAGCTTGTTGAATCTAAGCTTGTTGAATCTAAGCTTGTTGAATATGGATTTACTTGTGATAATGTAATATTTAAGTTGCTTGCTTTTGTATTTACTATCAATTAATATCAATTATATACATACATCATTGGCATGTTGTACGATTTGCATAGCCTCAGCAGGAGATTGGCAAGAACGTGTTGTTGATCTTGAAAGTAAAGTTTCTGCTCAAACAAAAGAAATTGAAATGCAAATTGAAGCCATTGCTACTCTAGAGAATCAAAAATTGGATCTTATGCAAGGTAATCTATGTATTGTTTTTTTTTTGTATTAATTTGAATATAAAATTAATATTGAATACCAGATGCAAAAAAATTTTAAAAGGCATAAAATATAGATTTAATTATTCCATAATGAGTATTTGATTTTCACTTTAGAGCTCCATATGGCGAAGCGGGAAATTTCGTCTCTAGAGGCAGAAAATGCAGAATCCGAAAATCTTAGAGTAACTGCAGAAATGAAAGTAGTAGATCTTGAAGAGCAATTAGAAGCTATGCACAGATTGCAAAATGAAAGTAAATTAGAATCTTCAACGGAAGCTAATCATACAGAATTGATCAAACAAGTGACAACCTTAACACGAGAAAATACCGAGTTATATAATAGAATATCAAAACTCGAGGAAAAAGGAACATCTGACACTGGGTCAACAGAGTCGTTCGAAACTGTACAAGAATTAGACAAAACTGATTTATTGAAAAAGGTCGAAGATTTGACACAGAAAAATAGTAATTTAACCCTTAAATTAAATAAACTTCAAGAAAAAGAAAATTTCCATGCTGAATCTACAGAATCTATAAATGACCCGGATAAAAATGAATTATTAAAGAAGATTGATCAATTAACCCAAGAAAACACGGATTTAACGATGAAGTTAAGCAGAGTGGAAGAGAAAGGATCTTCTGATACGGGTTCGACAGAATCTTTTGAACGGATTCCAGAGCACAACGAAAGTATAACAAAAATCGAGCTTCTCACACAAGAAAATAGCGAACTTGTAATTAAACTTACAAAACTTGAGGAACAACTAGAATATGTAGAATCTAAATCAAACGTTGATTTGAAATTAAAAGTTGATACTTTATTACAAGAAAATGATAATCAGTCTGTAGAATTATCTAACCTCAGAATTCAAATAACAAATCTTATTGAAGAGAATAGTAAATTGCAGAAACAAATTGAAACATTGTCTACGATTGTCAAATTGGATGATGATTCTCAAATTGAAACAAAATTATCTGAAGCTTCTGAGATATCAATTAGAGAAATTGATTTTAAAGCACAAGTTGATATATTAATGGAAGAAAAAAGTCTTTTACAAAAAGAGGTAAAAGAATTACGTAATTCATTAGATCAGTGGCATGAAACGACTCAGGATCTTCAAATCAATGATTTGAGAACCAAAATAGAAGAATTATTGAAAGAAAATGAAGAAGTAGTTACGAAGGTGTCAGAACTTAAAAGTTTTAATCAAAAGTTGAAAGATAATTTAACTGAAGTGATGCTAGAAAAAGAAAAATTACATCTAAAAATGAATCAAATGTTGCAAGATGATCCTGATAATGAGAAGTTAGAACTTATTGAAAAATTAGAAAAATTAAATCAAGAAAAACAAGATGCTGTTCAAGACAGCACTGGTTTACAGAAATCGGGTCAGGAAGTATTTGAAACTCCACAATCCGATGATGCCCTGTCTCAACAAACAGAATCCATGATTGTTGCTTCCTTAGAACATGAGATAGAAAAATGCAAAAGCTTAATCACAGAACAAACAGGCCTAATTGAAGAAATGAAAATAAAACTTGCAAACAAGGAAGAAGAATTAGAGGAAAAAGGTAAACAGATTATGGAATGTGAAAAGTCTGGAAAGAAAGCAGAAAGCTTGGAAAATGAATTAAAAGAAATGTTTAATACTTTAGAAGAATGGAAATATAAGTGCAATGAAATGCAAGAAAAGATGGAGAAACTGGAAGCAGGAAAAGCTTCCATTGAAGAGGGATTCAAAATTTTGCAAAATGAATACAAAATATTGCTAGATGAAAAGGAAAAGAAAGATGCAGAAATTATTTCACTGCAACAACAATTGCATAGTACAACGACAACATTTGAATTAAAGCATCAGGAGCAGATTGCAGCTGTCTCTGAAAAGGATAATGAAATTGCTAATTTTAAAGCAATTATTGAAGACAAAAATCAAGAGTTACAAGCTAAAAATGCAGAATTACAAAATAAAATGATTATGATAGATAGTTTACAGGATGAACTTAATAACTATAAAATGTTAATCCAAGACAAAGATTCATTGCTAACGTCGATATCTAACGAAATAGCAAATCTTAGTAATCTAGTGAAAAGTAAAGAAGAAGAAATACATTTTTTGAGAAAAGACATTGTTGAATTGAATAACAAAGTAAAGGAATCAAAACCTATGAAAGATTATGATGCTTTGGTAGAGCAATTGAAAGATAAGAATATGATTCTTGATGAACTAGAGTGTAAGATCAATGCAACCACAAAAGAAAATAGTAATTTATTGGAAAAAGTAAAAAATCTGTCTCAGCAAAATTACGATGTTCAAAATCAATTAGTCGAGAAGCAACGAGAATTTGTTGATTTAATTACAATGAAAGACCATCTAGAAGTACAAATTGTGGAAGCTAAGAATGAAAAAAGTGAAGCTGAAAGGCAAGTTTGGGAATTACAGAGCATTATAGATAATAATACAGGATTTGTGAATGATGTGCAAGCAGAATTAAGAAGCACATATAAACAAATAGAACAATTAAAAGTGAAGCATACTGAAGATACCCAACTGCAAAACCAGAGACTTGAAAATGTAATTGAAGAATTGAATGCCAAGATGCAAGAATGTGAAATCTTGAAAGGTGAATTAGAAGAAAAAGAAAGACTAGTTGGTCATAATATAACTGAAGAAGCTAAACTTGCTTTAGAAGCTAAAGTTGCCGATTTGGAGCAAAAGTTAAAGGATTCGGACGACAAGATACAAATGCAGCTAGAAAAGATGAAAAAAATTGCCGCTAATCTAAAGAAGAAGACAGCGGTATGTCAAGAACTTGAGAGTAGAGTTACCGAGCTCGAAGAGAAGTGGACGACCGAAAAAGATGAAAAAGAAGCTAAAAACAAGCAAATTCAGGATGTGGAGATTGCAATACGCGAAAAGGATAATAGAATAGCCGATTTAGAAGAGAAACTAATACAAGCTAGGAACGAGTCTACAGAAGCTTCCAAAAATATCGAAAGATTAACAAATGATTTGACTAATTCAAAGGAGAAGATGCCTCTCCTTATGCAACAACTTACAGAAATGGAAGAGGAAATTGTGAAGTTACGTAAAGATATTGAATCTTCTACAGCAGAACTTGCAACAGAAAGAGAAAGCAAACAGAATATAATCTCGGAATATGAATCTTATAAACAGCAGGTTATTCAAGAAAATGGACGTAAACAATTGGAGCTAGAGGACATAAAGGAGAAAGCTAGAGAGCTTAGTGTACGAATGCAAGTTATGGAAGCAGAGTATGTTGACCAGCTTGCATTAATTAATGATCTTAAGGCTCAAAATGGGCTATTACTGTCAAAGCAGGCGCATATTAATGAAAAATTGGAAATTGTTGAAAAAGAGTCAGAAGAACGCAGATTGTTCATCGAGCAAATGGAGAAAGCAGTTATTAACACATCAACGGAAACCACTCAAACTTTGGAAGAAGAAGTTACTGAAGATGATACAAAAATGACTGGAGTCCAACATTGTAGTCATTGTGAACAATGCCAGACTTTGGTGCAAGCATTGGAAGCAAAATTACAAGAACGAGAAGCTGAAATTGAGAATTTGGATAATGAATTAGCTAATTCCATTGGTAACTTTGTTCAGATGAGAGAATCTCTTAGATTCAACGATTTGATGAATCAAACTAGTATGAGAAACAGATCATTGGAAGATCCATACAATGATCTTTTGTTCCAGTATAATTCATTGATAGCAAATCACGAGGAGGTGAAAGCAAAATTGGAGGAAACATTAAGAGAAAATAAAGAATTGATAGGAAAAGTTGAAGAACAGCAATCTAGAAACGCTACTTTGGAAGAGAAGATAGTTAGAACAGAGCAGATATTGGAAGATAATAAACAGAACACAGAAAGATTGGAAGGTGCTGATCTATTAAATTCTGATTTAAACAAAGAATGCAAAGTACGAGAAACAGAATTATTAAACATGCAACAAAAGATGCAAATTGTTCAGAAACGCGCTGATGAACTAGAACAACAATTGAACTTTCAAATAGATTCTCTTAAATCAATGGAAGCACAGAGAGAAATGGCAGAAAAACTGTTGGAAGATACTAGACACAGTTTGGAACAAGAAATTGAATCTCTTAAAGTCGATAAAGAATCCAGTGAAAAGAGAATAGAGGAATTAAAGATGGAGTTAGATGCGTATAGAAATTTGAATACAGAATCTATAGAAACATCAAAGAAAGAGTCACCCATTCTTGACAGTGCTCCTCAAAATAATGCTCCCCAATTATTTGATGCTTCTAAAATCTTTGGTATGTCATCTACTTCCAATTCCGATCTTTTGACTAACAAAGAAGTGAGAAGGTTGCAGACTTTATTAAATGAAAAGGAAGCACAGTGCTCTAATCTAACTCAAGAGATTAATCATCTGCAAAAATTGATGATTGAAGAGAGGACACAGATATCTCAGAATTATAGTCAATGTGTTGAAGAATTAGAAGTTTCACAGAAACAATTACATGCTGCAGAGGCAAATGTGGAAAAGCTAAAAGAAGTACTGACTGAAAAAGAAAAACAGGTTGATTTACTGAATGTAGAGTTACATAATCTTAGTACGCAAATGATGGAACAGCAAAATGATATCGAAAATAAGTTCAAGGATTCATTGTTAGCTAAAGATAATCAGATAGAGAAATTAAACATGACTTTAATCTCCATGAAGGAAGAGTTAAACAAAACTGTTGAAGATCAAAACCAACAAAAAGTCCTTTTGGACTCGTGCAAATTACAAATAAATAACTTAGAGGCAGAATTGAAAAATTCTACCGATCTTGAGTTGATACCAGAGCTGGAAAATCGTGTATCAATTCTTACCAAGGAGAGAGATTTGTTGCAACTGCAAGTGAATGATTTGTCTAGGTCCATGGAGGAATTGAAGGACTCTATGAACGTTGAACGACACTTGCAGATGGAGATTGAGAAAACTATGCACGAGAGAGATGAAGCTAGAGAACTAGTTGTAAATCTTACTCGAGCTCTGGAAGAGGCGAATAAACAGTCCGATAAAACGCTTACCATCACGGATACGTCGAAAGAATCTACTCCATTAGAGGAAATTACTGTTGGACAACAGACAGGACCGGAGATCACGAAAGTTACAACAGAGGAAATTCAGCAGGAGGTTTCCTTGGATGTGGAAGCAGCATGGGATGCTGGGTCGATGGAAAAACTCGACGAGGAAACCTGGGGATGGAATGCGGATGATGCTCAGTTAGCTGATGAACAGCATCTCACTACTACATTGATTCCAAGCAAGGAAATGCAGTTACAAGCCAAAATAGATGATCTTCAGGATCAGATCAAAGATTTAGAGAAAGAGAAGGAGAAGATGATGGAAGAAAGCAAAACTACTCAATTGAGGAATGCAAAAATGATAAAAAAATTGAAGGAGTATAAGGTACAGCTAGAGAGTCTCCAGCAACAGATAAAAATACAGAAGTCAGCAAGTGATTTTTATGAATTGGATTCTGCAATAGAGGAAGAATTGAAGTCTCAGATTAGTAAATTGGAAAAGACCTTGGTAGAGCTTAAAGAAGAACAGAAAAATACTGTTGCTGAGAAAGAGGCTTTGATAAAACGTTTAGATGTGGTAGTTTCTGCGAATGAAAGGTATATGGAAATGAAAGAAAGACAGGACATGGATATGGAAGTATTACGTATTCAAAATAAGGAATTATCTGATAAAGTCGAGGCTCTTGACAAACGACTACGGGGAAGTGCAGTTAAGTTAGACGAAACTGACATTTCTCAAAATGAAAACATTTCTTCGAACAAAGAGTCTAAGCCAGCTACACAGGAACGTTCTCGAGAAAAGCGATCTGTTCAAGAAGCAGATTATGAAAATTTGTGTAAAACATATAAGGATGAGATCGACGATCTTAAGGATGAGATGGAGGCGCTTGCAACTGAAAATGAGCAACTTCAACATTTCTTAGAGGATTTAAAGATGAAATTATCTGCTTTAGAATCAAAACGAACTGCGGAAGAAAATGAATCTATCCAGATCGTAGACGATTTAAATAAAAGAATTTCGGAATTGCAGGGAATGTTAAGCAAATCTAGAGAAGAATATGATTTATTGAGGAAGCAGTATGAACAGAGTTTGATGGATGCCAATGATCAAGTTACGGCCATGAGACAAAATACTGATTTTTTGAAGGAGGAAGCATTTGAAAAAACTAGTAAATTGGAGATGGAAATAGCCGATTTGCGTCAACAAATCGAAACCTCCGAATCAAATGCCATCGAACTACAGAAAAGATTACAGGACGTTCTACAAGAAAAAGTATCTGCAGAAGAAAAGCTAACTGCTTTAACGACATCTTCAGAGAAACAATTATCTTCTATGAATGCGTCGATGGTGGAAGTGATCGACCTTTTGAATATCAGAATACAAGAAGTGGCGGATTTGAAGCAGGAACTTCAAAAACAGTATACGGACAATGAAGATGCAAAGTTAAAATTGCAGGACACTATACAGGGTCTGAATCAGGAGCTCAGTGAAAAGAAACAACAGCTGGAAATTCTGAAGAAATGTCTTAGTGACAAAGAAAATGAATGTATTCAGCAACAGAGTATGGAAACTGTCAGTGCTACTGTCAGTCAAGCTACTCAAGAGTTAGTACAAAAACATGCAATAGAAATTGAGGAAAAAGAAAAACAGATACAAAATCTTAATGAAAGACTATCGACGTCGGAGAAAGTTATAAGTGAGCATTCGCTTGAAAAACAGAATGATATTTCTCAGTTTCGTGCTCTGCAACAAGAACTGGAACTTTTAAAGCAGAATTTGGTGGAAAAGGAGTCAAGTTTAGAATCTATTCAGGTTAATTTAATATCAATAACTGACCAGTTGACTAAGAAACAACTAGAGTTATCTGAAAGCAAGGCAAGAGTTCAGGAATTGTCGTTGGATAATCAAAGATATACGGAAACGATTGAAGAACTGAATAAGCGTTTGAATGAATCTGAAGCAGCATCAGTCAGTATAAATGAATACATATTACGTATTCAGACTTTAGAGCAAGAAGTTCAAAGTACGATGTTAACTTTGACGGAGAAAGAGTCGATTTTGCAGCATCATATTCAGGAAACTGTAGAGCAGAAGACAGTTTTAGACAACAATAAAATTGAAATTGATAAACTTCGTACAGAGGTACAAAACGTAGAGGATTTGAAAAATGAGCTCTTAAGGAAAACAGAACGAATAGACAGTTTAAATTTGGAATTAGAAGCCACTCGTAAGACATTAGAAGAAACTCATCATAGTTTGAATGAGAAGGTATCTCTATTAGAGAAGAGCAGTCAAATGTTAAATGAGAAACAAATGGAAATTGATAGATTATCAACTACTGTACAGCAGGGTCAACACCAACAGAGCTCTTCTAATACTATAGATGGTTTACCAGTTTTTAGAATGGGTAATAATGAACAAAATTTACAGCGTACGATAGATAACATGCAGGTTGAATTGGAAAGGAAGGAAGAAGAGATTGAGCATTTGAAATACATTCTAAATGAAAATACGTATCCCAATATAATTCAAGAAATGCAACAAAGAATCAATTGCCTGTATAATGAAAAGGCTGAGTTGGAATCTGCTTTGGAAGTAGCTACTATAAGAGCCGAAGACAAGGAAAAACAAATTGATGCTTTGAAACAACGAATAGAGATACAAAATCAAGAATTTGTTTCCAAAGAAGAGGCAGGTCTTCATTCCAAAGATCGAAGATCGGTTCAAGATCAAGAACAAATTGTTAGGCTTCAGAATGAGTTGTATGCCAAGGAACAGGAAATTAACGAACTAAAGTATGTCATAGCTGAGAAAGACTCTCAGTTGTCTCTTCAGGCTAGCATGGAGCCTCAATCAGATGAATTTGAATTGCGTGAAATGGTGCAGAGATTGACTACTGAATTATATGGTAAGGAACAGGAAATCCAACATTTGAAATCAACAATTGTTGAATTGCAGAAAGAAGTTTCTCGTTTGCAAGAATTTGAGAGGCTCTCGGAAACAACTAAAGAAGTTATACAAAAACTTAGTATCGAGAAAGAACAGGTTCGTTTGGAGGCTCATGAATTCTTGGAGAAGAAACTGAGAGAGAAAGAAATGGAGATCGACGAAATAAAGCAAAAGTTAGCCAAGGAAAATCAAAATATTTTAAACGAACTACGATTGAGGGATAAGGACATTGAAAATCTGAAGAAACAGCTGAAAGAATTTTCTACGATAGAGCAGACAATGAAAAACGAATTGCACCAGAAGGACGAAGAATTGATTCGAGTAAGCTCCGACCTGGCAGAGAAGGAACGTAGGTTGGCCGAATTGAGTATCACCAAAGATGCGGAACTTCACAATTTGAAAATTCAAATTCATGAGAAGGAGGAACGTATAGAGGAAGTTTTAGCATCATACGATGAAGCAGGGAAACAACTTACCGAACTCAAAAATACTTTAGCGGCCAGAGAAACGGAAATAAATTCATTGAAGACACTTTTACAAGAGAAAGTGAAGGAATATGAATTAATTCGAAATGTTTTAACGAAAGACGTCCCTGCGGCTGATACTTCTGCAGTTCGAAGCGTAGAAGCTTCTGACGAAGAAAACAAAGCGTCGACTTCGCAAGAACTAGATCTTGCGTTGTATATGCTTCATCAAAGGGATGTCAGATGCGAGGAATTGACGCATGAATTGATGCAGTTACTCGAAGAACGTGACACATTGCAATTACGCCTCTCTAATGCAATCAGAGTGAACGAAGAGCTGAGAAAGATGGGGAGTTCAGCGAGCTCCGATCTCAGCCCAAAAAGGGAGGTGTCATCTTCTAGCACTGTGGAACCAATCGTGGAACATCCTTCACCGTCAAAGTCTGAGGGACCAGTCGAGATAGCGAAAGAGGCTATTGATACTCCAATTGGAGAAGACAAGGAAACTCTTGCCCTGAAGTATGTATTATATTCTTTTATCCTAATTAAATTGTATATATAGTACATAATTCATTGACATCTATCATTATTTACTATAGTCGCTATATAGTGTTATACACATTCCTTTTTGGAATAGTTGAGGCATTAATACTTAACTTTATATGAGGTAATGTATTAAGTTGTCCCAAATGTTTCTTTCTTTCGTTTTATAGTTCCAATGGAACAAAATGGATCATACGTAATTCAATAAAATAATATAAAACAAAAGAATATTGTGCATCTATTATTTCCCTATAAAACGAAAGAAACTTTTGGGACGACTTAATACATATAATATATCTCTATGCTTTTAAATAGAAGTGGTCTTCAGGCATGGTTTATTTTGATTCTTTTTTATTTACAAAGAAAAGATGTATTATTATTGAAGGACTTATAAATTTCAATTCAAACAATTTTCGAAGAATTATTATTTTAAAATAATACTTTTTAGTGCCAAGGAAAATAATTACACGTTTGATTCTAGCGTATTCTCCTCTGTAATATTTTTTATTCGTTTAGCTGATAGTTTCTATTAAATAGGATATCATAATTCAATAAAAAGAGTTTTTAACATTGCGTTAATTAAAAGATTACACATTTGTTTAGCCCCTAAGTTTGCTTAGCGCGTAGCAGATCTGGAAACAAGCTTTCCAAGTTGATTCATCCTTTCCTCTGTAGCCCTGTATGATCTGTTCATGTTGTTTGAAGCTCTGCACCAATTAATCTGAACAAGACAAATGTTTTCAATTAAATATGAATGCGTTTCAAGAAACGAATGAGTGTCAATTTTTTGGAGCTCCTGTTACGCCCAGCACATTAAAGATTCAAAGGTTTGATAAGCAAAATTTTCTTTCAAATCTCTTTTCCTGAATTATATACAAGATGCCTCGAAATCATGGTACAAACAGTCAGGTGGTGTAAAAATAAGCCGAAAAGAAGGAATAACATTTTTTCGTTTAACGCTTCATTTTTAAGAGAAGTGTGTTTGAAAGTTCAGCAAATCGTGACATTGTCTATGTTTAATACTACAGACACGAGCAGAAACAAAAGTTTTATAATTCCAAATTTCCAGCTAATACCGGGTACCTGATGGGCTTTTAAACGTAATTTTTTCGAAAACGGAGCCTTAAATAAAAAAGTGATATTCTTTTCTTTTTCTGACCTATTTTTACATGTAAAATCACCACCCGATCGCTTGTAGTATGATTTCGGAGACACCCTGTATAGCATCTCTAGATTGAACAAAAGAAAAGAAAACATAGATATTGGACTTTAATGGGTTCAGTTTAATAACTTCACGGATCAGCTGGTTGTAAAGATATAAGCTACTTATAAGAGCTTTAAATGTGTGAATGCGGTGGTAAATTCGTTTCTGAGCATTTTATTCGTAAGGAGAGAATTAACTTTACATTTTCCTCGGCGGAAATATGTTAAGATGTGTTTGTGAGTAGTATAGTAAGCTCCTTATTTCATTGTACAAGCTAGTTTTCCCTTTAGGCTGTCGCAGCTGCAAACGGTGAGCCACGCAAAAGACGTGCGATTGAGGGATGAGCGAGAATTGAGGCACACACAGCAAATGTCTCTGCTAGCGCACAAAGACGTTCTAAGTACCTTGCCCCCAGAAGCAGCTGCCCGGCTCGTCAATGCAAATTATACACTCTGTATGTATCCTCAGGCATATTTAACATTTCCAGTTTTCATCTTCCAGAGTATTAAGCAATAGTACGTAGTTAGCAGTTACGTAATAGTACGTAGTTTGGCTTTGTACGTGTTTTGTTTTTCATTATATTTAAAATTTTTTTTTTAATCTTAATCATTATCATAAAAGTGATGTAGTAGAACATTTGATTAGTTTGAAGAGAAATTTAACAAGATATAAAATTTTAGGAAAATGTGTTAGGAAAGGAAGATTTTTATAGAAGTATCAAGGTATTTTTAAAGCGTTGGCTATAAATCTTCTAATTTTCTGCTTACAGCTAGGGATGTTCAGAGTCAGTCGAGCGTTTTGCTGAATTGGCTGTGGGGAAAAAGGTAGTTTTCTAATATCAGTATAGATTAGTTTTGATTAGTTTGAAGAGATAATAACAGTCATTGACCTTTAAACTAATCGTTTCTAATTCTATAAAATATTTGGATGCTTAATCTCAATGTTGAATGAAATTTTTTTCCCTCATCCGTTCCTTTCATTTTATGTCTTAATTTATAAACTCAAGAAAATATTTAGAATCGCGAGACAATGCATTATTATTTCTTTTTTCGAAATTTGTATATCCAAGAAATGTTTATCATAAGATAATTAATATTAACACGATGTCAACGTAATTGTAGCACGCCAAAGGTGGTGCACATGTGATGGAATATTAATGACGGTGAAGTGAACACCATCCTTGCCTTCTGGATACATTCCTGCCAAGTGCCAACTGCCGGGGCTATTCCTGTAATTAGACTAGATCGAACGAGATAAACGTGATTAAAGATGTGACGCACGTATTCCTGTGATTCAAGGATGCAAAGATGTCTGTATTTTTAATGTGACAATTCTGAGCGTTGAAACATTAATCGCGTCGTGCTTCTGGAGCTTTTCCTGAAGCTTTTAAAATGAAAAAGTCGCTCCATCTCTTCAGAGGAAAAGAGAGTGTGAGAGCATGACTAAACTGTATTATAATCGTTGTATAGCTTTTGTGTTTAGATATAACGAAACATTGCCTTGGAGAAGAACTGTATATTTCAGTTATTTTATTAGCTATGAAATTGTTAATAGTATAAGATGTTTCTCGGGTATCGAGTTCCGATATCTGATGGAAGAATATTTATTCCGATGGTTACTCTTTATAGTTTTTGCAAACAGTTTTGTTCAAAATGCGTTTCATGCAAATTCTCTGTGATTTGCCAGCCGTTTAGTGACTTAAACGTTTGGTATCAATGGTATCAATGAAATGGATAGTAAATTGAAATAAAATGCTGGCAAAACACAAGATCATCGAAATCTAGATATCGATCGCAAATGGAAGTGCCGTATTTGTTGCTTTTTAAATGCGATGATTCGAACTTTCTATTTCCACGAAATTTTGTACAGAGACAAGAAAGCGTCGGTGAATAAATAAATTATGAAACTGAGGTATTTATTCATAAAAGTGTTTTTATTGTTGATCATTCATGTGACAGATGTCAGTTAAATGAACGCACGTGCGCGTGTGTTTAATTCTGTTAGAAGTGATATAATCTAGTCATAGGTGTAATTTTTGTTTTTAATCAGTATGAATATTTCGTAAGCATTAATTAAGATTGTCGACTATTTACAAATGTTGCGAATTATTCGATGAATTTTTCTCAAAGTACAACAAACTTACTGAACAAGCGGTACCTTTAAACTTGGAATTTGTATTTTATCGTTGTCATCCTATTAACGATATAATACTCCTGTATATCGTATGGATCACGTTTTCTATAGGAAAGTAAAGAACGAGATGACACGAGATAAAAACCGTGAAACTTGTGTACTCGCTTTCATTTAATACATTTCGTGAATTTATAAATGAACAAGTATCGTGTGTAGTTTAATTATTAGAATTCAAATAGAATATTATTAATATCTTTGCAAAAGAGTACGACGAGTGTAATAAATTTTTACGGTAATTAAAAGAGGTTTAGCGCTCGTGTATCTCATTCGAAGATGTCAATTTATATCTCCGTGTCTAGGCGTATCATTTCGTCTTGTATCTGGTACAACACTAGATATGGAAAATGCTTCTTCGCTGTCATCTATA
Organism: Bombus vancouverensis nearcticus; assembly: GCF_051014615.1. Classification (NCBI taxonomy): domain Eukaryota; kingdom Metazoa; phylum Arthropoda; class Insecta; order Hymenoptera; family Apidae; genus Bombus; species Bombus vancouverensis. Next base: position 7,594,411 of record NC_134912.1, on the reverse strand, counting down.
GTACAAGTGACTCTTTCATGATAATTCTGATATTCAGGATTCCCCAAGTTGTTCGAATTAGTTTTCCGACACTTAAAAGCAATTATTGCTCCAATGACGAAAAAACAAAAAATGATAGATATTACTACGATCGCCTGATCGGCATAATATTCAGGCTGCTTAATATTCGTATAAGCGAGCATTAATGGATTAGGTTCGGCCCAACTGGTCCAGGTGTTATTCCAAAGCGATGGGTTCGATCTGGGATCTCCATCCAAATTACTAGGAGGTATCACTGTTAATCTGTGCCTAATAAGAATCGTTTCAAATATAGTTAAAATCACAGGATTTCTCTCAGCAAGATTCACCATTTCGCAAGGATCTTGTTCTATATTAAAGAGACATGGTGCTATCATTGGCTCGCAAGGGATCTGTAATAAAATTATAGACAAATTTTTTAGCGGTTTGCAACACAAGATGGTTATAAAACTTATTATAAGTTATGGTATTTTTATCAGTGAAAATAAAAATAAAATAGCGTAGAAAACTTATACGTAACATATGTAATTTCAAATAGGATCTTTGTTCGTACGACACTGACCTTATTTTTCTCTGTAACGTTACACTTTATTTGTGCTTTTTTTCGCATTTCGATAATGTCCTCGCTGGTAAGTATCTTCTCTTGAAAATTGGTTTTTGAAGAAGTATCGTACACAATTCTTATGTTTTCTTTTTTCTTTTTGTTTAGTTCCATCGCTTGTTTAGCGGTAATAATACCAGAAATAGCGACACCAGTTTTGCTGTACAACACTTTGTAAGGATCGTATCGAGGGGAAACGCCCTCGGATGGGTCTCCACTTGCCCCAAGCCAGGCGATGCCAGTTTCAGTCCGGCCGATGATATATTTAAAATCGCCTCGTCTAATAGCAGCATAATCAGCGAGGTCATCGATGTTGATCACTATTTCGGATCTGGGACTGATTTTGCCCGACACCAAGGATGGCCAGAGATCGAATCCATCGATGTTTCCGAGTTGTATCCTGTCCACTCCTAAAGGTTACACGAGTTTTGAATAAAATAAACTTTACTGTGTGTCAATCTGATTTTGTAAACGTTTCAATTAATCTAGTGTTTGTTAACGTTTTTAGTAATTTTACCGTAATATCTTGCAATATCAATATGGTAAAGTATTTCTATAGAGATGTGGACGTAAAGTGACTTATAGCAAAATCTTGATCCTTTTAATAATTTGTCTTACAGTTGCTTTGAAAATTTTGCGAGAAATGAGAATTTAATAGAACGCGAATTTCTAATACCGTAGAATGATTTTAATACTTTTAACATTATTCTATTAACCTGCTGCAGACAGAAGTGTAGGTAACCAATCGGACATGAACATCATTTGATTCGACACTCTTTTAGATTTTCTAATCAGAGGACTCCAGATAGCTGCGACTCCTCTCGTTCCACCTTCCCATGGACTGTTCTTTATCTGGAAAATTCTCAAAATTTCAGCTATTCCAGACGAACGTACAATCGTTCTATGTGGAATATATTTACGCCACGAAGAGGGTAATTGCTGCCTTGATTGCTCAGTATACCGTTGGTTGGTGCACCGTTGTCGCTCATGAAGATTACTATGCTATTTTCCAACATGCCGCGACTTCGCAGTGCGTCCATCACATCGCCAACGCTTTGGTCCAATTTCGATACAACGGCTGTAAGTACAGGTATAAATTATAATATTTGAACTCAGCGCGATGTTAGAATATTATTTCCACGTTTTATTCTTTTAACACGCACACAAAACCTTCAAAAGTACATTTTATTGTTATCGACGGAAATTGTTTCTTTACTTAGAAAAACGTAGAATTTGATAAGGAAGTACGATAATTGATATTTTAATTGTAGAGTGCTAAATATCGGTTTACATTACGATCGCTATTTTAAATTGTTTAAAAGAGCAGATCCGTGGAGGACACGTTGTGACAGACACGTTGTGAACGCTGTTATTTGTAAATGTTGAAAAACGATAAAGTTAACACTGCGCACGTGCGACGCGAATTCGCGTCTTTCATTTTTCAACTGTTGGCGATGAGAGTATCCTCTAAAAATGTTAACTACACACTTGTATAATACGAAATCGTTATCAATATATTAGATATAATATTGGCTGTGTAGCGGCACTCGACAGTAAACTTTCCAACAGTTTATGTCGCGTGACGCACGACACAAAGACCCTATACCTGCGGACAAGATAATTGCCAGATGTCGATACACCTAAGCACACAGAATAAAATTAGCCTCTACAAGACCGTAATAAAACCTGTCTGGACCTACGGAATCCAACTATGGGGAACAGCAAGTAACTCCAACATTGAAATACTTCAACGCTTCCAATCGAAAACGCTAAGATCCCTAATTGATGCACCTTGGTATGTAACCAATGAAACAATACACCGCGACCTCAAGATACCCACAGTCAAAGAGGAAATGGCAAAATATAGCGACAGATATAGCAAAAGAGTCAACAAACACCGAAACCCCCTAATCACTGGACTACTTGATACGACGGACCAGATTCGCAGGCTGAAGAGGCACTACCCGCTAGACCTAAACGCTAGATTCAATTAGTTATCTAAATTAAGTAATATTTACTTATTTATAATACTTACTTATAAATTATACTTATCTATAATAAGTATTAACTTATTATAAATAATCTCAACGCGAGAATTGATTGTAATTTTAATAAATAAATAAATAAATAAATAAAAAAAAGCATATCATAATAAGAAACGTTACTAGAAGTATCTTTAAATATGGCCGTTGATTCTTAATAAGTTATTACACTTGTTAAATGCTATTTGGAAAGTTCATTCCGCTTTTTAAGGAATTTGGTCGACATGAAAGATCATATTGAAAAGTTTTTCGCCGAAAAATCTGAGAGGTTCTGCAAGGATGGAATATTCAAGTTGCGTGAAAGATAGAGAAAGACCGTGGAATAAAATACCTATATATAAAAAACCTACATAATTCAATAAATGTATATCGAATCGAAACGTAAATCGGAACGAACTTTCCCAGCGACCTTTTGAACCTTTTCCAAAAATACGCAGAATTCTGGCTAGATACTTGTTAGAGCATACCGTCCTCAAAGTGTAAAGGTATAATTGAAGTAGATAATTTGTCAAGAAAAAGGCTAACGCTTACCTGCTTGGATTCTTCTTTCCGGGTCGAGAATGTATGAAAATTTGGCGATCTCTTCGTCCGGTGCTCGTAGCAGTTGATTTTCATTACCTTTATGGACAGCCAAGTGAGCCAGGTATAGAAACATTGGACGTTCAGTATCGTGTTCGTTAATCAGCCGCACAGCTTCGTTTGTGAAGAGATCGGTAGCGTATTTTCCTGCAGTGTCCCATGCCACTGTCAGATTTCGCCTCATATCGAAGCCTTTGTACTCGTTATATAGTGGATCCTGAGGAAATTTTTCTTATACAAAACTGATTTATATAGGTTTTATATTCTAACGTTTCATATTTAGGAAAATAAAATTTTAGAGATGACAAGTTATCACGAAGTTAACTTTCAAAATATTTACCGGTTCTTGCGCGATATGAGTGTAATAATCCTCAAGACCGTTCCAATATCCAAAGTGTGAGTCAAATCCACGATACGTCGGAGTATATTGTTTTTTGAAATATCCTAAATGCCATTTTCCCACAGCGTGTGTTTTATAGCCTATCTCCTGTAAATACTGAAACGAATATTCGTACGAAAAATATATTAAATTTTGGTCCAAATCGTAGTTTAAGGCATTAAACTTAAATTAATGATTCGCTTAGTGTCTTTAAAATGTTTTCATGTCATCTACAAGAATATGGAATAAAAATATATATGAACGTACATCATATAACACATACATAATTCTCACTTAAAAATGTATCTGTGACCTTCACAGGGCATTTCAAGATCATTGCAAGGTAAAGTAAATATCGGCACGATATGTACCCTTCGAAATCGTACAACATTTGTTTCAAATCCTTTTTCGTACCATCTATAGTTTCCGAGATATTTACGTATTTCCTATGATATCGATAACGCGGAGAATATCATAGCAAATAGTTTTTTACAATTAATTTCGGTAACTTAATCCAGTGATTTGACTAGAGTAAGATTTTCTTATTACAGAAAACAAATGAATATTTAATCGAAATTACGATATAATTAAACATATGAACAACTAATGAATTTACGAATTCTGATAATTTGGTACACTCGAGACCATAGGCAATACTAAGTTATTGAAGAACATTTGTGGGAAAGTAATTTAGAAGAATAGTCACGATTAATATACAAAATTATTGTAAATATTTCGAATAAACATGACTGCATTTTTCGGTGTATTGCCAGCAGTTACGCCAAATTTTTTTTATTTCGAAGTAGAGAATTTTCTCTATTTAAAAATAAAGAATATATTCTAGTTTCCATTATTTGAATAATTCTATTGTATTCTGATCAAGCAGATTCTGATATTTTAATATTTGCTTTATGGTAAATTTGCTTGATCATGCAAATGATCATGGACTAACAAAGAATTTACTATGATTATACATAGAAGTTATTCGTGAGAAGAATTGTAAAATACTTTAGATAAACTTCCCAATAAATACTATTTAATATAGATAATATTATATTATATAGTTAATATCGCTACTTGGCATTAATAGTGGTACAACTATTAATAAGTGGTACAACAAGAAATGTAAATTTTACAGGACTTTTTAAAATTTATATTTTTGAAAATACTAAATACGGGCTTTATTGAAGTAACTGCCGTTTAACGCAAAACTGATGCCACTATAAATATGCCATTTTTCGTGATAGAAATAGGAACATAATGTAGATTTCGTATTTAATAAAAGCAAGTTTGAAATCTTTTTACTTGTGCCACTATCAACGCTCTGTAAATAAGGTATGCAAATATTACTATTAATATATATGTTATATATATAATTATACAGGGTGGTTGGTAACTGGTGGTACAAGCGGGAAGGGGGTACGCGAAAAAAGAAGTCGAAAATATAGAATAAAAATTTTTCGTTCGAGGCTTTGTTTTCGAGAAAATCGACTTTGAATTTTCGCTCGGTACACGTGCACTTTATCGAGTCTCGTTATAACGGATCTCACTGTAGATCGTTGTCTCGATGGAAAAATTAAAAAAAAATTTTTTTATTCTATATTTTCGACTTCTTTTTTCGCGTAGGATCACCCCCTTTCCGCATGTACCACCAGTTACCAACCACCCTGTATAAGTTATGCTAATAATACTAATGCAAAGTAGCTATGTAATATTTAATGTAATGTAATATATTATATTATATATTTAGTATAACATAGTATTTATTAAGCTTCCTAATAAATGATATTTTATTAAGATGATAAAATCGAAAGAAACTCACGTTGCGTGATTCGTTCAGAAACCTACCTGCGGTAATAGTTTCTCACTTAGAGGAAGCCCTCGTGGTTCGGTCGGATAGAGAACAGAATGTTGCATACCCAGATGAATCGGGTTTTTTCCAGTCATCAAAGCGGATCTGCTTGGCGTGCACAATGCCGGAACGTAATGATTATTTAAGATGATACCATTGTATGCAAGGGCGTCGATGTTCGGCGTAGGAATTTGATCCGATCCGTGAAAGCTTACGTCGTTCCAACCCTATGCAATGATTTTAAATAAACAATTTTTAAGTAATTGAGAATATGATTATTATCGTCTTTTATTTTCAGTACATCTGAATGATATATTATTTAATTTATATTAAATATATATTAAATATTAATATATTGAATATAATTTATATTAAATATTAACACCAATAAATGAATATCACGAATATCATTAAAGCGGCACGATAAAAGTTGATATGGATTTTGCGAGAAATATTCTTAATAACTAAAAAGATACAAAATTTGTAATTCTTTAGTATATTTATAGTTTTATTTGCAGAATATCTTTCTTCGTATCTGATATAACGTTACTTTGTTTAATTATAACGTCCTTTTTTACGGATACGATATATCGATCCTCTGCTGTTATTTGTACATACCAGGTCATCAGCAAGAATAATGATGATATGTGGCTTCTGTTTAGTTTCCGGCGGTTGAAAGTTAATTTGCACTTTCGGCCGCGAAAATAAGGATGTGAAGAAAACTGTGCCCACGGCTGTTACTATTAACTCCGAGAGAAATAGCACGGTAAAGAACTGTAGTATCAATGCGAGGTTCATCTCGAAATCAGCTGCAACAAATAAAATAAAATTTCACATTCACAGAAGTTGATTACAGATCAAATTTAAAAACTGATCCAATCTATTAAGGTACCCATACAGTTCGTAGAATTGATTGTATAATAAATAGTTATAATTTGATTAGCTGCTATCACAAATATTGATTAAGTAAATTACAGGTTTGATTGAAAACGAAGTGTAAAGTTTCAAAGTACAAATACCAATAAAATACTATCTCGAGGTTGAAATTCCAACATAAAAGTTAATTACAGAAGGAAATAAATTAATAATTTAACAATAGTATAATACACAATAATGATAATTAATTAATTAAAGTAATTAAGTAAATTAATAATACAATATCGTACATGGTTGGTGATAGTAATACTCCAATATCAGATGTTTCTACGTTTAGTCCAGCACTTGTAACGATAGTACAGTGATGTAGTGCCATTGGCATTACTGATTTAAAAATCTCGAAGGCCTGGGCTTATATACGAAATGTTAAACAAAAGAAAAACAATTCTCTAATATATGAGCAGGCAATTGTTTAATCCAAGAGACTAAAGAAAAGCGAAGAGCGTTTTCTACCAGCGTTATTTACCTTATAGTATTTCAATCTATCTTCAGGTAAATCCATATATTGCCGCCCGTAAATATTCAACAGTAACAGTATTTGTTGCAACAGTATGTGAATTTGTATTAAAAAGTACAAATTAATGGCAAATTAGTAGTTAAAAACAGTACTTACGAAGTTAGCAAATTATACATTGAAATTATCTATTTAAAGAATTAGCTGTAGTATATATATCTTTCTTTTTAATCAAACAATTAAATATTAAATAAATATATAAATAAATAACAAATTAAATATTAAATATTAATAATTAATTACTCATCAATCAATCCACAGGACTTTTATTTGACGTATGAAATAACATCAGTAGTTGTATGAATTTAGAAGATCGTTTCGTCATCTCATTTATACAGAGTGGTCCGTAATCATTGATATAATTGGGTGTAGAGTAATTCTACGAGAAAAAATAAGGCGAAAATATGCAATAAAAGTTTATCTTATGACGTTTCGTTTCCGAGAAAGTCAGTTTGGAAATGTGATAACAGGTATATTTAAATCTGGCTAATACCAGACTGAAGAAAAGAAAACGATCGGTAGGAGTTCGGACAATTAAACAGTTTGAGCTTTCCAAATAATAAGATAGTTCCCAAACAATAAAATATTCGCGAGCTTTAACAAATATATTGTTGCAACTTAGCCCTAAGAAATCAACGTCATATATACAACGTCTACTCTTTCTAAGGTACGCTTAATTCGCTACTCTAAGAATAGAACTATTTTTTGTATTCACTAGAGAAGACCGAATTTTTACGGAGGAATTAAGTTTTGGACATTTCTCCCCATACTAAAGTTAGTCCTTACAGGTAGTGAATATGCTGGTCCGTGCTATAAACATCAGGATGGTCAACTATTCTAAACACTTTCACTGTACGAAGCTATCCTTCATCGATCAATAAAATTGATTACTGAGGTGTTACAGTTTTTCGCATATTTTGAGGCGACTAACGACGATAAAAATCACTTTGTCACTCGGTGATTAATCTATTAGCATTAGAATATTATACATTGGAAAATTATGTTAATTAATAACGTTCTATCGATGACACAATTTCAGCCGCGTTAAATGGATATGCATAAATATCTTTCAAACACGTGAGAGCGAAGGAAGAAAGTTCTTACGTTCATGGTAAAGGAGAAGAATGACTGTCCTGTATCCAACTATTCGTTGTAAGCTGTACATTTTTTCCGTTTATGTCCGGGTGGCATCTTTCCGTGGAATAAAAGAGATCAGCTTTGTTCGGCTGGTCTTTGCCAACGCGAGAACCGACTGACTGGGAAACTCAAAACGCGTTGGCTTATTACTACTTTAGATTTTCCGTATGGCTAGCGGCGAGGAGCAAAGGGAGGATCTGGAGCATAACGAAAGTGCTGTTCTGGGGGAGGAAAATGAAGGAGGCGAGTGCGAGAAGTCGCAGTGATGCGTCGTGTATGTATACGTGAAAATTCAACATTCCTTTCAAATCACTGTGGTTTTTGTGCATGTAAAATTACTATGCCATGGAAAAATCTTATTTAATAATCTTATGGTATTTAGGCAGAGAAAGAGAGAGGGAGAGAGAGAGAGAAAGAGAGAGAGAGAGAGAGAGAGACTTTTTAATAAAATAAATGTTAGCGCTAAGATAGTTGTTATTTAATAATATTCTCAAATCTATTCTGTTATTATTATTTATATAATGCAATGACACTAGTTGAGAACGAACAACTTTTTATCTCAAGTAACTAAGGTGATATAGCTTTTGATGTAGCATTTCGATTCGACCAATAATTCCGGTGGAATTATTATATTATATTAATGAGATAGTACATATTATGGGTTGGAACGGTGCCACAGTTTGGACAAATACGATTTGAATAATTAGATGGAAACACAAGTAAAGCTTGGAGTAGCCTGCGTCACGATGTAATTAAATTTTCAATCGGCATGACATTCAAATTGTCATAAGCAGAACGCTGCGAAAACGTTCGCTAATTGTCGCTAATTTCTTCAATTTGTTTCGATTGTTACGTTTCGCTGCTAGTTTTACAAGGAGTATTCCATTATTTCATATTTATCTATTTTTATGGAGTCAAAGCAAAATACTTGCACATATGAGATCGTGCCGATTGGAATATAATATATTTATATTATTACGTTACTTACTTAATAATATTTATTATGATTTAAAATTAGATATGTTTTTAGTCTTTGACATCTCGTATTTCGTTTTATTATAATTTATAATCACGATCTCATCGCGATCTCATGTACGAAGGCTATCTTTTTCAAAGAGTCTCTATATACGACCACCCGTGACTGCAGCTGATATAAAAAGCATATGCGCATTGCTATGGTTATTAATTGGATACAGACTTTTTGTAATTGAATGAAGATATTATTAAATAATAGAATCTTTATATGTATGCACCTATACAATGGATAAATTAATAAATGGACGTTGGATTTAACGAACCACTATTTATACATTATGATAGATAAATTATGATAGAAGGGATATACAAATATTTTTATTGTCTACTGTATATCATACTATATATACAAGAATGCACTTAATTATTGCTATGTAACTCTACTTAAATGAATGTAGTCGGCTTCTTTCAAATTAAGTAGCAAATTGACTCCGGTGTAAAAAGAAACGACGTAGTGAAACACGATTTATATTGCGAGTAAATTAACCGATATCAAAGATGTAGCTGGATGCGCGTTAATAATGTACAGTACGTGGAAAAAGTAATTAGCAGATGAATGAATTTGATGAAATACAAACTTATATTTAAATACTTCATCCGTTTGTATTCTGAAAGGTATTTATTTTGTAGAAATTCAATTTATTTATTACAAAGTTCATCATATTGTAGTTTTGTTATTTGATATCGGTATAAATATTGGAATAGCAAGGAAAATGTTTTTATGCAATTTTCTCCCAGATTTGGTAAAATATCTTATATAATTCTTTTCGATCTTAAATCCTCGAAGAATGTTTGATTTTTATGGTATTGACAAGAATGTCGTAGGTGCAACTTATTTTATAAGATAAAACGTGTTTTCTTTGTTTCTGTCATTTCTGGACTTTCTTTGAATACAAAATATCGTTGGTCCCTCTGTGCAGCCGTAGCAAATACTATCAAATCCCATATTCTAGAAGTTTGAAGTTTTAAAACATAAATTTCTAAAACTTTGATTTGTAATATGTACTTTTGTATTCCTTATATATTTCTTAGATTTGAAATTTCGTGAGAACGAAACCAATATTTACTTTTTCTCATCATTTATTACTTATTTAAATATTAATTGAAAGATTTGTAATTTAAATTTTTTAATCCAAACTATTCGAAGCTTTCAGATTCTAATGTTGAATTTAAAAATTTAGACGAGGAACCAAATTTAACTTATATTTTAATTATACATATATTGTCGTATATTTTAATTTCTCAACATACGAAACAAATCTTTAAGTATATATTATCTACCTAGTATTTATTTACATGTATCTATAGTTTAAATAGACAGACTTTAATAAATCTTATATCATCTTGCGAATGCTAATATGATATTTCAGTCAATGAAGAAGTTAACAACTATCGATACAATTAAGAGTTTACTAAAATTTTTCTTTATTCTATTGAATATTTGATTTACAATTTGATTTAGTATGGCGCTCGTTCGCTGTGTGGTATTATTTAACAGCCACGTCGCGAACAAGAGCATTTGTATATCGTATTGCAGACTTCAGTCGACGTTTGACTATATGGGGTCGCATTGGATGGTTCTCGATCATTAGGTTACGCGCACAAACGAAAAATTGTCGCGCAACATTTTTATCGCTTTCACTCGCATCAATCAAAAGTTCAGTTTCTCCTCCTTCGAGGTATTAACAAACGAGTCATCGCGTTGTCCATATTTAAAACGCTTACCGTGCTTTCGTAAGTGAAAAGATTGTGGCGCGAAAAATTGTCGCTAGTACGCTCATAGTTTTTGTAGTCGACGCGTGTACCGGAGAGGTTAAGATGAGTGAAACGTAACAGGATTTATTTGTAAACGACGTGAACGGAGTTTATGCACTGATTCGCGTAGTAAAATGTGTACATAGTACACGCGACACTACCTGATTTTCATTAGTTTACATTCACTGCAGTAAACTCGTTTCGTGCCTAATTTACGCATTTCAATTTTTCGAAACTCGATGGATATCTTATTTGTTTCTGACACTTTTTCATTAGCACACGCATTTTTGCTTATTGTGTATACCTAAAAACGAGGTTATGTCATAGACATAGTCTTGTACTTTTACTTCCGCGAAAGGTAGAAAATAGTTTCTTACGAACGTAAAATGAAAATGGACTACATAGTTTTCTTAGACGGTAATTTATTCGAAGTGAGTGCATCAACGAAAACCAGATTTACTGATGACGAAGCTGTTACTTTCTACGAATTATTTTACATTTTGCAAATATCTCAAGGTAATTAAAATTTGTTTGAAATTTTATTTCATTTTATCGGAACCTTTATTTTATAATTTAGTTCCATTGGATTCAATAGATTCGTTGTAATGGCTGCTCGATGATCCGACTACATATTTCGAACGCGGCATGTATTTTAATTGTTGTTGATAATAGTACCTAATAAAAAGTAATCGACAAAAGTAGTATAAAGTATAAATATTAATTTTGTAGATGTTTTTTGTGCAACAATAATGTATTGTGTTAAGTATATAGTTAAGTATTATAGCAATAGTTACTAGATACTAATTAATATTTACTAGTTACTATAAATTTAGCGAATAATAATGATTATTCCATTTACTTAATTGTTCTTCCAGTTTAAAAATAATTGTAATTCTCCATAAAGGAAAAGAAATTGTTATACATAAATATTAAATTGTTGTTGGAATGTAATTTAGAGTATATATCCACAGCAATAAGTCATATATATTACTTTGAAAAGAATCAGATATGGAACAGTGATTAAGGAAGTAGGTAAATATAAGGTATAATTACATACTCGTTAAAAAAGCAGAGGGAAAGTAGTAGTATTTTTTTTAATAAACTTTAGAGACATAATAGAAAGTATTAAGAAATAAGAGTGATACGTAAAACGCTTTAGACATAATATGTTTTACTCATTTACATCATACGCAGCCGTATTAATTTTGAAATTATTATATATATAAGATATGAATTCACATAATAATCTTGAAGTTATAATACATAAGATATTAATGAATTGCTAACATTACAATTTTCACATGATTAAAATTACAATGTTTTAAAATTGCAAAAATGCAAATTTTCAGAATTAATTTTACTAATTATATTTTTATAATTATCGATATAATGGAATTATTTTTATACAAATATCGATGTAATATATTGAGTATATAAACTGAATGTTTCTTGGTTACGTTTAACCTACCACCTTGTGCTCAGGAATCAGTTTAAAAACAATCAATTATCTAGGCGAGATTTCGTGTAAAATTCACATGAAACGATAATTGGAATTATTTATTTATATTTATATTATTATTTATATTATATATATTTAATAAGGTACATAAGAAGGCAAGAACTTACCTTAAAATATAATGGTACACTTTCTTGTTTGCCAGACTGAAGGAGACTGCGATTTATCTAATTCACGCTTAAGTTGCGCGTTCCTACAACCTCGAGAATAGTTTTTGTATTTCGTCCATGAACGATTGTGACTCGAAAGGAAATAATCGAATCCACTGTGGTACTATGCACTATATGAAAAAAATTATTCTGGTTTAACGAATTTCTTAAAATAAATATCAATGTTGCTTTTCGTGGACCACTTTCTTCTTTTTTAAACTCTGTTATATAACTTTGTTATCGAGTTTTTCGTATCGTATAATTAACTATTTATTCTTCCTCAGAGCTCATAATTGCGTAATTCTTTAAAAAAAAATCATCTTAAACATTTGCAGTTTATTTAAATCAATTTCATAACAGATAAGTTTGCGAGAGATTTTGCGGTATTACTAAATGAAATAAAAAAGTTTGCTAGAGTGCAATGAATAGAAAGAATAAAATTAAGCAGAGTTTTTGCACATACTTCGTGTTTATTCGATTGTCGACGTGTGATTAAAAAATGAGTAAAACAACACGCTTTTTTTCGTATTTTCGCGTAAACTTACTAAGCATATTCGCTGAATGGGCTTGCGTTTTCAAATTCTACGCTCCATGGAATAACTTTCAATTAATTCAAACCATTTAAATTCATTTCAAACTATTAATTCGGCAGAATATGAAGTTATGAACGGATAACTGCAACTATCTGAGTAACTTGATTCCTGTTCTTTTCCATTTAAGTCAGCCACTGTATTTGACGATTATAATGCAAAACTCTTTCGTTTCATCTAGATTGAGAAAGTTATGAAGTTCTTAGCTACTGTGTGGTTAATACTGTCTTCCACTCCATACCATTCTGCGAAATCATGGATTTTCAAATCGACGCTTGCTTCCAGAAATTTAGTTTGACTCTATACCTATAGTTAAATTGATTCGATAAATATTTCATCTAATTTCTTGTTCGCCAAGGATTTCACTCCATGAACATATACTTTAAAACTATCGTAATGATTAGTACAATTTTTCTACAATTAAGAAATCTATATAAGTTGAACAAGAAATTAATCGATATTACTTGCTCATCAAGGAAGTATTTACACACGAAGGAAATGTTTATAATTACATTGTCTCGTGGCCTAAAAATCTCAAACTCGACATATTTTACAGCGTTTCTACTAAGTGCATAGAAAAGAATAAAACAAAATTACAAACTCCTACTTTCTTCTTACAACTGGAACGAATATAAAATTCTGAATCACGGTCAATAGAATTTCAAACAAAGAACATATCTGAATACTTGTATCACAACGATCGATGTTACGAATTTTTAAATTGAAAATGAAATAATAAATTCGATACCTATTATAGCCTGACTCGTTACATATCTTTAACAAAAATATAAAAATATAAGAAAATAAACATAGATAGTATAGATATCTTTCTATTGCAATGTTATCTATTGTATTCGTTTCTTTGCTATCATCTAAAAAGATTTTAAAATTCTTTTCTATGGTATTATCAAGAATTATGATTTTTAACTTGGAAATGTCTGCATATTTCCATAACTGTACGATTTTAAATAGATTCTATAAATTTCATAACGTAGAATTTACTTATGATCTATAACAAACAAATAACAATTGTTATTTATATTTTGCATCGTGTTAGTTGCCTTTAATTGCCTTTCACTTTTCAAATTCCATTGACGAAAAACATGCAAATCACTGACAGCTCAATTGTTGGCGAAAACTCCATATAATTCGTTACGCAAGTGCAAACCAATTTCAGTCAAAGAACATAAATCTGCACGGAACAGAGCATTTCAATGTTAGGTTAATATCTCTATTGTACCTTGACCACATAGTTATTTACGCTATTATTGTTCAACAAAGCGGTCAGTCATCAGCAGTAAAGGCGTTTTACGTGTTGTTTCTGTTTTTAATTAGTACATATAGCGTGTCGTAAAAAATTGGAACGGTTTACGACGTCGAAATAATTCGAAATAAAATAACTTTTGTTAGTTACTCAAGGAAATAGTAGTGCAACGTGATATTAACAATACGATGAGTTTGAGAATAGCAATTTAATGTAATTTATGCAGCAAAATCTTCTGTCGGAATTTCTTTTTTCAAGCAATTTGGATTATTGCATATATATATATTTTTATAGATTTTTTTAGATCATTGCATATCGTAGTAACACTTGTTTCTTGTTGTACAAGAAAATAATTCTATAGCACTTGTAATAGTTCTAAGGTTAAAGTTGGGGAGCTTAAGATTAACGACGAGGCATTATATGAAGGGACGATATAAAAATAGCATAAACAGTAAAATCTCACTTATCCGAAATAATATGAAAAAACAAAATTGTTCGGATAATTGAATGATATCACTTTTCTCATATAAAATTTCACTTCTTCAAATATAGATTAAAATTAACTGGCAGTTTCTTTAAATATTTCTGGATCCCATATCTTTTTGGCTGCTGAGTCTTATTATAATTCTTTCACCATAAATAACTGCATATATTTATATTCTTTTTGTATTTCAAACTATCGAAACGCTTTTTCCAATGCCTCGGATACTTGGGCGTCAGAAGGCACCTCTCCATTGCCAGTAGCGTTCACTGTTTCCATTTCTATGAAATCGTCTCTATCGAGATGAAAACATTTCGTTGCGTTAGTATATTTCAGATATTCTACTGTTGCCAGGGAAATCTACCTGCTTTAGACAATATTCGATATCAAGTTTGTGCTTTTTAATGTCGTCATCATGGCTTTTTCAACGTCATGTATGTTTCCTGATCCCGTTGCACTCACTTCACTCTTCAATTTTCTAATTATGTTAGAATGCTGTTAGTTTCATATTAAATTCTTCCAATCAGAATTCACTGAATCGAATAAAGCAAAGGATACATTGTGCACGAACAGTAATAAAATATGTACATATTTGAAACGGAAAAAGGTATTCAGTGGTGGGCATAATTAACTTAATAATTAATTATGGAAAGTATATGAATTTGTTAACGAAATAGAATGACTGGTTAATAAGGATTAGAGCATTAATAAAATGTGATCTTCGTAGTAGCCTATTAACATCATTAGTCGCCAATAAGTAAATTTGATTAAACGTCGAAGGACTAACAGACGTTAAAAGCGATAGAAGATCGCAGATAATATAAGAGATCTTGATAATTATGTGAATGTTGAAACTCGAAATGTTCCTGTATATAATTTCATGGGAATATTGATATAATATTTCGGGTGTCGTATCTTTACGAGTGTCCTCGAATTAGGGATCGAAAGCTTTAATCTTGGCGAAAGATTCGTACGTGACTGCCTTGAACGAGGTGGCCGGGATACATTTTCGAAATGCAACAGCTGCGTCGATTTTGAGCGACACGTGCTACAGCTATGAAATATGCCATCCTGAGAATCGTTTTGTCATGAGAATCGGACGTGTTATCTTGGTCGAATGTGGGGGATTATAGTTGGAAGACGAACGGTATAGAGGGTGCAATAAATTAAGCGGAGATTTTGTGATTCTTAACGAATGAATGACACGTACGTTTATTTCGATTATACGAATTTTTGGTACCTGTATTTATTCCATCTTATTTACATATTTTACATATTGTTCATACACATTACATGTTATCATTATTTTATTTACATGGAAAATAATTACATACATGAATTTTTATTTACGCGAGAATAATTTGTAATCTAGGGACCTTATGAATTTAAAATAATCCTTGTAACTAAGAGATTATTGTTTTTGTAGTAACATCCGAGCTACGGATTTTATATACTTACATTTTTCGTTCGTTAGCTTGGTTTTTTAATAACGGTGTATTTACTGTTAGAACTCATATGTGTGTTATATTGATGTAAAGTATTCATTATTTAAGAATATCTATTAAATATTATATTTCATTGAATTAAATCATATTATTACTGAGCGGATTTTTGGAAATAAAGTTATTATTTTAGTAGAAAGGAAATCTGAACACACCCGGTATATAATGCGAAGCTGTAATACGCGAAAGAAGTAGTAAATGAGCTGTACAAAAGGCAGAATGCATTATTTATTTAGCGATCAAGGATCGAAGATAACGACGCATGGAAAACTTCTCGAGCATCTGTCTGAGTGAAAATAAGAGTCGTGTGAAGTGAATTTTAATGCGCGCTAGATTTTCATCGCTTTATCGACGATTCCGTTTCGTGATCGCGTGCTCTAAAAATCTTGTTTCTAGTTTGTTTCTCATTTGACTAAATAAATTCACAAAATACGTTGTACATGAATATATGTAGCGTAGCATCACGTTAAAGAATCAGAATAATTTGAAATCGACTTTCACACGAAGATCGAAATTAATTTAAATGATCCGTTTTATCTACAATACAGTGGACTATCGTTGCTACGATAAACAATTAATTGAGAGTTCGGTCTTCTTTGTCAGAATAATTTGATAACGAAACTGTAAAAAATGTTGCCCCTTTCACACAATTACAGTGGTGAACAAAAGAAATCTTATAAGATAAGATGTACAAAAAACAATGTAATTTTGTTAACTGGACCTAAATTCAATAAAAGCGATCTAACGCAAAATTGATGACTGTAACGAATACCTGTGAAAAATTTCTAGTCCTTGTAAAAAATGCATAGCGTGTTCTTCTATCCGTCACTGTAGGTTTACTTTCCTGAGTGAATGCTTGCTCGTGGTTGCACCACTAAGGTGTGTTTAGATCAAGCTGTAGCAGCACATGATTCAACGGAAGATTTGAATCGGAAGAGACTCATATTATTCTGCCTTGGAATACCAACGTTGTTTTGGTGTCTAGGTTCGAAGGAAAACGAACTCCGGACAAAATATTATCGCTGTTATTTGTAATTGTCAATCGGAGTTACATTTGAACTTTTTATAATAACACCGGTCGATACAAATAGACGAACGTGCTCTCTAAAACAGTCATTATAGCGAGTCATTATAGCGAGTTGAATAGTAGCATTGAGCGAGCGACGACTATACACTATCATACACTATCTCTGTACTTGTACTTACAGTGATTTTAATATACATTGACTATTACAATTTTATCACTCGTCTCTTTATTAAACAAACTAACACGTAGTTTGCTCGTTGTTTGCTCGTCAAAATCGAAATCGAGAATCGATGACTGTTTACGCTAAACGTACTACGTTCTTGCTCGTTTGGTCTAAACTCACCTTTAGATGGTTTCGAACCGCGTCTAAATTAATTTCATAAGAAATGGAAGCTCTGATACGGCTTTGTCGGTGTTTGCGAACATCGACTCTGGTTCGTGCAAAGTTAAATAGGATTAAGAGTAGGTTATGGAGACATGTACTCCTTCTGCATTACGAAACTCCTTAGTTTGGTGATCATTCGCGGCGCTAATAGTTCCTGTCCCTGTTGTTCTACGCTTTTCTAATTTTATTAAACACGCATCGAGTTAATTGTAAAAATAAGAGGGACTACGTTGTACATTTGTTATTACGATAATAGGAACATTGATTTCATAAAATGCAGTTCTAATTTTTTAATGGAAATAAATATATCTTTCGTTAGTCGGCGCAATAACAGCCATAAACGAGAAAAAGAAACGCGAAATCATGCAAACCATTCGAAAAACCTGCTCGAACCTCATAAACAATAATAGATATATAGTACTTTACCTGGATTTCGGCCCACCAAGTTATACCTGGAAACAAGAAAACGGACACCATAAGCAAGGAAGCAACAACGGGTTCATTAAACAATAGAAAAAAAAATAAAAAAGCAATAGAAAAACCAATCCCTTATGAAGACCTCCTCGGTTCGATCTACAATATCGAGAAAGGGAATGGAACACGACAAAAGGAACAAAAACAAACGCCCATTCTCAACTTAAATAGAAAAGGAAAGTCGACTATGACAAGGCTCAGAATTGGACACACGAAAATCACTCACGAATACCTCCTATGCAAAACAACACCAATAATTTGCACCTTGTGCAACCAGGTAACATCCATATAAGATAAGGGTAGCTGCTATATGCTAGATAATAACATCTTCTATCTGAACCCAAAGACTTAAGTACAAATTGAATTGAAAGATCGCTTTGATATCAAAGAATCACATCATAGACGCTCTAAATTAGCTGAAGGAAATAAAGGACAACGAAACGAAATAAAAGAAAAAAAAGAAAATATTTTTTCTCTTAATTATTTGGTTCAGACGTTTTGGTACAAAATAAATATGTAAACTCATGAGTTGTAGTTGTAAGGCTAGCATCGAAGGTTACTTGTAAGAAAAGGTCGTGAACAATCTCGATAGCCAAAAATGATACATAGTATTAGTATTTTCTTTTTTTTTTTAGCTATGATCGCTCACATCAAAGGAGCGCGACTATCCTTAATTAAAAAGAAAGATTAGAAACATGTAATATGTAATATGTAACGAATAATTACAAAAGGGTAAAAGAGATCAGTATGAAAGTGTACAAAAAGGTAGCCTCGAAGGCTCCAACTTCCAGCTGAAATTGAATTTCGTTCAGCCTTTGTTAAACGTAACCTCTGGTCGTCCCTTTTCCATTTACCCTTCGTATCAATTCATTCTCGAGATGGGAGCAGGTGGTATTGAAAAATAGATACAGCCGAAATCTTAAAGGAATCGTTAGCGGTTTCGCTCAAAGTAGACAGCGCGAGGACACTACGTTGAGATCTCTTCAAGAAACTTTTCTCGTTTCAGTCCCTGCCTTTTCGTACCAAGATTCAGCTTCGCAAACTCTTCGAAAAACATTTACAAACAAAAGTATAGCGATAAGGAGTAAGGTTTAATTTGTTTGTACTTCTGGTAAATATTTGCATGTGCTTTAAAACTGCGTTAGAGACTGCAAGTTCTGCTCGAAATTACAAATGTTATGTTCGAACAACTCGTCGAATAATATATATATATATAAAATAGAAGATGTTTAATTAATTTAGATGTGGGACGTTTTCAAGATTATTTGAAGCTCAATTTTTTTTTAATTAAAAAAATATATTGTTTTCTGTAGATTCCTATTAAGAATTCGGTTAATCAGATCCTTATGAGGGAAAAGACGAAACTTTTGTACTCAATATTTTTTTTACAACCGTAGTTTCGATATTTCCTCGGTGCTGGAGTTCATAATGTGTTTGGAATAAATTATTCAAATCCTCAATAGTAACAAATACTCTTGTTCGTATTGTAGAATTCGAATAATTCTACTGTTAGGAATAGATTTTTATTCGGATGATAATGTATTCGATACGAAGAAAGGATTTTTTAGAAGGGACAATATTGAATATATTATCCGTGAGAAATTATTTTACATCTTTCTATGCGTGGTAAGATTGTTTTCTGGAATTCTGCCAAGATCAAGACTCTCGAACGATAATCGACTTCAAGAACTTGAAAGGATTCTGTCTTATCCGCAGTGACGTTTTCCATCATGTCTCCGTTAAGGTAGTACGCAATTTCCGGATCTTCCGGGAAGAACATCTTCCGATGAAGACCATCAAAACCTCGTCAATTGAGCAGGAAATAATGAGAAAATTACTTTACGCGTTTATTAAGTCTCGATGCTTGAACGAGGACTAAAACGGAGGAATAGTTTCTCTCACGTAGAATGTACAGTTATCTTTTTAAGAAACTTAAGAATTACATTTGATTAATAATTTAATCGAATTGTCATAAAGACCGTCAGTTTATTAAATCTTTTTAAGATAAAAACGCTTATATCGCGTATTTATTCTCAACAATATTCGCTAACGAAATAAATAATTTTATCGTGTGTCTCGTTCTTTTTTCATATTTGTTGAACTATTTTGACGTATATATAGAATAGGTGAAATATAAGTCGATAATTCAAGATCGAAATCTGAATTTACGAGTGGCGTGATAAATTTGGCGCACAACGAAGATGGCTTTAAAAAAGAATCTTAAGAAAGTTCTGTTGCTCGGTTATAAGCGAAAGCATAGGCAGAATAGAAGACAAAGGACCAGGTGTCAAGGACGATATCGAGAACCCTTGAAAGCGTTCGCGATCAATCGTCACTGGTTTATCTCCATTTCGCTAGACTGCATTCTTGACTTACGATCGAGGCTGTGCCAGCAGATCGATGAACATCTGCGAGATAAACAGCGGAAAACGGGAGAAATATGAACGAAAAATCGAGAGGAGTTTGAGAACCAACAGACATATTTTTCGATCTGAGATCTTTTACATACCTGTTCGTATGAAAGCGCGATTAAATTTATTTCAAAAAATTAGAAGCCAATGGGAATAAAGTACAATTTTAAAGATAATACATTATTCGGTGATAGAACTTTTCTACGAACGAAATAATTATCTTCGGGAGATATGTATACTTCAAAAGTTATATCGATCAATTCCATAAATGGAAAAGTAAAAGCAATTGATATTATATACACTATTTTTAAATTAAATTAAATAGTCGAGTAGAGAGTGTAGATTTAGGTATATTTTATTTTATTTCATTATTATATTATTCTTCGTATTATATCTTTTTTTTACATTATTCTGTTTTATTTATTATATCGTAATATTACATTATCTTGTGAGTAATCCATTAGTAATACGAAGGAGGAGAGGTGCGCAAGTAAGTGAGTAATGGATTAATAATTATAATTATTGGAAACTTAACAGCTAATTGTAACGATAATTCTGGCTAGTAAGTAATTGACAAAAAGATAACTAAGTACTTAAATATAACTTAAATACCAAGAATTACTAACTACAATACAATAAGAACAAAAACAATCAGACAGACAAGATCTAAAGCGATATAAGGAATTGTTGGTGTGTGTTTAAGCGAGATGGTTTTAGAAAAAAGCTATGCATGCTAAAAGTATGTAGTATCATGCAGTTGAAGCAGCTAAAATAACCGTAGAATGTACGACGATGTTCAACTTGCAGTAGTTCACAACGACGTACATTTTTGGATGGAACATTAAGTATAAATTTCTTTATAATGTCAGGACCGATTATTAGATCAGATGTATAGGGTGATTTATTTTAATTTTTCTTTTACCTTGATCAAAGTAGAGAGAGTCGAACAGTGTATAGGATGTTTTAAAAAACGTGGACAAGAATTTGAGTATATAAGTTGTGTCGTTCAGGAGCCACGTTGCTCAACTCTATAAATTGAAAAGTAAAATAAGTGATGATATATCGTAAACAAATTTTTTTCAAACCTACCTTTTAACAAACGAACTCATGGCGGTGGATAATCAATGTTTCCTAAAAATCGGGCATCGATTGTGTATTTATATAATAAACTTAAAAAATTGACAAAGAACGGGGTTGATCAGTTACACCCTTTTTTTATTTATAAACTCGTAATAATTCTTTTTCTCCTTTAACGTTTATCTCTTCAAGGTTGCTTCTGTATTCGATATTGACAGACCTTGCTGTTCAAAATTCCATTATACCGTTAGTCGAAACGTACGATTTTGGTCTCAAGGTGTTTCTCGTGGCAGAACTTAGTCGCGAAAGTAATTTCGGTATATTCGAAAGTCGAGAAGTCAATTCGATAGGAAACTTTTCGCGCAAAGCGCCGGTGTATCATATTATTCACGGGAAACTTTAAAGCAGAATATTGATTAAAAACGACGCTTTATAATACGAATTTCAGTTTCAAGAATATACCAAAGAGAAGAACAGAATGTTCAAGTAATTAAACGACAGGTGAAAAATATTCGTACATTCTCCAACTTGCTGCATTTTTTGCTGAATCTTCGTTATCGCAGTTGGGAATGACTCTCTCGTTGGTTTGTTTTTATCTTCGTTACGTTAATTACTTATTTGCCAAGATAAAGGCATTTTGTGGTATTTTATTCGAAAGCTCGAAAAGTAAATCTCACCGAGATGATTTTTTGCTGCGCTGTGTTTGCGCGACGAATGTTCGCAAATTCATTTCGCCAGACGATGAGGCGACCCCGAATTGAGGGTTCTCAGGAAAGTAGAAGATTTTCGTGAGCATCGTGGGCCAAGCAAACATGGAATATTGCAAATGAAACTCGGCTCCGTGCCTATTCGTATCTACCTTTTTCTTGTCTTGTGTGCGAGGCAAGTTTTGACTTCCTATTTCAAATTCTTTTCTTCTTTATTTAATGATTCTTTGCTCACTTATCGCCTTTCAATTTTTCATACAACCCGAAAAATATAATTTCCACTAATACAATTTCCGCGAAAAGACATAAAATTGAAATCAGGTATGCAGCGTTCAAATAAAAAGTGAACAACAGTTTCGTGTGTCTATAAAATTAATTTGTTTGTCGAGTATACAACGCTACTGTTCAAATATCGGGCCTCCAAATACTTTGAGTACACATGTTTTCGTGCTTGTTGATTGTGTTTGTACATGTTAATTGCTCTAACAATCGTTAAACGATGACAGACTACGTTACGATTGTTCTTCCCTTCTAAAACTATCGGGTGCTTCCAACATAAACAGTTCAACACGCTAGAACGAATTAACAATGTACAGCGCAATATGTTTACGCGTTGCAATTGAATATGAAAATATCAAATTTCGAATGTATCTTTTTTATTTGGAAATTAACGTACATAAATAGCTCGTGATAAATTTAAATACGTTCTATCGAGTTTCAACTTTGAGCTAGAAGCTGATAAATCTAAATAACTTTTATATTCGCATATACCTTTATTCTCCAATGAAATATTTTTTCATCGTATTCTATATTTCATTTTCACAGAATTTTCACTCGAATTTTCATAGTCGCATAAAATTACCATTAGGTGATTTAAAATTTACGATTTAATATACTTGGTCCTGATCGATCAGTATCTATGTAAATGTTACGATACATCGATGTGCAAATACCTTTTGCGACCACTGTATATCGATAGCAGTCATTCCAATTACGACTAGAAGAGTTGAGAAAATTGTGGAGTCCCTCTTGACAGATTACGGTAAATCGAGGTATAAGTTTATCCTTGATTGTGAGAAGCTCGTTAAAGCTTCGTATCGATCGGACCAACTACTTTCTCTGTCGAACAATACAACGGAAAAAGAATAGAAGGCGGAAGAATTTGATGTTCGGTTGGCCAATTCTGCTTCTCTTAATCTTCAAGAATGTACCTGCAGTTGAATATCTTGACAGTGTATTATTTTCTGTAATTTCGCTGGAAATCTCAAATCGATGGGATTACAAAAGAACGACGAAAAAGCGCAAGAAACGTCGCTTTTTTCCGCGTATCTCGGACACGGAGCTTTCTGCAGCGGAGATTTAGTGGATCTCGGGAGAATACTCTGAGGCAAAATTGAACGTTTTCGAAGAAGAATTTTAGAACGCAGATCGGTGTCTTTGCTCATCTTTTTTGCCCGATGCTCAAGTGGAAGTATCGAATTCAAATATTTGATGTCACATATATGTAAGTTAAGATATGTTAGTATGGCGATGAAACGCATAGACGTTAAATCTATGAATTAAATATCTCAGCGCTGTATCGTAACGAATCCAGCTACTTGTAATAAACAATCACCAAATAACAGATAAGTGAACAATTAACAACAGTATTTACGATTATAACAATAACGATCTATGCCTACTATTATGATACACAATCCATCTAAATGCTTCACCTTTTTCAACGAAGTATCAGGCGTTAAAAAATAAAGAAATATGTGATATTAGAAACTGACAAGGTAATTAAGAAAATCAATACAAAAATTAATAAACATTTTAGTGAAGGTAGAATAAAAGAGTTAATTGGAACGATTCATAAAGACTGTAAATATAAAAACAAAAATGGTATGACCATTAGCTCTTCTCCTATAAAGGCTTGATCTCCTTTTCCAGAGGAAATCTCCCTGAAGATTGTACTTGACTTCCGTTTCAGATTGCCAGTGTATAATTTAACTTTCTCAGAAAAAAAAGAAAGAAGCAAACCGGGTTCCTGTTATGAGATCTTAAAAGCGCCTAAAACTTCTGTTTCTTTTTCTTTGCGTTCTTTTTGCAAAAAATCAGCAATGCTCGTAACAAGTAGGTGTAGGCCCGACTTGTAGAGATAAAAAGAGAAGGAAATAGGAAAAAAGAAGGACGATGAAGAGAGATAGTGTGAGCTGGACGCGAGCTTGCTCGACTGAAGCCTCTTTACCTAAGAACTTTCGCAGAGTACTTTCGATGCTTTTCCACGATCTCGAGTATATTCCACCTTCCGTTCAACATTCCGCCGCTTCTGGATCGAGTACTGATTAATTTCATTCGAAACACCGACGTTTTATCTCGTTTCGTGGAATATAAATGAAGAAGCTGTTCGTAGGGATCATTTCGAAATGTCAGAGTAGACTTTTCCTTCTCTTCTTTTACATGTGTGAATATCTGTTTGTTCGTGATGAAATAACGTTCCGTGTTTGAGATGCGAATGTGTATATACAGTGGTGGACAAAAGAAAGCTTGAACTACTTATTTGTGTATAATAATTTTGTACTAAATTTTCATTACCACGTTGATAACGTTCGCTTATTCTAGACACACACATACGCGCATTAATTATATCCACTAACAAGTTAATCGTTCTTATCAATCACGAGCCCTTTTTCTAAAATCGTGGCTTTCTTTCTACTACTTATCTCTTGAATTTATCTTTCACACTCCGCTGTATCATTCAAATTTAGTTGAAAATTTAATCCCCATACTCGACAGTTGACGCACCGATCACCGACTCGTCGAACTGACATAAAACCGTCGCCCGGTTCGTCCAAATACTACTATTACTCTACCGTAACTCAAAGCAACAATGCATCAACTCATCATACCGCGGATATTCAATTAAAATGAATAATTACGCAATTATTAATTTCTATAACTATCTGACTGATCTATATAAGCACACGTTCGCCACATAATACCAATCGAACCTATCAAAACCAATCTATCTCCTCCGCTCTCTTCCCTATCCACGTCCTTCAAATAGCTTCCAGCCTCCCCCAAACCCTGCTCCCCGCCTCTTTCACCCAACAAAGACTTGGTAAATTTCATCATCGAAATGGTTCGATTGTCTTAAAGAGAGTCATTCTCGTCGGTTGCGCGGTATAAAAAGGGCAGAGTATCCTTTTATGATTCCTCGGGAATTTCCGGGTTCATTCCACCGTCGATGAAAATCAACGGGCTTGGCGTTAGCGTATATACAGGTTAAGAGGGAAATTCTTTCCTTGAGGTTTCGCGGTTGCAACGCCGAATATAGGTTATCGAGGGTATAAGGCGAAAAGAGGGTATCTGCGACGGAGGTCGAAGTCAAAGTGTAGGCAGGTTGGAAGAGGAAACGAGACAGACACAAAGGGGCGAAGGTGGGACAAAGAAGATTCCTGAATATCGCTGACGATGCCATCTTGGAGCACCCTTCATGCGGAGTTTCTCCGTTTAACTCGCTGTTTCCCTGGCATCCTTCTTTCCCATCATCCATCTTTTATCGTGCTTTCACGGGCCGGCTCGATCTTCCGATACCTGGGAAGAACATGCGGCTGATCCGAAAACGTGGTGAAAACGAAAACCTGTACAGGTCCCATACGTAGGGGCGCTGCCTACGAAATACCTTTTACCTTTATGATCACATCTCGCGATTTTATCCGATTTAATACACGCCCGACGAGCATCCAGCTCAAAGGATTCATTGAAGTTGGAAGTCCTTTCGGCTATTTCCTCTTCCCTTCTAACCTTTCTCTTGATAGCGAAGGTGGTGCAGGTAAAACCTGCATCAATTCCTAATGTGTTTTAATTGTTCTCCGCTGTGTATCATTTATGGTGATCTTCTTCTTCTTTTTTTTTGTTTAATCGTTCTTAACATTTGATTGTTCCTTGTGGTGTGTCGTTCAACTTTCATTCAATTATCCTTCACGATATCTTTTGCGTGTATCATTTATCGTAATCTTTTTCTGTTTAATCGTTCTTAATGTTTGATTGTTCTTTGCGATGCATCGTTTATCTTAGACTCTTTTCGTTGAATTGTCCTTCGCGATATCCTTTCTGTGTATCATTTGTCGTAACTTTTGCTTGACCTCGATCTTATAGATTCTATGTAAGAATTTTTATTTTTATATTACGCAAAGAAGTAGCAGGTATACAATAAGCCTTCTTTTACACAACGATACACACGTGCGACATGTGTATGATGGATACCGATTATACATCGCCTTCATAATAGCTTTCATAATATCATACATCGCGATATATGTATCGGTGTGTGAAAGAGGCCTAACGCTATCGGACACTCAAAGAGTTCATACATTTTTGAGAATAGATATTTCATGAAGTTTCTTCATAATTACAAATTTTTTTCCAAATTCGTGCATACGTAATACGCATACGTAGTGTGCATACATATAAAGTGTACGTAATAGAATACGTAAATAAAAATATTCCGCCTATAGGAATTGAGAAAAGGTATTTAAATCGATAATCTCGACATTATTCTTGAAATAATATAATTATGCGTGACACGTTAATGTGTATATCTATTAGAAAGATTTGCTTTAGTCTCTTTAAATTTTATACTAATACGATGCGCTATTGTTATACTAACAATATGCGAACGTTGCTCGCTTTTCTTTTCCTTTATCAGCATTTGATAAAAGCTAACGAAAGTGTAAACCAGCATTCGTTCGAAGTTTGACGATTGCTTGCCGAATCGGAAATCGAACACTCGAATGCTGTAAGAATGCTCCAAGGACGTTTGTTCGATTCTTTTAGATATTATAATCTGTATGAACGTTTTCTCGCGTTTGCCGTGAAGGAATGGGACGTTCTTAGAGCACTTACATACTTATATATTTACATGTGTACTTATGTGGTTCTATATCGTCAATATATCGCTGATGATACAAGGGGGGGGGCGGGGCTCTATAATCCATCAAGCAGCACCAACAAGAACAGTAAAAAAATATATAAAACGTGTTATCAAGGAAATGGTTTTTCGCCAGAACCCGCAGATGTTCCTCAGCGATCCCTTCGAAATCGTAAATGAATCCTACAGGCATTCCTCTGGCAGATAAGGGGAAGATAGTTCTGCCATTTAGTACCCAGTCAAGATCAATCTGAATCCTAAACGACACGGATAGATATGACATACAATTTACTTTTTTCTATACATGTAGTTTTTACATTATAAAATTTTAAATTTAAATTCCATCGTATGCTCTTTGATATAGTAAAAAAATACTATTTATGTCATATATATATAATATATATAATATATATAAGAAGATATCTTTTCTGGAACATCTGTCATCAATTCTTTATAAATAAATAAATAAATAAATAAATAAATAAATAAATAAATAAATAAATAAATAAATAAATAAATAAATGAATGAATGAATGAATGAATGAATGAATGAATGAATGAATGAATGAATGAATGAATGAATGAATGAATGAATGAATGAATGAATGAATGAATGAATGAATGAATGAATGAATGAATGAATGAATGAATGAATGAATGAATGAATGAATGAATGAATGAATGAATGAATGAATGAATGAATGAATGAATGAATGAATGAATGAATGAATGAATGAATGAATGAATGAATGAATGAATGAATGAATGAATGAATGAATGAATGAATGAATGAATGAATGAATGAATGAATGAATGAATGAATGAATGAATGAATGAATGAATGAATGAATGAATGAATGAATGAATGAATGAATGAATGAATGAATGAATGAATGAATGAATGAATGAATGAATGAATGAATGAATGAATGAATGAATGAATGAATGAATGAATGAATGAATGAATGAATGAATGAATGAATGAATGAATGAATGAATGAATGAATGAATGAATGAATGAATGAATGAATGAATGAATGAATGAATGAATGAATGAATGAATGAATGAATGAATGAATGAATGAATGAATGAATGAATGAATGAATGAATGAATGAATGAATGAATGAATGAATGAATGAATGAATGAATGAATGAATGAATGAATGAATGAATGAATGAATGAATGAATGAATGAATGAATGAATGAATGAATGAATGAATGAATGAATGAATGAATGAATGAATGAATGAATGAATGAATGAATGAATGAATGAATGAATGAATGAATGAATGAATGAATGAATGAATGAATGAATGAATGAATGAATGAATGAATGAATGAATGAATGAATGAATGAATGAATGAATGAATGAATGAATGAATGAATGAATGAATGAATGAATGAATGAATGAATGAATGAATGAATGAATGAATGAATGAATGAATGAATGAATGAATGAATGAATGAATGAATGAATGAATGAATGAATGAATGAATGAATGAATGAATGAATGAATGAATGAATGAATGAATGAATGAATGAATGAATGAATGAATGAATGAATGAATGAATGAATGAATGAATGAATGAATGAATGAATGAATGAATGAATGAATGAATGAATGAATGAATGAATGAATGAATGAATGAATGAATGAATGAATGAATGAATGAATGAATGAATGAATGAATGAATGAATGAATGAATGAATGAATGAATGAATGAATGAATGAATGAATGAATGAATGAATGAATGAATGAATGAATGAATGAATGAATGAATGAATGAATGAATGAATGAATGAATGAATGAATGAATGAATGAATGAATGAATGAATGAATGAATGAATGAATGAATGAATGAATGAATGAATAAATAAAATATATTTATATATATAGGCATGTAAACATATGTATAAAACATTTGTACAAATTTTTCAACACAGTTAAGTGCTGTCTATTGAAAACGATCGTGTTTGAAGAGCAGAACGTGTTTTCATTAGAAAATTATACAATATCAAACATTTGTTTCTGTAAACCAAATGTCGATATTATCACAAAAATCGAAAACAGTCATAAATTTAATTTCCAAATATTTGCACACAAGAGAAGACACGTATAATGTTCATTTCTCTTTCTATGTTATAGAAACTAACTATCTATATAAATCAAATGCAAACGTGTTTGTATTATATTATATATATAATCATATTATAATAATTATTATATATTTGTTATTAATATATATTATCATATTAATTATAATTTCTACAGAGATATATATGTTAAGAGAGTTTAAGTTATAATATACATATACATACATAGAAGAGTAGGATTAGTTTCATGAATTTTGAATGCCAAATGAGCTGAAGCCAAATGTAAGAAACGTATAAGTATGCGTGAGTTTCAGAAAATATTGTAAAAGTCCATTTTCGGACTGTGAATATAAAATTAAATAAAATAAAGGATAAGATAACAACTATCGTAAATGAATAAATAAAAAGTTATTAAACGCTACCGATATGACGAACGGAAAAATATTTCGTCGGGAAAGTAAAATCGTAACACTGGAAGTGATTCTTTCGGAGAAACGTCTGAAAACTCGGCAAACTCTGGAAATTACGCCTCGCGATTTTGTGGTGAAATCTGCCATTAAGTTGCCGTCGTAACAATGAAAATACCGAGGAAAAAAATTGAGATCGTTGCCTGTATTTCTTCAGAAACGATCGCGGCTGTAATCAGGCAGGGTGGAGGAAAGACGCGAGATCGATTTCCGGATTAAATTACCAATTCCTTGAGATCTCACTGGTACTTCGATGGAGAAAAAGGCTACGTAAATAGTAGTAATCACTAGCAACCTCGATTCGAGAAATATGGTTCCCTAGCTCCTCCATTAATAAGACGATAACGAGGCTTTAAATCGATGCGAGTGTCCGCGTTCCTTTATACTTCGTTGTGTTACTAGTGGAAATAATATCATCGGCGAAGCCATGATATGCTTATAAAAATTATTTTGTCGTAATCGTATCTAGGTCTTTTGTATGAACGATAATTATAAAATTATCGCGTGGTATGTATTTTTGTAGGATGCTTACGAAGCATATACTAAATCCTAAGAGATACTTAGTAATTTACAGTAAAGTGAATTAATTGATTTCCTGGCTGACATTTTTGCAGAATTTTATTCTTAGTTGTAATTATTAAGAAAGGATTAAGTTAATATAACAATAAATAAAATCAGGATATAATACAGGAATTAACATTCAATGTAAAAATATAATACAGCGTAAGAAACTAGGAATAAGAACGCAACACCTTCCTTGTAATAGGCTATGGGCTTAAAGCACAAATAAATCAGTATTATTATCGTTACAATATTTAGTCATGTTTGACATTTTCAAACGGAAAAAATATTATAACCATTACGACGAGAAACGATCGAAATTTTGTCTTTTCCGTCTTATTTGATAATAAAATGATTCGATCCGATTTAAGAAAGCTTTATCTCTATCTTTTCAAGTTCTAGCCCTTTGCTAAATACTGGTACCAAAATATGCAAAATTATAAATTAAAAGTGAGATCTATAAAGTTTTCGTAATACGCTATACATGGTAACGACGCGTTTCAATCAATAGCGAAACGTGCCTCATTCTCGAAAAACGTCGTCCACTTGAGACATTATCGAAGAATCGATTGGAAATTTTGCTTAATGCGCATAGCGGTAGCACTCAATCTTGGAAATGTTTTTTTATATTTCGTGCTGCGATCTTCCTTCCGGCGAGGTTTGTCGGATTTTAATAACTTCCGTTCACGGGTTTGGTATCGATAATCCCATTGTCGAGTGAATATCGAGAAAACTCCACTGCTGAATGGAGTACCGTAGAACCGCAGGAGACTGCTAATGCACTGTCAACAATGGATCTCTCACCAGGAAATCTCCATCTCTCTCTCCTTCTCTATTGCAATGAATTCGAGCTCTGTTGACTTCAACTACTTCACGTGCAAATGCCACGATGCCTGGACAAACCGTAATTAATTATTATAAAATTTAACCTATATTTCTATTGTACTATATTATGGTATTACAGTGGAACCTCGCTTTATCCGCACCTCGTGTGTACAAACAAATTCAGACTCAACCTCAGAAATACAAACTCTTAAGGGAGCCCCTATTATCCGAACTATTAGGTCATCCGAACTGCCTTGTACCCAGAATTGTTCGTATAAACGAGGTTCTACTATATTTTATTAATCAACATTATATTTCTTTTTTATTTCTTTTCTTTGGATAAAATATATATTGTACGTATACGTTGTATTGGATAATGTAATTCTATCCTGTTAAGAACGCAGGATTTATTTTACGGATATTTTCTGTTCGTATTATCGATCGATTAAAATATGCGATGAACGTGAATTATACTAGAAAACTTCTTCTTCTCCAATATGATTTCAAACAATCGAATATAGGAGAAAATGCAAGGAATGATATCTGCACGCTAGCTTCAAACTTAGCACGTGCGTGCCATTCCTCAAATTTCGCTCGATATTCAACTTTTAAACTTTGAAAAGTATTTCTTCGATGAGCGAGACGAGGAGATTCCTTTAGAATGGTAGTATCTAAGTATATCGCATATGCACGAGGTGTATCGAAAATTGTAATATAACCGCGAAACAGGTCGCATAAAATTTTTCGCATTTTCGTTCGTTCGAAATAACATGTCTGACCAAATAAATTATGTATCGTCTAAACAATCGTTTTTAAAGGAAAAATCTTAAACGAATATAAATGCACGAACACGTATTTTTCCCTTTTTGATCTATCGTCTAACGTCAAATTACCTTTTAGTATTTAGTTCGATCACGTACGGAAAACAACATTGAAAACAACGCATTGAAAACGGAACTCTGTTACGTACTACATCTGCTAACGATAACGCTTCCATTTAAAAAATTTCAGGTCTCGCACTTTATCAAGATGGAAAATCTCGAAAGAAGAGAAAGGAAATAAAAACAGAGACCATCGATAGATCATCGATCTGATCAATTTTGGGAAACCGGTGGGGGATCGGGCAACGAGAGCTACACATACATAGCGATGCGGAGCATCAGCGAGAGAGTAAGAGGGAAAGCGCAGGGTGGCAAACGCCGAGTTGCCACCCTTCGTCAGCTGTCCTGTACGAGGCAGCCAGTACGCGTCGTGGCTTCGCCACGTGCTTTTCGTCTCTTTGCAAAGTTCGTGTTCACCATCGTCGACGATGTTTTCATATTTGACCGTGATCTTGTTGTGTTGACTCGCCGATCAAATCGAACCACGGATTCTCCGCGATGCGATCAATTTGGGACATCTGGATCCGTTCGTGACCATCGGTCGTACATACTGTTTCGACCATGTGACGAACGAGACGCTTATCTTCGATACGAGTTCATTATGGAGATTCCAGCGTTTTTTCATCGAGCGTAATAATAGGTGAGTTTGTGAAAAATATCGTTCTTTTAATATGCAGTTTACTAATAAACTTAGCTTCAGTTTCGTTTCAAAGAAACCAGTGACACGAACCAAAGTCAAGATCGACGTTTATATATTAAATTTCAGTTGAAAAGAATCAGCAATTTTTTTTGAAAAAAAAGGGAAGAGAAATGAGGTTTTTAATAATCGAAAGTCTTACTCGTTTAATTTTTTTGTGATATTCGTTGCTGCTTGTATATTTTGAATTTTTTATCGTAGTTATTTCTGTATCTTGACGATTCGTTTCTTACTTTATTTTGACAACAAATTTTACAAATCGAACGACGTGCAATTAGAATCGTTTGACCTTCGGTGAGAATTTTTAACACTCTCTTTGTACCTTGCTCGTGGGTGTAATTTTTGGTTCGGCAACGTAACATTAGTTTCTATTGAAATTTAGTTTGAAAATTAATTTTTGTTTTTTTCTCTCTTGCAATGAATTTGTTCTTTCTTCGTGTGTTTAATATCTGCGATTCTTTTCCGAGAAAAATGATGAGGGTGCAAGTCGGAGACAAATGAAACTAAGACGTGTAATAATGATAATTATTTACTGACGCGAGATAAAATAATTGGATGATAAAAGTAAATGTTACATTGTGCTTTATTAAGAATTTAAATGATAAGAAATAAAAATAAGCTTGTTTTCATTGAAAGTAAGTTAGGCAGTTATTTGTTTTGAAATATAATTTTATAAACTAAAGGTGAAATATTAATAATGATTATAAATATTAATATGGACGGCGTATAAATTGAAATTCGAAGTGCATCTTTTTGCACAAATATGTACAGATAAAAATAAGTATAGAACAAATATTTATTTTAGTATTGTGCTAATTTTTGATACGTCAGAATAATTGTTTAACATTATTCTTGAATTGCAGAAGACGCAATGGCAAATTATTTTTGCCACTTTAAGAATTTAGGAATTCAAGTCTAAAAATTACGATAAAAAACTTCACTTTCTTAAGAATAAAGTCACGAAAGTGTAGTAAAAAGTTCCTAAAAATCGTCAGTTTATCTAAAAATTAGGCATCTTTATCCGCGGTAGCAAAGATTATGCTTTATCCTCTTCTTCGGCAAAGTTGTTCGCCACTTTCATTAAGAATACTTTAAAAGGTCGAAAAGTGTATTTTCATAACAGCAAGTGCAAAAAGTTTGAAGCGTAATTCGCTAAGCTTAGGAACATTTCGAAAGTTGGGATAAGCTATACTTCTACTTCATCGTTATGGTCAACACGTTCGACAAAGTTACTGGTTTGCCAACCTTGCTCAAGTTGGATTAGAAAAAATATGTAATATTGCTAATTATTTACTGATGTGAAATAAAATAATTGGATGTTATCAAAATGATATTGCAACAATAAAACTCGCTGAGAAAGATGTACTCATTCATTGGTTTTTTCATTGAATTCCAATCGAAAGATAAATTAGAGAAACAAACGAAGAGCTCACTAGACGTACAAGCATATGATATTCGTAAAAATAAATAGAAAATTTCACGTTAACGTAAACTTTGTAAAACCAATGCTTGATACGTGATCTTAGTAACGTTATAATTCATTTTAAATAATAGTAAATATAACGCAATAAATACGTGTGATATCTGGAAAATACAAATCTATAATTCATTTTTTGAAGAAATACGTTCCTTAACTTTTCACATTCGAGTTTAGTAAAAGATGGGAAAGATATTGCGCCAGAGGAGAAATTATTTCTTGGGATGGACCTTTTTCCAAGAAATTCGTTTAAAGATCTTTTCGTACGACATCGTATAAACTTATACTTGATGTTCGTAAATTGGTTTCACATGCTATGGAACGTTAGTTATTCAACGAATCGTACTTTTATTATGTACACGCGCTCCGGTAACGCTTGAAGAGAAAATGTGACAAGAAGTACGAGGAGGTAAGCAGTTTCGTTACGGTGAAAAGAAGCTTGTAGGTAGAACGATATCTAAATGAGACTTAATAGAGATGATCTTTGCTAGATGAATGAGAGAGTTGGTATATGATTCTCGCGAAGCGAAATAACGTGATAATTGCTTTAATGAACATTTATAGCAGTCGTTTTTATATGCGAAATTTGTAGCTTTCGCAGCGAAATTAGAAGAAGTTAACGTGCTCCTTTTTAGGAGAAACAATCTATCTTTTTATGTCGAAAAACTAAATTAACATACTATTCGCGCTTATAACTATATTTTATTACATTTTTCGTAATTCAGTGCCGTATATATTTAGCAATTTAATTTGCACGAAGGAAGATTTTATACATTTCTGCCATACATGGATGGTTACCTTTATTAATAAAGAAAATGCTTTAAATTACTTGGCATAGTTTAAAGATGATTTAAAAAACAAATTTTGAAAGAAATTATCTTCTTATCTGAATGAAATAGATGAAAAGATCAACCGAATAAAATATATTGCGACGCATTTGCCGTATAAAAACATCACTCGTGAAATCTTTCCTTGGAGAAATTTCTTAAAAAAACTTTCTTGCAAGAAAAAAATCACTAAAATAAGATCACGAATTCCTAGAAATTATATTTCTCGAAGAATATTTACTCGAATAAAATTAAAAATATTGCATCGATATATGATAATAAGAAAAGGAAATATTACGTACTTTAAAATTTTAGTTTATTAAATTGAAATTCAAACATACCACTGATCATAATTTCTACAGAAAATTACTAAAGTTATACTCAAAAAAAAAAAAAAAAAAATAAAGATATTCAATTAAAAATTCAATCAGATATCGATAATATTTAATTAGAAATTTAATTGGATATCGATAATATTCAATTAAAAAATCATATGTGGGAAATAAATTAAGTACTTTAAGAATTATCATAGTATTACATCATTATTAGTATTAATTATAAAATTGTTAATACTAATATCGATTCATATTAATTCCTATTATACCGTACAACGTCGAATCACATTTTCAATCGTTCGGCTCAATCAACCAGTTTTCATCGTCGAATCGATAATTATGTTGTTCATCACCATCCACAGGCTTTTCAATCGTTTGTTCAGCCGATCTTTTCAGTAAACTCGATGTTTGTCAATACGTGAAACATACACAATGTATCGGCAATCTGATTTCGCGGGAACGAAACGAAGATGCAAGTTATTCCCAGCCTGATTAGAAACTTTCGTCATAAAAGTTTGCCTCTCTCGCTGAAAAATCTTTTCTATATTTTAAACAATTAAAGAAAAATAAACAAAACATGGCTATCGAAGCAAATCTCCAATACCTCGACGCTCACCCTGTTGTTAGAAGTAAAACATATTAAAAAACTGTGCAAAAAGTATGGAAAATTAGAAATGCGAAAGGAAATCTCAGACGCCGAGATTGCTCTTCGAAGGAAAACGTGATTAAAATAAAGATATTCTGTTATCAATTGTTACAATGACCAACTTATTTTCCAAGAAAATCCCAAAACAGCTTACAAAATTGCTAAATATGATAGTAACGTGGAAAGATATGGAATATAAAAAATCGCTGCAGAAAGAAATCTCGAACACCGTAAGACTATTCTTCGAAGGAAAACACGCTGCAAAATATATTCTGCTATCAATTGTCGCAATGACCGAACACGGCTTTGGTTATTGGGTCAAAACGAGTAAAAGGACACGTGATGCCTTCACTGGAAGCTTATGTCTTAAGATGCAGATTTTGTTGTATATGGTGGTTCGAAATGCAGCATACTCGTAGTTTTCGAGATATTAACAAAATTCTATTAGTACTATGTACATTACGAGATGCAGCCGACGCGATAGTCGCTTCGCTCGCCGGTCGACGAACTATTTATAATTTATAGTTTGCACGTAGGTATAGGATTATATAGGTTTGGGTTATCCTTTACTTTCCTACCGTGTCGTTTAGGTGGCCTGTTACGAGCGAAGCGACTATCGCCTCGACCGTGTTGCGCATGCAGTCACGTATGTATATCTAGGCAAGATGCAATGTATTAGTAATACTAATATATTTTTCTCGATACAATCTCGCGAACTGTGAGTTTCGGACCACCATAGTTGTAATTTTTTAGGGACGAGCTTCCGATCAAGGTATCACACGCCCTCCTATTCGTTGTCCCAATGAGTAAAACGAAATCCAATGACCAACTCATCGCTGAAAAAGTCTGAAAATATGTT
Organism: Bombus vancouverensis nearcticus; assembly: GCF_051014615.1. Classification (NCBI taxonomy): domain Eukaryota; kingdom Metazoa; phylum Arthropoda; class Insecta; order Hymenoptera; family Apidae; genus Bombus; species Bombus vancouverensis. The sequence goes on along the minus strand of NC_134912.1, from coordinate 7,557,385 downwards.
GGAAAAATGTGAAACAGAAAAAATGCAGAGCAGGAAACATAGAAAATAATATAAAATAAGAAGAGAAATCTCGGATACCGCGAGGCTCTTTTTCGAAGAAACTTCGCTTTCAAACGCTTTATTCTCGTCCGGAAAAACCGTCTCACGGTTACGGAATCGTGTAGCGACTATCGCGAAAACACAAAAGCCACTGGAGAGGTCGCGATAAAGTCCTGGCACCCTTGAAAAGTGAGAAGAGTGTCAGTATCATTATTTACCCGGGACGTTTTCATGGCGAGAGACCTTGTCGACGATGGCAGATTTCGTTTCCTCGAGAATCGTGTGCCGACCGAATATCGCGGCTCCTGTGTTCACAGGGGTGCGATGTAATTTCTCGTTGACCCATCTGTGATGTTTTGCTCGATATTAGCAAGCTCTCGACGTTAAAGCCGGCCATTTCGAATGGAAACGGCAGCCGCGCAGTTTCCTGCAACCGTGGTGTTATTTTGTAACAAACGGTTTGTAATAATATCACTCGAGATTGCGAGGCTTAACGAAGTCGAAGTTTCGTTTGCATCGTAGTCGAGGCTCTTGATTCCGTTGTAACATAATTAGAAATTGTGATGAGATCGTAGTTTACGTATACAGTAATTCTGTTCGGTTTCTTTCCGTTTCTTCGTTTCAATTATAAGCTTTACATATTTTCACGTCGCATCTACCGCCAATTGTAAGCCATTCATTGGCGAAAGTGACACGATTCTATGATTTTCTTTTATATCGAAGAATCAAAATTATATTGAAAGAATTTGATGTGTTTCGGATAAATTAGACTTCTGTGCGGTCACAGAACCATTTGTTGGACTGCTGATTTAGTTTAGAAGTGGTGCGAGGATTCCGGATTCCAAGAAATTTGACACGAAATTAGATCGGCCGTAGTGTCAATTTCATGCAAATCGAAGTAAAGGAGATCTTTATTAGCCACTCGGTAGAACTTCGTGTTTAATTCAAAAGAAACTACTTTTGGTGTTTTTAGCTGATACAGTTGTTGATATAAAGTACAAAGTGAAAGCTTAATGCACCTGTTACTTCCTTGCCCTTTAATGTACGCATTAATCTTTTGAGAGAATTTCTCGAAGATAAACATTTTACATACGATCCATAAACGACTTTTTCATGAACTTTCATTTGTTTCTTCATGTTTCTTTATGGACGATTTGAAACTTTTCATAACCACTGTGTTTGTAGATGTGTACTTTATGTATCTTGTAATTATTCGTAACAAATCGTACCGCGGATTATGTAGGTACAGGTGAAAGTATGAGTCGAATGGTAATATTAACGAACGTCGATAACTACTAATTGTAACGACATAATTGGTAGCATTAAAATTGAATTGTATTCATTTCTAACAAGTCATAAAATTCTCTCTTTCTGTCCACGTTATATATTCCGTCATTGTTCGCTTCGCGTTTCTCTATCTTTACTATTTTTATATTTTACTGTATTTATTTATATTATTGCTGTCTATTACTCGTTAATTTCTTTTTTGCTCTTATATTTTAAAGGTGGTACTGACTTTAAGTTAATAAATAAATAGTGATACTTAGAATGGATTTCCTATTTAACTTATAAATATTTCACAATTTGTATAAATGCATTTCTCGGTAGAATGAGCATCATAGAACGCTATCGAAAGATATCGTGAGAAAGACTGGAAAAAACGAATTCAGAGCGACGATGGCGGTAACAACGTGCGTGAAAACGTGACAAATAAATACTGACAGTTCGGTGCCAATATGGGTCGTGATATCACTTTAACAACGACGATAAATCTAATCGCGTGAAAGCCTCGATACCGTAAATATATAGGGTGCTTCGGTAAATACTTAGTATGTATCTTGATATTGTCTGAGCGAGATAAATTTGCACTGGAAAAACTACGTGTAGAAAGGCGACCATTTTATGACAAAGAATTTTTTCAAAGTAGGTCCATTCGTCTTTGTCTTTAGAAGGATAACATTCCATCTTTTAATATTTTTATAACAATTACTAGTATCTTCCGAACAACTATGAAAACTTTTTATTATACCCAGTTTTTATACGTCATGAGACTCTTTGATTATCTAGTATTAATAAACATGATATAGCAAAATGTGTTAATACGTGTAATACATGAAATGTTAATGTAATAAAACATTGAATATTAAAACAAAAGAATATTTTCTGAAAAAACACGTCGAAATAATTTCTATGCAGTGCGCGAGTAATTAGTAACGTGAGTTTATACAGAACCATTTAGTTGCTTCTAGTTAATAGCCATAACAACTATAACAACAACGCTATATACGATTGTTCGTTAGTAGTTATAGACACTAATCGAAGATTTCTTGTAGACGATAACGTAAGTGCAAGTAAATCTTGTCGTGTAATGTCTTACATGCCAATAGGAATATCGTAATACAGAATTTAATAGCAACTTCCATTTGTAAATAATTACTAATAGTTTAATCTAATAATATAATAATTACTAATAGTTGAAAGATGCCACCGGTACGTCTAACATTGTGTCCGTGTAAAACAACGTAAGTGTAATTATGCGATAAATATGTTCAAACACATGGTCACTAAATATGACCAATTCTATAGTTCTTACTGGGAACATTATAAAATGCACTTTCGTAAGAAAAATAAAAAGTGTTTGAAATATATGATTAGTTATATTTATTTTATTAAATAAATGTATTTTTTTGTGTTTCATACAAGTTATTTAGAGACAAAGAGGATCGATGTTTTCTCTGCAACTAAAATGTAGCACATATAAGCTTTTCTACAATTACGATTCTTTTTCTGATGAATTTCGACTATATTAGTGCAAAAAAATGGAAAGTTTTTCCTTTGGATTATTGTACACTTAAGATTTTATAATAATCAAAACAATTCAACTTGCGAAGATAATGTTAAATCAGTGAAGTATTTTCTCGCTCGTAAAAAATTTGATGTTTAGCACTTACAGTGTTGTCTACGAGAAGCCTTCGATCGTTTATCAAAAATAATAATAGTACAAGATTATATAGATAAATTAAATCATCCACAATTTTTTTTGTTTCGTTTCAGTGTGACTGATTCTTTATTGTAGAAAAGATATTATTATAAACAAGTAACGTACTATTTTTTATATTAAAAGGCTTAAAAACCTGTCAGAACATCACAACTTTATAATCACTTTGTTTCTTATAAAGGCCTTTTATTAACTGAATTATGACTCTGAGTGGCCAATAAAGTTACGAAGGCAGTCTATAAAAGCGAATGAAACCGTTGGAAATTCTGACAGTTTTCCGACATGTAAAGAGCACATTTAGATGCGGTGAGATTTATTGTAGAAATGAAATTTCTTACAACTCGCGTTATGATACCGAAGCTGTACTAAAAATCTTAAATGCGTCTAGTTCCAAATAATTATATTCAAAATGAATATAGCAAACAAATAATATAGCAACTATTTACGTAATCATCTTATGAACGAAATTTCTATGGATTAATAAAAATCTTTATACGAATCAATAAACTGTCGAAATGAACCCGTAGAAAAGTACAATATTATTATTCAATATTAAAATATTATTCTGAAAACGAAAAATCCCTAACAAGTAGTAAATATAATAAATCTGTAGTATTAAATAGATTAAAAAGAATCTTTAAATAAATATGAGTAATGTATTAAATATAGTAAAAAAAGTAGTAATTATAGTAAAAGGTAGTAAATCTAAAAATAGTAAATCTTTAATAAATAATATATTTAAAAGCTTCCATAAGGATATACGATTTTTAAATTCGTAGACTGTGCTGGTCCAATATTTTAGCTTTCTGAACGTGATGGACATATACCTGCATGTGATTATAAACCAGGAATAATATCAACTAACACAACAAATGTTACATGTGTACACCTCAATCGCAGATTTTGTATTTTATGCTTGTATATTATCTGTATTGTATTTATATGCCCTCGAACAACAGTTTCATGTAATAACAAGAGAGAAGATAAACTCTGTATACATATATGGGAATTTTTGCATGGACAGCTGGTTGAATTGGTTTAGTCAAAGTAAAGACGCGAGATTTCGAAATTGCATTGTTTGGTTCGTTTTTAAGAGCGAGTGGTATTATACGAGTTGGTTAAAAAATTTTCCTTCTTTGACCTATATTCTCGCATTGGAGATTAAAGCGTTATAATGGAGAGTTCGTATAATATGCGAATCATTATGACAAGAGATTTGAGAAGCCTGTTCGAATAATATTTGTTAGCGGTCGTACAATTAAAAGTATAATAATTGAAATTTCAAAGATTTGTATGTACAGATTCGTTCCGTTTGTAATATAAAAAAGAAATATGTGTTTTGTCTATGAATTTGTTCGTAAAAGGTGTATGGATTAGATTATTTGTAAATTTTATAATTTTATAAATCTGCTATGCGGAAAGAGAATCGTGGAGCATATTTTCTGCTTTAACTTACAATTTAATCGGCTGAAAAATTGCAGGAAGAAATGGAGTGACTCGAATAAATTACAGATGAATGGTGGGAATAATATTATGCAATTTGCATCATCCAATTTACTTTTGATATACTTTACAATTTTACTTTTTTTAGTTTACATAAGCATAGCATCTGTTTACGATACTTTTAGTATATACATTACAGTGAAATAAGTTTTCCTATAATAATTTAATAGTACGTAATTTCAACCGATTAATAATCCTCGTACGACCGTTTTATTGGAGCTACATCGATTAGTTTTAGATTTGTAACACAGTTCCAAATAAATGCAAATCAAAGCATTAGCCATTAGTAACGATGACAAGGAAATACATTATTCATTATATTTCGGTTGATTAATATACCGGATCAAAATTGAAACCTTCCCAATTTATTATTATTTATCAATCTCATTACATAGTTATCGAAAATCTGCCTGACAGTGATTTGAATAATTTTTCACGAAAATATTAATTTAACATATACGCAAAACTCTGTAATATAATTGATACGAATAACATAATAATTAATCTCTCAACCAACAAAATGTCGCGATAATATTCAAATTTAATTTACAGAAGAAAGTTCTACACGACTAATAACTCTTAATAAATAAATCAAGTCTTACTACTTTGAAACATACTCGAGCGCAGATTACACGTGTTTCGTCTAACGATGCTTTGAAAAACTAACGAGATACGATCTATACAGGAGAAAAAGAATGTGTTGGAAACCGTACGACCTCGTATCGAAGGGAATTTCCGCAGTAAGAAAAGCGCCATTGGCTAAACCGATAAACACCAGAAAGCTTTAGCCATGCGACTACGTTGAAAAATGTTTGCTTCGAGGCTTCTTTACTGCTCCTGAGTTAGGAATATCCTTTTGATGATACAATCCATGTCGTGGATAAGGGTTCCCTTTTTTGATGCAAAATCTCAATGATACATCGTGGCAACCGTGAAATAAAGTACCAAGGGAGTGAAAAATTGCATGGATGACGAATGATTAAAACCTGTGAATAGATGTTTACGCTGAAATATCGTTTGCGAGCGAAGGATGGTTCGAGCAATGTACTTATACGGGGAATCATCATGCATAGCACCGCGTAAAAATTTGATCACACGTGGCAAGAACGTGTATTGTCTGTGTGAGATTTAGAGGCAGAGTGCAGATCTTTATGCAAATTCGTATTTTCGAGAATATAGTTAAAAAAGTGGAGTCTCGGTAAAAAAAATTATTTTACCTACATCTGATGTATTTTTTTTTTTAATTCATTTCTGTGTAATTTCGCACTTTCAAATTTTTTATACACGCATAAAAATTCGTAGCTTTTTTTATAAAAATTTATAAAAATTCGATACGATTGAATCAAGAGAACGCGCGTATCAAAAGGATCGTATTATGTTAAATAGATCATATTAAGTTAAGCTTACGAGAGTTGTGAGATAGAGAGCAATAGCATGTTACAACTTGAAGAAATTATAATTTCACTAAATTCCATGACACTTGGAAGCTGAAGCGTATCCTTCGATAATGCTTGTAAGAATATGAATAATGCTGAAACATTTGCAGCGTTATTAATAACGTTACCCTTGTCCAGAGTTGTTTACTAAAATGATACATTTAATTTCCCGGACACGATCCTACAAAGTTTTACAAAAAGAACGGATTATTATAAAAAATTTTGCATAATGTTAATGTAAGACACGAAAGACGTGACAGATAGTCCTCGTTGTCTGACATAATTTCACACGATTTCACAACGTGCTACCACTTCCGCTGTTATTAGGCTCTTCTTCTTCTTTTCCTCCTTCCTGATCTGCTTCGTCGTTTCCTTCCTCGTTGGCATTCAATTTACTTGTTTCGTTGTCGTCGTTGGAATATTTCATATTTAATTGCTGCGATTGCTGTTTTTGAGGGCTGCGATGCCGCGATATCGATCTCCTATATTGTTTGCCAAATCCGTCGTGACTGGATTCTGGACACATCGAGTTTCTCCTCCTCGCTGCAAAATAATTTATACAACTCTTTTAGCTTAATCGTATCAGAGTTCGTGTAACACCTGTTGACAAAATAAGTCAAGACAGAAAAGAGAACAAAATCTCTGTGATTTGTCACTACGACTTTTTGTTGCAACAAAAAAAGCGGGTTCTTTATCATTTGCCATTTACATCTGCCCTTATGCCACAAATTGAATCAAGTATTATAGTCGCCAGTCTTCTGACAATGAGCTCAATGAGACACAATAGGCGAGCAGAGGTTTAATTTCGCCAAGCTCTGAAAAATGTCCTCGGCGTCTAAATATAGAGAAAGTCTACGCGAGACAAATCGTTCTTTTCCCCTAGAGAAGAGGCCCTAAACTTAGCCGTAAACTCAGAGGCTTTAAAAAACGAAGAAAGCAACGGCTGAAAAGGGACCAAAGGGAAGGGACATTCAGCCAGATATCGATATTTTGGTAAAAGTCAATTGAAATGAAATCAATTAATACATAGAGAACCTACAAAGAGGACTGTGCGTAGTAAACGCGAGCGTTGTTATTGTAACTCGAGGTAAAGTGTTTTTTATTCAAGGACTTTGTTATTAAACGTATCGTTCAATAACAGAAGATTGTTTATCGTTCATTTCATTTCAATTAACCATCAACTTGATACCGAAGATATAAAAGGTACGAATCTCCAGCGAACGTGATACGCGCACATAAAAATTCAATTTTGTAAGCAAAGCTGTACCGTGCCGACTGGAAGAAGATGGAAGGTTTCGTTTTATCTATATTATCTTTTTATCACTTTTTACGTAAGATCGAAACTTTTATACCCATCTTTAGAGGTTTACGCTGTATATCCATAAAGAAGAGCAATACAACGAGGAATTAGTAAAAGCATCTCGGAGATTTTGCTTTGAGTGCACTTAAGTAGCCTGCAAGTAAAAATGTTGCGGTTTCGATTTTTCTCCCTTTTACCCGGTTTCTTTTATTCGAAAAGTCTTTTGTCTTCAGACGAGCACGATATCGAGATGGACTCTTATCAGAATATAAGATAACTCTTGTCAAAATACAAATCTTGCAGAAAAATAAAAATATAATATAATAGCAGATAATAAAAATATAAATTACATAAATTTTGCTAATCTCGGTTAATTGCCAATTATTCTAACATCGGTAATTTCGTGCATCGTGTTTCACGATTTAATAACTCGCAAATTGCATAACATTCCATAAGATTAATCTTTTATTTTATAGTCAGTTTACTCTAATTTTATTTAGTTTTCGTATATCGCTGCTCCGAGTCGGCCAAAGTGTCTGGGTATTTGTAAGTAGCATTGTATGTAGTTTTTACCTTTGGCCTTTCTATCCTCGTATTCGCTACAGTCCGACAAATCGCTGTAGTTACTTGGATCCCTCCGCTTCGTCTTGGTTCTTTTACGATTAGGCGAACCCGACGTGTTTCCAATATCTGCTTCAAGCCTGCTGTTCGAGATCTTGTGTCGCGGTGACCGAACACTTTCCCCCTTTTCTTTGTACTTTAGTTTTCGTATCTCTCCGATGTGCTTTGGCTCGTCGCGTTTCCTGGATCTGCTGCGACGTTTTCGTCTTTTCTGACTATCGCTGCGTCTTCGTCTTTTCTCGCCGCGTGGCCTCCTTCGTTTCTCTCTTAAACGATTAATTTCCATCGTTATATTATTCATTCCTTATTATATTCGTTATATATTAGATTCTTAAACTTAATCCTGCGTAGACAAGCCTGATGGTTCAAGTAAAACTTCTGCCTTGAAAATTCCTTCGAACAAACATTTTGTTTCGATGGGAAAAAGTCAAATACTTCGGGAATCTAGCGAAGGAATAATTGTATGTAATAATTGTATCTATGTAAGATGAGGAACAATCGTATAATGTTACAAAGATTTTGACAAGTATTTCAAATTTTTTCCAAATCCTACAACAGTGTGAAAATTAAGCTCGAACGCTTAAACGATCCGGTATAGCAACAGAACGTGAAAAAATACATTTACCTATGAACGTTTGAGATGAAACGCAATATGAATCAGTGGAAGTAACTATTTTCTGATATAGTCGAATACTTTTATTCCTCTGACGTTTGAAAATGGAAAAAATCATTTCTTATAAAAATGGAGAATATACTTTTCTATGAGAATGAGAAGCACGTGTTTGTGCGTATTTTTTGAAACGCGCGCACTGGGCTTTAAGATCTATAAAACCTTGTCTAGAAATAGAGGATATTCTTATCTGCAAGAATCTGCGTAAGTCTTATAAAAGAAATAGAGGATGTTCTTTCAATCAGAAAAAGGGATACATATTCGATGAGTTCTATAGAAAACACCTTTTTTAAATCTATAAAATTTCTTATAAAAATAGCGAATGTCCTTTTCTATAGGGCTGAAGGATATATACACTTCTACGTAGTCTTTGAAATACAATTTTTTTTAAATCTATAAAACTTTCTATAGAAACGGAAAATGCCTTTTTCTGTAAGAACGGGGGTATGTATTTATACGTGTTCGTTGGAATGCAGTGCTTTTAAAGCTGCAGTCGCATTACAGAAATATGACTTTTCGGGTAAAGCGAAAATTGTATGGAGCAATGCATAGAATGATTAACCGATTTTCAACTGATCTAAAGTTTTCCGGAATGGGAGTATCGGGATATTGACAGAATAGTTATCGAACAGTGTCTTTTTTTTATTTTTCTATTTTCTCTCTGCAACGTAGTTGTTCTTTCTATCGCGTCTCATCAGAATATTTTCATTATCTAATTCTTTTATTATTATAGTATTATATTTTAACGAAATCACGAAAAATTATTCAAGCTCGCGTTAAAAACGCCTTTTCTCCTCATATCGTTATAACGAATTACAGTTTTAACCATCGCACTGTGCAGAAAACACAGTTCCGCAAGTAGTTGGCAAACATTTAATCTAGAATTTCCAAAGACTCTATGAGCAGTTCGAAAGCAATTATACATTTTGTTATCTAACATCTATAAATTCAGACGTTGGAAACTTATGATTTAACACTTTACTCCGACAATTGAATCCATATAATGTTATTACCAATGTTATTCTAATCCGTATAGTACTAAAAATTTGTTGAACTATATCAACCTTGTTGCATTATTAATCGCCCCAATTTTTTGAGTTTCTGTTTTATGTAGAGTTCAAAAAAGCCGCTCAAAATTCTTCAATACTCTCCCAAGTTTCCAGAACATCGTCAAACAGCTTTTTATTGCTACGTGTTACCTTAATCGTTCTTAAGGGAAGCAAAATTTCAAGAAAGATATGGAGAAAATGTGAACTGATTTAAAATTACTGGGAATTAATCTAAGCGTTAATGTTAGTCTAAAGTTTAATTTATTTACTCGAGATATTGATCGTCTCATCCTAACATTTTTTAATTTTCGATGAAAATACGCAAATATATAGAATATACATATTTCTTAGATTTCCTATAGAATATACATATTTTTAAGGTTGTAGAGATTAATTGCTCAAAGTGGTTAGAGCAAAGTATAACTGCTCAAGGATCGCGTCAATTTAACGATTACCTACGTAAAGGGACAAGTTGACATTCTGCTCCGCATGACGTCTGCGTTTAACATCGTTTTACGAAGACGAGAACTTGCGTAACTATATTATCCGACTGATATTAATTGGATCATAGTCTCACTAGTCACAGGGAATCATAGAAAGTTATAATGAAACGCGATTGAGCATGCTATTAAGGTACAGAGGACAAAAGTTCTTGCTATCCAAGATACTTTCTCTCGCGTGTTCTAAGAAATAAACACGTTCATCGCCTATCGATTAGATAGCGTGGTAAATAACAATTGAAAAATAGTGATAGAAGTTACCGCAAATTACATTCGTCGATTTGAGTTAGATTGCGAGTATCTTTGCAAACATGCATTTTTCTTAACACAACTGAAAAAGTTGCACCTAAATACTGATTTGCTCCACTCTCTAAATATTATAGCGAGTGCTCTATTTTGGATATGTTATACATAGTTCTGTATTTTATCTTATTTTTGCACATTTCAATTTCCAATAAACGCACGAATGCTCGCATTTTGATTATAATATATCGATTCTCGAAATATATAATGTATAGCGGTGTTTAGCGTGATAAAAACTCAAAGACGCAAAGACCCTGGGTTCAATCATAATTAATCGATCGTTATATAATTAACCTATTTTCCTCTTCGTCGTTGGATTGACTTCTCGAAGACGTTTGTTGTATGTCGGATATGTTCGTTCCATCGGCAGATCTCTGTTCGTTATTCTCCTTCACGGACTGCTTAATCGGAGCTGGATTTAACGTGAACACTGCCTTGTAACGACCACTTCTATGCCGCAACAATCCGGCATTCACCGCGTGCTTCAGAGCCCGATGAACCTGAAAGCTTTTCTCATAAGAAACGACAAATGGGAAGCTTGCGGGAAACGTTGAGCGCATTTTCGTGTTTTATAATTGAGAAGTTGAGAGGACAAAAATAATGGAAGTACCAAAAATTTGTAATGCAAGTCCTATTTCAAGGCGTCTATGTAAATACCAGAGGCGAAAATTCTTAACGTACATAAAAAATATGCTTTTGTTACGGTACAACGTTTATCGCTTAAATAATGTAAACTTTCATTATTTACCATATTATCGCTTATTTTTGACAGTGCTGTAAATAATTATAGACGCAAACACGTTGCTTGTACTATTTTTTTGAGATTTCTGAGAAACCACTGATCGTGTCTGGATATGTGGAGAGAAATTTTTTTTTTTAGTCTAACGTCGTAGGATGTCAGGAGATGTTACATGGCGAAATATTGCCTTTCATAACCGAAATAATAGACAGAGAAACGATTTTTCAACGAGACAGTGCTCCTACTCATATAGTTGCGACTACAAAATAATGGTTTCAAGATTTCGGAAACCAAGTATGGGGAACAGCGAGTAATTCCAACATAGAATTTCTTCAACGATTCCCATCAAAAACTTTAAGATCTTTAATAGATGCACCTTGGTATGTTACCAACGAAACAATACATCGCGACCTTAAGATACCTACAGTTAAAGAAGAAATATCCAAATTGAGTAATAGATATAACGCAAGAATTAACAACCACCAAAACCCATTAGTTACTCAATTACTTGACACGACGGATCAGATCCGCAGGCTAAAAAGACATTACCCTCTAGATTTAAATATTCATTTATTAATAATCATTTATTATTCACGTTATAGTACCACGCCAGAATAATTTACTTATAATTCTCAATGAGAATCGATTGTAAACTACTTCCAAATAAAAAAAAAAGTTTTCGGAATAGAATTATTATCATGACCAGCTTTGAGTCTCAATCTGAAACCGATCGAGAACTTGCGGAGAATTGTACAATGGCAAAAAAGATTTACGATCAGGATAAGCCGCCTATAGAAAATATCGTGGAACTTAAGAAAGAAATAAAATCCGCATGGGCGAATATTCGAAAGGAAACTTTAAATAAGTTGGTAGATAGTGTACCTAACAAATTAATAGAAGTAATCAGAAATAATGGAAAATCCATTAAATATTTAGCGAAAACGTAACAAAGTTAACATCGAGTTTATATTCTTACACAGTCAAAAATACAATTTTAAGAGGAAATTTCATTTCTTCCAAACTTCGAGAGAAGAAAATTGTTCTTTTATATTACAATATGAAACTATATCAACAATTTTGCCAATTTCCGTTTCAGTATTATGACAAATCTATCTAAACTGATAGTAAGATATTCAATGTTAATACTACCAGCGATATTTAAATAGCAAATATATGCATTTATATGTATTATAAATATAATAAAAATATTATTGCAATGTTTATTAATATGTAATTTAGATTTATATTGTAATGACTCCATAAAAAGGTAACGAGTGTTGCTTCTAATTGCTAATTCAGCATTAATTTTTACAATGTGCGCAAATTCGCATATTGTTATTACAAATCGATCAGAGTGCCCGTATACTTTTGAGTGATCGTGTATATAAATTTAGTGAGGAAACAAACAGTCAAAAGTGTGACTAATCGTAGTGTTGGTAATTTCATTACTTGTACGTTCTACTTGAAATTGTTTTGAAATTATATAATTTACCAGCAGAATTTTATTGGATATTAAATATCACTAATATAACATTAAGATAAGTAGGAGCAAACACTGTCTGTTCGAATGTATAATCGTTGGAAACTGCGGCATTAAGGAAAATGCTGGAAAATGCTCCTTCTTCCACGAAGGATGGAAGCTTCGAGGCGTCTGGTGGATCGTCAAAGACGTTCGAAGATTCTTAGAGCGCTTCGAATTGTTTGACAACCAACTACAGCATCATTGTGAAAATCTTGTAAATTCGTGGAACCAGCCCTTCGCAGATCGTTCGCCTTTCTATCACACGTAATTTCGAGGAATTTCTAATTTTTAATTTTCTCAAAGAGAAAATTTTCGCGAACACTAAAGACTAAAAATAGAAATCGAACCGTAGATAAGGATAAAGATGAGCTTCAAGGATTAAAATACTAAAAATATTAAAATACTAAAAATATTTGTTTGACGATTAGAAAATTTCGATCGTCAAAACTCGAACAAATCGCTTCTCCTCTTCTCGATTTTTAAGTTATTAATTATTTGGAGTAACTTGCTCCAAATTTACTTGCGCGTAAGTGAAAAAAATAACTTCATAATCGAAATCCACGTATCTTTAAATTTTCAAATTTAGCTATTATGTAAAAAAAGAGATACACCGATAAGTATCTTAGAAATTTTTCAAATCGTTTGAAATCCTAGGAGTAGTGGGAAAAATTCGTCTTTCGTTACATTTACTAAATCGTATCATTTGCATAATGAATATACCATGAAACTCGTCCCATCCTTGAAAAATCAAATAACTCTTTACGAGTGCGAAAATTAATATTGAAATAAACAGAAAGAAACGAGAAAAACGTAAGGAAATGGTATGATTTTCAATTGACAATGTCGAATCACTAGGAATCGTAGGAAATTAATTTACGTTCACCCCTCTGTCACCTGCATCGTCAAGTTCCTCGGGGGACCCTTGGAAGTTTGTCGAAGGAAGTCGAGGACATCTCGAGCGGTGGATCCTTTCCCCTCACATAGATGCACCACGGCATCGAGTACGCGATTCATTAGTCGTGGATTCGACGCATACACCATGGTTGATTCGCTTCCAACCTCTTGCAACTACGCTGCATGGAAATATAAAATAATATGTATATTATATATATAAAATATATATATAATACAATTATATGAATATGTAATAAATATAATATATTAATAGATATAAAGTATTAAATATAATATAATTATATAATATATCATATATATAAGATGTACATATATAATATAATATATATATATAAATTTATTAATAATAATAATATATATATAATCATACTAGATTGTACTAAAAGTTTCTTTCGTTTTATGAAGAAATAATGGATGCCCAACATTTTTCTTTTATATTATTTTCCTGAATTATATATGATCTATTTAGTACTAAAAAAATTATACAAATACAAATTTTAGTACTACAAAATGGATCATACATAATTCAATAAAATAATATAAAATAAACAAATAAAACGAAAGAAACTTTTGGAACAACCTAATATATATAATAAATATATAGTATAGTATATATATATAGTATGTGCAACATGTCATGTAATAAATAATAGCTAATAATATTAATAAATAAGATTGATTAATTATATACTGTAATATAATACGTAAATATAAATATGTATAATATAGTAATACGCAGGGTGTCCACTGTATGAAAAAATAGTTCAGACAAAAGGTCAATGGCTTCTAAAGGGGTATAGTTTGGTGTAATTATATTTTTTTGGATGGACAAGCAGATAGAGATCATATGAATGCAAAGGTAACGCAAACATAAGAATACCGCGTCGCGTCTTTTCTTTTCTCTCATACATTACGTTAGACAAATTAAAGTTAACATATTTACTGAACTAAAATAGTTTTTTGTTATGAATAGGTTAACACATTGTTGTAGGGAATACCGAGACGCATCGATTACTGTGTTTAAAATTACATGATTCCATTTACAAAAACGTACATCACCTTCATACGATCTCTACCTGGTCATGTACAAAAAGACTAAATACTCTGGATTACGTCCCCTTTGAAATCATTCACTTTTTGTCTGAACCATTTTTCGTGATACAATTGATAGTTTTTCAGTAATTTGCATGATTTTTTTTATAACCGAGCATACTGTATAAAGTAGCTGTACAGTATACACCCTGTATAATAATAACAGTAGTATAAAATATGATAAAAACAGATAATAACGGAATAAATAATGAACTTTGAAAATAATTACTAACTTTATCATTGTTACAGCTTATTTTTAATGAAGCAGTTCTTCTATATCAAATTGATGAATTGATGATTAAGATAATTTACTAATATCATTCAAAAGTCTAATTATAAAAATGATTGAAAACAGAGTTTCGAATTTATTAATTTACATAATAAGCACATAATTAGCATAAATTATGCTAAATATTTTAGGATTATGTATTGTTATTACTATATGCACGGTAACGAGTATAGAAAGAGATGATTGCCTTTATGATAAATGAGAACATAATTTAAAAGAAAGTAGATAGTAAGATGCGACTTTTACCTCCTGAAGATTTAAATCCTAAGAGAACGTAGGTATTCGAATCATAACATTGCCGAAATAAATCGATGGTATAATTATGCAAATTGGAATTTCTCCAAACCACAAATTTAATTAGAACATATCGAATTTTACTCGGATCAACAGCAAACTGACGCGTAATGCAACGCGTTGCTGGGCAGTTTTATTGTCATTTTTTAATCTCGATTCTACAATCAAACGTTGCTAATTTCAATAGCTACGTTTGAATGTGTCAGTTTGATAGAAATTGTATCATTTCATCGAAAATACCGAAATCATAAAACGATACTACAACTTGACATACATTTGTTCTCTTTTTTTTTCTGAAATACTGGAGTTTCCTCGTGATAAAATATACAGATAATTAAATTGTATTTTCTGAATATCTTCTAATTAATTCTAAAAACTGTATTACAATTACACGACGACTGTGTAATGAAATGAAAGTTATATACATTTTATAGCGATATAATGAGCATAATCTGTTCTATACAGAAACGCAATTTATTATTTAAATACTATATATATGAACACAGTGTGCAAGATATTTACATTATGAATGATATTGCAATTACATTATTATAATTATTCTATTTAACAAATATGTAACCGTTAATTTATAACTTGTAATTTACCAGTTTATTATTGTAATAATAATAATTTATTGATTGTCAAATTATTATGTACAGTTCGATGTAGTTTCGATCTATAATATTATTTGCTACTTAACTACTTTCACATACAAGATATCCCTCTCAAACACAAATTTTTTAATACAATAATGATCTAACGTCGAACTTGTGCTTATCTTTACACAGTTATCTCAGCTATCTTCTTTCATGTACAACGTCGTATCGAGAACATTGTCACGTACTGTTCGATCACACACAACCTCCCTCATAAGTATCAGTACACTCGATGGTTTGCTATCAGGGAATCGGTTAATCGATCAGAGAAGAAGAAGTATGATTCAAAATACACGACAAAAATGTAGAGATCTACTTGCAAAATCTATAAAAGAACAGCGAATTGATATAATTGAATAATTAATTTTTTATTTTGATCTAAATCTCCATTGAAAGAAATTGCAATAAGAGAAATTTGCTCAAAATCTAATGGAAATTTAGAATCTGGTATGTAAAATCGTTTACGACATATATGAAATCAAATAACGCCAAATAGAATGGACAAACTAATAATACATATGTATAAGATACGGTGAAAAATTATTAAACCAAAGTCTGAACGATATCTTTTACTCCGCAAAGAAAGAAGTTCAATGGTGCGGAATTTAGGTGATCTACGAGAAGCGTTACCATGGTAGATTTATCACAATCGTTGTATTCTACTATTCTATGTGACACTGCAATGACTTCGTCTATATCATTTTCGTACGAGTCTACTTCCTCATTTTCTTCTGTCACTTCATGCAGCAAAAGTTTGCCACGTACTCTCTTCGGTGTTTCCTTGGTTTCTTCGGTTTTTTCGTGATCAATTAGTCACGTGCTACCATATTGCTGCTATCTTTTAAACTTAATTTTTTATGAATTCCAATTACATTTCTGTTCGTAAAACAAGTGTGTAAACACTTCGTATGTTTACATACGGTATTGTAATAGAACATTTCACTAACAGAACGTTCATATAATACAACATTCAACTAATAGAACGTTCATATAACAGAAGCTTTAACTAACAGAACGTTTATATATCATAATCTCCATATAATAGAACGTTTAATTAACAAAACTTTCGTATAATAGAACATTCAACTAATACAACGTTCATATAACAGAAGGTTCAACTAACAGAACGTTCATATAGTAAGACGTTCAACTAACAGAATATCCACATAATAACGTTTCGATAATAAAAAAAATCCAACTAATAGAACGTTTATATAATATAATAAGCTATATAATAGAATATGTCACTAACAAAACGTTCGTATAATGGAACATTCAACTAACAGAACGTACATAAAACAGAAGGTTCAGCTAATAGAACGTTCATATAACATAATCTCTATATAATAGAACGTTTAACTAACAAAACGTTCGTATAACAGAACATTCAACTAACAGAACGTTCATAAAGCAAAAAGTTCATATAGTAGAACGTTCAACTATCAGAATGTTCACGTAATAAAACGTTCTAGTAATAAAAAAGTTCAACTAACAGTTCAACAACTAACTTTCATGTAATAAAACTTTCATGTAACAGAACGTTCATATAACGTAACGTCTAAATAATAGAACGTTGAACTAACAGAACGTTTATATAATAAAGCATTCACACAACGGGTGTTCATATAATGATAGATCTACTACATTCTACAATTTTGGAAAATGTCTAGGACGGAAGGTCGAACGAGAAGCGACCTGATTATCGACGAATGTCGCGGTGAGCTAAATTGCAAGTCAAACGCACCCTCGGAAGTACCTTTCCCCCAGTGTTGCTTTCGCACTCGCGTGTGTACTCTCGTAGGACGACGTGTTTACCAGTCGAGGCATGTTTACTGGAATTTGCGGCCTGTTCGTTTTCCAACGTGAACGCCATCGCAAAGACCGTTTTCAATCGTTCTGTATTCTCCGTTGACTAGAGCTCCGACCGAGTTTCAACGCTGGAAACGATGTCCACGATGACCACAAAGGAAGAACGGATGAATTAATTCGCTAATTCGATTCCTTTCTGCATCCGTCAATTGGCTGCACCCGCACGTCCGTCCTTTGGGCCGCGGTTACAGAATAGTATTAATTATCGCCGATCAACCTCGTAATTGAAACGTTCTCCACCGGACGTGAATGCACGTACTCAAGCGTGATGCGGAATCATTGTTCGATGCACAGCTTGAACGGCGAATTTCATTGATCGAAGAAAATACGACGATTCGAGGTTCTTTAAGCAAATTGCTTGTCGTTGAAGGATTTAGAGAGGACCAAGAGATGATTGGTTGATTGTAAAATACCTAGCGTAATGTTGTACGTTTGTCCAAGGTTTTTCGTTTAAGATATTTATTTCAAAAGGATAAACAGTCGTTATAGATAAGATACAGTTATCGATTACAAGATACAGTTATCGCGTAGTGATAGATAGGATTGAAAATTGTAAATTATAAATTATTAGTGAAAATAATTAGTAACATAACATTTGCAATTTTTCCAGTCAATTTATATTACGGAATTTTGTCTTCTAACATTACAAAAACGAAATTCCAATGATTTGTTTCCAGTATGATCGACTTCGTAAATAAAACTTTCAATGTTTATGGTCTTTTTAAAATTAGTATTAAATTATTATTCAACGTATGTATTTCGATCGTTCTATAGCAAAGTTATTACAAAACTAGAACTTTGATTCGTTATCGTTGATAATCCTTTGGTCTATTTTTTACTGTATTCCCCAACCTGAATTTTTCAAATCATTAAAAAGATAATTTTTTTCCAGTCGTCCCCAGAGAGATCTTCCATCGTTAAAATATCATTCATCGAACGTTTAACGAACTTCCGCCGTGAATTTGCCTCTTTTTCTCTTCTCTCTTCTTTTCTTCGCCTGCGCCATTTGCCGCGTAATAAAGCCGGAATAATTTTGAATTTTATTTTCACTCGTCGATGAATGAATCACCATCAACGGCACACTCGACGAAGTTTCACCATCGACGTTCTACCCGGAATAACCGATCGAATGGACACTCGAAACGGATTCGATTCGACTGTTCGCTAGCAAAAATTGTTCCTCTCTAATTCGAGCAGTTCTCTGTAAAACTACTTGAAAGGATAACGCCATCCTATATAAATATTCGTATATCATAAACCATTGGGTTATTGTATAAATTGTATCGCTATATTAAAAAAGATATTCATTATTACAGACAATGTATTTGAAAAAAAACAAATGATTAAATAGATAGATTGATAGTACTATAGGGTAAAAAAAATCTTTTGTTCTTTATTTAGATGTAAAATGGAAGAAGTAAAAATATTAGGCAAAATATCTTGCTTTTAAAAATATTTAAAGGAAAACGCAGTTGTTTTAAACGAACTATAAACTTATAATGTTTGAATATCGTAATTATGTCTTAGAATGAAAAAAGCTTAGACTATTTATAGTCTCTATAAAAAAAAAGGCAAAACCGAAATAATCGCCGATTATTTGTTATATTTTGTTATATTATCCAACGTACTTTTGATATTATAGTATCACTTTGAACGATACATTTTTGTTGAAACACTAACCATCGTTCTTCTGAATATCTCATTTCAGAAATAGAAGGTATCCGAACGCTAGGCGTTTCAATCGAATTGATGAATGAATTAGGACGCATTGCGAGGGAGGATCGGTCCCAAGACATCATGAAGCAGCGAGTCCTACTGGCCCTCGCCAACTTGATCACCTCCTACGCATCTTTCCTGTAAGTACCTTTCAAATTATTTTTAAGAAATCTTATAATTAAAAATATAAATATAATTATAAAAATCTGTAGCGGTCCATGGCCGTAAAGAAAAGTTCAAGATTCAAGCGCATGTGTTGGTTACATGACCTGCGAAACGACGTCAGAAGTTAGAACGTCGTAAAAGAAAAACCCCTGGAACTTGCAAAAATATACAAGGGCTTTTGATAATAAAAAGAACCGTTTCCCTAACCCTAAAAGAAAACTTTCTCTTTCGAGGGCAACCTATATAAAGGGAAACGAGGAAAAGCTCGAAACGGTTAGTCACAGAAGTCAGTCAGAAACATACGTCGCAAATTGCGGTGCGCGGAAATCTACGCTGTCCGCGGCGTTCGTAGCACGCACTTCCTCGTTGACCCTTGCCATTTCGAACACTTGCGATTTACGGAAACGATGTCTTCATGTGGCGCTAACACGTTCACCTCTGTCTTTTCAAATCACATTGAGGTTCCCAATTTGAGGTGGTAAGACGTGTACGGTGTCAAAGAAATACTCCGCGAGTTGATCGAAGACAGACTTGACAATCTTATTCGTGCGTGTTACCTGATCCCTACTGGTACCGTTCTTCGTTTGCTCGTCGTCGACTAAATTTCACTTACCACTCGCGACGTATGTCGAAACAGAAAGTTTTCTTTCTGGGTAGGGAAGCAGTTTTTTTTTAATTATCGAAGGCCCTTTTTTTTATTTGGAAGAATTTTACAATCAGTTCTCATTGAGAATTATAAGTAAATTATTCTGGCATGGTATTATAACGTGAATAATAAATGATTATCGTATGTTTGATTTTAGCTGAATCTAATGTTTAAATCTAGAGGGTAATGTCTTTTTAGTCTGCGGATCTGATCCGTCGTGTCAAGTAATTGAGTAACTAATGGGTTTTGGTGATTGTTAACTCTTAGCCTAGATTGTTAGCCTCGGACGTCGTTTTGCAAATTACGTGGCCAACACATGCGCTTAAACCCTGGACCTTTCTTTACGACCATGAGCCGCCACAAGTTTTATAATTGTAATCTTATAAATATAAATAAAAGCATCTTAACGAAAGTGTAAAAAGACAGTTTTACACTGCATTAACTATATATTCAATTTACTATCATAAAGATCGAAGATCAAATATCATACGCTCATTTTTCTCGCTACATTAAAGAAAAGCAAAATAACATTACATAACTCTGCCTTATCTAAAAAAAATTGTTTACGCAATAATAGAAAGTTAGAAAATAAATGCGAATAATAAAGAAACGATTTAAACAAAATCAGATTAATAACAGAAAAACATGTATTAACAAAAATTGCATTAACGTATTCCACCATCGGTAATAATTAAAGCAAAATCAATTTTTTGTATCAAAGCGTCGCGTCTCGTCGTAAATCATAAAAAGAAATTACAGATATCAAACATAGAAATATCTAGGCTAATAAAAATGATACGTCAAATCATCTGATAACAGAGACACTTAAGTACAATATGATTAAGTCGTACGATTGATCTTATGCGATGGGTCAAGCTCTCAGCTCAGGATGTATTTTCCAGTGTCCGTTCGACGAGAAACCGTGAATGCAACGATGGAATATTCGAAGTTGGATGAGCGTCGTAATGCAGATCGTTGGAATCCTGTTTGATTTGAACCCTCTTGTCAGACAATTAACCCAATTCGAGGCGGTGGCTGAATAACACTCCATTTCTTGGAGTTATTCTCATAATTGTCCATTTCCTCGTTTCATCATGCGAACAATTTAATTTAGAATTTCGAAAACATCATATCTCGTTCGATGTATGCTCTGCTCGTTCTAAAGTTGCGTGAAGACATATTTAAAATAATTTTTTTTGCAACAATATCGATTTTCTCATATAAATGCAATCATCTCGGACGACGTATAAAGAACGAATAATTAAGTAAATAACGATCGATCGAGTAAACTAATTGGAATTCTCAGTTCACGAATGTGTAAAGGACCTATGACGTTTATATAACTCATATACAAATCATAATTGTAAATTATGTAAAATTTATATAATTATATAAAGTTGTAATTATAGTGAACTTCAGAATATGCCCGTCCAAAAATATTTGTGAAAGAATTTACATAAATCTGACGTGATCTGCACGCGGTCTAAATCCGATGCATAAATTTTTTGTAATCGCGCGAAAAAGTTCCTTCCATTCGTATAAGAATTCGTTTTATTTTTCTACTCCTTTGTATCGTATATATATATCATTTATCGTAGTCTCTTGAAGCGTACGACACGGTCATTCAAGAACAAACTCCTTCAGTCCTTCCAAATATTTCGAGAAACTTTCGTTCAATTTTTTAATCAACTAGAAATTCCAACATTTGTCGAAACGAACGAGTAGAGATTTAATTTTCTCAACAGCGAAGTGCTGCTAACTTGTACGAATCGAGCGGCGAAGCATCTATTTTCATCATAGATCTGTAATAGGCAAGAAATTTTGCTGTCTCCGGAAGAAGCGAAAAATTCTCGTCGATCCATAAAGAGAATTCGCCTTGATATTTACATAAAAGACTAGCAAGAGGTCGAGGAGAACGTTAATCAGCTATATGAAAGAAAGAACGTTCCTTGGAAAGCATCACTCGGATTCTTATTTCCCTCGCAAACAGGTCAACTGTCTTTTAATAATTTCAATATGTAAATCCTTATATAAGCATATCCAAAGCCTCTTACATGTGTATCTCGACGATGCGCCGCTTATATCGTCACGAGGCAAAAGTCGTTCATGGTGCATCGATCTGTACGGAAGAGACGCGGCGAGAAGAATCGAGAGATCGAAAGGCACGATGTCAGCAAACAAAGAGGACCGCTAGTATAGGAGATCCTAGAAAATAGAGTAGTAGACGGGAATGGTAACGGATAACAGTGGCAACGTGTCCGATCGAGCAGCTGGTTTTCATCGTGACCTAAAAGAACGGACAGGCATTAAAATGCCGCTTTATTTCGGTTTAAAAACGATCCAGCCGCAATTTTCGTTCTATCCTGGCGAAATTCCCTCGTCCCAATTTCCACCCCCCGAGTGTGTACACTGTGCCACGTGTACACATGTGCTGCTTGTACCGTGAAACATAAACGAAACGGCATTGAACACGAGAGAAAAAAATGAGGCACCAGGGCCAAAAAGCTTACTGTTTTTCTGTTTAGTGTCCCTTCTGTATTTTTTTTTTAATTCTTTTTCTATCTTTTTCTTTTTTTTTCGAGTGAGGATAAAAGAAAATAGAGAAGAGAGAGAGGGAGAGAGAGAGAGAGAAATTTATTAATTTACATAGAGAGAGAGGAAATGTTTAGACTCGACAAGTTTACTGTTTCTCTGTTTAGTGTCCTTTTTACTTCTTTAAAATTCTTTTTCCATGCTTTTTCCCGAGTGAAGGTAGAAAGAAATAGAGAAAAGAGAGGGAGAGAAACCCCCGAGATTTATTAATTTACATAGAGAGAGAAAATGTTTAGGCTCAACAAATTTACTGTTTCTCTGTTTAGTGTCCTTCTTACTTTTTTAAATTCTTTTTCCAAGTGAAGGTAAAAGAAAATAGGGGGAAGAAAGAGAGAGAGAAACGCTTGAGGTATATTAGTTTAACTAAAAAGAGAAAATGTTTGAGGTGGGCCGAGAATGTGTTTGCGTTTCTGTGGATTCTTTTCGTTTTCAGTCTTTTTCGGTGTCTTTTTTCAAACAGGAGAATGACAATACGATGTTTTGTACGGGTATACGTGGAAGTAATTTTGCTATTTCACAGCTAAAGTCGAAGGGAGAACAAATATGATGTTTCACAGGGGAAAGGGGTCACGCTGGAGAATTTTCAGTTCACTGATCAAAGTAAACTCGGTAAAAAAGCGTTTCGATGAATCAGAGATTTGTAGCGTGGGAACGCATTCAGTCATTGGCACAAAAAGTTCTCTAAAATACTACAAATTAGAAAGTTTATAAAATCATATATATCGTTGGGCAATTTCTCAAATATTTAAATACTTAAATAACACTAAGAAGATAAATATCAAGAATAAATATTATTAGACTTCAAGTAGCCGAAATATATTTTCCGTTACCCTTATTACTTTTTTATGTATTTATCAACCATTAAAAATTATTAATATAAATTAAATCCATCTGATTTAATCCCAATCGTATCAAATTTCAGCTACAAACTGCTTCAAAAATGTACAATACGTTTCCTTCTGTCCGTCCCTTTGCATCTCTCGCTCCTCTTCGACGATCCCTTTCGCAGTAGCTGTGTGGTACAAAGCAACTTTAGTTTGCGATAACGGCAAACACTATGGTACGACCAAATGTCCTCGATACTTTCAAATGTAGAGGATACGGAAACCAAAACGACCTAGCACGTGCTTTGCAAAGACTTGTTTTGTAATGCGTTTACAAAGGCTTATGCGCTAGTACGCACGAATTTGCGAGTGAATCGAAAATATATAACGTTCGAAAGATTAAAAGTACGAACGAAGAATGGCACAAAATAGTTTCATCGAGTAAATCAAGTTTTACTATTTTAACACTTCAGCAAAGCAAGAGTGTTTGATGAATTTATGAAAAACATGAATTTCCATAAATATTTACAATTATAGTGAATAAATAAAAAGTATAGTGAAATTAAGGAGAGAAAGAATATTCTTTGTCCTAGCGAATTAATTAACATACTGAATATTTGATATCATCCAACGTGAACATTTTTATTTTATAATAATTTCGGATTCGATGACTCTGTAATCTTAATAGTCATCGATAAAGTACGTTCTATAGAATAAAATCTGCAACTAAAAATGGACATTCCTTGTTTTTCTCTTATAGGCGTTATAACACGTTCGAGCTTTAGAACCACGATATTCCAAGTAGTTGCCTACTAGTTTGCAACGATGCGAACTCGATGAATAACCGGCCTCTGTATATGCTAAAATTGATGGAGTAATCGAAACTCCTTGGGCTATTAGCGACCTCGAGGAATATCAGTTAACGATTCGCGGATTTGTTACGTGTGTGCGATAACTGGACTGTGGATTTCAATGCATTTTTATATTTTTATGAGTATGACTAAAGAAATGAAATTTAAATACAGTTTCATCCACCAAATATTGTAATATAAATAAATGCTTGGCTGCAGAGGTAACATTGAAATTGTTAAATGGATTCCTCTATTTTTCGTTATATTAGGTTGTCCCAAAAGTTTCTTTCGTTTTATAAAAAATATCAGATGCACAACAGTTTTTTTGTTCTATATTATGTTATTGAATTATCTAATTATCCATTTTATTGAATTATTCCAATAGTACAAAATGGATCATACATAATTCAGTAAAATAATATAAAACAAAAAATGTTGTGTATCTATTATTTTCCTGTAAAACGAAAGAAAATTTTGAGACAACTTAATACCCGATTCTTAGTACTTGACATTCAGACGTTTTCAAAACACTGCAATCTTACGTCTTTCACACTATCCGCCACCGAGATAAAAACTTCCAAATTCAATAGGACGATATAAGAAATTAAAGCGACTGCTCCGAACTAACTGTTTTCGACACATTGGGAAACGTGTTTCGGCAATGCCAGCGGCGCGTGGAATTTTTAAGTTTGTGTCTCGATAACGCATACTGCAAAAGACACGTGTCTGTGGCGTTTTTAAAACGTCTGGACAACCTGTACATATTATGTTTGCACTGTTAATCATATTTGGTTGATTATAGTTAGTTAATCAGTTAAGTTAATTAGTTAGAAACGAGTTAGGTAAGACAGCTCTTTTCGTATAAGATTTTTAATTTTTCAAATCGCTCTCAAAGAGAAAAAATCAATCCGCTTTACAAAATTTCTTTCTCTGAATTACCTCCACTTGTCCCATTTGATTCTCTTAAAATCACGCATTTTTCACTGATGTATAGATCGATCGTTTTGAAAAATGTTTCAGAGCGGCTACTGGAGCAAAAGCGTCCACGAGGCAGAGGACGCAGAGCAACAATCACAGCAACATCAGCGAGCTACTGGACAATCTTCTTCGCGGTTACGACAACAGCGTCAGACCAGACTTCGGTGGTCCACCAGCCACGGTTGAGGTCGACATCATGGTGCGCAGTATGGGTCCGATTTCCGAAGTCGATATGGTTCGTATCTCTTCGTTTCCCTTTGTTTCTCTCAGCAGCAGCAGCAGCCTGGCTACTTGATAGATAGCCATACACAATTGCCTGAGATCTCATTCATTGTGGTACAAATTCGATTTCATTCGTTACATGATTCGATAGGAGTAGAAGCAGTTTTGTGAGTTTCTATTTGTAGAATGTGCGCATTACACGTACGAATGTAAGCATTACACGTATGCATAAACAGTTCGTGAATTAATTGAAGAAATGAAAAAATAAAAAGAAACAAAGGTTAGTGTATTTTTATAGAATTAGTATTTTGTTAAATATTAATAAGGAAGAATGAGATTGTTGTATTTTATTGTATTTCTTTATGATGTCGAGGCTTATGTCTTTCACGATCTTTCTTGAATATATACGCGTTTGATATATTCTGTTTCTATAGCTGAATGTTTTTTCTTTCTTTCATTATTATTTAATTTGTACTTTACAATTTGTCCAACTGGACATTTGGTAAATAGAACTTAACGTATTTCTTGAAATTAAACCTTATTTTACTACCTGTCTGAATATAACTGTATCTCGTGGTTCGCTTTATTTCGTTACTTTAAGATTTATCTGCCAAAGCATTTGTATATATATAAAGGAATGAGATTATTTCTGATCTATCGAAACCAAGTGCAAAACTTATTTGCTCGAATTATACGCGAAGCTTTTGCGCCAATACTTATATTGGATAATGTATTATTATCGTGGAGTACTATAATGGTAAAGAGGAGGACCTCGTTGATTAGAAAGTTTTATCGAATACGAATTTACAAAAGTAAGAAGAACAAAATCTCTGCGCAGACATATTCAATGGATTGCTACTTCCGGCAATCGTGGGTGGATCGACGTTTGGCTTTTCAAGGTGGCAAAGAAACTCTGGCGCTCAGTATATCGATGCTGGCAAGAATCTGGAAGCCGGATACGTACTTTTACAATGGAAAGCACAGTTATTTACACACGATAACCAGCCCTAATAAGTTCGTCAGGCTTTATCAAGACGGCAGAGTTCTGTATAGTTCAAGGTAAGTAATTATTTTACACGATTTATAATATTTTTCTATAATTTATAATATTTTGCATAATTTTTAATATTTATTACCAACGGTTGCTTCTCATTGTCCTCGAATTTTGGATCTTCAAAGACGATTTCAATCTCCTAAAAATGTCTTATCACGGATACTAATTTTAATATAGTACCTACATACGTTTTAATCCTGAAATGCTAAGATTAAAATTTTTCTGCCAGAACGCAGAGTAGAAATGTTTTGCTCAGAGAGACGCAGAATTCCAATTTCTCGAGGCTGAGAGTCCAATGTCAAGACTTTCTTTACCATCGACAGACAGAAACTGAAATTTTTAATTTGGCAGATTCGTATAAAAATGCTTTGCTTTTAGAAGATTTTAACACGCGAGTTTCTTTTATCATAACGAACGAAGCAGATATTCTGCGTAGAAAAAGTTTCAATTATAAATTCGCTAAAGCTTTACCTTTGTATAATGACAAATCCTTTCATTAAAAAAGAAAAGAAAAAAGGATCGTGATTATATGCAAATCGTTTGACGAAAATCAGACGTATTAAATGAGACGTTAATAACACAAAACCCTGTAAATGAAACGTAATGATTAAAGGATAAAATAGGAGGTTTGTTAAACGTAAATTTTACGATTAAATGATAAAGTAAAAAAGTATATTCCCGAACGTAACGATTAAAGGATAAATAGGGAAGAAAGTAAAATAGGGCAAGAAAAATATATATCTAATATGAACGTGCGAAATAACGTGGTACGCTGAGGTATCTTGCAATATCTTTCAATCAACTGCAGTCAGTCCGTGAAGTTTATGGGGATTGTGCAAGTTTTCTGTTTTATTGCGTTACGTCCGTTTCGTGATCGTCCTTCGCTTGATCGAGCATGATGCAGCGGTTCCAGCTGGCCGCCTTGACTTGCGTTTATGTTAAACGACTCTATCGTGTCTACACTGGAAAAATGTTTGACCATCGTTTGAGAGCGAATGATAAATTCTCTCCTAGTCAAACGTTTCTGGATCGAGTTCAAAAGCTGTCTCGAATTCAATCACCCACATAAAATCCTCCCGAGTTTCTTCGCAAAAACCGAGTGTTTATTCATCCGACGCATTGAAGGATATGAATTAAATAGAGAAAGAGGAGTATACGTTCAAGTACGTAAAACGATGTTAGTAGACAATATGACAAAATTCCTTCTTAGTGTGATGGTGATTTTAAAGTTTGTCGATATAAAAAGTCTGCGCATCGTTTAAAGTTTTTAATTCTGTATTTTGAAGAAAATGCAATGAGATTTTTAGATTTATGGCTGTAGAATTTAATAATAATTTATTCTAGATGATCGATCTTAAATCAATGGTACAAAGATTTATCCGTTATTACTACAAATAATATTTTATTGATCTATCGAAGTAATTGTTTAGATTACATCTCTGTTGTTTTAGGTGAAATCATGTTAGCAACTGTAGAA
This sequence comes from Bombus vancouverensis nearcticus, assembly GCF_051014615.1. Taxonomy (NCBI): domain Eukaryota; kingdom Metazoa; phylum Arthropoda; class Insecta; order Hymenoptera; family Apidae; genus Bombus; species Bombus vancouverensis. The sequence goes on along the minus strand of NC_134912.1, from coordinate 7,529,065 downwards.
ATTAATGGTTAACGATTTATTGAGATATTCGATTGATTACATTATCTGTTCCAGAATTCATAATGTTACAAAGTAACAAATTTTTATTATCCAATAATTTGAATTGTGCGTTACATTCTCGTGACTATACTTGAAACTATATTGCAATCGGTCGTACAAACTATCCATAGCGGTCGAGTTTACACGGTCAGTTATTATCTGAGAGTGTTTCGTTCTGTTTCGAAAGTTCGTTCTGTCATCGACAAAATGTAATACAACGCTTAACACTAAGCTTCTCAAGGCCGATCATATGACCGGTTACAAAATTTAAATTAAAATTCTACATTCATCGTTATTTCTTTCGTTCGTCTAACTTTATGTAAATTCTTGTGTTATCCGATTAATCAATTTCTCAATTTTTGTTAATATAAGAACTTACACGAACTTAGATGAACAAAAGAGATAACAATGAACGTACAATTTTAAATTAAATTTTAAAACCAGTCATTTGACCGAGCCTGGGTAAGATTAGTGTTAATACTTTCTCTGTTTCATTCACAAGAGTGTTCAACGATCCAGCTATTTCAAATTGTCCATACAAGGGACCGATAGAAGTACACATCTGCTACAAGAGAAAAGCAGAGAAAACAAACAAAGAAACAGAATGAGGAGCGGAGAGAGAAAAAGAGAGAGAGAGAGAGGGAAAGGGAGAGAATCAAGCGATGTACATTTCCCCTTTGTTAACCCATTCCCTTTCTCTTGACCTAGTCTTCTGGATCGGCTCTATTGTGCAGACCAGAATTAACCCTTGAGCTCAAGGTGCCTCTGCACACGTACGTACATGCACATCTCTCTGGCTTCCCTAAGAATCACGCGTCGGGCTTGTTCTTTCAAAAAGTGCATCGTCCTTCTCGGAACTATCATCTTTTGTGTACGGTGACCGAGAGACAAAGGACTCGAGATTATTACCTTGATTTGCGTCAATGTTGTTAATTCTAGAGCGAAATGATTCGAATAAAGCGTTACACGAAACGTTCTTCCAGATTCTAGGCAGAAGCTTTTAGATGCAACTCCCTTGAAAATTGAAATATGAACTTTCCCTCTTTGAATGATGTTCATCTTTCCTAACCAGAAGAGAGTACGATTATTGAATATTCGTTACGATTATTGCTGAAATAGGAATAATTATTAATTTAAAGCTGTGCACAATCTCATAAAACATCGTATGAAACATATTTATGAAACACGCGTTTCCTATATGGATAAATTCAATAAAGAGAAATGGATAAATTCCAGGCACGAAATTGAATGGCAGTTTGAATTTTATAATTGATGTTGTACAGGCGTACACGTGTAACTATTTTGTTACACGTCTGATTGATTTACACTGGTATCAAACTGCATCTTTCCATCCACCTGATACAAAAGGGCTCTCTCGTATAAGAATATATTTTCATATAATTTTAAGAATTCGAAATCGTTTACACGTCATAAACGAGTTTGAGTGTTTCTACGATTTCGATGTTTACCAGATATGATTAAAACATCACGCATGCAAAATCGAAGAATAGCATTTCTTTTAGTATTTCAATAATATGTTTACTATGATTCAATGAAACATTTTATACGAATCAGTAGAATTGAAAAATTACGATGCAATAATATTTTGTTATTTCTTAACAAGGAGTTGATCAATTTAATCGATAATTCAATAAATCTTGGTGATGTTTGTAGTGCCTCTAAAAGTATTTGTTGAAGGCTTAGCCAACTATCCCTGGGATGTGACCAGAGCGGAAAATCGAATTCCTTCGGAAACTCTGTACACTTTCGTGACCGATCGGTAGCCATTAAATGTCGATCACGTCTGCACTATTTGCACAGCACTTTATTAGCTGCTACTACAGCTTTCCGTAAATATTTATTCGTACGGCTGTTAGTTACTTTACCGAGATTGAACACGTCTGAACGTAAAGGCATTAAGTACCTACCAATTTTGTTCAACCTTGATCAAATCTTTTAGAAAACTTGTTAATTTTCAACGCTCTATTAGTATTAACGTCAGCTCTAACTCCTCCGTAATCGTTTAATTCAGAAGTACAATTAGAAATTAATTTAATTTTCCACGACTAACTTTATCGCTACCAAGGGGAAGTAAGTTTCGTTAGGCACACAAATTATAAGATTTACGATTAGGACCGTTTCTTTCGCGTACACTTTCCGCGAAAAATTATTTATTATACCACTTGTGAGTTATAAATATATTAAATGTGCAGCGATGTCAGAATATCCAGAAATAAATGTGATAAAGGTGGTAGGCAAAAAAGAATCGCAAAGTGGTAAGATACGACAATTTAAAGAAATCAAGCAGATTTTAGTTAGAGGAAGATAAAAAGAAATGTAAATTATGTAGTGATAAGGAAGGAAATTTAAAGTACTATATTTTCTTTTTTTTATTTTCCTCGAGATACTTTACATGTTATTTATGAAAACATTCGTAAATTGGCGTAACAAGTTACAATACTAGTTTGTAAGCATAGTCCCAATAATCCACGCCTTAGAATTAAATATTAGGTTCTCCCAAAACCTTTCTTTCCCTTTATAAGGAAATACTTGTTTTATTACTGCAAAATAAATTATACGTGATTCAGTAAAATAATATGAAACAGAGGATGTTGTGCATCTATTATTTCCTTAGACGAAAGAAATTTTTGGAACAACCTAATACATTTGTTCGCAGATTATTAAGTGTCTTAGTTAAATAGATCATTAGAATGTTTTTTGCTCAGTCTTCTCGGAATAAACGTTCAATGTAAATTGTTTGCCAGTAGATTTGGGTGGTCTCCTAATCTCTTCTTATGTCTCGCAAAAAGACGCGTTAATTGTGTTGTATTTTCAACTGATTGCACCTGGAGATCTTTCCTGAGATCCTCGTTTCTAATGTACCACGGAGCATGAACTAGCGTACGAAGGATTATTGATCGTACAGCTCCTGTACTTTTAATGAAGCACTATGTAACGAAGTGCTAAAGAATGAAGTGGTTGGAAGCTAATACGAAAGAAATTTCAGAAGAAAAATATTGCGAAGAGACAGTTAACTGGATTTACTCCTTAGAGAAAAAGTAAAATGGAAGTGCGAAACTATGTCAAAACTGGAAATAAGTAGCATATATATATATATATATATATATATATATATACACATACATTTTTATACATATATTATTTGTAACTGTCACGAAGTAGAGCTAGAATGATTGATCTACATTCATAAGTAGAGGACAGATTCTTATGCATTTATAAAAAAAAGTTGGAAGTGCGAAATTGCACAGACTGTACATTATATGAAAAAATATATAAAACGAACAAAGTGTAGCTCTTTTCATAACATCCGGCAAGGGAAACAATTTTCTACCGAGGTTCTATTTTTTAAATTATACTCTGAAAAATATGAATTTGCATAGAAATGCGCAATCTTTTCGTAAGTATGTATGTGAAGGTTTGGATGGATTAATATTTGGCAACTATAATGCCAAGTCCATTTCAAAGGCGCAGAGGGCGAAATTAATAAACATTATTGTATTACCTGCGTCTACAGAAATGGAAACAATGTACGTTTCTTATCTCGAAAAGCACGCTGTTACTAGAATTTCACATTGTTTTACATGATTATGTATGAAACAACTGGTTTTGGTTCGTTGTGAAGCAATAAAAGTGATGTTGTACCGCGAGATTAAAAGCTTTCAGTAGAAAAACTTGGCATAAGTCAGGCAGATCGTTCTACTTTGCTTTCTGGCTACGATAAAGTTTCCAGGTTATAAAAGTTCATTATCCTTTTTATATACATTTTACACTTTCTTCGTCGAACGAGGAGCAAGCATGTAAGTCTCGTGCGTCGATGTGAAAATGGGTCGACTATACTTCCGTAGTAAACCTCGTCAGAGACGACTCAATAAAAGCTCATTGACAATATTTTTCAAAGAACGTTGTTAATTTCATCCATATTGATACAATTTTTCGATACAAATTTTCAATGTTTTAACATCAGATATTAACGAACGGAAACTGCTTTCGAGATTCTACATTTCTTACGATAAAAATGACTTGCTTCGTGGAGCTTAAATCAATTTATTCAGGAATATACTGTGTATAGGTCTTTTTTCGCAAGAAATGTAAGAGTATTCACCGGTCCCTTGTACAATTAAATCACTAATATCATTACTGAGATTTTACAAGTACACATTTTTAAATAAATAAATAAATAGATTTTTATATGTAACAGTAATAAATTTATATACAATTAGATTAATAATTGAGTATATGGTACTATACAAACTATACAGAAATTATTTGTTACCCTTGTAAAACAACTCAATTTCGTAAAATTATAGCGCTCTTCCTCTTTAAAGTTTCCTTTGTTCCTCTGCAACCAGCGATGGATTGTCAAACACTTCGAATCGCATCGAATAGGATTCGATACCCTGAAAACTCCTGAAAGTCTCGAAAGTGTGGAAAGTCTTGAAAATCGCGATTATTTCGATAGATCTTAAAAGGTTTAGCGCGTAGTCAATGTTTTACGAGCATTCTGAATGCTTTAACTTAAACGGTATCAATGATATACGTAAAATACATGATACACCTAATAATAACATAAAGATACCTATCGGAGAATATCTAGAAAATTTCAGGATATCGGAAATGCATTTATGCGAACGACTTGCAGGATTTACAAGGTTTACAAGACCTTCAGGATTTTTAAGATTTCCAACATTTTCAGGAGTTTCAGAGTACCTATCAAACTCTATTCGAAGTTTTTTTTTTTATTTGGTTATCTACATTCACAATTTGTCCGATTTGGACATTTGGTAGAATTTTTTTTGGCTGTTTGATTATCATGTAGGTGGCTACCTCCAGTGGGGTACCATCTTCGTGTTTGTTAGGTTATATCCTTCTATTCGAAGTGAATCGAACTTTCACGGCCTCAGAAAATATCGAATAATTTCGAAAACTGAGACTCGAATGTTCGTCGCTATCCACAACTACATATGTAAATATATCAACTGTATACAACTACGTCCTAAACCACATGCACGCTCTCTGGAGAATAAAATCGCGGCGCGATTTCACGGATGGCCGAGCAAGCAGTCGGATGTTGGTTCCCTCGATGGGCAGCATCTGCTCATTTCCAGACAGAATAGACCACCTAGAACAGGCCACTATTCGTCACAGATAATCTTTAGCGTGTTCGCCTGCGCGATCTTCCACGGCCACGGGGATTTCGCCGTTGGAAATCCATGATTTTAGATTCTGCCTACGTGGTACGGAGAAGAAGACCGCGCACGTGATCCTCAGGCCAAAGTAGTTTTAGGATTTCGTCGCGTCTGTATGCTAATCGAGACGGTTATTTTCATGCAAACGAGACGGCCCACGAAACCTGTTAAATAATACGCCATAGTAAGCGCAGACTAACAACGCTCCTTCGCTTTCGCTATTTCCCATTTTCCTACTATTTTCGCCCTTTCTCTTTGTCCTCTTTACCAGACTCGGGAATCACTCGTCCTGAAAATTTCTTCTATTCCATGAATTTTTCTGGAGCCGGATAAAACGACTGGTGTTCACCACTGGCGTTGTTCCGCTCGGTTAAGACACTCGTCTGTTTGAGGTAGAACAACTTGAACGAAGGGACGAGTTGGTTTGTTCGGAGCTTGGAGAGCCTCCGCGATTGCAATTTACGAAGCAGAGCGCGTTTTTGTACGGAGAACGAGCAGGTTGTTTGCGCGAAAATGGGAAATCGAGTCAGTGGTAATTGATAGCAAATTGACGCATTTGGGACGTTGCTTTCTTCGAATGTACAAGGAATATAATAAACGTTGATAGACAACGGTATTTCTTACGTCGTTTATGTGATAATCAATTAAACCTAAGTATCCGAAGTTTTATATTATTTACATAGTACAGTTCCATGTGATTAGAAGAATTTAATGTTACTTTTATTTTCTTGGAAAAATCTCTCCGTTTTAATATCGATGTTAATTTGTACATCGTTCTTTCTCATTATTTTACTTTTTTATTTAAACGCACATACTTGTTTCACTCACACATTTGAAAATGAAATAATCTTTCTATCACTTTTATCTCCGCCGCAAAATTTCTCATCGCGAGTGGCCTGAATCTTGCTTATATATCAAGCAGCTACAATCATCAAACTATTTTTTACACCTGAAGTTCGTATACGTTAATGGAAGAGAAGAGATCAAGAGTAATCAACATAAATGAAACGATTTATAGGGAGGCATTCTATTTTCAGAAAAATCCTATTCGTCTTTCCCTCTAACCATTTCGCGCATCCACGCGAAACGATGAAAAAGAACCCTACAGTTAGTCCATATTTAATTAAACTCATACGACGTCTACGAGCATTACTAAAATTAAACAGGAAACCAGTAAAAGTCACGTTAAAAACGAGTTAAAAATACACAGCTAGGTAAACGAGATAATTCCCGGCATATTTTTACCGGAAAAACGAATGAAAAGAGAAACGAAAGAGGGTCGCATTTCCCTTTGAACCGAGAATCAAGCCGGCAAATACTGCGTCAGAGGTTAAGACGAAGCGGCGAGGTAACCGGAAGGAGGCTGGCAAATGTGAAGGGCCCCTGTAACTCGGCGCCGTGTGTACACTTCACGCTCGAGATGATTTATATCCTCTTGGACGGAATCAAGGATCTCAAAATGCCTGGTTGCTGTTACGATTCCGTTCGTCCATGCGTGGAACTGGCTGGAATTCTCGTGCCAACAGACAGTTTCCAATATGATCCTCTCCTTGCTGCGTTCGTGTACATTCCTGTTCTTGTGTACGACGCGGACCACGTTTCTGCATGTGTTTGCCCTGGTGATTATTCACGTTATCTGAATTTAGTTGGCGGCAATTACTCGTCGAAATAATCGATTCGAATGCCACTGGGGCGCAAATTTTCCAGCTGTTGATTCTTATAGTTTGTTAGCCACGTTTCCATCGCCGGAATGATATCGAGTTTGGACGATAGAGTATTGTCAAAATCTGGCTAACAGAAACGTCCGAAACGCTTAGTAAAGTATTATCCTCTGAGTACTGAAAAAATTGTACAATTAGCGCAACTGTTAAGTTGTTGTATAAGAAACGTTGGATTTTCTCGAACGAAATTTTAGTCACAGCTTAATCGCCAGCTTCTTCAAAATATTTCATCGAAGCAATTGCGTCGGTATGTTTTTCCAACGATGAACTAGTTTCGTTATTTCGGATTTATAAGAATCGTCAATCCTAAAATTCGTACATTTTTTGGAACAAAAATGCACATGTGCAACTCTTTCTCATATAATTTACATATTAAAAAATTGGTTAAAAGGAATAAACGATATCTTCGTCAAGTAGCAAATTTGCTCTCGTACGATTTTTTCCCGTGTAAGAAAATCACATGAATATTCTGATTATTCACAGTGTTCGTTAATGAAATGCCTACATGTAATTTAATCGTCTTTACCAGGAGTTATTTCAAAATCAAACAATATTCTTACCAGTACGATGCAAACGTATCGAAGAAATAGCAACGGTTCATGACGACTGACCGGAACGTATTTCAGATTTTTTTGTATATCAATATCCGCGGATTTCTTTTTCTGCTTTGTTTTTACACTTTTATTCGTCACGATACGTTAGACCGCCTTTTTCACTGTTTTTTTGCTTGGACAGCGATGAAAATTTATTCGCAATATCCGTGTTAGGATTTCGCAATTAATTACAAGCTTCCATGCATGGACGACCATCCGTGGTTGGATTCAATCTGAAATGATACAGCTGATATACCCGCTGCGTTGAACAGATGCCGGACTCTCCACTTCATCCTTGCACGTGCTTGTCTCGCTCGCTAATATGAGTTGATTTGTGCCTAGAGAGATGGACGTTGACCCTATTAGTCTCGAATTAAGTCTAACGTGATATCTGTGGAAATAATGCACGACCATACTTGAGGAATGTTAGGTAGAATTCGAATAAATATAAATCTATTTTCTATTAATTTCGAATTTAATCGAAAGTCGTAGAATTCGGACAGGTTTGAAGGATACGTTTGAAATTGAGAAGTTTTGTCGAACGGACTTAAGCGTTTAATATATTGCTTGCCCGTTTTATTTATTTTAGAAAAAACTATACTTCATTACTCGAACTGTCTACTAAGACAACTGGACAAACTAAGATCATTTATAACTAAACCTAACTTTTTTGCTCTTCTAAGTTTCTAGAAAGTCTGCAAAAATTTGGGATTACTTATCAACACCTCTATTACATTATACAATAATTCCTTAAGACAAATTATAAAAGCTTCTATCGATGAACATTTTTTTTTATTATTTAATTTGTACTTTATAATTTGTCCAGCTGGACATTCGGTAAATTTTTCTAGCTTAATTGCTAAATAACATGTGGATGGCCAGCGAGATACCATCTTCGAGTTTGTCTATTTTATTGTTTTAGTGAAGTCAGTGGAGTGTTTTCTCTTCTTTTTATGAGAGTTTTGCTCGCTTCAGCAGCCAGCTGGATTGGATGTGTTGCCGTTTTTTCCTTGTATTTTTCTGCGTACCTGCTAATTTCTTCTTTGATTGTTGGTATTTTTAAGTCTTTGCGTATATCCTCGTTTCTGACATACCATGGGGCGTTGGCTATTGTTCTCAGTATCTTCGATTGTAGCGACTCTAGTTTATTTATGTGGCTCATTGCTGCTGTCTCCCTTAGTGGTATTCCGTATGTCCAAATTGGTTTTATTATCGTTTTGTAGATTTTTTAGTTTATGTCGGTGAAAATGAAAATTTTTTTCTCTTTTTTGAGAAGTTCAAAATTAAAATTTTGATTGAATCGTTAGTGATCGATGATGAGTAGCTGTTTAGGATTATTATAGTAATCTTGTAGCATGTAACAAAAATGGTACCACGATGCATCAATCTTTTCTAACAGTGCAAATTATGTCAGTTTATTTAATACTTTAATTGTTGATGCGAAAGAACGAGGAACACTATCAAAATCAAGGTTTTCAACGCGGTTTACATTATAAAATCACAATGTAAATTATTGATAGTCATAGTTAATAACGGAATAGCGCTTTCGTTAAATGAAAATTCGTTAATTATTGTCGAATATTAGAAACGCCAACGGGACTGTTAGAAAGTATTAAATCCGACTGTAAATTACAAGAATTCCCAATACACGTTCGAACCTGCGGTTTGTTTCAATTTATAGCATGCTCATTTGGAATGTAGCCAACATTTTAAAGTTCAGATCTTTTTGCTCTGTCTCCTGTAACATACCGGCACGCTCTGACAAACGATCGTGCGTTGCCAATTATCTCTATAGCATGACGTTTCAACTTTAATACAGATAACTCTGTCACGATTAATCGTTTCTTTATGATTAGTTTCGACTCGTCAAATTTGGGAAATCCGTTTATTATAGTAATATTATTATATTATATCAGTATTATTATTTATTAGAATAAACCATTGTCTTTTTAGATGATAAAGGTATGAAAAAAAGGAAAGAAGAAAGGGTTTTATAATATTTTATAAATAAAGTATAATAATAATAATAGTAGCTTATTGACTTTCGTCTATCGCGACTTTGACGGTTTACAAAATTGCAACAAGAAAAGATATAAATATTAGAATATTTAGAGAATTATTAGCTCTAAAATTACTAGGGTTGTCTGAAAATACAGAAAAGCCTTGTCTTCGACGGTGTCAGCATAATATCGCCGTTCGGAAAAATGATTCCGGAAGAAGCATTAGACGCGCATGCAAACTATGTTATGTAAATAAAAGACATCGAATGGACCGGACAAAGACACAAAAGAATTTAAAGAAAACAACAACTTATTGTCCAAATTGTTCCGACCAACCTTAGCTATGTATAGAATCCTTTAAAGTTTTACGTTATAAATAATTTTTTTAATAAACCATTTTCGTATTACTTTCATAACAATTCAATAGTTTTATTATTTCCTCTGGAATATCTTTTCAAATACCTACGACGATCCTTCGCAAGTAGTCAAATAAGTGCCACCCGAATACGGGTGACGCGGCCCTACCGGAAATGTTGCTGATACCTGAATATCGTGGTAATCAACGTGTTAATGGAGCCTTCCGGATGCATGGAGGTGTCGTCGGAGGTGTCTGGTAGCCAATGATGTTCCGACCCTTGATTCAAGAGTCGAATCCATGTAACAGCGTGTGATGGCGTTGCCCGCATATACGACAGAATCCGGCGGTACAATGCGAAAGTGTGTGTCGTGTCCTCAAGCAGTTGATACACGCTGATACTTCTTCGGCGGCTACAAGGCGTTCTCCGATGGTTTTCATCCTGACGGTGTTGCAGATCCAAATTTTATGTGGTCCACGGCAAATCGGACAGGATGACAGAGATTGAGACGTGATGAATGCATGCCCTCGATCCTGTAGGTTCTAAGACCTGACAGCGATCGTTTACAAATGTCAGAAGTTCGTTGACCTTAGGCAATAGTATGGGTTTTGTCTGATCCTTCCACATTAATTCGGTCTCGCGATCTAACTTCGATGTAAGGAAATGTAACAGCACGGTATCTGCAGTTGGTTGTCCGAGCGCTTCCAAGGCGTTGTAGTGGGACTCTACCTTACTTGCATATGCTTGTAAATCTCGATATGATGTTCGGCGTAAAGGGGCAATGTCAAATAATTCTGTCAAATGCTTAGCCACGATTTTTTCCGGTCTATTATATCTTCGTTCTAATATGTCCCAAGCGGCTGAGTAATTGACTGCTGCGTTGCTTAACGATGCTATAGTGTTAAACGCTTCATGTGTTAAAAAAGAGCGGAGATAAATCAATCGTTTACAGTCGTCAAGACGAGGGTTTTCGTGAACTACGGAGCGAAATTCAACCGCGAAACCTGGCCAATTTTCGTAAGCTTCCGAAAATGTAGGTAGTCGAATTTTCGGTAACTCGACAGAATACGATAATGATGTGTCCGATAAATTTGTTGTAATATTTCGAGATTTTTGATCTGATCGCTTGTTTGCCTCCTCAATCATCTCAGACGCGCGTGCTTTGATCTGGAAGTACTTACATTTAAGGTAAATGCGATTCTGCATTGATTGACTCTCGTCCAGATCGTCTAATTCGCATTGAGTTTCCCTAAACGTCGCGTATTCTTCTTCTAAGTATTCTAAATTGCGTTGGATAGCAATTGATTGTATCCCTTCCTCATTATCGTCGAGAATAGCGCGCAATGATCTTAATTCTCTCCTGAACGCTTCTCGTTTTATGCGCTTTTCTTGAATAGAGGTCATAGTGGATTCGACAAATTGAACAAGATTATCTTGTAGTTGCGATATGGACGTCAGTCCGGTTATCGGTGGCTGCTCGTTAATGTGCGGCAGGAGGTTGAGTGTGTGTTTGGCACCGAAGGTGACACTTATATTGTTGTGAGATTGGAGTTGTTGGAAATTGCTATGCTGATGATTGTCCAGTTGCGGCGGGAGGTTGCGTGCCTTCCTCGACCAACGGGTTATACCTCTTCGAAAGTGTCGCTCCTGACGTCACTGGCTTCGCTGAAGTGATAACGCTTCCGCTGCTGGTTTTGATTTTTTTCACGTGACACTGTGTGGTCACTGGTAAGTGCATTTTTCAGTTGACACGTATCCGGCTCGAAGGACCATGTTCATTCGACCAGTCGCGGAGAGACGCAATCGCGAGAAAGCGCGTCAACAGGAATCGTAAATTCCCGTTACGATTTGACAATCGACGACACGAACTGTTCGATTCCCTATTTTGATTAGGATAATAGAGGTAATTTAATGAGTATAATGCTTGATCAACAGTTCAAAGATATATATTTCCAACAACTTTGTAGAAGAGATAGTTACGCTGATGTGTAGATATAAGTGACGTAGGTGACTGATCTAAAGGTGAAACCCCGGTTGAAGTGGATAGGTCGTGATAGGTACTGAAGAAGTACTAGAGTATAATTAACAGTATATTTATTAACAACACTCCCAATATACACTTTGTGTGGAACTTACGATTGCGCTAACGGTTTGCGCTTCGCGATTACAAGTTCGGTTTCTAGACGGTGCGATACAGTGTCGATTGAACAGAGATCGCGGAGCGAGTTCGGACGATGATTGCTCACGATGCGTCGCAGAGCTCTAGTCAATTATTCATTGAACTCTCCATCACGATGATGCTGCAGAGGAAAACTATGATGGGGCGTGTCTAAGGATCATCGGATTCGTCGAGGAGAGCCTTCGTTAGGAAAGTGAGGGAAATGGACGTTGCTGTTAATTGGTTAATTTCTATGTTGAAAAAGGATGCTAGCCGCCCTTGAGAGAAAGTTGCTAGCGGGAAGCATCGTACGTGAGAAAAGCAGATTTCTCGTATCTTCCGTAGTAGGTGATAGATTTAGGGACTGTTAAGAGAAAGACTATTTGTTCGTTTGAAGAACCTTAGCTAAATAAATCCTAAGATTTATAGCTGGTCCTTGGGCTAGTTGAAAATATATTATATCGATTACCGTTGGAAAGTTTACTGTCGAGTGCCGTTACACGGTGAAGAAATGTGGACTGTTCTAATGTCGATGAACCAGTCAACAGATCGACTGATCTATAGTCGTAGATCCAGCGAAGTCCGATGACGATACTGTTGCAAAGGAAAACTCTTGCTCGGTGGAGATTGCCCCACCACTGGTCGCTTGCGGGTGGAATCCTGGGAAACATGAGAAAATTCACGTTTCCCCTATTTTTACCTAATGGAGCAATAACCATAAGGAACGTCTTGAATCGAAGATGTTTTAAGCCGCTAACCGGCCTTAACGGTAAATCCAGAAGCCTCGTTTTATAACCGTTCCTTAGGATTATTGTGATCCAACTGTGTTGACGTGGCGAGTGGCCGCCTCTACCGAGGGATAGATTCCAGGCTACGCAGGGATTCACCCAACAAAACACTTATACGTTATAAACGTCCTTAAATCTATTCGTTTAAACAAAAGGTTCTTATTTTTAACGCTATTTATATTGAATAATATTTTGCTTTTACTTGCTTTTAATTATTACCAATATTTTAGACTATTCCGCTGTGATATAAATCTGCACGCTGAATACTGCGGATATTTGTACAGTATAGGTCCTTTGGTTTCTCAGTTTATAGTTATTGCATATTGTACGTTACACTGTTTCCTAATCCTATAAAATATATTGTTTCTACTATTTAAGTTAATTTCTCCCCTTCCAGCTGGTCTAAGCTATGCTATATTCCTTATCATATGTATTGGCACTAGACGTAGTCCTCGCATTTGTATGCTTCAGGTCTTTGATTTTCTTGTAGATAAAATATGGGAAACGGAATACATCAGATTTTTATGTTTTCAATGTTCTTCGAAGCATAAGACGATATTTATGTTTTTCTTTAAATAGATCGGTACAGGAAAGAAATATCATAGCTCAAACGCTTCGTAATATTGCATTTAATAATATGTTATTATTTTTTATATTATTTAGTTATATATGTCGGGTTTACATTAGAATTAGAGTTAGGGGCGTAAAACGAATCTTCGTTCGGACTACACGATGTCGTTATGCAATAGAGAAGACATTGACTAGTGCAAATACGATTATTATAGAATTGGACAAGTAACCGTGGTAATTAGATACTCGAGGAACTAATGACAATGATCTTAGGTTCAATAACGAGTCCACGGTCAACGGGATGATAGATGAACATGCTCACAATATCTAAGTCGAACTCTTTGTTAAAACGTGGAATATTCACCGAGCGTACAGACACAAAGTAACTCGCTAATACGACCTCATGAGAGAAAGACTTTCCGTCGCGATGATGCTGCGGAGGAAAACTATGATGGGGTGTGTCTAAGGACACGAGATCATCGGATTCGTCGAGGATAGCCTTCGTTCAGAAGGCGAGGGAAATTGGCGTTGCTGCTAATTGGTCAATCTCCATATCGGTGGTTAGAAAAAGATGCTAGCCGCCCTCGAGGGAAAGTTGCTGGTGGGAGACGCCGTTCGTTGAAAAATAGGCCTCTCCTATCTTCCCATAGTTGAAACAAAGACTGTTCGTCTGTTTGAAGGACTTTAGGTAACTAGATCTTAGTGTTTATAACGGCTAGCTGATCACGTACTGTGGAGACGCGTCGGCATCTGGTAACCATCATACCCGAAGAATAGAATCTGCGTGTGGCGAGCCACGAGACAGAAACCGTTGGAATGTTTACTGTCGCGTGCCGCTACAAATATTTCTTTTAAGGAAAGCTATAGAATTACTCCGTACTTTTGTTAGACAAAGCGTTCATCCCGTGACTGCGGCTACGTTCGGCGACTGGTTGTCGCCTCGAGTCCAAGCTCATTATCACAAGTCTCGAACAAATACAATCAGATCGAATGACGACAATTGTTTAATTACGTCTATGATAGAATCTAGATTACGGTGTTAAGGGATTTTCCCGAAGTTCCAAAGGGAAGGTTCCGATGTCCTTTCATCTCCGGCATATATATATTATTTTATATTATTTAGTTATATATATGTCGGTGTTCAGTCTTTCTAGGGCTTGATCTATCGAGTCGGCAATAATTAGGACGTCATCCAAGTAAACAACAACGTATGAATGCGCGAGGTCGCCTAAGGCATTGAGAATGGCCCTCTAAAACACGGACGGTGCATTTTTCAATCCGAACGGCATAGTTATGTACTCGCATTGTCCGTCGGGTGTAACGAACGCCGTATACTCCGTCGAATTAGGATGAATGGGAATTTGATGAAACCCGCTGGCCATGTCTAGGCTAATGAAGTATCTCGCCTTCTGCAATCTCGCAATTTGATCCACGATGAGGGGTAGGTAGGGGATAGCGATCAGCGACCGTGTTTTTATTTAACGCCCGGAAATCTACACACAGTTTATCTGAGCCGTCCTTTTTCTTCACGAGTAACATAGGGCTCGCGAATGGTGAACTACTAGGCCTTATGATTTTTGCTTTAATTAGCTCGCTGATTCTTTCTCGCACTATTGTCCGCTCTTCCTCACTAAGTTTATAAGGACTTTTTTGTACAGTGATGTTGGGATCGATTAATCGAATCTCTAACTGGCCCGTATTTACGCGAGTACGCGTGAAACCCGTAATAAATGACTCTTTAAAGTTTTGGAGAATGGAAATCAATCCGAAATCAATACCAACTACTTCGGTGTCTACCTTGTTAAGATCGATCTCCCTTTCGGCGGTTTTATGGCAAGCATTAACTAGCTTTGTCTTGCTAATGTTAGGCTCTTGGACGTAATATTCACATCGAATCCTTTGTCCAAGATTTCGCGGCCAATCATGATATCGTACTTTAGGTAACTATCGGCAAGGACGTGAAATTTTATCTCCAATGTAAGGTCGTTAATCTGTACGATGGACAGAATCTGAGACGTACTTTTAACACAAAAATTCCCGATTCCTTGCATTCTACTATATCGGTCGTTCTTTTACCAGAAAATCTCGCAGCTACGGATTCTTTAATTAACGAGCACTCGGCTCCGGAATCGAAGTAGAACGGGAGCGCCTCACCCAGATGACTTAAGCTACCAGCTGGAGGTTTCGCCGCGCAGAAGTCGGCTCGGAGTTTGTTCTTGGGACCGGGTTTTCGGTCTTGTTGTAGCGGACAATTAGCTGCGATGTGGCCCTCCGACTGACACTTGAAGCAAACCACCTGGGAGGATGGGGCTGTTTGTCTTCCTTTCGGGCGTTGTGTAACTCTTCTTTGCTGATCCCTACGCTGCCTAGTGCGGCACTCCTCTACTTTGTGTCCGCGGTTACCGCAGTAGAGGCACCTCCCGTGGTGGGCCAATGGCTTGTGTCGTTTGACTGCAGGTTCCGTCGATGGGCCGTTCGACGGAGGTACTGCCCTCTTCTGCACGTGAGAGAAAGCTCGCATTTCCTTGAGGAATTGATCTCGGGTCCGAATATCCTCCGTGAGTGCTAACTTTTCGAAACGCTGATCGTGCCGGATTAGCCGTAGAAAGACGGCGGCGTTGATCATTTCGGTGCCGGTTATGTTTTCCCATCTCCCATAACAATGTGTAATCCAAATGCAGATTCGTTTCACGCCCCTAACCCTAATCATAATGTGAACCCGACATATATATTATTTTATATTATTTACTTATATGTATGCTACGTAAATGACATACGAGGTTCAATTAAAAAAATCAAAGAACGTTTTCATTTCCTCTGAGAAATATTAGAAATATGTAAAAGATTAGCAGGTATTTTATCCTACTCGTCATAGAACGGGAGAAGCTTCTCTTCTTGCATTTTCCCCGTGCATTTACCGTTTTACGAAAGAAACATCGATTGGTAATAACGCGAATGCCCTATATACCAATTTTTCCAATATCTATTCCCGTCGAAAACCAAATTTGCTGATTCATAGAAAGATGCTCCGCGGCAACCGAGAATCGAATCTCGAGGTAAGTCAAACAAGAAAGTGTCACGCGTCGCATATCTTGAATATGCTCGTGGAGAATCTTTCCAACAGAATGGAGCTAACAGAATTCACAAACGTGGTCCGAACGGAGTAAAATTATTAAGAGGTCGTTTGACGGCTAGTCGGAAAGACACGGTAAAAATAGACAGCTGTGACAAAAAGGCGCGGCGATTCGTCCTCCAATATGCAATTTCCAATCCAACGATCTACGATCTCTCTTGAATTTTTCGTCTTCGTCTCTCGGTTTTCCGAAGCGTAAACGAATATTCCCGGGCGTGTTGCGGACTGACTCTCGAGGGTTGCACGCGGCCCACAATGAAATCCATTCAACCTGATGAACAATGAAAATTATTTTCCCTCGCATATCGTGCATCTCGTCTGATACAAAGGCTCCACTATTACTGGGAAAAAGGATTCGCAGTTAAATATTGAATCGATTCGTGGCAAACGTTCGTTTCTCGTGATCAAACCATGGCGTTCGTGAAGCACTGTTGACCTTTTCCAGCACTAAACTCTGCGCTCTTTCGTTTTATTTAGAAAAGTTTAATATTTCGTAGCCTGAAAAGTAAGTTAATGGCATTGTACGTTTTATTTTATTTTACTTTTATACATAGGTTTTCTTCCAGCTGTGTCTAATTACTGTACATATTATTAACGATCGTATAAACTGACACAGTAGAAAATCTGTGAGTGATATAACTACGAGCGTTTAGAGGGAGAAAATACTGCTCGTCAGCTTTCGTATTTACATATTACATATTTATTTCACAAGCATTCGAGTAGAGCCTCTGGCACCAAGGGCTGCTATGCAAAAGTAACGAATCTCTACCGTTCAATCGATATGAATTATTAAAATCCTGTTTAAAATGTTGATTCTTGAGGATGAAACATAAAAAGAAGTGCACACAGACGTATTACCTATTAACTCTGAAATACTCGAACGGTGTAACGTTAGCTTATTATACCATGAACAAATTCTCATACGCGGTAAATACAGTAGAGCGTGCCTTATCCGAACTAACAGGAGACAAAACTGCTCGGATAGTGGAATTTCCGGATGATAGAACGATCAATTTTCTGATATGAAATTTCACTTATTCAAATATAAATTACAATTAATTGACAGTTCCTTTAAATATTTCTGTATCCCGTATCCTTTTGACTGCTGAGTCACATAATTCTTTCAGCACTTTTTTTATTTGGTAGACTATTTACAATCAATTCTCGTTGAGAATTTTAAGTAACTTGATTTGGCGTGGTACAATAGCTTGGTTTATAATAATTTATATTATGTTGATTCTAGTTGAATCTAATGCTTCAATCTAAAGGGTATTTTCTTTTTAGTCTGCGGATTTGGTCCGTCGTGTCAAGTAGTTGGGTAACTAATGGGTAATGGTTGTTGACTCTTGTGTTATATCTGCTTCTGAACTTGTATATTTCTTCTTTGACTGTGGGTATCTTGAGGTCGCGGTGGATTGTTTCGTTGGTGACATGCCAAGGTGCATCTATTAAGGATCTTAGTGTTTTTGATTGAAATCGTTGAAGGATTTCTATGTTGGAGTTACTCGCTGTTCCCCATAGTTGAATCCCATAGGTCCAGACAGATTTTAGTATGGCTTTATATAGCATTACTTTGCTCTCAGTGCTTAAGTTGGAGCGACGGCCAATGAGCCAGTAAAATTTTTTAAGTTTAGCCTTGAGTTGCTTCGATTTGTCTATGATGTGTTGTTTCCATGTCAATCTCCTGTCCAGAGTCACGCCCAGATATCTGACTGAATCCTTGTTAGGAATTGTGATATTGTTAATGGTCACCTGAGGGCAGGTTTGTTTTCGCAGCGTGAAGGTTACCTGTGTGGATTTATTTTCGTTAATTTTGAAGCCCCATTTGTGGAACCACTTTTCCATAGAGTCAAGACCTCGCTAGAGAGTGTGGGATGCCATTATTGGGTCTGAGTGGGATGCTAGTAGTGCTGTGTCGTCAGCAAATGTCGCTGTTGTTATCTCTGCTAAAGTTGGTAAATCGGCAGTGTAGATGGAGAACAGTAGGGGTCCAAGTACACTACCTTGGATTCTTTCAACATGAGTAATTAAATACAGTTACGTTCTTTTTGTACTTCGAACATCTTCGTTACCACTTTCATTTGCTCTTTCCATTTGTATAAAATCGCCATTATTATGTTAGTATACAAGTTTTTTCTATCGTTGCCAGCATCACAGGAATCTACGTGGTTTAGATAATTCTTAATATCATATTTTTCTTTTTTAATGCCTGTTACGACCGTTCGCGGAGAGACGCGGTCGCGAGGAAAACGCGTCAGCGAGAGGCGTAAATTCTCGCTACGAATCGGTGAATCGACGCCGCGAAGTAGTCGTTCCCCTGTTTCGGTTAAGGTAACAGAGGTGGTTAAATGAATATGACACAGCAGAGTAAGTTATATTTCACCGTTTATTCCAACAACTTATAACGAAGACAGTTACGCTGATGCGTATGTACGAGATGAGTGAGTGACTGATCTACGGGTGTGTATACCCGGTTAAAGGATGTTGACCGTTCGAAGGATGTAGAATCAGTACTGTCTTGGGAGACGATGCTGTCCCGGAGGAAAGCTAAGGATGGGTGTGTCTAGCGCACGGGACCATCGGATTTGTTGATGCCGATGTTAGTTAAGAGAGTGAGGGAAATAGGCTTCGTTGTTAATTGGTTAAACGAAGGGTCTTAACCGCCCTCGAGAGAAAGTGGTTAGTGGGAGAAAAGTTGCAGCGTACGTGAGAAAAACTAACTTTCCCTTATCCAGCCGTGTCTTTAGAATATAGTCTTTAGAAATTCTTCGGAAATAGACGTTTGTTTGGTTTGAAGGACCTTTACTAGGAAATCTATGAGATTTATGGAAGGTACTTGAGGCTATTGAGGGTACGCAGTGAGTATCCGAAGACATCTGGTTGCCATCTTGCCCGCGGTGTGTGGCCTAGGCTAGGTAGAGTGTTACGCGACGTAACAATGCCCGTGATTTTTCCAACATCATTTTGTCATATTTTTGCCAATTTCGTTGCACCTACACCACCTTCGAGTTTCTTAATTACGACGTATTTTATCTCGATAATTAGAACGCTATTAATTTCATACTAAATATTTATAATCAGAGTTCACTCAAGCGAATAAAGCAAAGAATACACTGTATATGGACGCTAATAAAGTATGTCCATATGTCTCTATGAAAAATATATTTATATCATTTTGAGAGAAAATTACGTTCGTTCCTGTTTAATGTTTATCGTTTTCCTATTTCTAAAGACCTTGTACCATTTTATTTCTCCCATACACGATTCAGCGCTATTCCCATAACTGACACGATCAAGGATCAAAGAAACGCAAATAATTGCGTTTGTTTCTATCTCGGTCGCTTAACTATGAAAAACTACGAAAAGTAAAAAAAAGAAAAAGAAAGTAAACTACGAAAAACGTACGGAAGGTAGGAAAAGCATTTTGAAGAAGGTGCGAGAAAGGAGATGACGCTCTTCTCTTCCCACGCTTTGCTGAACAAGTCCTTCCCATTGCTTTTGACGTACCAACGAGCCCTTTTCAACTTCGAAAACGTTTCCTGTTTCCGGCCTGGCAATTAAGGTGAAAGTTCTCCGTTGTAAACGTCGTTTGATGCGCCTTCAGACACCAACAGGTACGATTGTAACAGACATCGCGAATCATCTTGCGAACTTTCGAAACGAGCATCATCACAGAGATGACAGTATGTTGAGGAAAAAAAGGAAAGGGACGTGTTATTGAAAATCGTATTCGAAATAGGGAGATAGTAAATGAAACGATGAATTTCGAAATTTAGTCATGCGTTATAATTAGACTACGTGTATCCGTGTAAATTCATATTTTTTACAAATACGATTGAAAAATAAAACTTGGATAAAAAATTGTTTTATCTATTAAATATGCATTTAAACCTTGGTGTTTGCTCGACCAATTGCGGGGAGACGTAATCGCGAGGAGAGACGTCAACGGGGGTCGTAAATCCCCGTTACGATTATAACAATCGACACCACGAGTTGATCGATCCCCTGATTTCCGTTGAGATAATAGGGGTAATTGAGGTTGTATAACCCTGTGATTCACAGAATTATAAATTATATATTTCCAACACTTAGATTACACTGACGTAGAGAAATAAATAGTTAACAACTTGTCGCACGAAGATAAGATACATATGTACGTTAGAGCAGGGCTCTTATAATTAGATTTAGTGTATTAGTGGACGGAGCACTATAAGATATTTAAGAGAGGAAGTGTATGCTCGACAATACCGAGACCGACTCTCGCGTTATGCTTAGACTGCCCCGTTGGGCATTAGCGTATACTTAGTAGTTGACTTTTCCAATGATGTAGAAGAAGTGAAGTTGAGTGACGATGCTGTGTCGGAGGAAAGCTAAGGATGGGTGTGTCTAGCGCGCGGGACCATCGGATTTGTTGGTGCCGATGTTAGTTAAGAGAGTGAGGGAAACAGGTTTCGCTGTTAATTGGTTAACCGAAGGGTCTTAACCGCCCTCGAGAGAAAGTGGTTAGTGGAAGGAAAGTTGCAGCGCACGTGAGAAAACTAACTTTCCCTTGTCCCGCCGTAGTAGACAATAGTCTTTAGAAATTCTTCGGACACAGATGTTTGTTTTGAAGGACCTTAGCAAGCAAGTGACTCGGGTTTATGACGGGTGCTTAAGGATATTGAGAGTACGCCGTACGGAAAAGCGGACATCTGGTGTCCGTCTGCCCCGCGGTGTGTGACCTGAGCCAGGCAGAGAGGCCCGGCGTAACACTTGGATATTTTATATATTTTTGCACGTCATGTACATTCTCCGAATTTTCAATAGATGTATAGAAATCCGCGGTCTAAGTATGACGTTACATCTCGATCGACGATGTGAAACATAAAATCAACATATTGCTACATTTCTCCATGGCTAAATTGGAGTACTGCTCCGGAATAAAAAATCTTAGACCTTTCAACTTTAGAAATGAATAGAATATATTTAATATTTATTTTATTTGATAAATATTTTGAATTGCTTTAATTTTATTGTTATTCCCTAGGAAACATTAAACTCGTATAGTAATTAACCTGTAAAATATTCATCGATTTACATATTTATGATTAAGATATAAATTAAAAATGGATATTTTAGATTAAATATTTCACCGATATTCATGATTATTTGCTGATATTCAGTTAACGTCAACTTGTAAAATTACCGAAAATAAGTTTATAATGTACAAGTTGTAACTTGTCAATTCGCTGATATTATTAGTAAATTATCGCGCCAGAGGACCCTGAAGATTAAACGAGGAAATCTATACGTCAATGCCAATTTAATTAACAGCTTAATTAACTTATGTTGTTTCCAGGAACGATATCGTAAATACTGTTTCGACAGACTTGCCGTAAAATGAAGAAGAGGAAATGAATTTTCTATCTCCTCTTGTTGCGTTTAATTTCTGTCTTGTTTCAAACTATCTTAATTGGGTCTTCTTAAGAAACAGAATTAAGAAATAAACATAGATAACTAATCGATTGCTTGGAACACATTTCGTTCCTATCAACGTGTTATTTTCAGCGTGATAAACATCTACATACTTTGAATCAACTTAGAAATATTTTCTCTGTTTTTTATTTTTCTCCGATCGAATTTCTTCTTCCTCTTAAAATATTCACAAAAATGAGAGAATTGTTACGTCGCCGAATCGTCCACGGCAACGGTGGATTAATTCTCTCGTCGAAAATCGATCGATTGTTTGGAAGAAAATCGATCAAACCTACGACGGAGATTTGTATATAAGACGTGCTTAGAAAACGACGGAATTGTAGCCGAAAATTGTCGAAAGCAAATTGCTCAAGACCTATCTTCGTGCTTGAACGTGCTCTATCCTCGATCAAAATCGTGGCTAGACCAGATACGTGACTGACACTCGATACGTGAGAAATATCTTCCTGGTAAACAGGCCGATAGATGCACGTAAGATTGACAATCGTTGGTCAGTGAAAACGCCGATATTGCGCAAAGAAAGCGCATCTCGGCCTGAATTTTGACTACTTAATGTAACAAAAGTGGCATTAAGAAACACTCTTCTCACACAATGGAAAATCCTCGCAATGTTAACTACAAATACACTA
Source organism: Bombus vancouverensis nearcticus (assembly GCF_051014615.1). Taxonomy (NCBI): domain Eukaryota; kingdom Metazoa; phylum Arthropoda; class Insecta; order Hymenoptera; family Apidae; genus Bombus; species Bombus vancouverensis. The sequence continues at coordinate 7,506,396 of NC_134912.1, read as the reverse complement.
TACTGTGCTGTATAATACCTGTTTACGATTTAGCTCATTGAGAGTCAAATGGTAAAAAAAAAAAAAAAAAACGCGTAAAAGATGAAAATAACGTAACTTACAATTTACAATTTAGTATTGTTTTGTCGGGATACCGAAAAAGGATTGGAGCAATTGATATAAGTTAGAATTAAAATAATAGGTCGAATGATTGCAATCGATTCTCATTCTTTAAAAGCAATTTTCTTCAGAAACACTTGTACATGTACGTACAATCCAACAGTAATTACATTCAATATATTCGTATATATATATATATATATATTACTTGAATTCTAATTAGAACTCAGGATGTGTACTTTATCACTTCCGGTCTATCCATCTTGGTGGTCGACACCAGAGATATCCTTAATAGCACGACCAGCCAACAAACTTGAAATTATGTGATCAGAATCTGCATCATCACACGCTTGTGAGTCATATCGTAGTTCATTTGGAATTCCACAAATCTCGGTTGTAGAACGACATCGCGATAAACGACCCATGGGTAGTAGAATTCTGCAACAAAACATCCATCAATTAAAAGTTTCAGGCTGAATCTCGTTCATTGAATTTCAAATCACAAATTGCAAACACAAGACGCGAGCTTTCATAAATCTGACGTTATGCTTGTCAAATTTCCCTTTATAAAGTATAACTTACCTTATAAGTAAATATAAATTATTATGTAATATCATTTTTATAATATAAATATATTATAATATAATATTTTGTAACATAACTTATATTTATGCAATATAAATTTATATTTATAATTGTTTTATATTACAAATCAATCTTCATAATAGAAGAAGTTACAAAGAATTTGAAATTAGAAATTTCTGTGAAATAGAACTGGATGTACAATGCGATTTTGAGTAGGTCAGAAATCAAAAGAGCACGAACGGTTAGAAGGGACCCATTATTATTATCAATAGAAAGATAAAATAGACTTGGAGAAGAGAAAATGTTCATGCACGCTTGAAAATACCTTTGCACGAAATATGAAAAATTTCCGCAGATAGAAAGAAACTTCGTAGTAATCGAAATTCTACAGTGAAAACAGCCCATTTAGCGTATTTGGAAGTTAATACCGACCGTGATCTGGCCGCTGGTGAATGTAACACATTCGAATTACAAATTGGCCGATCGAGAATGTTAGGATGATGGATCCGATTAGTCACGGATCGTCTCGTATTTCGTAGGTTAACTTCCTCGATATCTGGCGCGATAACTCGGTCAAACTGGTCTGGCTGATTTTCCACCTATCTCCGATATTTACCTCTAAGCACGAACGTGTGCAAATTTTCGTGATTTCGCAACATCAAACTCGTTAAAGAATGAGCAAACCGTAGTCGTTGTTAAAGATAGAAAATAAAGGTAGTAAATAGCTTTCTGTTTTATCTATTTTCCAGCCATTTGCTGTAACAATTACGATCTCCCGTCTATCTTCTTCGCTGTAGTAATTATAATCCCAATAGAATCTTGTAGGAAATAGTTGCGTTAAATTTATTTTTCTTTAAGTTTCTTAAATTCTGTATAGTACGAGATCATATAATTATAAACTTAATTGAAATTAATTAATTTGAAATAATTTTGAAACGTGAAGATATACGTTCGCTGATGTATAGTTATTAAAATATGTTCACTAATAATAAAAAATTACTTATCATCAAATAAAGTCTTTAGACGTCATTGTACACCTGAACATGGAAGATGCATGACGTGTCAAAAACATTGTTTAATGTCGCAATTACTAATGTAACTCGTAATGATCTTTTAACGAATCTTACTACCTAATCCAATGATCAAATTGCAAACACAGAAAGAAACATTTCATGTGTGCTTTTAAGTCGACAATAAAATATTTCACGATTCCTATTAACCCGTCAAATTACAAACTGTAAAAAGACCGTTTCATCTGCTTCCAAGCCGACGATACGATATTTAACGATTCTCACTACTCTGTCAAATTGCAAACTCTAAAGAAGCATTTCATACGCCTCCGAGTTAACGAGAAGGTAAAAACGAGTCTTACTAATCCGTTAAATTGCAAACTCTAAAGAAACGATATTTCACGTACGTCATTCTACAGAACTTAAAACAGACGGAATAGATGAATAGCCAGAGAAATCCACCAGTGGTAGATTACTCCGCGTATTGCTTCGTATTTCATGAAAATTCGTAGCCGCCAACTGTCCGTCGCGTTAAAAGAACAATAGCTAAGCCGTGGCTCGTTCCTTATCGTCCGTTGCTCTCCAAAACGTTCGTTCTAGCAACGCTAAATAATATTTTCCAATAGCACGGTCCCAGATTTCGTCCGTATGCCCATTGTACACGCGAATTAGATAGCCCAATGCTCGACGGACCGCAGTACCACGAAGCAACACGTGGCGAATAACGCGTGTAAGTTGAACACATATTTCGAAGGTTCGCCTATCAATTATCACGTTCACCACGTACGGCGAACAAAATCGACCGATACCGAATGTTATAGCGCTATACAGAGGCTGCAAAAAGTATTGGCACGGCATATTGTATTTGTTATAACATTTACTAATTAATTAGCTAATCACACATGCTAATTAATTAGATCTGAGTTTATTAAATTTATTATGTTTTATAGTATAAATTTATTTGTTCGAAAGATTAATTTTCTCAACGGACCTTCAATTACGCGATAACATTAATGAAATTCTAATATTAATGATTTTCGTGATAATCGAGTATATTTTCTTTTTTCTTTCTTTTTCTAATGCTATAAACTGTTTGATTTCAGACTTACGATCAAGGCTGGTTGCCCGATGAATCTTGAGAATTTTCCGATGGATACGCAGAGATGTCCATTACAATTTGGAAGCTGTACGTTTTTAACTTAAAAAGAAATTTTACTATCCGTCGTTTGTTATAAATTTTCACCTCCCTCTTGGTTTCTTTTATCTTAATCGTTAGTAGACTGTGGATCTTTGTGTATTTACAAGGAAAATAGAAAAAACACGCAGAATGTAAATATAATTTACAAAGATGCGTAAAATATCTAAACCTGTAATAGGCTCAGTGATACGTAATACGTGAAACAATTTTCTATCTACGTTTCGTATTTTAATCACATTCATAAAAATGTGACATTGTCTAAAAATTTAATTACGGTTATGCTGTACGCCAATACAAAACCTTTGCGTTTATATAATTATTTTGTAAGTTACAACGACTTTTATCAAAATTATTCTTGCCAGTGGCGTTCAAGAAAAAGGAACAAGTTATGGAAGAAATTCGAAATTTCCGAGGATATTTGTCAAACGTAAAAAGCACTAAAAGTATAGAATACTCTCATATCTGAAGAAGGTTCGCGTAATTGTCGGTTTTTGCGTGAACGTGTCGCACGAGAAATAAGAGAGATTTAAGATCAGCAAAGAATACGTATTTTATAGTAGCCACTCGGGAGGCTTTTCGTCGAAAGGTGACACTTCAACGACGAACGAATTCGATACTTTTTTACAGCTCCAGCGCGACGTTCTAGTAAGAAATATTCTCTTGATTGCAGTCGGTTACACGAAACGGGACGTGATCTACAAATGGAACAGCGCCCGACAAGTAGCAATCGCCGAGGACATGAAATTATCCCAATTCGATTTAGTTGCCAATCCCACTGCGAATTATTCTGCATCGGCGACGCTTTCACACGGTGAGTCAGTGCCTCCTTCTTCGGCACTTTATTCGAAACTTTATTTAAGAAAAAAAAAAGAAAAAAATAGTTGCTGAAATCGCTAGAGAAAGGAGAATTTATTTCACGTACTTGCCATTTTATTTTATTATTTTTTTCTTTTGTTTCATCTTTGCTCTTTATTTTGGACTCTTTCAGCGCTTTTTTATACTACCATCATACCTGTTTATAACGATACAAATTTACAATTTTTCTTAACATTTTCTTCTCTTCAGGCGAGTGAACTTTTTATTTATTTATATACATGTATCGCGTGTCGTAATTAATTTATTATATTAAATCGGTACATTTAATCAACTTTCTTACACTATTTTATAATATGAATTTCGATTGTTCTAAAGAAATCGTGGCACTGTAATTTCACTTTAATGTTACCTCGAAGCAAAAACCAAATAAAGATATTAGTAATATAATTACAAAAAAGGACACTATTATTATAAAAGGTATTGTTATTATGAGAAACATAATGTATGATAATACTATACGATTTTCGACTGCTTCAATCCAAAAATTTAATCTTTCTCATAAAAATTTTAATGTATCACGATTAATCAATTCATACCGAGATAAATGACCAGCGTTCATAACAGTTGACTGCAATTCTTAAATTATAAAATAGCCAGAGAAAAGGAATAAAAATGGACTATACAGGTGTCAGTACGCATCAATTAATAAAAAAACTAATCGATAATACAAAACGAATAATCGAACGATTCGAAGTAGAAAATTTCAATCATAAATCCAGCCTGTCGTATTTTTCAGATCAGAAATAATCTGATTACTCTTGCCATTCTGTAAATAGACTCTTCGTTGGTCACTCCGCTATGTGTACTATACTACGAATCTAATATCCGCCCTCAAAATGCATGGAAGCAGAAAAACGCAAAAATCGCAAAGTAAATCTTGATCTCCAGTAATACGACGTATTAAATATGCACTTTTCCATTATAGTTAGATGAAATCAACAACATGATATTCACAATTCCCTACAGCTTTAGTTTGTAAATATAATTTACGAAGCTACGAAAAAGAGTAATAAATAGAAAAATGAGGAAAATAAGTTTCTGTATATGTTAAACAGCAGTGAATATGTTGCGTGTAGTTGGTTTTCAAGTGTTGTCTTCCTCCGTAGTTGAGCGCTGGTATGAAACAGAAACAATAAATCGAACGATATCATCAAATACTTTATCCTCGAACGAAGTATGATATATATGTACCTTATAAAATGGAGTAGAAAACGACAAATGAAATTTCGATGCACTCGAGCAAACAAATTGAAGATTTCACCTGTTCACTACGTGACAGAATTTTCGATATCCGAATGAAAGTATTACATGCCCATACGATAAAATTATGAAATCGATAGCGATTGAGAGTTCTGCTGAGTTTTTTTTATGTAAAATTCGAATTTTCTTAAAAATCTCTGTTACGTCCCGTTATCTGGTACTGGCTGAATTCCGTCCCTCGGTCGGGACGGCCACTAACGGTACAAACATCATAAATCAGACTGCAATAATCCTAAGGTACGATCATAAATTAAATATTGTCCCTTTTACTTTAACTTCAAAGCCCTCAATTGCTACAACATAGAGGTTAAATGGAGACATTCCTTAGGGCCAGCCAATCAAAAATGGGGAAACGTGGGTTTTCCCATTTTTCCCGGGATTTCTACTCGTAAATAACCTATGATGGGGCGACCAGCGACCATCCCCGGTTCAGTATAAATACCTCCGTTACAGAACAGGAGTTTCTAGTTAGTTTTCTGCTTGTTCTCTGATCCGTAACATTTTGGTCCTTCGAGCCCGATTACGTATCAAGTGAAAAGTGTACACACCAGTGATACCCACTACCATAGAGTACCACGCAAATCCATCACTATCAGTGCAACGAGTTCCAACAACTTCAGTCTCACAACATCACAAGTGTCACCTTCGTTAACGAAATACCTTCATCACGAAGCATGTCGACCGCGTCAAAAATCAACTGTCTGCGACGAAAACGCGATAACCATCTCGACAACATCCAGTTTATAAAGAAAGGCATCGACGATTACCAACAATCCGACAATCATGACGTTGGTCTTTTGAAAACATATGAAGACGTACTCAAGGACGAGTGGAAACGGTTCCAACTAGTTCAGGAAAAATTATACGACCTCGACGAAGAAGACAACACGCAAGAACAAGAAGGGTTTAAAACTTACATTTCCCTGGTCGCTCAATTAAGGAATCTCATAAAGGGCGAGCGATCATCAACCCTGTCGACGGCCAAAGGCAGCGATTTTCCCGCAACGGAAATTCCATTACCGAAACTGAAGTTCCCCATCTTCGACGGGAAATTTGAGGAATGGGATGGGTTCTATCAGCTTTTTCGCTCGACAATAGACGACGACCACCGCCTCACGCCTGTACACAAATTCCTATACCTTCGGTCCGTCCTAACGGGAGAAGCAGCGGACTGCGTGAATGGATTACCCCTTAGCGACAAAAATTACATTACCGCTATAGCCATTCTCAAGGACAGGTTCGAGCATCCACGATACATCGCTTTACGCCACAGCCACGCAATCGTTAATTATCCAAAAATAACTGAAGAATCTCCAACGGCCTTGTGGCATTTAATCTGCTCGACCACCCAAAATCTCTTCTTATTACAGAGTTTAGGAGAACAAACCAATAGAAACGCTATACTTATCGGCCTCATCAGTTCGAAATTACCAGAAAATATCATTAAACAATGGGAACTTACGTTACCTAACAAGGAAGTGCCTCGGTATACTCATTTACTGGACTTCCTCGAAAATTTGGCACTTATCTCCATATCATCCTTCGAGATCTCGCCGACAAGAGGATCACCGGATCAACCCAATTCGGTCTATCAATGCGCGCGACGAAGACACGCATATGCCGCGACACAGGCTCCGTTGACATGTCCAATCTGCCAAGGACCACACACCATTTGGAAATGTGACAACTTCAAGGCTAAACCCATTAGCGAGCGCCTTAAGGACGTTACAAGGGCATCCTTATGCATCAATTGCCTGAAGGAAGGACATTCAGTGCAAGATTGTAACGTCGGATTATGTCGTACGTGCGGACAACGGCATCACACGATGCTACATAGGGCCAAACACCACGCAAGGGCTTGTCCCGCAACATCCAGCTGAGCCTCCTCCGTCAAACAGTCGATCCTCGACACCCACCTCATCACCTCGTCATCGGAAATCTCCAACAAACCACAAATCGAAGACACCACGAACGAACTCGTCCCCAACTCCATCCTCCAGCGATTGACGAATACATAAACAGTGACGCCGACAATCGACGATTCCAATGACGACCGAACCTATTAACCCAGTTTTTTTTTTTTTTTTTTTTTTTGAATTTTACAATTTGTCCAGTAGGACATTTGGTAGAATATTATAGCGGTGTACTAATATAATGGGCGTATGGTCAGAGGTAAGCTCGAGGCTGGGTGCTATGTTTAGTTTATTTGCGTTTAGTCCCTTTGCAACTGCAAAGTCTAGCAGGTCAGGTATTTTGCTCAGGTCTGTCGGCCAGTATGTCGGTCTTCCTGTGGATAATATATTGAGGTTGTTATTTCTAATGTATTTTTCCAAGGTTCTGCCTCGAGGTGTGGTGATTCATCGTGGTGGCGACGATGTATCTTCCTTCGCTGGTGCACCAGACGTCGGAAGCGTTCTTCGCATTGTCTGTCGTCTGAAATATGTTTAATCGGCGGTCCTTCGTCGACTTCCCAAAACCCCGCGAGCTCCGCTTGTAGAGCCGTCGTGGAGGCGTGAAATGTTTGTCGCGGTGTGGGAGTTTGGGTCCCCCCGATGACCCATCCGAATCGCGTTTTTTGCAGATGCAGTTCGGGGTTGTCCGGCTGCGTTAAATTGATTTGTTCGACACACATCGACGCAAGTGTTGATCCCGCGCTCAATGAGACATCGATCGGGGCTAGTAAGTGGAATCGTGGATCGGCTAATCGGATATTCCTGGGTATGTTAAGTGTCGAGCGATCGATGGGTTGATTTGGGATTAAGGTCGATATGGCTGGGATAATGAAGAACGTCAATGTGCATTCGTAAGTACCGTCAATGGAAGTGAGCGTGGTCGTAATGTAGCGTTTAGAGGTCGTCGTTAAGGTTTCGAGGGCTCCAATTGGGACCGAACATTTCCCTTGTTCAGAGTAATTTTGCCAGTTTTTCAGTTATGAAGTTTATGCTAGCACTGCGCGACAACAGATTGGTTGTTGTTTATCGTTTAAACTGCTGATTTAAGCCGTGATTACCAGATCGTTGTGTAATGAGTCGGATGCTACTGGGTTAATCAGTTCTGCCCGAGCAGCCGAGCTAAACGGGCGTGTAAAACAGTGCTTCAGAGAAAGTGCGGCAAGTGGGGAAGAGAAACCTAAGAACGGTTACGCCTATAGCCAAACGGTGGAAACCCGTGTCCTATATTAAGAAGACTAGCAAACCTACTATGGAAAATATTCCACCGATAAGAATTATAAACAAACAAAATCAATACTACATACACAAAACAACAGATACATTAAAAACAAGTCAACCAACAAACCAAGGACAGGACTTGCTCAGCCACAATAGAAGTTGACATGGAAAAGAACAAAGTAACAACTCAACAGGACGAAAGCTGAAAGATAGCCAGCTATAACAAAAAAAGAAAAATAACAGGCAACCTAGATATGGAAAAGCAGCGATGGCTGCAAGAATTACCGCTAAGAAACTCCTACAGCTCGCTAACAGAAGAATTAGACAACGACCCAACAAGCAACACCGCAACCCAATCAACACACATCACAAAACCTCCACCAATATTTGTTGAGGCGCAAATAATAGACCCGCTTATTGATTAACTTAACAATATTGTCGGAAAGGATAGTTACACAATAAAACAAACAAAATTAGAACAGGTAAAAATCCAAACAAACACACCAGAAAATTACAGAAAAGTTATAAAAGAATTAAGGGGAAAAAATGCCATATACCACACGTACCAGCTCAAAACGGAAAGGAGCTACAAAGTAGTTATAAAAGGACTGCACCCAAAAATTAACACAAAAAAACTAAGTGACGAATTAGCAAAGATGGGCCACCAAACAAGAACTATAAACAATATTACAAAGTACGATACGAAGCAACCACTACCGCTATTCTTAATAGAATTAGAACCTAAAAATAACAACAAGGCAATTTTCGATATTAGAAAATCTTAAACACACTAATCACAGTCGAGCCACCCAGGCACAAAAAAGACATACCACAATGCATGAGGTGTCAACAATATGGACACACTAAAAATTACTGCAACAGGAACCCGGCATATGTCAAATGCGCAGAAAAGCACCTAACAGCGAACTGCCCACACACGGGAAAAATAAACGACGTAAAATGTTACAATTGCGGTGGAAATCACCCAGCGAGTTACAAAGGCTGTCTAGTAAGAAAGCAACTTCAAAGTAAACTTTTTCCGCCGCTTCGTAACAGGACACACAACAATTTCCACACGCAACAGGACAACACAGAACCTACGTCAACACCAAATACACAGCACGCAAGGAACAATAACCACACTAACACCAACACCGCTAGAAGCCGAAGCTACGCGCAAGTAGCTATCTATCGCGAACACATCTCTCCGCGAACGGTCGAACAATCTCCGTTTCGTAGTTTGAATATCTTTAATACCTCAACTTTCGATCTATCCATTCTCATTTTGAAAAATACTTTCAAAATTGACCCCCTCGAAAATCGCACTTCGTATAACACGACAACCATTTGTATTCCACACAATAACCTACCCATAATACTTTCAGCTTTCACCTTCGATCTATCCTTCCTCATCTTTAAAAATATTTTCCAAGTCGCCTCCCTCAGAAATCACGCTTCATACGACATAATAATACTCGTATACCAGACAATAATCTATCCGTAATACTTCAACATTCATCTTCGACCTGTCCTTTCTCATCTTTCAAAATATTTTCAGAATTGTCTACCTAAAGAACCGTACTTGTACACCAGGCGATAACCCGTAAAAGGAAACTCCATTTAAGAATAGATTTCAGCGAAAAATCCTTATCAACGACACGATGTATCAAGGATCAAACCGAGGAAGGAAAAGATAGACGACGGAAGTATAATCGAAAGAGAAACGTATAGCCACGATAAGAGTCATCGAAGAATGTCGGTGGCTAAGGCTTGTTCGAATTAGAGAAACGAGAGGAAGGAATTGTCTCTTAACGACTGCAAAGGATCTCGATTGGAAACTTTTATCGGGCCACGCTTACGGATTCTATAGGAATATCGAAGGTACGAATGAATCAGCCCGGAAGTGGGTGGGATTCGAGCGGACCGACAAGTGGTGCGAGAAAACGACGACGTAAAGAAAAAGGAAAAGATGGAGGAGAAGCAATGGAAGAGGATAGGGGATGAAACAGGAGAAGGATGAAGAAAAGAGGTTCCACGTTGAAAGTTGGCAACGGAAGAAACGACGACTAATTGCAGCATCCTCCTGCAGAAAACTCTCGTCCCTCTTGTATTTCCATCGGCTGATAACGAGAAGGGAGACGCCAACTCGCAACGACTTCCACTTTTAATTGGATTAGCATCGATTAATACTCCACAAACAATCGTCGCGTCGTCACTGTGATTGCATCAATAGGGTAGTAAAAATTTTTTAAGGATCCGTGAACGTGGCGCAAACATTCACGTGTATGCATGGTATCATTTCTGTTTGCGTTGGACAAATCGAAACAGATGCCATTTGTTCCTTGTACATTGTACTCGTTATCGAGGAAAAAGTGCAGGCAAACAGAGCGACTAGCTGCTACGTTGGACGCTAGGATATGGTTTGTGCGTAACCGAAGAAACTAATGATCGCGACCCTGTTTGATTTCGATTCCGGTCGAACCTTGTTGATATTCGATGTGGAACTCAACTACAGATGAAAATTGAAACGAGTGGAAGATAAATATTATATACATATCGAACAATAGGCGAAGGTGGACCGAACGAAAAGAATCGTGGAATATTGAATTAACTCGATTTATTAGTTTTATGAGTGAAATTGTAATCCTCTTTCTCTTTTTTTCATTTGAAACATAAAAAAAGATAGATTACAAATGTGGATTATAGTATAACAAGGAACAGAGGACAGATTAGGTACTACATATTTACCATTATATTGTAACGAAATATTAAGAGTAATATAATAAATATTTGTTAGAAACGATTTTACTTCTACACACAGATTATTCCTTCTCTTCTTTATCCTGCGAAACTCAAGCCATCGAAAACGCCTTAACACGTAGCGTCATAAATATTTAGAAATCCATTGGATCATTGAAATAAACAGTATAGCATCAAATTGATATAGATTCCCAGTCATATAGAAATCAAGAGGGCATCAAAACTTATTTACCGTGAAGAAAAATCAGGCCTAACTTCCGCTTCTAAAATTTTAGGACTGTTTATAGCTCAACAATCCCCATACAAAACTTCGCACAGTACGATCTAGCGTGCAAGAGATACCCAACGTCTCAGCACTAATCAGAACTAAGCCGCCCTCACCCGCATTCGCACCGACCATTCCAGACTTACGCACGAGTAGTTGTTAACAAAACAATCATCTCCTGAATGCCAATCTTGTGGCTCACCTATAACCATACAGCACAGTTTATCGGACTGCCCTAGATTTTCACCTGAAAGAAACAGTTGCAACATTAAAGCCGATACGAACGTCTAAACATGAATGTTTCTCAAAGCATTCATAACGCGTTCGAGACTTTTTTAAACAGTTAAACATATTCAATTCCATGTAACCGTGTATCATTAATCTTGTAAACATGTAATCGCTAATTACGCGCTATGTATACCTTGAAATAAATTCATGAATAAAGAAATATATTAAGTTGTCCGAAAAGTTTCTTTCGTTTTATAAAGAGATAATAGACGCACAATGTTTTTTGTTTTATATTAGTTTATTAAATTATGCACTAACATAATAATAGAAATAGAACGAAATGGATCACACCTAATTCAATAAAATAATATAAAACAGAAATTGTTGTTCATCTATTATCACTTTATGAAACGAAAGAAGTTTTTCGGACAACCTAATAGTAAATAAATAATAAATTTTTCTGTGTTACGTATTGAATATATTATCTGATTACAGCGGAATATTCGATGCTGCTGGTATATTTTCATCTGCAGAGGCACATGGGTAATTTTCTTATACAAGTATACGGGCCCTGTGTTTTACTCGTGGTCCTATCTTGGGTCTCCTTCTGGTTAAATCGAGAAGCCACTGCAGATCGTGTATCACTGGGTAAGTTCATAGCTAGGCCATGTTTCAAAGATACACGTACGCTAGAAGCAAGTAAATAAAAATAAATCAGATTTTTTAAATGACAACAAAGGTTAATCGCGTGGTAGAAATAATACCAGAAGTATATAATTATAGTGATACTTTTACCGGATATTTAACTTGTTACGTCGATTGGAAATTTCAGGCAGTTTTATATTGATTTTATTCGGGAAAAGGAATTTCTATCCGCCTATTTATTAAATCATATAATGACTTCATCTTATTTGTTAAACGATGTATAATAGTTTTTCTTCTGTCTTCTTCTAATAATTAGATTTTTCTTTATTAAATTCACAAAAAACATATCTGCCAAAACATTTTATCATTGGGAATTGGATAAAATCATACTTCGATTGTTTGCAACATATCTGTTGTTCAAATGAATGATAAAACAAACTGTGAGGATAATCGATAGAGCACTGCGACAGATGTAACACATTCGTTGTTTTATCTCAATTATATAAACAATAACGACTGCGTTGGTTTCGAGCCATTTTAAAAATGATATTTTGAAGCCGAATACGTATATTCTTTGATAACTTGACAATCGAATGAAATATAAATAAAAGTCCTTTCATATTTGTTTAAAGGTATAACAACCGTATTAACGATGACATTTCTGGGATTAGAGGCGCGGACAGATTTGCCTAAAGTTCCTTACCCCACTGCCCTGGACTTCTTCGTTTTCCTTTCGTTCGCTTTCATTTTTGCCACCATTATACAATTCGCGGTGGTGCATTATTTCACCAAGTACGGTTCCGGCGAGTGTTATTTCAGCTCCGATTTAAGCGAAAGTGAGAGTTCCAGCGACGAGGAGGAGGCGAATACACGACAATTGCAGAAAGAACCGGTAATTTGCATGCATTTGATATTTTATTACTTCAGTGAAAACGATCGAACGAACGAACAGTTTATCAACTTTTATAATAACCATTATCACCCGTCAAACATATTTAAATCTGTTTTCACAAATTTGTCCATTGTAAATTAATTTAATTGCATCGAATTTGTGTTAAACCATTTGCCTCTACGGTTATTTAATTATTTCATAATAACGAACATTTATGACGTGGAAGTATAGAAATTATATTATCTTCTACGCAGAGAATAAAAATAATCTTATTCTGTGCGTAGCGTTCTTTCAATATCTAAATCAGAAAAAACAGATATCGATATTGAGATTGGCACAACCTATATTCAATTATTCAAGTGTTAAAGTTTTGATTAATAAGTAGCGACTACGATAAATCACCGGTATTTAAAATGGAAATGGAACAAAAATACTCCCAAATTCCAATAACAATGATAAATCTCTCGCTTATATTTCACGAATACGTGCAAGATCGTTCAATATTCATACTTTATAAGAGATCATGCAAATCTCCGTTATTTTGGCATTGTTCCATATTGAAATCGGCAAACCCGATTTCTGAGTTCCGATTATAAAGATCGAAATCGTCGCTCTGCCAGCGTGATAATCCATCATAGACGCTTTCTTACATCTCCTCCAATATTAGACACACGCTTCTACGAAAACTTGATAGCGAACATTAATAAACAAAATCTATGTTACGAAATATCCACAAGTATTGAAAGATACAAAGAAACTTGTTTTACACGTTTTGCATTTATCGCTCTTCTTTTTTTTTCTACAGTAGGGTAGTACAACACTCGTGAAAAAGAAACAGATGAGAGCTTTTATTGAAATCGGTGAGGGTCAAATGAGAAACTTCCTTTGTTAGCGAATGTAAACCTTTAGAGACTTAACTTATTTTTCTTAACGCTGCGTATATTTTTGGAAAGACTGAATTTATTATAAATGCACCAACAAAATAAAAGACTTTAATAGGTCATCATATTCTTCATTATGGAAACGAATTGCATATAAAGAAACAAAATAAAGTACCTGGACCATGATACTTTGATTTACATAAGAGGAAGAGTATACGTATATATCATTCGATCTCCATATAACAGTAAAGAACATGAAGTATAAAGGGAATATAAATGTTGATTTAAAGTTACTTTAATCCAATCCAAGAAATAATTGGATTCCTAAAGTTGTATGTAGGTTACTGCAATGAAAAGCCTTAATAGAAGGAAAAGAAAAGTTATTCGCGTCGAAATAAAATTACCTTCGATTTGAAATACATTTACATGCATGACCAACGCGTTAATTCATCGAATAAGTTCCATTTGGTGGATAAAAGAAGGTTTGAGAAAATATACTTCCAAAAGTGCGGTCATTCGATTGAAACGAAGATAATTCGATCATTTTTAACGTTTCCATGTACAAAACAGAATCGAAGCATAAAAGAACACTAAGAAGTCGTCTTAAATATCGTACACTGTATCTTAACATACTCACAGCCAGTAATTGTACGAAAATCCTGAAATTTCAAGATGACAAGTTTCGACAATTATGGTTATATATTGTTTTCAAAGTCTAAAGTACTTTACATCGGTTATTATTATTAATTAAACTAAACACAAGAAATCCTTCTTTCCTTGTAGATATTCATAATCAGCTTGGCACGACTAGCTTATACTTGGACATGTTTTCGCCTTGGAGAGACGCGATATTACGTCAATAGTCGTTAATGTATTAATATTATTTTTATGCTACCTCAAATATATGGTTCCTATGCGAGCTTGCAAGCCGGAAACAGCTTTCATTTATCCGTCAATTATGCGACCAGAAACAGCGTAGACTAAAAAACATATCCACAGACACATGTAACGAATGGATGGTGAAATAAAACAATAAATACCAATAAAAAATAATAAATATAAAATAAAATATTACTTCGAATATTCTGGATCAATAAAACTAGCAGAAAACAACAAAAACAATCCAACGAAAATATTTGCAAGTTCCAGATGAATTTCGAGAGACAATATTTTCCTCCGCGCCTCTCGTTTTTTTCGTTTTAATTCTCGTTTAATTTAAGGGACGTTTATCATTTCACCTATCCCGTCGGAACATTATTAGACTATATATTGTATGCGAAAGCATTGAAACGCACGATAAATATCTGCTGCTACTTATTTCAGGTACTCCAATCGCACAAAAGAACCGCTGGAAACCTAACGGCACGAGGGCAGTCAAGTCGAAATTTTACGATGAATGAGGACGGTATGATCGAAGTGATACCGTTATCAGCGATCCCAGAACCCAGCAGAAATCCTACAGTGGGCCACTGGCAGATGTCCTGCGTGACCTGCAGCCCGCCCCCTCGTCAAGCTCCTCCGAGCAGAAAAGAGGGATCCGGTCGAAGGCGACGCAGAAGAACGCCTAGATACAATTCCGTATCGAAAATCGATCGTGCCAGCCGCATCGTGTTCCCCGTGTTCTTCCTGGCTATCAACGTGTTCTACTGGTGCGCGTATCTGTCGAGAAGCGAGCGTATCAATTACTACAACGTGGATTCGAACGGCACGTGAAATCGGTCGCTAAACGGGACAACCAAGGGAAAACAAGTGTACGAATGTTCTCCACGAGATTACTCAACGGAGAAGGAGATGTCGACCAATCTACGATATTACTTTAAGCGATCACTTAATAAAAATTGTTGGCCGGCGGGCGATTTACGAGGACAATGAGAGATATGGACGAGCGTATGAACGAATATTACGTTATCGTTCGTAAGTTCAATCGTATTAAATAGAAAGGGACAAGGATGCATGAATATTATGAGTATTAGAGACATTTGCATTTGTATTTTTAACTCTCTGTAGGAGAAGTTTCTAACTATTGTTTAAAAAAAGTTTTAATTATTGCTTAGCTTGCGATCAAAGTAAAATTTCACCCTGGAATCTTTTCGAAAAGAATTGCGAATATTTCAAGAGGAGATTCTAATATTTGACTTAACAAGTGATTAATTAGATAATATAACAAAGATGTTAATAAGTATGGCAGAATTTTGTTAAAAGTCTGAAACAGCAAGAAGATGTATGTTTGGATATAAACGATCTAATTTCTATATTGAAAAGATATATTTTATAAGTTTGTATACGAAACATTAAAAAATTGTGACATTTTCCAATTTCCTTTACAATTAGTACAATGATACATATTTCATTCGAAATTCTGCAATCTTCGCAATAGTTGTTCAATACGATTAACCTTGTGAACGATGCTACTGATAAATAATCAATACCAAGAATACGGACGAAGATATGAGACCAGACTAGGAAACTTTATGAAACGCTATATAAATATTTAGTAAAGCTTAAAATGTGAGTTTGTAATGTATGCGGAGAAACTGAAGAGATAAATATTGTTTAAATCGGTTTAAGAAATAATTATTGTTTAAATTTTATATCTTGTTAAATAGTGATTCATATCGTAACTCTTAAAAAACGAACTATAATAGGTTTTTTGTGTTTAACACTTTAAATATAGTAGACGAATTTATAATTTAAACAGTATCATTATTAGACAGTAAACAGTGTATATTATTATTACTATTTTATGACAATAAACGTTATGTTCACGATTCAATATAGAATGATATATGTAGAAATATCTCTTTACAATAACAATCAGATGTAAAAATATCTTTTTATAATTAACGACTTACAAGCCGTTTAAGGGTTAATAAGCATATTTTTTGTTGGCAAATAACATTATTCATTATTCTTGACAAAAATGGGAAAATTATCTGCGTTAAAATGAGATATATATATATATATATGAAATATTATGTTCAATCTCCTAAGTGTTAAATTATAGCACAAGAATATAACACGGATATAAAAAATCCCTTATCCGTACCAATTAATCATTCTAAATAGTGATAAATGTATTGGAAAACACCAATCTATTTCTGTCAATCACAATCACAGAAATTACTTCCTCCACTCTTGAAACAAGCAATTGGGTCAACAAATGATTGTATGACCATGCTAGAACGAGATAGCCGGTACAGTACTAAATTGTACTCATCATTTCCATTACAGATAACGACTGATTATTATAGGTTCGACCTTTGTCTAACAGTCATAAATGGTAACAAATTAAAATCGTCGTTTGATATTTTTGACCGTTAACGTGCCATACTATAGTTAGTATTTATGGTTTTCATTCCTCGAAAACACAGTGTTCAAGTTAGTCTACTGAAAAGAAAATTTAGCTTTAATACCTCCCTCGTTAGACTGTACAAAATACGTGAACAATGAAAAGATAAAACCTTTTCCTATTTTTTCTCAATTATCGACTTTTCTTCCTTCTTAATTGTTAATAAAACGAAATTTTATAATGTCGCGATATCTGTAACATTCAATCTGTTTCAGAGAATAAATTAATTCTCACCTTCCGTGCATGTGTGAAAAAAAGATTTCAAATGTAAATGATGCGATAAAGTTTAGGACAAATATATAAAAATTATTTGAAATTCCTACTTAAATGTAAGTTGCATCAATTGCAGAAAAAAAATTGTGCCAGTCTGATCTAATAATAAAATATCGGTGAAACGTACGGAATAAATTTTAATCATTAGAGGAACGTTTAGTGAGTGAAATGATAGAAATATTCAATGGTAATTGCGTATTAGGTGCGACAATAAAAATCAATTTTAAAAACAGTCCGTTGTTATTTATTGTAACATATATACACAAAATATGTACATACAATATAGCCTGCTACAATAAAATAAAGATATATAGTATTTTTCAACATATGGAGTATAGTGAGGTATACATAATACATGTCCTCTATGAAAATACTATTAAATAATGAGAAATATAATACAAATACAATAGAATTCTTTCATTTCTTATAACAAATTTGTAAAAAAAACAACAAAATATCGTTTATTTAGTTTCGAGATCATAGTATTACTGTTTCATGTTTTGTAAATATTTTTAAATACTTCTTTAAATTGTTCTGTTTCTTAATATTTAAGAAATTTGTATTTTTTATTGATAGAATGTGCTTCAGTTAATTGTTTTTCCTTTTTGACACAAAACAAATATTTCTTTACTGATAACAAATTATATATAATACTTTCTTATCTTTCATCATATTTTATGCAATATTTATCTCAAACAATTCATATTCACGATGAATCTCGTTTGACTGATATAATGAAATGCAAAACGCCATAATGATGATAAGTTTGTTATTATACTACAGTTGTATTAGCTTTTATAAACATATTCTGCTGTCCAAAATTTTCAAAATGAACAATATTCACGCCATTCAATTAGCACGCATGTTGTATTATTAATGCTGACATTAAAAATCTATATTGTTTCTAGTAAATAAAAGAGAAGTTACAAATAAAAACAGGAAAAGAAGGAAATAAGAAATAAATAAAAAATTTCCCTGTAGTAGAAATATTCGTACTTCCCAATTTCCAATTTCGTTATTACATGCACCTTGAAATTTGTGACCATAATATATCTCAATTTCAAATATCCTGCATACAATAATAAAACATGTGTATACATATATATAATTATATAACTTTCATTTTTAAGCATAAGGTGAATGATGCATTTCGGCACATTCAAAATATGCAAACATAATCGTTTGACGAAATCTCATACGTGTTTCCTTTTACAAAGCAACAGGTGTCCTATCCATCTTCGTTATTTATCACTTTATTGCCAATTTATCACAAAGATTTCTGGCACATTCAATCACTTCAACTTTCGCTAATATCGTACTTACTTTACAATAAGCCTCTGTAATATATTTATTGAGAGACTAGTATGTAGTATCGCAATACGCACTATACGTATATACTACATATGTATGTATTAATTTCTCTTTATCATAATGCCTCTACAAGATAGCAATCGTCTACGAATTCATGTTTTTCAAGTTTCGAAAACACATTAAACCGTATTATTTTTAAAATGTGCTCCTTCTATTTGAGATATTTTATAATCTTCATAATGAACAAGAATATTTTTAGTTGAGAATGACACTGTTTCAGGATATTACAGTTCAGGAATTTACATTTCTTTTATTTAAATTATTCTGATAACTTCTTTTATTGATTATTACAACATAAAATTTGCTATAGCTTGTAAATAAGGTCAAACAGACATATATTTATATGAACTTTTTTCAGATGCTGAATCAATCCCTGAGATATTGTCTATTACTCATATTACAAGAGATTTACTCCATATATTGAACGACATAATTATTAAATATTAGATGTTAATATTTGTTATATATAGATTATTTTTCTGATAAGATTGATTTTTAAAAAATATGAACAAATATTGCAATACTTTTTGATACAAAAAATATAAAAATATAAATTAAAAGCTTAAGATCCATTGATGCTTCTAAGTTCGGAAATTAATAAAATCAATAAACTCTTTTATGTCTTATTTAAAGTAACCATAATATTAAGAAGTACTTTAAAATAAATATATAATACATAAAAAATATATAACATAAACATTATATATGCTTTTAACATTTATTGTTATTATATACACACATACATATAATTTAACATATATATGTAATATATGTAAACTATAACTTCATTGCTGAGTTAAACATAGATCCATACATATATTTTACCTAATTCTCGCTGTATGCACCAGGCATGCAATGTTTTAAATGTTATAAAAATATTTAGGCATACAAGTAAATACAAAATGCTAATTCTATCAGTAACCACAGACTATCATATAGATATAATTTTTTGGCAAATCTTTTCTTTCAGTTTCTCTGAAGAACATTTATCAAAAGGTAATATTAATAAAAAATACCCAAAATTAATACAGTAATTTTACATATTTTTACATATTTGTACTGTCATTTTGTATTTGAATTGGAACACTAATCATTTTTAATATTATTTAAGATACTGTTTTAGCTAAAATTGAACATGTTACATATAACACTATAACACTGTATATTTTTATATGCAAATTTCTATATTAGCTAAATAACAATTATGTATTGTACATGTAACTAAACAATTTTTATATAATAAAACATCTTTAATTAGACAAAAATATATATATATATATATATGGAGGAACATTGAAAAATATTTCTTGCATATGTCATAATAAATAAATAATTATATTAGTAACCCAAACAATTAGAAAGACCAAAAAATATAAATGAGAATGAAATAATTATATATTACCAAATTATCAAGATGATGCAATCATTTTTAGTACATCACCTAACTCATTTGCATAATAGTCTGGAATTATCAAATCTTTAGAACTTGTAGTAGAAGCGTTCATGGCATCTACGTCATTTTGTGTTGTAATACCCGTTAATACAAGAAGAGTTTTAAACCCACAACGTTTCCCAAGAAGAATGTCAGTATTACAACTGAAATAGAATAATTATGTTTTAAACATACCAATAATAAAATACTGCTGCATAATGTTGTGACTATGAATAATATTTACTTGTCACCAATCATAAGTGTTCTTTGAGGATTTAAACCATATTTCTTTATAATATATTCGCTCAAAAATGATTCTGGTTTTCCAAGCATCACTGCTGATCTATTGGATGCCATTTCTATAATCTTTATGAAGCATCCAGTTCCTATATAATTAAAATTTATACTTCAAAATTTTAAAAAATATTTGAAATAAATATATTAATAGTGTAGCATAATAAATAATTTTGCAACCTGGGAATTTATTAGTATTTGGCGATGGTCTTTCTACATCACAATTTGTCCCTATAAAATGAACATTTGGATCTCGTAAATAAGTGGCAGCTTTCACAAGCTTAGGAAAACTAAAGTGTTTATCAAAGCCTACAATAACTGCTCCAACTTCTGGGTCTGGTTTAAAGTTTTCTATCATTTCTACTTCATCACCTTCCATTACATCTGGCTATAATAACAAAACAAATTTCATATTGTTAATTTGAGCTGAATTGAAGACAATTATATATCTTTTGTTTAAAAAGACTTACTCCGACACCAAAATGTTTGATACCTTCAGCTTCCAATTCCTTGGTAATACCATCACTCCCAACTACGTATGCTTTTTTATTAAATCTTTTTTCCTTAAGATACATAGCAGCCAAAAATGAAGAACATACTATTTCATCCTGAAGAAAAATTTAAAATAACATTTTAAACAATAAATGCATATTATTTAATCCAAAACATTACATCATATATTTTACTTACTATTGTTGCATCATACTTAAGATTTTTACACTTGTCCACAAATTCAGACCTGGTTTTAGTATTACTATTTGTTATGTAAAAAAACTTTTTACCTAATTCTTTAAACTTATTTACAGTTTCAGGTGAATTCTTTATTACTTGGGTTTCCTTCCATAGAACGCCTAAGGTTTACTGAGATTAAAATACCATTTATGACATTGTACATTGAAGTATTTGTCTATTATTATCTTACAATTATTAAATACTCCAATATCAAAAATATAATATAAAAATAACATAAAGTACGCATATTTATTTTCAACAATTTTTTATAGAAATTATTTTGCACTAAGTAGTCACTCACCATCACAGTCTGATAAAACTACATCAATGGAGTCTATGAAATTTTTAAATTCTGCACTTGATAATGACAATATATAACGTTTTGTCGTCATTTTGCTTGACCTGCAGATACGACTTTTCAAACTGAAATGAAGCTAGGTCTACTATTCACACAAAGTACACTCTTTAGCAATTAACTGCGGTAACTAAAAAGATGATCTTAAACAGAGCATGTCTATCACCCTACCAGTACTATCATTGACATTCACGCATTTATAACGTGACCTTGCGTGCTGGTTACGTAATATAGGAATATAAATTGTTCCTATATCATTCCAAACTACAGATGTATATGATTGGCAATTATATATATCAATATCAATAGAGAAATAATATGGGCTGCACTTCGATTTAATGAACATAAAGTTATTGCCTTTTTTATTGCAATTTAATAATTTTTAATGCATATAATCCAAAAATACGTCTTGCTGAATGTTTTTGGCATATTTGATGGCTTACTTTGATACCATATAGGCTTCTATTTATAGGATTCATTCAATGAATGGAGTCTCTGGCTGTAACAAACGCACGTGGATGTCGGCCAGTTTGCGGCGGGATTTTGAATTGTATATATTGGACTAGATTTAGATTACACATAACATAATATTTATGTAAAGACTATCAAACAGTCCGAATATAACTAATTATTTTGCAAATTTTAAATAGATCATATAAAAGAATCTGTAATGATATACTCGATTTTTATATACAAATTTTATACTGTATCTTGAAGAATAAAAAACAAATGATTTTAATATAAAAAAGCTAATTTTTTGATTTATTATAATTGATCGAATAATTAGAAAATGAAATATAGTTTATAAATTGTATTGTAATTTATAATGTTTCTAGGTCTATAAATAATATGTATTATTACATGTTTATAAATAAAAGTCAAATTTTGTGAACATCAATATTATAATATACATATTTATTCTATCATTACATTGTTTTTGCATTGTAACCCTTATTATGTTTTTGTCCATTTCTTGTTTATATACATATTCCTTCCATCACCTTTATTTTCTTAAAAAAATATTTTATTCATTAAAGAAATAATCAAAATAAATATGATCTTAATAAACACAAAAAAACATATGTAATACTAAATTACATATTATTTGTTTCACACAAAATAAATGTTCTTTACATTATACTCAATTTTATAAATTTCATTATCTAAAATAATATCTAAAATATGTTCTATTTTTTGTTTATTAACAAAGTCACCATAAATTTTTCAAAAAATTTATTATAAAATATATTATACCTTAGTTAAGTACATATTCAACACTACGTATGCGAACAATATCTATGTATGTATAACAACTATGTATGCAATCAATCTCAGATTGTCAAACTGACTGCAAAATAAAAAAAAAAGTGAAGCTAGAAACACTGGAGTTAGAAGAAAGTCACATAATAGACGAAAAACTTAAGAAATTCTTAAGAACAGATTGGTAGAAATCTCTACGAAGGAAAACGTAGTATTCTACAATTTGAACCTTATCGTTGTATGTACATTTCTAAAATATAGAAGTTTTAAAGGACATATATTAAAAGACCAGAGTTCACGATGTTTTCTAAAGATGTACAATAAATCAATTATACACTTGAACTCATCACACAGTATCAATAACTGACAATTCATGGTAATTAAAGCTAATGTTTCATTTGTCCTATCGCTTCTGTACTTTCATGTAATTAACTCGTCACTTCTATCGTTTCATGGATATTAAATCGACATCACAACCACAAATATAAACTTAGGTCCGGCAGAATAACAGTTAGCATATTGCCAACTGAAATTAGACTAAAATGTGTAACTGATTTATCAGTTCGTTAACATGTTGCAGTTGATAGCACAAAAGTAGTATCTTATTTTTACATTCATATATTCATTCTTATGTAATAAAGGGGCTACAGTAGAAAAGCGAAGCAATCTCCTTGTTGCAGATAGTCAACTCGGAGAGATTTTTTAATGCCAATTAATAACCAACGTTCAACTACCGACTACTTGTAATTATGCATCTTTCTAAAATGTTTTTAATTTGGATCGAAATGGCCCCGAAATATCAGTCTTTTAGTTGAAATTTTGTTAATTTTATTATACATAGTTGAGCATAATTCTACGAAATCTGATGTGGCCTCATAAGAACATACTATCTACGTTCCATAGCCGACGTCTTCTATAACACAATTATAATGGTTACACGTAATAACCGAAAGAGCATTTTGTTCGAATATTTAATATGTTTGAATAATTAATAAATACTTGTTTGAGTAACGTTGTATAACACTTAATCAAAATGTTTATAATATTTCTGTAACAAGTAAGTCACAATTGTACTTATTACATAAAAGTCAAAAATATATATAAAAGTGAAACAACTCAAATAAGGAACATGTCATTAATAACTACATAAAATAATATTACTTGAAAAATTACTCGAACAAAACGCTCACAATTATTAAAGCAACAACACTATATGTTCTTCTTAAAATTAAATATCAACGGGATTCCGCTATATTAAGTATGTTATTATATCCCAATATATGTGAATATAGAGTGTGATAAATCTATGTACTATATGCTGTAATAATTATTTCTTAATTTTAACAAAACGAACTTATAGCGTTTGATTATCGAATTCTACACACTGATACACAAATACCTTCTACAATTCTAAAATTCATGAAATGAATCCCTTACACATTTTATTTTCGTATTTACGATTGATTTATCAAAGAAATAAATAGGAACCAGCCTACAGATCATGTATAGGGCACACATAAAAATTAATTATTATAGAAATTCATTAAAATATGGCAGTTCAGGCCAGTTTACTGAATTTTAAAATAATATATACTATTTTTCATAATTAAACGGTTGTTCCGTAGTTCATATATATTGGTAATCTCAGTCGTTAATCATAACATTGCAAAAAAGAAAGAATAAAGAAAGAAACTAAACCATTACTTTTCTTTTTTTTGCGTATGCCACTTTAACTACATTCACAGTTTCCATCAACAGAGTATCTAATATAGTTACAGTAAGACCATTTTTTACCGCGAGTTCATCATGATGGAATTTCGTCCATTCATCTTCCTCGGCCTGAGCTTCTCTAGCCAATAATTCATCAACCCTGTCCCTTCGTTTTCTGCTCCAACGCATCACCATGTTTTCCCGTTGCAGTTTCGTTTTGAAACCGAACAACGTGGCCACTTCCTTATTCACATAAGCATTAAGCTCTTGTATAGTCTTAGGGATTTTCATTGTAGGTTTTGTTTTCACATTTGGTTTTGTCCAACTTGGACCTGGTTTTTCGTATTCGGCCTGATAAACTTCGGCGATTGTTTCTTTGCACAGATCAAAGAGGAATGTGTTGTAAATTCTTCTATCCTTTTTTACAGTCTCGTCGTTTTCTTTGGTTAACTCGCAGATTTCAGGAGGAGCTTCTAAGCTCATGATATCTTCTCCAGCCTCTTTGGCATTAAATATTATAGCCGTGGCTTTTTCAGTAAATGCCGTTAATTCTTCTATATTGGAGGGAATTACGGCTGGAGGAGGAGAAGATGATCCAAGGGATGTTGAAATTCTTGCACCACCACCAGGTGGTGTGTACGGAGGTGGTGGTTTGTTTGGTATTTCTCGAACATAGAAAGATACTTCCTCTGCTTCTAATTTCTTAATCTGTTATAAAGGGATGATATATGTATAGGGGAACGACTTTTACATAAACAGTATAATAAGATAGCAGGAATGAATTGTTACCTCTAACTCAATTTGAAGTTGTTCAATGCGAAGCAGTTTTGCTTCCCAATCTGCCTCCATACCAGGTTGTTTCAATGAGGCTGTGTAAATAAAAATGTGAAATAATACAAATTCATGAAAAGCTTTATAAATAAATTGTCTAGGAAAAGCAACACGAATCTTTACATTACATTATAAGTTCACATTTTACTTTGATTAGGTGCTTTGATGATTTAAAAAAAAAAAAAGAGAAAAACATCCAAATATGGATAAAGAAAATATTCTGATGCATTAATAAAACAGTATGAAGCTGTGATAAAATTATACATTCCAAGATCATATATATGTATATAATAGTCATTTTCTTTTAAAAGTATCTAAAGAGAACAGAAGATACTATATTTTATATTGTGTTGTGTTGCACAATATTTACAGGCTTTTTTTGTGCATACAGAAATTAATAAGTAAATATCAAGCACTCATGCAACACTGATTTGTATAAAAGGAACAAGTCAATGTTTGTTTCATTCAAAGTTTCGTGTTGTATTACCTTTAAGTAATTATTATCTCGACTTTGCTATTCTGAAAATAAATAATACATGGCTATACGAGGCAATGCTTTGCACAGGAATACACAGCCAACATAAAAATCAGAATGTGTCTCTGTAATGTATGTGATATGCAAGAATGTATTATCATTTATGCATTAAATTGTATAAATAATATTAAAACTAAGTTGGTTGTATCCAATGTGTATTTAATACCATAAAAATATGTACGTATTACATATTCAAATATCTGTTCAATAACGATATAATTTACAACTCAATAATTTGAATTATTTATATATACATTTAATATAAAGAATTATGATTAAAAAATTAAAAAATATTTACAAAATATGAAAGAAATACTCCTCTATATATTGAATCATGAAATAGATATTTAAAAATATATTTTTACTAAAATTTAAATTGTATAGCCTTAATTTAATAGTAATGTAATAGTTACGATAAATAAAAATCATACCTTTTAATTTATCTATCATGATTTCTATATCCTTTTCAGATGTTGCAACAATGGGTGTAGCATGGAATGTATTCTTCGAATCTGCATTTTGATTTTCTATGTTTGAATTACTTAATAAATCATCATTTAACACGTCGATATCCAATCTTGAATCATTATGATCTCTAGGAGAATCCATCTCAATTTCCGATACACCCTTTGGTGTATCTCTGCCCTCACTTGACTCAGATAATACATCTTGTTCCTGCTTTTCTTTTTCTTCTGTTTTATTTGGATTAATCACTGCTTTTATCAATTGATTTTCTTTTTCTAGTGCTTCTGTTTTAGACTGCTGGCTTTCCAAATTATTTATTAGAGGTTGTTCATGTTTATCAATAGCTTTATTATCTACTTTTGAAGATGCAATGCTATCTGTATCAGAAATTTCAGTTTGTGATTTTTTATTATCTCCAGAAATATATTTATTGTCTTGAAGTTTGTTTATATCATTTTCTGAACTTGATGAAAATTTCTGTGCAATTTCATCAAGTATTTTCAATACTTCTCCTGATTTTTGTATTGCTTCATATCTTTCCGGTATAGAAGATGATTTTCGTAAAACAGCAGATTTCTGAAGTTCACTTTTATCGAATATTTCAGAAACTTCGAGACTTTCTTCTGAAATATCTTCATACTCTGGATCTTTCAAAATATCAAAGGTTTTATCCCCTATATTTGGTGAGACATCCGATACAATTACTTCAACATTTTCTACTGTTTTAACATTATTTATTATTGTGGAAGGAGTTACATTACTTTGTATTTTATTTTCTTGTATTTCAACGCTTTGAATATCTGTTTTATTATGTGAAGTCGGTTCTGATTCGGTAATAGAATCTATAAAATATTTAGTCTCTTTTTCTATAACATCCAATACACTTTCAGTTACTTCAACTAAATTATCAAGCTGTTCACCATCAGAACTATCTTGTTCTATTATGGATTCCAAGGATTTTTGTTCCTGTGTTATTTTGTCTTGTATTTCTTCTTTGTTATCACTTTTATTTATTTCTATAAGTTCTTCTTCTGCTAATTCTACTTTAGCATCAATTTCGAGTTCTGATAAATATTCACTTTCAGCACTCCCTGGTTCTAATTCTGTTATGATGATTTCTCGAGATTTAGATTCACTAAGACATGTATTATCATCATCTCTGATTTTTGTGTGCACATCTAGTCTTATAGCAGTCTCTGTACTAACTTCATTAGCTATAATCTCTTCATTGATATTTCTGTTAGCAGCTTCTTCATTAGTATCAATGGTGTTACCTTTATTTTCTTTCAAACATTTATCTTGTAAGGTAAAACTACTTAAAATTGGTTTCTCTTTTTCCTGTACTGTGACTTTTATTTTGGTTTTACTTCCTATACTATGTACATGGTTCTCAACATTTTCTCTTGTTGAATTATCCTCAATGCTCTTTTCAACCTTATCCAGTATCTTAATCACAGAATCATAAATGGCCTTTTGGAAATCATCGGTTTCTATACTGTGCACAGTGTCTTCTTCATATTGCTCTTTATCGTTATCTTTCGTAATTATATTCAAAATATTTTTAGCTTTATTATCAGAACTTTCAAAATGAGAATCTAATATCGTTTCATCAAGTTTGATTCCATATATGTCAATATTAGTAGATTCACTTTTTGGAATAAATAGTGACATATTTTCTATATCTTCTATATCGGTGATTGCGTTAATTTGATTTTTAGAATCATTAGTTGACTGGAATGTATCTTTTGAACTTGACAGTATACTCGAGTCATCATTGAATAATTTTGAAATTTGACTTTGAGAATTTTTCCATGCAGAATGAATATCAAATGAATCAGATGCGGTCCAATCATCTTTATCAAAACTTTTATTAATAGATCCTTCATGTGCCTGACTTCCATTCTTATCGACTTCTTGATTACTAATGCTTAAAGCGCGATGGAAGGCATCATGTTTAGATCCCTGAACAGATTTTTGAGAAATTTCTTTAGGTTTTCCCATATCAGTTTGTAGAAATGAAATTTCATTCTTATTATTATCGTTAAATTCTTTGGATTCATTTAAGAATAATTCTGAACCTTCTATTTTTGAAGCTGTGCATATATCATTTATATTTTGGTATTTACTATCATTCACTGTATCTTCCATATAATCTATTGGTTCCTTAAAACTATCATTTTGTTTGGACGAATTTGATAACTGCGGAGAAATTTGTCTTTTTAATAATTCATTTACATATTCTGTAACTATTGTCTGTTTTGAAATATCCTGCAGAACTTGTTTAAGAGATGGATCATTTTTATTTTCAGACTGAGTTTCTATATTAAGTACATTTATTATTGGACTATGATTGATATTTGTGCATTGATTTGAAGACTTACTCTTCTCAGCTAAGTTGGATTTTTCTAAAAATAATGAAGAACTTTTACTCGACTCCAATGATTGATGACTCTCTAAATTATATGAGTTAACTGAATCTTCTTCAATATTTGCATCAACATTTTCTTCAGAATATACTGTTTCAAATTCCATAATATTTATACATTCTTCATTCTGCATTGTTTTTGAACAAATTTCGGATATGGATCTGATTCCAACAGAAGTATCACAAGACACTTCTTCATCTTTTTTATGCAAGCTTAAATTATTATTTTCGATTAACATCTCTGAGCGACTGAGATCATCCTTAGTTGCCTTAATATGTTCTAATATTATAGATTTCTCGATTTCATTTAAAATTTTTTTGCTTCTCGCTTTATAATCAATTTCTTGGATATTTGACCTAGAAGGCGATATTTTATTTTGAGGCATCATAACAGATATTACATTATCGTCTTCTTTCGTTATAATTTTATTATCACTGATGTTAGTAACTGATTCCAATTTTGTATTATTCGTTAAATACTGTGGAATGTCAGAATTACCCTTCTCTTCGTATAATTCTACATCTGTGCTTTTGTCTTCTTTTATGATTTCCTCATCATAAACTTCGTTATTTTTATCAGATACTGAAAGTATTTCTGATATTCCTTTCGATGTACTTCTCTCTTCATTTTGTGACTCATATTTTCTTTCTTCATTTGATTTTTTATTAAAACGCGACATCATCTCTGAAAGTATCTTTAGTTCATTTTCCAATGAGCTTATATCCTCATTCAAATTTTGATTATTTAAACGCAAAAAGTCTACTTTTTTGGAAAAATCAAGACTTTCATTAACAGATTCAGTGTTGATTTCTGCATTAGAATTTTGAATATTACTGGATTTTCTCGAAGAAATATGTGAATGTTCTGAATGTTGTGATGAAATAGTTCTAGCCTGAGACTGTTCAGAAAATGTATCAAAATCGGATTTATACTCCTTTAAATCAGACTGAATCGTAGTATCATGCTGAGAAAGCTTAGCTTCCGATTGTGTAAGTATATCTGTTTCAGACTTCGATGTATTAATTTCAGTTCTAATATCTTCAGAAATACTTTGATTGTTTCGGATTTCATCTTTATATTGTCCAGTTTCACAAGGAATATTTTTGTCAGATCGTCCATCTGAGACTGATGACATCGCAGCAGAACCAAGTTTATCAATTTCAATTTTTTCTGATATGATTTCATCAAAAACTGATTGAGTGCGGTGATTTGCCGTACTCATTTTTGCGGAACTTGCTTGTTCTAATGTTCTCATACTTCTTGAAGATTCAAGTGTCTTTTCAGAGTGATTTCTATCATATTTAGCTTCAATAATTTCATCTCGTAATAAATTAATATTTTTTATGGAATCTTTTACTGGTAATTTTTTCGTGGAAAATAAATCAGATTCCGACCTAGACCTCAACAAATCGCTGCTTTTGAACATATCCTGTAGCTTTTTCAGAGGAATCTCAGGTATTTTGAAGTCTGCCAAAGATTTGGACTCTATCGCTAATTTCTCATTGTCTTTAGAAGATCCTTTTTTCGACTCCAGTTTCTTACGCATTTCGTAAATCGTTGTATCATATTTCTGTTTGAACATAACAAATCATTCAATAAATGTAATATAAGATTTATCTCATCAAATTTATTATAAAATCATATTCAAATCTATTAACAATATTAAATTATCTACCTTGATTTGATGCAGTAAATTAGCTTCTAAAGTTCGAAGTTTTTGTTTCGTCTGTTTCCTGGCTTCCCTTTTCAAACGTGACATTTCTATTCGTCTTTCAGCTAATTTTTCAGTGAGTAACTCTATTCTTCCTTCGATATCGCTCGTGTCCGATGAAATAGTAGTATCTATAAAATGACACATACTTCTCTCTGATAGTTATCAGAGTTAAAAGATGTATATTTATATAAAATAGATGATTCAATGCAAATTATTAAGTAGTATATTTTATACACATTATCGTTTAGAAGTATTTGTTCATTCATGAAGAAATTTTACTATTACTGACATAAATAATTTTTTATTAAACGTTATGTAGAAAACACATGTGACATACTTTAATAATATTACTTTGAAAATTTGCAAGGTACGAATCGTAGGTTTGATTTGTTTAATGGTTCTTATTAAAAATAAATAAAGAACTTTTCTGAAAAATTTCTCACAGCTTTGATAAACGATAATATATCTTAAAATACGTACGAAGTATGAATTATACAGATGTATGAAGTTGTATTTGAAAAAACTCTACAATAAAGCTACCTTGTTGAGAAAAAACATTAGATGTTGCAGTTACAAGTTTAAGCGCAGCTTGTTCCATTCGTGCAACACGATCTTCTTCATTTCTTAATTTCGCATGCCAAGCCATCCACTCTTCCACACAGTTTTTCCGCGATGTAAGCGCAGCTTCACGTGCATTCAAAATTCTAAAAAATGTAACCACATCCGATAACACGAATACATTTTCCATATCGATTAAAATAACTACAAAAAAAAATTTGTGTGAAAATTGCAAGAATTCGAAATTATTAAAAACAATTATTTAGGCATAAGAAGTAAGCCAAATATTCTTTACTACAGTGAAATACTGCAATAACGGCGGAATGCAAATCGCCGGTGCACTGAATCTATTTTTACAATGCTTCATTTCATAGTGTGAATACACAGTTTATTATTAGACTTCTTACATGTGTCTCTAGTGATTCACACATTTATTAATTTAATTTAAACATCATATTAGAAATACTTTCCGAAATCATGACGATAAAATATATAAATATATAAATTAATCTAAAAAAGCATATACTTACTGCTCAAGCTTTTTAGATGTTTTCAAATTATGATCTTGCGATCTAACAACCACGGATTTAGAATAATTTCTGTCACTCTCTCCGGAACTATGATGAGAAATAGCAAAATTACTAATCTGAGATTTTGTGGATGTCTCATCGAAATTATGTCCATTCTTGTCTTGGCTACAAAAGGAATTTTCATAGGAGTTTACACTTTTATCAAACATTTTTTGACAGAATACATTCTCTTTGCTATCATAGTCGTCTATCCTATCTGTTAGTAATTTGAAATTCTTATCTTTTGTATGTTTATCCATAAGTGCAGTTTCATCGTTCTTATCAAATTGAATAAATTCCTTTTCCATTTTTGTTCGTTTATTATGATGCTTGACAAGCTCCTCTGACATTTGAGAATTGGATTTGGATCGTAATATATTCTCGGTGAGTATGCTAGATGACGATTTGCTTTTTTGACATTTTGAACTTCTGCGTTTAAAATTTGATTTAGATTCGGAACTATATTGGGTCTTTTTAGACATATCGGTCGGAATTGATTTACTGCTTCGTTTAGAACTTTTCGAATACGTTTGTAAAATGTCTTCAGACACTTGAGATGATTTTGATGTTTTCAATATGGTATCTTGACTAACAGAACTTACTTCTTCTGACAAAATTTCGCTATTCGTAGTAATAGCTTTCAAAGATTCCCTTGGGGACACTATACTCTGAAAATGATTATCAATTACTTGAGAAGGCTTTGATTTTTTAGATAATTCTTCTACTAAAGTGTCAGATTCTGATTTAATATGTTCAGAGATAGATTTGTTTAGATTCTGTTGTACTTCTAGCATATCGGGAGATTTTTCTTTCTCAAAAAGATATTTCCCAGAAATGCTTATGGAATGATTCGAGATCAATTTTGGGTCAACAGAATGTTGATGTGATTTCAGTCTTGTAACATCCACCTTGGGCATCTTTTCCTCAAATTTTCTTGACTTTATCTCGTATTTAGATATGTTTCCATCCCTTTGTGTTTTGTAAAGACATTTTTCTTGAGACACATTGCTTTGTATAGCTTCATCGGATTTATCCGATCTTAAAAACGATGTATTAGATCCCTCAATGAAATTCGTGAATTTATTACTTTTTGGTAAGTCGATTTTAGAAAAGTGTGATTCGTTTTCTGATATTTGCAAGCGCGCGTCTGTTTGAGATCGATCGTGCTGAGATTTATCAGAATCAACTAGGGAACTCATAGAACTATTACTCCTTATATCATAACCCTTCATAGGTCCAGATAATCTCCTTGGAGACTGACTATCTGCACTTCGTTTTAGTTTTGTTAAAATATTTTTAGTGGATATTTGGGGATTAAACATGTTTCTCTGTTTTTGTAACATAAGCTTACGTTCTTGGCTTGCAATTTTATGAAGCTCTTTTAATCTAAAAACATAATCTTTATAAATATGTAAAAACTAAATAAAGTATTTTTAAGTACAAAGAATTGCAATACCTGTTCATTTCGTCTTTTTCTTGTTGTAATTTTAAAAGTAAAGCTCTCTGCTTCTTTTTCACAGAGCTAACACGACTATCTTGCCCAGTATCTTTTAATGCCCGTTTTTGTTCTTCTAGTTTCACTAACTTTTTAGTTCGATCATTCAATGTTTTTTCACGAGATTTGAATAGCATCTCTATTTTATCATATCTCTGTTTCTCGTCTTTTATTAGCTGTGCAATCTACAAAAATGCATAATATATTTAATCTCAATTTATTTTTAATATGGAAATTTTAATCCATTATACTTACCTCTAGATCTAGATATTTATTAAAAGAACAAGTTAAGTCTCGAGTAGAGATGCTAATTTCCGTTCCAGTCTCTGTCCGTATAGACGATGTGGTTTCATGTAAGCTTATTTCAGACATCGTTCTTAATTTACTAGGTAACGATATTTCTTCTATTTGATCTAAATCTTCAAATTGTTCTACCGAATCTAAAGAAAGATGTGGAACTTCACTGTCTCCAATGAATTCTTGTTCGTACGGTATTCCACATATCTCCGAGCATCTATTTTGTACATTCCGTCGAGTTGGACGTATATCTGTTTGAGTTGCCATGTCATTTACTGTTTGGGTTTGTACTTCTACAGCTTTAACTACTGGTTTAGTTACTTTATTTACATTGTCAAACTCGTTTCCCATAGTTTGACTTGTAATATGATGTACTTTGTGAGTCGGAAACGCTATGTCAACATTAATACTTTCATTAGTAATTAATAATTTTCATATATTATAATAAATAATTTATTAAATCTTCTACCTTTATCAGTGGCAACATGTTTCTGTGATCTACTAATTTCATTGCAATGTTCCATATCATCAATATTTCTTTCATCCATTGATTTAGAGAAATGTGATTTTATTTGATCATTTGACTGATTATGTTGTAATGGTAACTCTTTTTCTTGATCATGTTTAACATTATATAAACATTTTTCAACATCCATGACTTGCCTTAGTGATTCATTAAATGAATCAAGAAGATGCAACTCAGCTTGAAATTGCATGTGTAAGGCAGTTGGATGTAACTACAATTGTAAAATTGCTTTTCTAACATAATGCACAGATTAAATAAAATGGCAATATATACTGTACATATTTACTTACCAATGAAATATTTTCTGGCTCTGTTTCAGTTTTAGCTATATTATGTTTTGAACACTTAAAATCAGCTTCTATATTATTATTCTGCATAAATTGCCGTTTTCGCTTAGATCGAGGCATAAGATTCATATCTGGCGTAATTAAATCACAAAAGTCCTCTTGCTGTGAACGATTTTCATCTCTAAATGAAATTCTTCTTGGATCTAATAATGCACTTGATAAAATACTGTTGTTTAAATTAGATTCATTACTATTACTAGTTTGTTTAACTGTAGTAGCAATGCTTTGTGTAAACGATTCTTCTTCTTTCTTTGTATTTACACTAGTACATTGTGTCAAAGAATCATCTGTATATTTTGAATCTTCAGTAGCTTTATTTGATTTACTAATGTTAATACTTTGTGCAACTTTTTCAGAATTTTTATTTCTCATCTGCTGTGTAGAGACAGTGATTGGACTTTGAGTTCTTACACTAATATTTGAATCAGTTACACTCTCTATACTTTCAGACTCCTTAGAGTTTATTATATACATTTTACCATCTATTTTACTTGTTGATGGTTTTACTTTTTCAAATCTTTTACTCTGCTCTTTAAAAAATACATTTCCTGTCTTTCCTTGTGATTGACATGTTATTTTGTGTTGTTGAACTTGTCTACTTTCTGATGAAAACATATATTTCTGATCATCTATTTGTTTTAATGTATGTAAATCATCCTTATGTTTGTAATCGAAATTTTCAAACATATTTTTAGACTCTCTAACTGTGACCTTGTCTGATAATTTTGAAGATCGTTCGGAAAGTGATTCATTACTATAAGATCTGTTCTTAGATTCTAAAGAGATATCTCTTGTCTTTAAAGATCTAGTATTAATAGATCTATGTTTCTTATCATTAACCTTTTTAGCAGTTGATGTTGCAAAGTTTTTTGGTCTTGGTTTTGTTGGAACAAAATCACTTTCCCGTGGAATATGAAATGACAATCTGTCATTTTTTAATTTTATACCTAATGTATTTTCACTTACATTATTAGAAAAATCTTTCCTAGAAGCATGTCTTGGACTTCTGGATCTTCTAAGAAAGTCTTGTACTGTATCATCTTGTTTAGAGAATGAGGATTCATCTTTTCTAATTCTTTTAGACCTGTTTTCCTTTTCTCTAGAATTTTCTCTAATGCATTCTTTCTTTTTTGATAAATTTGAAGATATAGAAATATTTGGCACCTTTAGTGGTTCTACTTCACTGTTAATAGTAGATGAGACATCTGATGTTGAGAAATCTAATCTTCTTTGAACTCGTTCAAAGCTCTTTGTTGGTTTCTCTCCTCTTTCGTGAAATTCCTTAGTAGGTGTCTCAAATTTTGGTGATATCAACTCTTTCGATGCACAATTTTCTCTGTTAGAGAAATCTAATTTCTTTGCAGAAATTTTCAGATCTGGTGCTTTCAATGGCCTTATAAAATCCATTTTTTGTACAACTTCATGCAAATTCTGCACACTATTAGACTCTAATATTGTTGGAGACTTAATTGCATTTTTATTATTTAATTCATGTGTTTTTCTATAGACTTCGGAACCATCGTTTAAAGCAAGTTTTCGTTTCAGAGCACTTATAAACGTGAAAGGATATGGTTGGACAGAATGATATGATAAGTTCTCTAGACTTTTCAAGTCAAATTGAAGTGGAACATGAGGTGGTTTGTCTTTAGATAGCTGCTTGGTAATATAATCTTGCTGCTGCTAAAATTATATTTTATTACATTATACTTTTAACAATATATAACTATTGCTAAAACTATTTTCATTTATAAAATCATTGCAATACATATAACACAAAAACAATAAGATAAAATTGACTTACTGCTGCAGATGTTTCAGCACGTTGAACAATAATATCAGGATCAGTGAAAAAAACATATTTCTTTTTTGCATTAGTATCTTCTTTTTTGGAACTACTTCGCATATTTTTATATCTGTTGCACAGCAGTCAATCTTTGTTTAATTGTCACATGCTTTTCCATACTTGTAATATGTGCAATAAATTAATAAACTACAAATATAATTTATAAATATTAAAAATATATATTTTTTTAAAACAAAACATTTTT
This sequence comes from Bombus vancouverensis nearcticus, assembly GCF_051014615.1. Taxonomy (NCBI): domain Eukaryota; kingdom Metazoa; phylum Arthropoda; class Insecta; order Hymenoptera; family Apidae; genus Bombus; species Bombus vancouverensis. The sequence continues at coordinate 7,469,940 of NC_134912.1, read as the reverse complement.
TTGATGTTTATCTGTATAATTGTAATTATATAAGCATAAAAATTCATAAATAATCATTACACTGCAGATTTTTATGCATTTATAAGAAATTTAAAAGTAAGCCAACTTATACAAATGCACATAATATTAAAGTGTGTAAAATATTCAAACTATAATACATTCTATAATACTTAGTAGAAAAGCCAATTTTCTGCGGAGGCTCTACTTTTTTAATTGGATTTCTAAAAATATGAAACTGCATAAAAATGTGTAGTCTAACTATTATATTCTACTTATTTCCACCTAATAAACCAAAATAAATTTAATTGTCAAGATATTTCATGAACTGAATTAAACAATTTATACTGTTAATGCAAAAAATTGTAAAATAATACTATTGATATATAATTTTATTATTAACTTAATAATGTATTAATGCATTATCTATAATCTATTAATATATTAACTGCTAATTTATTAATACGTTATCTATGAATCTATGAATACATTATCTATTAATTTATTAATATATGAAAACTTACATTTAGATATTTAATACGATTACCGTTAAACGCAGGTAAGATGAGACTAGTTCACAAAAGTACGTTAAGATTCAACGTATTTATAACCTAATTCAGACTGCCGTGTTACATAAATATGTTTCATAAAATCAATTTTCAAACATTTAACAAAAACTGACAAATACGTTTTGAGATACTCAAAGAGAAACCGGGTTTTTATATATTATATATCATTCACTTTTTCATAATACCAAACACAATAACTTTCATCACGACGATCATTTGTAAACGACAATCACGTGGTACTTTGTGAATTCCTACTTATGTAAAATTGAAAATATGGCAACGACAAAATCTGAATAATCGATAACACAGTTATTTACAAACGCAACACATATGCTAGTAACGTAAGAAACACATAACTATTTTTAACAATGAATATAATATTACGTGAAACTTTTATACTTGTTATATGTGAAGTTTTACAAAAACAACGTGAAAAGAAAAAAGCGATAACCGTGTATAATATTGAACAAAAAATATTAGATAATTTGCTTGAACGTCTTAAATTTCTGCGATTTTATCAGTCCTGGCAACATCAATGCCTCTAACATGAAGTGAGTTGTAAATATAAAATGTATTCTGTGTGTTGTGTGTTTGTTCGTTTGGGGAATTTGAGCTTGGATTGTTACTTGTAGAGCGCTAACTTTGGTTTTATGTAGCACACAATTATGCAAATTATTATATAGAAAATTATGAACTCATTGTAGAATTGTACAATTACTGTAAACTTGTAAATTGAACTGAATAAAACAATCTTATTTTTTTGCAGATGAACAAAACATTTAATCATTTAAAACCTTTTCAACATTCACAATCATCAATTCCTTTCCAGTTTTCATTAATTTAAGGAATACGTTATAGAATACGAAGAAGAAGTTCGACAAAATTAGTAAGCATTGGTAAGTACATATTAAAAGAATAAAGTATTAGAAAAGAATAAAGTAAGAGGTATTCGAGACCTTCTAAAATTCCTAGAAATGACGTCATTTTCTGAAAGAAAAAAAAGACGCGAAGCAAAAATTTGCTATTTGAACGAGAAATATGTCGGTCAAAATAGCCATTTTGTATCAGGAGATGATAACATAAGAGATAACACAATTTTAATGATTCTTGAAAACGACGTCATACTCTAAGAATTTGTAGAAATTTTCAGCTCCTGGAAAATACTTTCGGTCGATTTTGTGATTTTATATCAGGAGAATATGATACCATAGGAAGCGGCACGATTTCGGCGATACGAAAAGTCAGCATTAAAAAAAAAGCAATTTATTTCTATACATTTCTATTTATTAGTAAATAAATTTTTACATTTGAAAAAATTACATATTATATAAATCTGAACGATACAAACAAAACAAACCAAACATCGCGCCGTTCGTGTTTACTTTCTCAACCGTTAAGTTCTAAGATGGTTTTGTAGTCCATGAGTCGGCGCCATTCTTGAACTGTCTGCGAAACTGATCAAGTTAATACTTTCGAAAACATAAAACTTGATTGTAATTCGAAACTTTCTTTTTTCCTTCAGACAGGGAAAAAGGCATAAAAGATAAAAGATGAAGTTTATAAATCTAAAAGCTTCTTACAGCGTCTTTTGTGAGCACGAATTTTGGGAGCATGAATTAATATAATTGTTGAAATAATTTTTGCCATATTTTCAATCATATAATATTGATCGTATTTGATTGTTTGACATTAAATGATATCATTTGTGTTATAAATTGAGAAAATTGTTTGTTGTATTTAATGAACTTAATTTTGGAACCTACCATTTATATAAAGATTATTCTATCCATTTTCTGTAACCTTTTCTCATTTTCAATCAAATTTAATTCTATAAAACTATCATTGAATTATTCGACATTAATCAGTAAAGAAATCTTGTATCTTTTACGATGTATTGTTTTTTATTAAAACTTGTTTTACGTTATAATAAAATCTGTTTTAGTGAATAGCATTGTCAATTACAAATTATTGGAATTATATCACTCATTATGTGTTAATATCAAAATTTGTTGGTAAACAAAACACTTTGGAAGTTAAATATAACGTATTTCAAAGTAGTATTTGCATTTCTTCCCATCCGATACACGTCAAGAGATCAACGACTACGAGTATACGAAAACAGTAAGTTGAAATAGAAGATATGGAACAAGCGAATTCCATAAGTTCTACAGATGAAACATATAGTTGTGAGTGGCAACATTTTTTAATAAAAAAAATGAATGGCAGAAATTTATTTTAAACATATTCTTTGCATAAAAATTCATATTTTGTTTATAACATAAATATTATTTAATATAATTATACAAAATTTGTTTTAATTTCAATTTATTAGCTAAAAATTAATGTATTTTTTAATAAGGAGAACTTTAATAAACCAAAAGCAAGAATACTTTCCTGCAAATAATCAAAGTATATTATTTTATCTAGGCAAAAGATCAAGTTCAAGAATAAATTTAAACGATGCTATGTTTATGTCAATTAATGACGAGGTCTTTTCATACTCGGATAACGAATGTTTTCATGATATATTAGATTCTAGTATCTCATTAAGGAATGAAGACACAGAAATCGACATATCAGTTGCAACTAATACAGAAGGAAGCAAACATATTTCAAGTATATTTGAACACAATGATAGCACAAGTCTGTTTTCTTTACCTCGTACAAAATCTGATTCAGATTATGTAAGCAATAACCTTACGAATGATTTTTTACAAAATTCAAGTAATTTGCAACATCAACAAGACATGGACACTGAAAAAGATAATTTCAAGACAAATAAAGATGTTTCATTAAGGACACTATTAAGGCAGATGTTCGATGAAATTTTAGGAAGACATGACTCTACAAAACAATTAGGCAAAACTTATATTAACAGACATTCAAGCAATGAGTTTTTATCAAATAATGGCAACTTAACAGACAAATCGGACAGTGCTTTTGAAATAAATAATAATGACCCAGTATGTCAAACACAAAAATTTAATAATATGGCGACAACTTCAATTAATAATATAAATAACTATAGTAAAAGTAAAATTTCATCTTCATTTAATACATCTTCTTTAGACAGATTCAATTCTGAGCAATTAATTACAATATTGGAGGATTCCAATGAAAGTAGTAGCAATTCAGAACTGAACGATTCTCAGGAGTACTCTGGGAGATGTATAGGCAAATTAAAACATTTCTTTCCTCGTAAAGTAGTAAATAAATGGATGAGCAGAAAGATATTTACCACCAGTGATATAAGTGAGATAAGTGATGCCACTACTATGTCTTCAAACATATCAACTGATATCGAAATACTAAGTAAAGAAATTTTAAAAAAAGCAGATAATGTACTTGAAAACAGGAATGAGAGTAAGTAATCTTAATATTTAAATTAAAAAAATAAATAAATAATATTTAAATATAAACACATAAATACAAAAATAATTTCTTTATGCAAAAATTATATCTCACTGTAAGAACTGATAACAATTTGCTATATAGTAACATTTAATTTTTTCAGGATTCGATGTAAAACGGTCGTCAGTGTGCAAATTATGCGGGGTACATAAATCATTTCTAATTCCTTTCATAACTATAACTCCTTCAACTCCTTAAAAGATTTCTAGATAAATAAACTATTTAATTTCAAATTTTAAAAATACTTTCAGTGTTTATTATTTAATATTCTTTTCAATCGTTCAATACTAGACTCAATCCTGTTGAAAATTTCAATCATGAAAATAAAATTTTATCAACATAATAATCGTTTCAAACAAAATTCGCTACTAAATAATCTTTGTATATCAGAAAATTATCAAAAAACAAACAATAAAGAGTTACCATTTCTTAAAAATAGCTAAAACAGAAATGGATAGAAAATACAGAAGCTTACTATAGTATTACAAAGTTAAAGGCTAAAAAGGTAAATTACAGTTTAACATAATAAATTTTGTAATAAGTTACTATACATTTTATCAAAACAAAAAGATTTGTAATAATTTTTACATAATTTAATGATATCTATTTGAAATATATTCACAATATATTAAGTTCAAATATAATCTATTAAAAAGGTGATATAATACCCATTATATCCATTACTGCTAAATCAAAAGACCTAAAATGATATATATGCATTGATTGTAATATATTAAAATTTGCTATATACATTAAAGTAATACTATTAACTAAATTAAATGAACTTACTTGGAATTCAATTGATCACCTGGAATGTAAAATGGATTGCATACAGCATTAGAATAAGCCGCATGCAATTTCTTAAAAATCTGCAAAGTATAGATTTACATATATTAAATATAGTTCTTTTATTATATGATTTATAAAACATTTACCATTTTTACATCATTATCTCTCAGAGACGTGTTTGATGAATGAGACACAATAATAAATTTGATTTTTGTATTAGTAGCATAACCATATCTGAAATTGTACAAAGAAATACTATGTAAAAAACATAATATATTTGAAGATGCAATACATGTTACATATGTACATTTTATATTCTTCAGTAGCATATAATAAATTTAAATACAAATCTCGTATATCAATAGCAGTTTTATTTCCAACATTTAATTTTTCTTCTATAATATCAATTGACGTATGAACTTTGCAATGAAATTGCAATGCTGATGATTCATCTACACATCTAATATATTTTGGAGAATTCTGCAAATAAGTAGTTTGGAACACGTATTATTATTACTATCGAATTTCAAAACCACAATATTTTTTGATTTGTATCATTTATTAACTAAAGATTTTGCACATTTATTGACATTCCAACCTTAAAAGATGTGTACTTACATCTTTTCCGATTACAGCTACACAAATGGCCATATTTATGAATCTTATAAACTTACAACATTATAATTCATAACAAAACATTTTTAGTAATTAAGATAGAAAACTTCAATTTTTGTAAAGATCATTACACACGTAAAGGCTTTTTTGTCAAGACCACACACATAAGTATTGTTTAGATGTCACAAAATATAGGTTATGCCACCATTTTTCACAACTGCTGATAATGACTGCTGTTAATGAATGATTGAACAGTTCTTAGTAAAATTAATAATCATAAAATTATGTTATAAAACATTGCATTGTTTTGCAATAAAGTAACAACAACAAATGTATAGGTTTGGTAAAAACATTAATTGTATTTATAAACATGATATACGAATCATTTCATTTTTAACCATAGAAACCAATAGAAACCATAAAATTGATTGAAAAATAAAATTATAAGGAAAATTAATTTTTAATTTGTATTTTGTGTCTATATTTAAACATATGAGTACAATATAATGTAATACAATATCATTCTTTATAATATCTTTTCTTTAAAGTTCTATACTTGCGTAGCATATACAAAGTTTCTAATTCTTTGATAACAAAATTACCATGAGCCAACATTTTATCAATTTTCTCAGGATCACGTTCTTGTTTATTTTTTTCAAAAGCTTTTCTTAGATTTCCTTTGAAAACATTATAACCTCTTGGATAGTCACGACCCATATACAAGAGCTAAAGGCATAAAAAAATATTGTTATTTGTATTTATAATAATAAAATGGATAAACAATATCTTCTTTTATGTGTAATTTTCGTTATGTGTTATTATATACGTCGTTATATATTATAACGAATAAATTATAACGAAGTTGTAATATTATATTTCATACCGTCTTGTATAATTGGATAACTTTAGTACGTTGAGACATCGATTAAAATAATAATTATAAGTATTAATCAATTAATGAATATTTTCTTGGTCATGTACATATATATGTACATATATGTTGGTTATGTATGTGCGCAATATGTATTTACACTTTAATTGAACAATATATATATAATTTCTAATGTATAGAAATTATTTTAAAATATTCGAAACAGTTTATTGTTAAACACAATATTGTTAGTTCCATTACTTTAAATAATATTGCAAATGCAAGGAAACGCTAGCAAAGCATTTCTGCTTATTTCGTACTTCTGATATTGCAAAATGAAACGCATGTTATTAACCAATCACATTATAACTCATTCTTTTATTGAAGTAAATAAAAGATGAATAATCGTGTTGTGATTGTTAATTAATTATAATTAATTAGAATAGCGATTTTTAACCTGTGGCAGACTTTTGGGGAACTACGAAATCCTTACATACGCAAATTATTGTACTATACGAATAAAAATTATTTATTGTATTTATTTATTTATAATGAAACTCTTATCGCGAGGAAGGTTATTAATGAACAGTTGATGAGTGTTTTAAATACATATTTAGCACATTAAGAATTTAAATATTGAGTTAAGTCTTAGGGATCGGTAACAATAAAAAATTATTCAAAGAGGATTCGTGATAAACAAAAGGTAGAATGAATATAAGAACTGCTGAACTAAATTATAGAGTTGCGTGTCCGTTCTTGTTACACATGGAGCGCTAAGCGCTCCGCTCGTGATGATGTGGTGACATAACAATTCGTAAATGAATTTTATATATTTTTATAGGAAAATAATTTTTATATTATCTTTTTTATTTTACAAAGCTTTTGCTTGAAAATATCTAGAAATATATGTTGAAATTAAACTATAGAACATAGTTATAAGAAGAAGATCTAATGCCTGATCTTAAATTGCACTTACTATTATAAGGACTTCTGTACAAAACTAATAATAAAAATAATTTCGACTTACAATACCACTCTTTTGCTAATTTACCACAGATAAACTTTACATCAATGTAATATGGAATTTATTACGTTCTGATTTTTTAAAAATTTTGCTCTAAATGAGTAATCAAGTTATTAATTCATTGCATTAATTTATCTTATAGTTATTTTTGTATCGTATAGTTGACATTTGCTTCTAACTTTGTTGATGTTTCATAGTTTTACGTATTATATAATATTTTTTTTGTTTTCATTTGTTTCCTGCAAGTTGTTCGGAAAAAACTGAACACTCTATATATGAACAATTTGAAGCTTCTCTGTTCATGGCGATTTTATAACATTCCTATTGTATATTTGAATAATTTAAATAATCCAAAATAAACTGCAGTTAATTATTAACCATGGCTTTACTTTTGCGGAGTTGCATTTTAAACCAAAGGAAACTGTTCATGAAAGAAATTATTACATTTAAACGGACGTCTATGTATTATACATGCGGAAACGTCAAGGTTAGAAATTCTTTTTAAGAAGTATTTTATTTTTATGAAGTTATCAATGAATATATGTATATTATAAGCTTTATTCTAATTATTCTTTCACTCTATGTATATTTATAACCTTTTTGTATATTATTTCATGATTTATATGACATTTCAAAATACAAATTTTATTTTGTAAAGTAACACAGAAATATATATTTTTTATGTTACAGAAATTTATACCATGTTTGCAAGTAAGGCATGTTTCTGATAAACACAGTGAAAGGAACACTAGTGAAAGAGAAATGATATACAATGGAACATTAACAAATAAAGTCCGTAATATTAAAATGATATCCTTGTTATCATCAGTTGTATCAGTAATTTCTCAACCAATTATTTACATGAAGATTTTAGAAGAAGATAATGTAATAAGTGTAGGAACATTATTTGCACTATTGAATATACTTACTATAAGTAGTCCTCTTTTAATACATCTCTTAACAAAAAGATATGTAATTGAAATGTATTATTATCCTAACGAAGAGAAGTATACCGCCAAATTATATTCATTTTTTTGCAAAAGAAGAGAGGTATTTATGTCTCTTTAAACTTATTTATTACTTAATTAAGCTATTTTGTATAAAATTATGATTTGTATATTACAGATAACATTTACTCCAAATGATGTTATTGAACCTAAAACACAAATTACAGGGGCATTTACAACCTGTTTTGTAGGTGGTAAACCTTTGCTTTTTGATGAAAACAATTTTATAGATCCCAAACATTATAAAATTATTATGAAATATAACAAACCAATAGATTTTGAAGTAGAGCAATTACGTATTACTGCGATCAATCAACCACAAGATAAAAGAATAACAATGGGAAACAAAAATGAAGAACAGAAATAATTTGACAAGTATAGTTTCATTTATTACACGGCTTTTTAGTCTAAATTTTTATACATTATTTAAAAGCACTATATAAGTTGCTAGGTACAAAATATATACGTTATTACGTATATATTTACATTAATAACGTAATAAATATATACGTTATTACGAGAGACTGTATATTAAAAGATACAGTACCAAATTACTAACTTTTGAGATTGTACAGTTATTGAATTTGTAAAATATTGCAAATCATCCGATGATATAATTTTCATGTGTTCATCCTTTTAATTATATAATGCGTTAATAAAACATATTAAGTATTAAACATAAACAAAAATAATTTATATAATGTGGTACATAAATTTTGAAAAGTTAGTTAAAAATATAAATATAATGTAATACATAATCTAATTAGAGTCAAATGTTTTTTAAATATAGCCTCCTTGTGTAACAATAGTTTTAAGAGCAGTACAATGTAATTTGGTAACCGTGCAAGAACGGCAAATACATTATTAAAGAGATCACAGATTATAATTATGTATATCCTTCGAGATTATTTCAAAGGAATGAGCGAAACGTCTCGAGTCAATTGTTATCACTATACACTAAGCTGGGAGTAAATCGAAGTCATCTGAAACATGCACCATCGGAACATGAATATCTTCTATTTGTGGTGTTGCTTTGAATTCACATAATCCAACTTCCTTTAATTTCCATTCCCAATCCATTCTTTGTACAGCATGTAATGATTCCGCTTCATTATGATGCCTGAGTAACATTGCTTCCTAAAATAGTAATTTTTTCTTTAATTTTATCCTAACTTAGATAAATCAATATTTAATGGAACATTTATCAATGTATTACATCTTATTAAACTGATACTCATGGAAAAAAGATTATCAGTCGGTTTTTACGTAACATGAATTAATTTAACCTGAATAATTAAAGACAATATATATATTTATAGTTGTCTAATCTATATAATTCAGGTATAAATATTATAATAACCGCTATAATTTTTACCTTAATCTTCTCCCATTTATCATCTACATCTTGTAACCAACTCAAGAATAATCTACCATTGTATCTACTCCTTGCGTTTCTATCTTTCTCTTCTTGTTCTGGAGTAATAACATTATAAACTTCCTCATCCTTTAATATCGTACAAACAGAGAAGGGAAGGGATTGATTGGCTAGAGCTCTAGCAGCTCTGCCATGTACTCTAAGGATTTCTTGTTCTACCGACAAAACTAGTTTTTCTTTTTCAACAACATGCTGCATTCTAAGACGATATCTCTCTTTTTCTTGTTCAATATACAAGTCCTTCATAGCGCCTTGCAATCCAACCGGAGGATTAACGTTGGGCTCTTTATTTGCATTCCCAGCTAACACGTATGTACAACGATTCATTAAATAATCTTTAAACCCCTGAGGTGGTTTTGGTTGAACTGGAAAAAGGCCTTTTCTCCTTCGTTCAATCTAAAAGAGAGAAAATGTACTTACGATATATTTTTTATAAAAAGAATTGTTGAAATATATTAAAAACGGCAAATATACGAACCTGTTTTCTAATGTTTAAAAACAATTGATAACAATTAGTAATTGGTTGGTCATGTGGATGAACTTCTGGACCCGTATTTGTTGCTTCAGATGCTTCATTAGAGGCAGCAGTAGCAGCTTGTTGTGCTTCTTTATTAGGTTTCATTTTTCTTTTTCTAGGATGAAGTTCAACCGGTGGTGCCGGGGTGCCTACATTTGACGTCGTCGATGAGGTAGTAGTAGAAGTATTTTCAGAATTTTCGGTACCGCTATCTTTTTGACATTTTCCACTAATTTCGTTGTTTTTCTCGGATTTTTCTGTCATAATGTTTGTTTTCGAAGTCGTGCCGCAATTTGAGACTTCCGTTGAGGTATTTTTATTCGATTCAGAACCAGGAGTTTCAGGTGTTGGTGAATGATGCCTCTGTTGTGGTGATGAATTATTGGAACGATCCGTCGAAGTAGTTACTGGTAATGGAGACGAGTTCGAATAACTTCCATTTCCTGAAGAAGAGGAGGTTTCTTTCAAGGTTGCTGATCCATTACTCCCATTACCGGATCTATGTGAACTTCTCAACACTCTTTGGTGATGCGTTGATCTTTCTTCTCCGTGTAAGGCACCACTGAAATCTTTCTTATCCTCATTTTTTGTATTATTTCCGCTTTCTGTAGGACTCGTTGTTCCACTAGTGGATTGACTCTGTTCTTTATCCGTTGAATCATTACTGTTAGAACTGGCAACTACATAGGGCAACTGATGACTCCTATTAGATGTGCTCTTTCCGTTTCTATTGCCCTGCTCTTGCTCGGACGTAGTACTTTGTGGAATAACTATCTTCAAAGGTGGTACTTTAGGAGCTGAATTGGAATCTGATCCTTTAGACCGATCGTCCTCACCATCGGATTCTGGAGGTGCTGGTGTTGTTGTTTTAGAGCTAATCGTTGAACCAGACGGATTAGAAGGCTTTGGACTACTTGCCATTGAAGAAGTACTTGGACTTTTCCTGTCCGTACTAATCGAAGTTGTGTTTTGATTGTTCTTGCTCGATGTTGCGCCAGATCCTTGTTTTCCCGACTTTGTACACTACAAAGAAAGGAAAAATACTAGTTTAATATTAATTTATTACTAATTACAGCATCATTAAACAATTATCTTAAAAAAAAGAAACGAATGTGCAGCATGCATATATTCCTCTTAGCATCATAAATTTTATTTTACACATTTTGTCGTACAGTAATCAATTTACGAATGATTTCAGTTTGTTCTCATTTATTTCTTCCGCCGATTATATAAATAGTTTAATTATATACTTTATAGCTAATAATACAAATAAAACAAACCTTTTCTCCAGTATTAGCGGAATTTCTACCAGTGCTTTGTCTTCCAGTGGTGGTGCCTTTTAAATTTTCTTTCGCAGGTTCTGAATCTTTTCGTTTCTTCCGACGAATCTCTTCGTCCTGTTCCTCCGCATTGTCGCTTTCAAACGCGCGCTTAGACGAAGGCGACGCTGAAACCGCAGGAGCATCATCGGTAGTAATCGATGCGGTCGCTGTTTCACCAGAAGATGTTGTCGCACTACCAGCAGTAGACACGTTGTTACCACTACTCTGACTCCCTTGATTGTTAGCAGACTTGTTACCATCTTTATCTTTCTCGGGATTAGGATTCGGCGACGAGCTTGCACCCCTAACTGGTGTTGGCTCTTTCGAACTTTTGAATTCATACACGTCGCCACTGTCACCGGTAGATGATGTGTTTCCAGAGGTACTGGAGCCCGAGACGGCATTCACGGTCCCTGACGAGACGTTTGACGACGTCTTCGACGAAGTTTCCATTTGACCTTGATTCTGTAAATGCATGTTTAAAAAATGATACAATTTCTTGACGCAATGCGCAAATCATACACATTCTTTATCGTTACTACAAATAACGTACAATTTGTAAAATACAAATACTTTTTTGCTTGTTAGCATTTTACACGTTATCGTATATTCCATTATTTCCAATGTAAGTATAATATTTATCGTCATACTTCTTAACAATGACCTCGGTACTGTTCGCTAATCGATGCGCATCTTTTAAACGTCATTCTTACAAACCCGTATTTAAACGAGTGGCAAAGTTAATTTGCGTTAAGTGTCAGCGAAAACTTAGAACATTAAGTAAAAAACATCACTAATATATTTATTGAGTACATCGGTTAGTGTTTTTCTTTTTATATACAATTCCTATTAACAAGTCTTAACTATGTACTATGTATTTTATACATCATCGAAGCTCCTGTGATTGCTTTGGTCAGTTAAATTGAATTAACGATTGTTTCTTAATGTCCCAGGTTCTCGTAAACATAAAAATTTAACGTTATTCGTAACGATCGTTCCAAACCACAGATTTTCATCGAAGAGACCTATCAAGTACTAAAGTACACACACACGCACACGAACACGCACACGCACACACACACACCAGCATATACAGGGTGTCCCAGTATTAATGATACAACCGACGAGAGGGTGATTCTATATGAAAAAATATATCGGAAATATAAGATAAATATTTTTCATTTGACGTTTTATTTTCGCGGAAAATCGACATTGAAAATTCGTTTAGCATATGTGAATCTGGCTAGTTACCGATTAGCTAGAAGTAAACAATCGGCAGAAGATTGTTCTAAATGTGAAAATGTGTAAAAAATTTGGGATACAATTTCTCGATTTAAGGTCTCATTTTCAATAAAATAAAGCTCAAACATATTCAGTTAAGAATTGGCCCGGTACGCACGTCTGATAAATTTTCAAATTTATGTGTCTCTGAAACAAAGAGTCTTATGAACAAATTTTATTCTACATCTTCGACTCGTTTTCACAGATACAATAACTCCTATCGATTATTTACTTCTGTCTAATCCGATTCAATCAGCCAAGTTCAACTATACTCGATAAATCTACAAACTCGTTTTAAACGAAGCGTTATATCTTATTCTATATTTTCTATTTGTATTCCCGCATATATATAGAATCAATCACCTTGTTGCCGATTACCATCAATAGCGGGACACCCCGGTACATATTCACGTATGTACATATGTATACCTGTGCGTTTATGCCGCCTTGACGGGAGTTAGTAGCACCCCCTCCTTTCTTTTCATCCCTCGCTCCTCGCACCTGGTTGAGCCGAAGCGTCACCCTCGGCGAGCTTCCAGACTGCCCGGTTCCCGATCTATCGACTGTGGATAAAAGAAAATGCCGGTTAATTGCAAGAACAACGACGAAATAGCAGGGGAATGAGTTTCCACGAAACCAGTATTCCTCTGGCATCGAGGGAGAGGGAGAGATGGAGGATGGTTGAAGTTGAAGGAACCGAGAAAAGAGAGAAAAAGAAATTGATAGAAAGAAGAGGACGAAATAGAAGGTAAGTGAAAAGGAGAGGAGGAAACCATTCGAAAGAAAGAAGGACAAAGATGGTAAGAGATCCAGAGAGGAATGAGCCGCTGCTTGCTATCATTGAGGGTACGGCCGTTAATCACAGGGACCCCCGGGAGAACGAGTTCCTCGAGGAGAGTGAGGGGCATCCCGATCCGCGATCGATTCATTAGTGGCCTTTAACCGAACGATCGCGTTACAGGAAGGCATGCCATATTAAACCTTTTATTCGCTTGGTTGCGGTACGCGATCAGTACAATAAGCGAAATTTATCGACCGATGGAATCGAGATTAATCTTTCGAGTATTTTATTTTCGAAATTTCTGTCGTGTTGTAGTAATCAGTTATTTATATATTCATTATTTATTTTAGTTAATTGATTAATTGTACATCGCCTTATATATTTTATATATTTTGCCCTGGAAGTCGAAATAATTTAAAATACCGTAACATTTAATTTTTGCGAAATATTACATCATATTTGCGCATCTTTTTTTTAATAATGTTACTCGGGTCGTTCGTGTTGTTGAACATTTTGCAGTTCACGAAATGTACCTTATCTTTATCTTATTTATCATTCTAAAAAAGTAGTAACGTAACTGATAAAATTGATCAATGGCTGTCATCGTGACAGTCAACGTGTTAATTATTTTGTTCCTATAAATTAGTTGTTCAGAAATCTCACTCTTGTATGTACATGAACGTGTATTACGCATATCAATATTTACAAAAGCATTTTACAGAGCAAGAACAATTTATCATCGAGTAGGATAATTTTCGGACTTTTGCACGATTTGATGGTGAAGGTTAGATCGTTAGAAGTCGGTAAAGTTTAGCGATCGGACTATCTCAGTTAGAGAGTCAAAGGCCAGAATACCTCGATTAAGTGGCAAACGCAAATGGAATACTAAAATTATAGTGTACGTGACAAGCGTACGTTCATTAGGTGTACGAAAGGATCCATCGCGAGATACAATTACGTTCGCCAACATAATCGTATTTTAACGGGCGGAATTGGCCCGAGAGATTCGCGAGCCGAGCGGGAAAACGGATTCCGTGGCGTAGCAATAATACGAGGCTTGTCCCGGTGATTTCATGGAACGCTTGTTTCGAGAGATTCTAGGATACCGTGCAATGTTGAAAGCGATGCTGACGCAAGCACTGCTCTCGATCAATATATAATTAAATCTACGAGTTAACGCGAACGTCACTCTATAATTGCAGAATTCAGGATCAATACCTATGCCGAATTGCATGAAAACGTTGCACGTTTAATATCGATTCCACTCTAAGATAATCTCTAAATAGCATCGTACTTTTATTAAGATCTCTTTCGTTTGGTCATTGATCGTAGTTCCCCCTCCCATCTGCACCATGTTCCTTCCTCTCTCTCTCTCTCTCTCTCTCTCTCTCTCCCTCTCCCTCTCTCGCTCTTTCGGAAGAGGGAATTGTGCCAATGAAACTTGGCGCTTGCGAATAGTGTATCCCAAAATACACCAACTTCGCTAGTCAATGAATTCGTAGTTGTTCGCCGCCTCTTACAACGCTGACGATTCACGGAAATGATTTCACCGTATACAGATGCCTTGATGCTTTTTAATTACTTTAGAAAATTCCGTTCGACTTGATCGCATCGGCCGAAAAGAGTATTCTGATTCGTTTTTAAACCGTTTAGTAGATCGGAAGACGAAGGTCTTGCGACCACTTACGGTGAAATAAAAAATATGAATTTAAAATGGAAATTACTTTGTTTATTATTGCGCGTTGGAAGAATTCTATACATAAGTATACAAATAAAGATTGTTTTGCTTATTGTTACGTATAGAGGGAATTCTATACGTTACTTTTATAACGCATGCCCAGTAAAGATGCCTTGAAAATTGAAAGTTGTAACAATCTTTAGCCCGAGTAATTAAAAAAAAGCCTTAAAGTATTATGTTTCACATGAATTATCGCGTGATGTTCCGCCACTGGAATCTACAAACAATACCCTCGAATCACAGTAGGCACATAGTGACGCTTCACATTAGTCGATGCTCCTTTTAATCGATCGAAATTGAAACAAATATGTTTATCGCTAGTGTCGCGGCTACGCACGTAGCACAATGTTAGGTTGTTGCATAAATATAGCGGGATTGTAAATTAAACCATTAGTCAGCGACATCGATTGATAATAACCGCACCCAAAACCCTACCCATCTTATAGAAGACCTTCAATTTTAGACTGCAAAAATCATCTGCGTATTGATATATAAAATTTCCTTATACTGAGTTCTCCTTTCGTTAGGATAGGCGTTTTGAAGAATATGTTCGGGATTTGAAGTGGTCGTCCGTTTATTACTCGGACAACAAATCTACCTTTTTTGGGAAAGTCCGAATTACCTACTTCCCAAAGCTGTAAATCTTACAATGCGGACCTCATTAAGAGGTTAAAACACACCCTAAGTGCCCGATGGTAAGGTAAAAGGTAAACAGGTGGCAATAGCAGAGGATATGCGCCCACGAGAGTACACAATTAAATCATGGAAAACCCAGGGACGAAAAATCAGTACATAAGGACGAAACGAAGTTTCTGGTGGCAGTATCCACAACATCTTACAACAGTCTTCATGAGAACGTTAATCTCTTCTTGTATACTAAAAAGTGCAAATAAATAACCAAACCATACTACTACTTGATATATTTAATTTATCTACACCTTGAGCGTTAATGTCGTTCAAGGTTCGCGATATTAACCGATCTATTACAATCTGACTGATTGCCTGTTAGTTGAGAATTCGCAACATATTGGTCCTTCGAGCCGGATTAATGAGGTCCGCGTCGTAAGGTTTACAACTTGGGGAAGTAGGCAATTCGAACTTTCCCAAAACAGGTATATGTGTTGTCCGAGTCATAAACGGACAGCCATTCCAAATCCCAAACAGAATATTATAAAAAATTGTTTAAAGATTATAAAGACTCATAAATCTGAATTTTTGACGATAGATACACATATTTATAAATAAATAGGATAAGTAAACTAATTATAACAATTAAACTAAATGAATAACTTTTATATGAAACTAATAACACTTAATGTGCGCTTTAACGAACTTATTATTCGACCTAATAAAATCTATGCATCGTATGAAAAATAGCAAATTGTGCAATTTCAGAATCTGTTTTCCAGATTGCGTGCTATATATATACAATCTTTCTAGATACATTACAAAAGGAGAAGTAATTCTGAATTAATGCAATACGATTCTAAATGAAATCTCGGACTTTTTATCTCCACCGTATGTTGCGAATTACTGTTTTCACTCTCGAAACATGTAAACTTTAACACCTGACCGATTTTATGACCTCCCTATATCTCTCTCAAAGGCATTACATATTTATGGAACTTTCTTACCGAGAAACGACGATAAGCAAATATCACAGTGTATCCGACGTACGTGCTTCTCGGAATGCAACGTATATTATTTCATAGTGTGTATGTACATATGTACACATATACGCTCCGCCCTCCCACTTCCTGCGCGATAGAAGAAATCTGTCTTCAAGGGAGTGAATCATTAATACGTTAAAAAAGCTATCGAGCGAGACGATTTATCAATCACGTCGTACTAATCGAGATGATTATATTTCACGATTCGCTAAATACATGTATTATGTAAATATCACGCGCTCAAAATAACATGTAAATTTCCATAAAACGTAATCACGCGCAAGAGAAGTTAACTATAATATTGACGTTCGACAGATCAAATATTGAAAATCGATGAGATAGCTGAAAAGATAAGATTTATAAAATACACGCGGAATTGTTTTATATATCGTTGAAGGAATATACTAGAAGTCGTTTATTCTGTTCGCTTTCGTTCCTGACCTTGCAAAACACAAATCGAGAGTTAGTTTTTATCCGACGAATGAAGATATCATACCCTTTTTGACCGATAACGAAACGCGTTTTATCGGATATTGTTTGCAGGAGAAGTTCATTAACTTGTAGCAACAAAGATAATTGTACAATCGATGACAATTATCTTTTGACATACCACACAAATCATTGCATTAAAATTATATATAATACTTCACATATACATATATATACATATATACATACATATACATATATAATACACAAAATACATATATAATACTTCAATTAATTCAATTAAACGTAAACGTCTTGCATAAGTATATAACATGGTTTCTATCTTTCTGCTTTAAAAAAACAAATATATATACGTAAAAATGTATGTACATATTATCGTTCTTGAAAACATTATTATACCGCGATTAAAACAAGATTTGCAGATGAACAGTTCGTAATGGCCGATCGACTAGTGAAGTACTGATCTAAATCCAATTATCGATCAGCTCAATGACAAAATGTTACAACGAGAATCAAGGTCAACCGAGATACTGCTCTGTAAAATGTCGTTGTTTCCTCCTACGGACTATCTGTCAGTTCCTATTGCGAAAGATTAGCATATCGTTAAGCTGAAGTTTAAAAGATTTCAGCTACATTGAAAGCGAGCGTAGCGAACATGCTATATCATGTTTCCAACATGTTCCGCGAAATGAACGAGACAAACTACGCAACCGGTTTTGTTCCTCGCTATGCACGTACGTTTAATTGTCGCGGTTAAACATTTCCTAGTCTTCGATTTGACTTTGTTAACGACCAATAAACTGCGAAGACTGCGATATTGACACGATTTTTGCGTTAACGGTTTCGACGTAGAAGCCTGCAATATTAATCACAAGTATAAATCATCTAGATCAGAAATTTTCAACCAGTATGCCGCGGAAATACTTAAAACCATGTGATAAGTTAATTACATTTATTATTATGCATTTAGTCACTTACACTGTCAAATAAATAAGTGATAACAACCAGTGCAACAAAATCTATTCGGTGTAAATGCCCTTACTTGTACCAAACATAATTTTGGAAAAGATTGAAAATCACCGATTTAGACACCTGTATCTTATCCGGAATTGTTCAAAATAATAATTCAACTCCTGACTTTAGAAGAAAAAGATAAAGAAACAAAAAGGTATGCGATATTGACACGATTTTTACGTTAGCCACGGTTTCAACATAGATGACCACAATATTGAATTATCAATTGTGAATATAAATCATTTAGACTTCTGAATCTTAAAATGTATACTTGTACCAAAATCATTCAACACAAAAATTCGGTTTCCGATTACAGAATTAAAAGACAAACGAGACGTAAATAACCCAAGGTAGCTTGTTAGAAAATGGTGCGCTGTTGCAATAACTGCAACACAGACCCCTTTCGGAGGTACGATCACCCTAGTGGTGTCGATGGACGCAGCCCGCGAGCGCAAACGTGTCCAATGTACTTGCCAGTCAGCATGCTCGCTCGCTCGCTCGCTCGCGCGCTCTCTCTCTCTCTCTCTCTCGCACCTTCTCCCTCTTTTTCTCCCCCTTCTCTCACCTCGTACAAGTCTGCCTTTGTCCCTCTCTCGTTCGACAGCAAAGAGAACAGCAGCGAAGAGATGTATTCCAAGGTTCAGCACTCCTGGTTCGCGACTGACGCTTCTTTCTAGGTTGATATCGAATGTCGTCGGTAAACGGGACGTCGACTCGATGGAACGACGCACGTTAAGAGAGTAGAAACACGCGCTAAGCCACGTGGTCGACGGTACTTGCTGGTAACGGTACTTTTGGATCAAACGATGGCAGCCAGAGTGTTTCGAACGTGTACAAACGTAACCACGAGCGCATACCTGCTCCCGCGACGGACCACCAACTAATACGGCTCCTGACGATACAATGATTCTCGATTGATAATCGCAGAATAATATAATGGGCAAAAAAGGACAATGTGACGATCGAGCGTAGAATACAAAAAGTATACAGGCCGACGAGAAGTTCAGTAACCGTCGAAGCAGCGTGTGTACACTACTGCCACTCGTACGGCTCCCACACAACGCGCTAGAGCGAAGACACTGACGATGAGAGAGCTAAGAGAGAGAGGAACCGGCTCGCGACTGTGTCGCCGCGTCTCCGTCTCGACCAACTTCTACCAGGCGCGGCACTGCATCGCGCGCACGATACCGACGCGTCACTACTGGGGAATGTCACGTCTAATTAAGTGCTGTTTCTGCATCGCCCGCTATTATTACCGATCGGTAGTGATTGCACGCTCACGCGTGTCCATAAGCTATACGAGCGATACACATTGTACGCGCACGCGCGTATAGATAGGTTACGATCGTATTAAATATTTATCATGCGCTTATGTGTGATGAAAAGAATAATCTTGCTAATTGCCACGATCTTGTATGTGTTTCACAATGCACCGAGTACATATTGCATCCGATAGGACAATTTTTCATGATACTCTGATGTTATGGTAACAGAGATAAATGGAAAATTTTTCTGTTTTGTAGTTCTATCTTCAGTTTTTGAATAATTTGTATAATAATACAGGATGCAAAATGATTTGTCTACTTTCTTTATTTTTCCGGCTATGAATTCAGTTTCGCAGTTGAAAATATTTATTAGGAATTTAAATAATATTCTTATATGAAAATTTTCTGAAGGTTGTTTTATGAAAAAAGAAAACATATATAAACAAAATAAAGATTATTTTTGCATCATCTTTTTAAATGTATCTATTCTATATGTAATTATCAACTTCAATATACATATAATATAAGATTGTTGTAACGTGTGGTTTTTAACTATGTTTTCTTTTTTTTTATGTCTTTATTACATTTATCAAAAAGAAACTTGTTAAGAGCTATGTCGGTAAAGTCGGTTTTTATTATATCGGTAAAACGATACAGCAAAATGCATTAGTAGTTATCAATAAATAAATATTAGTAAGTATGAACACATGAAATCTTTTCTTAACTTTAACATATCTTTTTAATTAATCGTTTTATTTTTTAGTATAAAGAATAAAGATAAAGAATATAAAAACATTTTATTAATTGTATTAATTACATTGTTAGATAATGAAAATGACTTTTGTGAATTTATTTAAAATTATCATTTTAAAGCATTCCAAATAATAATATTATCAACTAAAACATTATGTCGTCAAACATACATTACTGTGGATGTGATTACATATGTATTACTAATGTATACTTACATATGTATACTAATTGAATTTAAAATTATTTGCACATCTACTTTATATATTTAAAAAATATTCATTTTTTTCGATATATTCAATATAAAAGTACTTATGAGAGAACTTAGCATGCATGAAAAGATTGAATTCCATGTAAGAATTAAACTTCAATTTTAAAAAGTAGTAAAAAAATAATATCAGGGCCTTTTTGCATAATTAAACTGATATTATTTACAAAGTGTCATAAATAATAATTTGAATTATTGTCTTGTGTAAAGAAACTTAGTAATATAGAGTAAAATTCTACAAGTGATTGTACTAATTACAAGCCAGCTAATTGTTGTCCGACAACTTATCATTTATCAATTCACTAATATTATTAGCAATCTATAGATATTTATACAATATTATTTTTATGAATACAACTAAAGGAATGTAGTTTAAACAGAGAATAATATTAAACTTTAATAAGTTCACATAATTTTATATACTATATGCATTCTGTGCATTTTTTATCTAGATTTTTCATAAATACGTAAACATCTGTCTATCTAAGTACTTTAGTACACTATAATCTTAGTAAATTATTGTGCAAATAATATCAGTGCATAAGAAGATTGCATATAAACTCACCTTTATTTTGCGGTGGTGTCCTCCGCATCTCACAGGGGGCTCCACTGTCCTCAGCAACGTGCGGTGCAGCGGCTGGCGCACTTCCGGTCGTACGTTGCTGCTGTTGTTGAAATTGAGAATGGTGATCGTAAATCTGCAGTTGCTGTTGCTCTTGTTCTTGTTCCTTTGACGGCGCAGATGCGCTTGTTTCAGCCGGAGAGCATGGGCTATCAGGGGCAATTGCTGTACTTTCATCAGGTGAACTCACACCTGTAATATCTATAGTCACAAATAAAACAGAAATAAAAGCTTATGGGCGTGCTCTTCCAAAAATTGCTTCAAACATGTCAAATGTCTAGACGTCGATAAAATATAATACAGAATATAGGAATAATGTAACTGTGGTTCAAGGTAAACGTTTGGTAGAATGTACACAATAATTTCTAATATTTGGATTATTTGATCAACATTCTAAGGGAAGTAACATTTCTTTCTCCTTCTCCCTTCGTTCTATTAGAATAATATTTTCATTACATTTAAGGTCTACGTAGTTTGTCAACACGATATGGACAATTAGGACACTTGACAAATTAGCACAAATTTTCAGTCTCGATATATACACACACTCTCAACACTTCCCTAAGATATTTAATTAGTATCTTCACAATCTCGTGTGTACATGTCTAAACAAAATTCCGATTGCTCTACCACAGTACAGTTCTTATAACAACGCACAACACACCTGATTAAACAACAATTAATTGGCAAGAAATGACTCCTTTTTCGAGAGGAAAGGTTTCGAAAGATCCAACAAAAGTTTCGATGCTTCGAAATGTAACGGATGAGCTATCATCATTCTCAGTGTCTTCTAAAGCTTGATATTATAGGCAATGCTAAATCTTCTGTTTCAACTCATTCCCACAAATGCTTTTGACCGTACTGATATTTGATCACGTTCTTTTCTTTTTTTTTTTTTTTTTTTTTACAATAAACAGGTTCTTTCTCGATCTCCTTTTTTCTTGCAAGACCGATTGTCACGCCGATCTTGACGATTCAAAGGCGGTCAGGGCGACATCTGTCGGTCCGCCGGGGGAAAGTCCGTACGTGTACGTGCTCGACGTGCACGCGAACACGGCCCCTCGCGAACTAGAGGCCATGTTGCGTCGCTATGTCGACGATTGGCTCCGCCTTTCCCCGCGACCCCCCACCAACGGTGAGCCAAGAACGTTCTTTTTCGCCAATCGGACGCGGGCTGATCCCGCCAACGACACAGTCAGTCGTGCGCTCTACAAGACGGTGGTCACAGTCACCACTGCATAAAAGCATGTGGCTGTATTCGCTATGATATCTGTATACGAAGGCGGACACATCCTATAGCTATATCCTGTATCTGCACAAGTGTCGGTGGCAGCATTTCCTCACGTGCCGCTTCTGCGCTTCAGCGCTTAGCACACCAGTCATGAACGGAACCGTGCCGTAACCGTTCCGTGTCTGAACGGATAACATAAATTCACCTTGACATGCATTTATTTCAGGCAGAATCTTGCTAGTGGACGAACGTGTAATCTATCTATATTTTATAATGCACAACGAAAAATTAATAGAATTAGTCAGGTACTATAGTTTTTTATACAATCAGGAAGATAAAAGTTATAGTGATAATGATAAAAAGGATGCTGCCTGGAAAGAAATTGGAAAAATGCTAAATGAACCAGGTAGGTAACGTATAATCAGATTTTATTTTCCCTAGTGGAATGAATATTATCCACGTGTTCTTACATCTTAAGCTATGTATAGCGAGTGCGAGGCTGACTCGCGAGACTGCCTCGGGAAGAGTCAATGATTCGTTTAGATGCGTATGGAAGATTGAGACGACTTTATCGAAAGTGTAACTGCAGCATACTCTGCCTCGCTTGCTTGCCTCGCGTATTCTACGTTATTACATGAGGCAGCTATTGGTTGAGGCAGCCTCACGGGTCAGCCTCATACTGTCTGTACATAACTTTATAATTTGTTTTTTGTATGTAACTACTTAATATTTCCAAATTCATTGTTAAAGAAGTCCTTAAATGTATCTCTAATATAAGACGCTACAGAAGTATTACTAACACCTTGCAATGGAAGATTTTGCTAAGACGAAATTCTTCCTAAAGGTTCCGCAGCTGATAGTTGAAAATTGTGAGATGTAATATAGTTGTGTAGAATATAGGTCGTTGAGTAATAATTTTATCCGCATGTTCTGGACTTAATTGAATTTTTTCCTGGTATAGTTTGAATTTTTGCATTAAAATTCAGAAAATATTTTTCTGACACTCTTCTCGCTTGTGGATGCCGATAATTATAATGCTACTTAGCGGGATTATCGAGTTACGGTTTCGAATATTACGAGGCGCTTCGGTACATTATGTTTCTTATATATTTTTCTAATTTTGAATTACAAAATATTCCGCCATCGCTATTCTTTCCGTACGATCCGATATCAACTCATATAAATTTATAATTGGCATTTACTAAAGCTAATAAGATAATAGAAAATGCTTCTTTGCAATTAAAATGAACCCGCTGTTAGGTGATGTAACAATAATCATATGCTTTTCCCTTAAAGCATGAATATAATTAAGAAAATTCCGTTTTCCGAAATTCATCAGTTATTGTAAGCCACTTAACCTGACTGAGTATAGCGATATACTGTGGACAAAGGGTATTTAATTATTGCCTTGTAAACCTCAATTATATATGATAAATGAAACAGCAGTATGGCCTAATCGGTAATCGAAAATTATGAATCACTGGTCGCTAGAAATCTGGAAAACAGCATATATTTTAGCTCTAATTACTATGACACCTACGATAGTTGTTAATTTTCTTCAACTATTCTAGCTAAACATTGCAAAAAACAATGGAACAGTTTGCGAGATAGTTTTCGCAGATCACTAAGGAAAAGGAAAGATACAAAAAGCGGACAAGCCGCAAATAAAATTAGAAAATGGAGATACGAAGATGAAATGTCATTTTTAATTCCATATATGAAGGAAAGAGAAACTATTACCTCAGTACAAGTACACGTCAGTGACGAATCTAATGATGAACTGGATGACGTCAATACGACAGAAGACAATAGCAATTTAATAGAAAGATCATCATCTTCTAAAGTTAGCGACATACCAATAGAAACATTCAGAAGAAAGATGAAAAGAGAACCAGCAACAGCAGTATTAATGGATTATGCTTCAAGTAATACTAATAGGACCGTAAATGAAGAACAACAAACTATGGACGACATAGATTTATTTTTTAAAAGTATAGCGTTAACTGTTAAAAAACTATCACCATACAATCAAATAATAGCTAAAGCTCGCGTTTCCTCTGTGATATCCGAATTACAAATACAAGAACTTTCCAATACAAATCGCCAACATTTTTCATCAGAGTCACTAAATTCATCAGCCGTTTCAACACCCACACCGTCACCATGTACACTAGAGTCACTACAAACGATCACTCCACAGCAACCAACCAACACTTAAATAAATTCGATGCACATATATAGATAAATAATTTAATTTTTATATGCTTTTCATTAATAAAAAGATTTACCTCAAACATACTGCTTGCTTTTCTCTTGGACTTATACCTTCCTTGAAAGTTGTATTGTTTTTTTCGTGGAATTTTCTATTTTCCCTAAAAGAACATTTAAATCGTGCATAGACATTCTGATGTGTAGGAAGGTCTTTTCTTCATCATCCATTAACTGTTTGAATACTTTGCGAATTATTTATTTTAATAAGACAGAACATAAGTGTTACGAAGCTTTCAGACTGGGTTCACACAGAGGTATACATATGATAGATACTGAATAGACATATTCGTTTTGTTTATTTTGGCAATGATAGGTACTTTTCGTACGAAGGTGACAGATAAAACATTGAAACACATGGCGACATACATACGGTACGCAGCTCGCGATACGCATACTTCTGTGTGAAACCAGCCTTAGTGACCAGTGCAATAAATCAAGATGGCCGTGTGCGTCTTCTAAAAACAGGAGAAGGGTCGCCATCGACAAAAACAAACCTTTTAAAATCGTTGGATGAAATCAGCGATATTTACGATCGTTACGTCTGTAAAGCGTTCGAGAGATGAACAAATGAGATATGGGAAAGGAAGCAGGAAATAGGAAACAAAGTAAGTACAGACTGGTTGAAAAAGTGAAAACGTGATTCGGTAGAATGCCAAATTGCCATGAGGGCTGATGAGGGCGGACTCAGAGAGAAGACTGGCATGTTTGGTCGACGTGTGGCTTACTAGTGAATACGAGAGGGACGAGACATGCTCTTAGGGTATTTGCACACATGAAAAGCAACGTTTACTTTAAAGGCGATAGACTAGTATGATTGTCGTGACCGCTTTATTTTTTTTCTAGCATTTTTTTCTGATTAACTATCTCGAGTATCACGAACCACTTGCCTGTTTGCCAGATATGACAAAAATGGCAGGAAAGTCTAAGACAATAACATTTTTATAATATCGAGTTCCACCTCTTTTATCTCTTCCTTTCATGTTGTGGTTAGTATCAAGTATATATGTACGTAGTCTGGTAAATAGCCCGGTAAACGTTAATTGAATGATTTTGTGAAAAGTCAAATTTATCAATATTTCAGAGGATATACTATTTTTTAGGAGTATGTAAATGTTTTTCTAAATAGATCGCCCATGTAGAGGGATATATTGCAATTAATTGCAAGTTAAATTATTGCATATTATATTCTTTACCAATTTTCGTTTATTATATTTATATTCTTGTCTGCTACTCTAATTCTCTCTCTTTCTCCCTGTCCTCAATTATTTAAAAATATTAACACAAAACCGTGGGTACGGTTCTAATATAGTAGCAATTATGTAATAATATAAAATGAAAGATTACTAAAATTTTAACTAAACGTTCAATTAAGTATTACAAACACAAATTTTTCTAATAAATTATATTTTTTACACTTTTTACATATTGTAGTATATGTAGTACATATTGTTATAAAAAAAAATTTATGAAAAGAATAGATAAAGGAAAAATAAATAAGTAAAGAGCTAAAAAGGAATTAAAGGAAAGAATGTAATCTTATTATTAAATTCTAGAAGAATAATAACCAATAGAAGCGTCTCCAAGAATCTGTGTGTTCCATTTAGACAAAGGGAAAAAATGCGATGCTTTCAAGTAATTGATGTTCTCTCAGTGTATTCGCAAAAAGATTCGAATCTGAACGTCCTGTGAACTGTCATGTTAACTTGACTAGTGTACGATCCTTGTCGAGGAGTTGCGACATTCGTTGGTTTTCTTCCCGATCGATATCTCCGCCGTTAGAATAAAGCTGGCCATTTACGAGCAAAGATGGAACTCGTCGTGTTTCAAGATTCTAGACTTTTATTCTCGTTCCTTTCACACCGCGTGTTTCATTGGTAAAACACATTTCCTGTTTATCAACGGTCTGACATTCAACGAACGATAAAATGCTTTATCCCCACCATTCGTGAGAAACAGAAAACGCGAATAACTGAACAGTCGATGGCGTGCGAGGTAATAGAAGAAATCCTTGGACGATTAATATCGCGAGGAAAACGTTTTTCAAGGTTTCGCACTTGAAATTTTCAGCCGATGTGATCTTGCGATAAACACGAACGTGATAATTTCGATTATGCAAGGATCGTGCAATAGTTATACCGCGTTGTCTATGTTCGTTGATTAGAAATTTTTATATAGAATGACATTAAAGCAATGAAAGTATAGTACTACTCGTTTACCTGACATTAAACGCGCTTGAGATACCTGGCAATAAGGTATTAAATTCTATAGATTGATTCATTAGAAACATCTGCTTCGAAATTAGGAATTACTGCAGGTTAAACTGAATCGGTCAAGGCATACCAGATACTCAAATTATTTTCCTAATAACTATTATGGATCAGGGTACAAAATTCTTTCTCTCTTTCAAGTATTCAGATCCTTTTTGGGGTACATACATACACACATATATGGTGGGACATTGTGTGACTTTGGGATTAAGAATTCTAGGCATTAAGAAGGGGGAGGGGAGCACTATTATGTCGAATTTAGAATGCAATGAAACATACATTTTTCTATCATATATTAGGTAATTTGTAGTAATAATTAAAATATAATATAATAATATATGATATTATATATAATATTACTTTGAAGAATGAGAGGATGAGTGAGAGTTAAGTTATAAATGTTGTAAATAAAATCTATTGCTTGAACTTAATGTTGTATATAGTATATATATGCATGTATAATATATGTAATATTACATTATATAAATATAATATAATAAATAATTGTCATAAAAAGAAACTCAATATATTCGAAATGATTTTCGAAGTATGTATTTGGAATAAAATATTTCTGTTATTTCGATTAATTTCCAAGAAATGTAATCTTTTGCGGTCACTTTAAATGGTTCCATCCGTTCAGCGAGCACGTTAATTCCGAAAAAAGAAAAACAGGGAAATAGTTCGGGTTTCATTTTCATTTTCAACAACTTGTTAAATACATTCCTTATAACGGGACGATATTTATTCATATCAAACGAATGTTCCCATTCTAAAATTGTTTGCAGCAGACGAGAATAATCAGACATCTGATATTTCGCTATTCGAAATGTAGCGTGACGAAAAGATTTCATGTACATACTATCTCGACATACATAATTCGCGGATGTCTTAGAAAAGGTGTCACGTAGGCACAGATGGCGTCATTTTGTTTTCGTGAGAGAACACATATGGTTACCACCAGCGAAAATAAGTTCGGAACAGACGCGACGCGACGCGACGTCGCGATAAACAAGCCCGTCATTTCTTGAGTGGTATATCGGCTTTAAGACACGGGCGGCGCCCGATACCGCCTTCTCCTTCTCTGACCAGTCTGATGAAAACTGCATTCACTTTAATTACATTACTGACTGGAGATTCTACTTCAAAACTTTAGTCAATTTTACACGGCGACATAAATATCTCAAAAAAAAGAAAAAAAAAGAAAGGAAAGAAAAGAAAACAAAAAAGAGTAACAAATTCCACATTTCGTACCTGATATATACATAAAAGCATACATATAATAGAGATATACGGAAGACCGGATGCTGCTATACAAAATCGAAAGATCCGGATAAAAATCAGTTCTCGTAGCTCTATATATATACGTACATGTACATTTGTACATACATACATCTTCCTGGATATACACATGTTATAATATTTTTAACTAGTGTATTATTTTGACGTATCATTGACGTTTGTATGAATATCTTTTGCGTTTAGTACGTTGACCTTTTCAATAGGTTATTGTGTAAGCGAAAATGTCATTTGAACTTTTTAGCGTTAGATAGGATGTTTGTATATATGTATGAAGAAGTTACAGAAAATTATATACGAGTTTGCGAGGAATGAAGGTAGAACATACCAACAAAGGATGTTTCCGATGTATGCACGTGTATAGAGTTACAGAAAATTATATACGAGTTTGGTTCGAAATAAATGAATGACTATATTGAGTAGATATTGGTAGTGACTATATATAATCTTTGTATACGTGAGTCCAACGCCCACTGGTATTAAAGATTACTTCCTCAAGAATGCATGGCACGGCACAGCGGTACACCGAATCTTCAGCTTTAAAGCCGAGTTCGAAATTCTCTGTGGAAACATTGGATTTGTCGTCGGCATCGTCTCGCAGGTAAGCCAGGGCCGAACTTTCATTAAAAATGATCACCATTGTGAAAACACTTAAGGAAAGTGAATTGTTTCACAAAATGGTACAACTTCAGAAAATAGATTATAATATTCATGAAGATATTGAATCTTCTTATGATTTTCATCATTTTTTGCATATATTGTTGAGATTTAAGGAGAAAATTTACAATAAGAGCCAAAAAAAAAGAAATAAATGTAATACGATTTTATGATATTTCAAAAGAAAATGAATTCTATTTTATGATTTCGTTTATTATATCTGTTAAATGATTATTCTACTACTGGGTAAACGAAGTCATTTATTATTGTCGTTTCAAGCATTAACAACTAGATGATTCCCTATATATAGCTATATAACTTTTCTCGTCTGAAAAAGAACGAATTTCTTGTACATTATCTTGTAATTAAAAATCGTCCCATTATAAACATTATTTTAAATGTTCAGTTAATATTTACCAATATTCACTTAAAAAATTTATATTAAATATTGTAAAGAGAAATTGCATATTTTAATTAATTGAGAACAATCTGAGGGAGAACATCTTCCAGGGAGACATTCTTCAGTAGTTGTGCTACTAAAAATTGTTTTAAATAATTTTAACATTTAAAGGAAATATTCTTCAAGTCTTATCATCAACTTCAAAGTCATGCCATATATTGCGGTTCTTATGTCAAATAATCTTCCTAATATTACCAAAAGAAAAAGAGAGGGCAAAAACAGGGGGCAAAAAGAGAGAGAATGAGAGAGAACGTGGTACATTTGATATTAAAACAAAAAGCTATATGTAGCATTATTATTATAAAATTGAGAATTATATACGCAATATTTGTCCTACCTTAAACATTCAGATATTTTTAATATATAGGTTCTGGTACTAAAACTAATCAATTTTCAGGAACTATAATCAAATCAACTATCGGGTAGCTTGTATCATTTTCTAACACAAAACTACAATATTCGTCATCAATACAAAAAATACTAATAAAGTCAGTTATCGAATACTTTCTTCCAATATTATACATTCGGAAAATATGATTTAGCGTCTAATACAATTCCACCCTTAAATATTGTCTAAAATATAAACGCCGAAAATCCCAGACCTATAGCAATCGGAGATGAAAAATTATGTGGAACAGTGCGGCCCTGTCTCGAGTATTGATCTGTACGAGAGTTGTCTGCCGCCCCTCCCAAGCCCAACGCTGGATGTTTCATCCCTCCGCAACCCCTGAACAACAAGGATGTCGTGCACCTGTGACTACAGTGTTGGTGAATACCCTATTACATATATATAGGTATCTTACGCCGAGGAGACATTGTCTTCGCACGGTAGGTATTAGGTACACGTAAGTACATGTGAGCTTACGACTTGACTCACCATTCGCTCTCCACTTCCACTATAACATTATGATATTCTACGGCCTACGGCATCATTCAAATTCGACCTTCGCGTTATGGAATAGTTTCAATTTTGTCGGAGATTGGAGCCCACTTATGCAACCACGCAAGATACGCTAAAAGGGAAAGTGACCAACGGAGTTATTCCTAATGCCGAATCCACACTTGCTAGGACTGTACACAAACAGGTCAGGCGTTTATTTACCAAATCGCTTAATTCCACAAAACAAAAAGTAAAGAAAATCGATAAAATTATAAAAGATAAGCATAACATAATCACAAGTACTTTGACACTAAAATTTCAAAAATTGTTTATAGTGAGGTTAACCATTTTGGCCTGTGAACGACTCAATTCGCGAGCTGCTCGCAGACTGTTCGTTAAATGGAGGCAACGTTGTAATGATCTTGAAGCTCGTGAGCAGGATATAAGCAGATCTTTCGCAAATAAGCCCTTTAATATATGTATTGCTTTCTAAACGGTATTCGCTGCTCGTTGATGAGTTCGTTGCTCGCAAAAGTTTCCACAGTGCCTGCGGAACCGTTGTGTGAATCTAGCACCAGCTGCGTGCTGTTCGTCTTGCGTATTATTTGAAGGGGCATCGTATCAATGGTTGCTCGTATCAATGCAGTTTTTTTAAATATTTCTTTCCCCATTTTTTTTTTTTTTTAGTTAATTTGTACACCTGATCAACTAAAATATGATGCTGATTGGCGATTACTGTTTTGTGACGTGAACACATCTAGTATATAAAACATTTAATAACCAGAATATCTTTTTATCTACTTGCCTTATTTCGGTATTGAAATGCATTATATTTAACTGCTATAAATAGCAAAAATTAATACGTTTTAAAGCCTTCACGATTTCTTAATTAAAGTTTGCGCTTCACCCTCGTGTTAAATTTTTATAATCGCATGAAACTATGTTTATATGGTAAAACAAAATTTCATATTAATATATGATCAATCATGAATATTAAAATAAGTACAACGATGGGAAAATATTTTATATATGCATTATGATTCAAAACAATTAATTAAAAAAATGAAAAATGGAAAGAAGAAGCTGAAAAAACTTGTTAGTTATGCCTTGTAAGTAGCTTGTTCCATCTGTTTCTTCGACCTTAAAGGGTAATGGGACGAAACGGGACAGAGAAAGGGTAGCCGAGCAACGAAGGTGGATTGTATATGAATGAACCCGGACCCGCTGACTTCCTGCGTTTAGGAAGGTCGTGCACCGTCGCTTTCATTTATTGACGAGAATCTCTACTCTACTCTCTACTATACACAAGAACGAACGGAGGTGACCGACCCCGACAATGTTGTCTTTCGTTTAAAAGAAAACTTTCTGGCTTCTATCACGCTATAATTATGTACTGTGTATGGAAGAGATAAAGTGAGAGATATAGTTATAGAATCGGTAAAGTGTTAATGTTAAAGTTTACATGTTTAAGAGCTAAAACAACTATTTTAGACATATAAGGGGAAATAAGAAGCTTGGATTCTCATTTAGAACCATATGGCGTCAATTCAGAATCGTTCTTTCCTTTCTGATATACATAAAAAAGCTAATTAGGGGTTCTAGATACGGATTCTAAAAATATACAATTTACTATTTTTCGTATAACATATATATATTAAAAAATATAGATATACCAATTAACGATTGATTTTTACTTACTGCGTCTCTTTTAAATAGTAAACATAAGTACATCGTATTACGGGATATATCAAAGAAAAAGCTAATTGCTATTCATTGACGTTAGAAATAATAATACAAGCATCAAGAAATACGGTTATAAGTTATAACGATTACTATAGGGTTTATGTTTGAAATTGCTATGAACGAAAATGGGATGATATGGGATTATATGTCTATAAATAAAATAGAATAAAATAAAATAAAAGTGGGGTGAAAAACAAAAAAACTGTAGTTTACTTACCATTTCCTTCCTTAGCATTGATATCATAACCATTCACGAGCATCTGCCGCACTCGAAAATCTTCTTTACGATTGATAGACGCCTGAACTGCCGATTCCCCATTTTTGCTCGTCCAGCGGCCCTTTGATCCTCGCTGTTGCAATGATGATGACCTTGAAGTAGTATTTGATGCAGTTGTGTTCTCTGTTCGATTTCCGCCTGAAAACAAATAGATGAGTTAGATCTTTTATGAATCATCATTTGCTAAATCATGTAACGCGAAACAAACACGCAAAACTCTTGCTTGTAAATTATACAAGGTGGTTGGTAACTGGTGGTACAAGCGGAAAGGGGGTGATTCTACGCGAAAAAAGAAGTCGAAAATATAGAATAAAAATTTTTTTTTTTTTAATTTTTCCATCGAGACAACGATCTACGGTGAGATCCGTTATAACGGGACATGATAAAGTGCACGCGTACAGAGCGAAAATCCAAAGTCAATTTTCTCGAAAACAGAGCCTCGAACGAAAAATTTTTATTCTATATTTTCGACTTCTTTTTTCACGTAGAATCATCCCCTTTCCGCTTGTACCACCAGTTACCAACCACCATGTATAATAACCAATAGAAAAAAACATACATTGCAATTTAATTATTATAACGTTACCTTGGGTGTTCGTCTATTTACTTGAAAAAAATATTGAATATATTATTAAGTGTCCCTTCAATATATAAAGAAAAATAAATATTATTAAATATTAATAAATATTATTAATAAATAAATATTAAATGTTATAAAATTCGGATATGTAAACTGGAAAATGCCAAATACGTACAAAGTAATAGAATTGATCAGCTACGTTATATATACACTTTCTTTCTGTTTTTTATTAAAAACGAGTTTTAGCCTCTCGTAAGTCTATAGGCCGTAACAATTACTGTTAAATGTACAATCATTTAACAAATATACAAAAATAGTGTGCTTAGAATTAAAAGTTTAAATGAATTACATTATTTCTAATACTTAATCTTAAATCTAGCGTTTAATCTTCGGTCATTTGAATTCACTCTTAGTTACGGTTTTACATATTACAGTCGCGTAGTTACATTACCTATATGAATATTGTAGTTGCAACAAGTTACCGGCAATCGGTGTTGCTGTCAGGTCATTTCTCTTATGGCGGGAACTCGAGCGCACGTCAATTATTTACATTAACATAACCCTCTCTCTTTCCTTTGTTAAAATTGGAAGGCGCTATTTGCCGCAGCAGAACCGCGGGAACTTGACTAACATAAAATTACGTGGTTGGCAGGCCTGAATGGAAAGTACAGGCGGGCAAAACTCGTTCGCGCGAAGTAACTAGCCCCGATTTCGCATTGCAGTTTGTTTCGATAAAATGAGCAATACACAGCAGAAAACTAGGTGCCTATCGGGAGGTACAAAACTGCGTAGTTCGCGCGAGTGTTACTTATCAGTGTACCAATAAAGAAATAAACACGTAAACTCGCGATCAAACAAGTAATCCAGCTGTCAAGTACATTCTTCGACTAACCTATGTACAAAGTAACGTAAAGTTACGTTGTGGTGAATTTTATTGTCAACTAAGTACATCTGTGTAAACATAAAAAGAAATAAAAAATAACTCGTCCGAACGCATGAAAGATGTTCAGCGTAAAAGGTGTATATGCATGGTGGATCACATGGAGCATTATTGTTTGACCATCGACAATGTGTTATGTATTTCATCAGAGTATTAAATTGTGCATGTGCTTGTGTTTGATAATGTGTTCCTTCTTCTCACCTGATGCTATTTCCTGGGAGGTCATTTGAAGAAGAAGCGCGAGCTGTTGTCGCTCGGACATCCGCGCTGGGTAACCGCGGAAACGACTGTTACCGCCTGCGGGCATTCCGTCTTCATAACTCATGTAACTTGAACACGAAAACGCACGTGGAGGATTTCGGTGAGCTCTCGAAAGAAAGGATACCACTGAGGAACGGACAGGCGTCTTTGTTTTCTAGACTTGCGGTGGTTTGTCACGAGCAGAGATAACCTAAAATCGCACAGTCGGTTCACGCCATTTTGACCTACCGAGCGCGCACAGATACGTGAATCGACAGTCACGCGACACGTACGCAACCACACGCGCCAAAACTGTTTTCATTCGACGAACACTGTGAATTGTCGCTTGTGATTTATGCACTGTTGTTTCCCGGGCCGATGGTTTGATTTCACGACGCGGCATGTGTGTGCGTGCTTCTTTCGAAAACGAGATTCGCGACACACTACTCGGAACCAGTGCGCAATATGACGCAACGTTTGTGTTGTATTTACAGTTGGTATCTCTGTCGGTAGCGTGTATCGCGCCAATTTTCAAATCAACATATTTAGTAAACTGCGGATCTTTAGCTAAATTTATATTTTTGAGAATTTTATTAGAGAAGTAGAATCTCGGTAGAAAATTGCTTTATCTACCAAGT
Source organism: Bombus vancouverensis nearcticus (assembly GCF_051014615.1). Classification (NCBI taxonomy): domain Eukaryota; kingdom Metazoa; phylum Arthropoda; class Insecta; order Hymenoptera; family Apidae; genus Bombus; species Bombus vancouverensis. Next base: position 7,435,064 of record NC_134912.1, on the reverse strand, counting down.
ATTACAGAGAGCGTTATACCTTGGACAATTCATATATTTTCTCATATTATGTGCATTCCGCGCAATTTTGAAATTCCAAATTTCGTATAAATGCATAAAAGCTCGCAATCTAGTAATTAGTAAATTATGAATTTTTATGTGAATTCATATCCTTCGGAATATGATCTAATAAATTAGATTTATGTAGAGAAATTTTTTACTTATTAAATACTATAATATTTAATTATTATGATATTTATATATTTTTTATATGTATGTATTCTATACATTTTCTCACCTTCAAGTTTTCTTTAAATGTATAAAAATCCGCGGTCTAGTATTAAGACAGTTTAATATTTGATTAACAGTAAAAAATTGTAACAAAAAGAATGATAGAGATGATTTTGTTTTAGTCGAGATAAGAATGATATATCTCAGCTAATAAAATATACTCATATAACTTTTGTGTGTTTTTTTTAATAAAGAAGATGGGTTTACATACTGTATCACGTATCATTCAATTTGAAACTTATAATGGGAGTTGTACCGTACAATGAGTAAAATTGCATGTACATTGATGAAATAAATAGTCAATACAACCAAATGAAAATTATAGAAAATTTGGGTACTATAATTATCTACTATAGTAATTTCGATCTAATAATATAATAGGCCATGTAGAGCCACCACATACATATACATATATATTAACTTTTTTTTCCACACTGTCCACCATAAATAGGACAATAAATTGAACTACACACACATTCTTATCGCTGCCACACATGCACATGTCCATTTCATACTATTTCGCATCTTGCGTTTATTGTAACGACATTATAATTTAATTATGAATAATGATAAGAACACATCGTTTAATTGTATCTAACGCAGTAGCTATCTACCAGTAACATTATAGAAAATACATAACGACTTTCTTATCGTCAGACCGATTACATACGAATTGTTACTTGTTAATTGACATTTCCAATACTGCGAATTGCACGCGATTTTTTTTTGCTGGTGTATAATTACAATGTTCAATATTTTCAACGTAAAAAGAAGAATATTAATTAAAAAAAGAGACATTCTGTGGTATTCACTTGTTTGATTTATTTTGAAAGGAAATATTCTGATTTAATTTACTTAATCATTTTATTAAATTTGGGAACAAGCTTTTCAATTTCACTCATACATTAATTAATTATTCACCGTATCGCAGATGTTTCAATATATTAATATACCTCAAGAGAAAGAGAGAGACAATTGGTTGTCATTTTTCTTATGTTTTCATTATGAATGGAGTATAAACAAAATTATTTATAGTATCATTATATATGTATTAAAAATAATAATACAAAAAAATTATAAATAATTTGGCCATTGTTAGGTATCAAAATGTGCATACATATTATGTGAACTTTAACAGTAATAATTATAGTAATCTAGGATCTTAAACAATCGATATTTTAAAAAATTGTAAGGAAATTGCAAAAAAGTATATTTCATATAAATATAACATTGGATATAACTTTAATGTGAATATAATTCCAAATTTTTATCAATACAGTAATTTAAACAAAAAACTATATCCCTGAATTTTTAGAATTTTATTTTATTTTTTACTGATCCTTCGTTGCAAATAAAATGATCGAGTAAAAGCTTGAAAAAAGATTATAATAAAAGATTAAAGACTCATAATAATATAATAGCGTAAGATTTTGGCATAAAAAATTGATATTTGTATGAGCATAGACACTGCTTGATGCATTGTATGTCAAATATTCTATTACATCCATTCCTATAAAATAATAATTAATAAACTGTTTCGTTAATTTTGCACATCCGCGATAATATAATCTTAGAAAACAGTGTAATATAAATACATGGTACATATCTATAGGATGGCAGAAGAGAATTTTTGAAGAACATCAATAATTCTCTATTGGAATGAGGCATGTTTTGTATTGTAACAGGGAACATGTATGTATATCTAGGTGCCGTAAATTCTTCAAAAAGTAGTTGGACAGAATGGTCATGTATATTATTGAATTCAAATTTAGTTCAGAAGCTAAGTCAATTATCGTTTTCACAAAGAGATTCCATTTAGTCCCATTTTTATTGGTCTGTCTGTAAAGATAAGTATTTAGAGAAGTATAAATAAATAAATTTTTCACTGAAACTTTTCAATAGCGTTTATCAATGTGTTCCTTGGCGTTGTCTGTGCATTTCTTTGTCAAATGAGATGTATATATATAGTTTTATATTTATATACAAATTATATTAAGAGTTAGAAAGACTAGTAGTTTTATGCTAACTTAGTTGTCAATACACTTATACAACAAGTCATTTATGCAGTGACCCTGCATTATAAGTAGGAAAACTTAAGAATCGTTTTCATATTTTGTGTTCAAAGATTTGAAATCTATTCAAGGCGATTCTCTTCACCTTTGTTTTCTGGTCATTTTGAGTGAAGTACACATAAAGCTCTGATAGTTCTTGCATCGAGAAGATCTGGAATCTTTACCAGGGAGAGTTTGTTAAGCTTTGCAATATTTTGCTTGGAAAGTGGATTACCTATCTATATTACATCAATACAGATATCAATTATTACTTTAATTAGTTATAAACTTAGACTCAGTATATATTATTACTGAACTGTAATGGCTTAATAATATTTCTTTACTTTCTGACAGTCAGAGGGACGATAGGTTTATAACAGTACGTGATATAAATTATAACTTTCCTTACTTCCTAGAAAACGTAATTCAAGACGCTATTAAAGATTTCTCTTTCATACAATTGTAATAACCTTATAATAACAGAAATTTTATAATAAAATAAACTAACGCTTGAATCCGTGTTGTACATATTTGTGCACAGGCAGTTTAATAATTGTACTTTAAGTAACTAAAGTTTACTAATTGAACGCTCTTTACTAAATTAATATTTTAATAGATAATATAAACGAATTTTTGTGGCTTTTGATTGATTTCGGTTCACGTACCGTAAACCCACTCATCGTGTAACCATCTTTAGTTTTCATTGATAATAAACGATCATGGTTATAATTTCACGCAATTCTCTAACTAATTAACTTTGAGATTAAACGCACATATTGTTACTTCCTAAGTTTACAATGTCTATCTACTTGAACGGTCATTTAAGATTTCATTTATAACTATAACAACAACGATGATGACAATAGTTATGATTATGATTATGATAGTATAATGAATAATGATAAATAGCGATAATTACAACTTTATCATGATTAATTCTCATTCATGTTACTATGCAGTGTACGCTATTTGTTTTAATGGAATGTCTATCTTGATTTTCATTAGAGTTCAAATAAAACTACATCTGATATTGAGTATATTTTTTCCTATCAGAGCTATTTTTTTCATAGCCGTTACTTTCTCTTATTTTCGACTTAATAATAAATTCAACTTGTTTTGCATTAACATGGTCGATAAAAAATAAAAACTCATATGCTCGAGGTGGGTACAGAAACGTATTTAATATTTGATGGGAATGACGCACGCTACGTATGATCAACCGAATGAAGATAAAACGTCATTCTATCCCAATTATTTCGAAAAATTTTAATTTCCTTAACTATGAGCAAATGTCATTAGGTTTCAATCAGTTTATGTGCCACTTTAGAAGTGTCTAATTTTATAACGGTGAGTTTCTCTACCAGTCTTTTCTCCTTCTCCGAACCTAGGCATTTTAATTATTAAAATCGTCATATTTTGAACCCTGTGTTTGACTGTGTCTCGTTTTCAACAACATTTGTGTATGGCACAAATGAATATAGAGCTCACATAACTAATATGCGTATATTACTTTTACTTCTTCCACGCGGGTGCACTAATTGCGGGGAAGAATTTAGAATTCATATTTCTTCATTCTTCGTTCGCTATTATTTAACCCTGTCGCAAAATTTCATGTTACAATCTGCCAATCTTGAATTTGTATACTATACTGATGTTCAAAGATATACATATACCATTTTCCTTTAAAGTAGCTTGTTTCACTTTCTTTACTATAGGCATATAATACGCGTAGTATTTGGGATAACGGCAATAAAATTATTATTAACGATCGTTTAATAAATCGCCGCAAACATTTTCCTTCGTTTTCTTATTGCAAATATTATTATAGAAATCTTGATTAATTTTACAAAATTCACTTGCCCCCAATTACAGTTGGTTAGAAGAGTTCCAGTTTTGGCAATCCAGAAACGTGGAAGTCAATCATCGCTGTTGCTGCTAACGTTGTAAGGAAAGACTGTCAGTACGGTAGTATTCGATGATCTGATGTTAACCGCTGATAACACGGACGGTCCACTTGTTTCTACTGCATGCTAAAGCCTCCATAAGCTAGATCTTCGTGCTCCTGATCCTGATCCTGGCATGCATATACACAGTGATTTCATTAGGGCCAATAATAATTCGAATGACCTATTTCTATGTAAAATGATTATATCGAACGTACGTAGTGTTATGTGATCAATGCTAGATTTTCTACTAAAATGCTGCTAACGAATTGAAAATATTTAAGTGAGTGAGTGAGAACTAGCGAATTTTCAATTCCATCGTAAAAATATTAGTGGAGAACGCAATGGTACCGGCTTGTGTTTAACGACATCCTCCTTTATCTATGATTGTACCGACCAGCATGAGTAATGGCCACCATCTCTATGGGCAAGGAACCTCTTCGTTTGACAATCGGTTCAGGAATCGAGTCCTTTTTTCCTAGTTCCCTCTTCCATTTAAGCCATGTGCCATTATCGTTTCCATCTGTGGATCCTCCAGAGAACATTTCTGGTCCTCCGGAACTCCTTCTCCTCAATACCTTTTTCCGATTACGAGGCTTACCATTTATGCTACTCCTATTGAACATATCACGGCGTAATTCGGATATGTCTGCTGGCACTGAACCTCGCCGCGGTGACGGCATGCCAGGGCCGGTACTATCGATTATTCTTGTTATTCCGTTATTGTTGCTATTTCCGGTATTGTTATTATTATTGTTATTATTTATTGGGAGATTTTCTCGTTCATCTAGAAACATGCAGCTAGTAGTAACAAACTTCAAGCAAAAACTTGTTAATTACAATTTTAATTATATAGCGTATATACATACTTGTTAAAGACAAGATATTGCCAAGAAGATTTCCAAGAGCAGTTTCTTGCGGGAGACTTGCTCTTCGAGGTGCTGCAACATTACCCTCTCGAGGTCCTAAGGCTAATCTATTAAAGCCACCGCCTGAAAATACAGCAAATATTATTATAATATTAGCCACGCTTTATTGATTTTATGGAGATTTAGAACAACTATTATTTGTTGTTCTCTTACCCTGTTGTCTAGTAATGTCATTTGGTACAGATCCACGCCTGGAACTATGATCAACCCTGGTTGGTATAGCTGGTACCGTAATGTCATCCAATCTAGACATGAGGCCAACTGGAGCAGAGCCACGTCGTCTGGTCCATGACTAAATAATGATCGACAACATACTTTAATTTGAACTGGTACTTAGATGAAATAGAAATTAAAATATTGCAGTAAATATAATTATAATTTCTGTGCTGCCATTTCTAAGTTACACAATTATTTCTTTATAATTCATTATTATATTAACTACTCAAATTTATAAATTATTATTTTTAAACAAATTAATTGTTCAAAAAATCTAGAAGCTGTATATTAGGCATTGAATATATTGCGGAACTTTACCTGACTTCCCTTTCTAGACAAACTAATTCCTTTTGTGTCTTCTATCGCTCGCGGATCAACGTTCTCCTTCATCTGTATATCCATACTTAGTTTGGCTACCTTTGAATTTCGTTCTTTCATAGGATCCGGATCCCGTTTGTTACCGATAGAAACAATCTCGTTATTCGTATCTGCTCTTCGCGAGTCGCTACCACTGTCGCTCGACGAAGACACGTTCTGAACAAGGGGCGGCGAATCTGGAGGGCTACCAATAAAGAACACTTTATGTGTGCTAAGTTCGGAGGATACTGGTATCGCGGTAAATCGTCTACCACTGGTATCAGTCGTTATTGTCTTAGTTTCTGGCACAGGAGTTGAGTATCTTCGTAATTCGGAGTTGGTGCACTTTGGTTTCGTAGTAACGGTTATCGAACCATACTGTTCAGATTTATTTAATATTGTAGTCCGTTGCTCCTCGCTTATCGACTTTTCACTTTCTAATATCGTCTTCGAGACGAAGATAGTACCTGGCTTAGATTCTTCCTCGATGCTGTGACCATCCTTGTCGGTACGTGAACCGGCTAAAGACGCGTAGAAGACATGCGTGGAATCTGTTCCTTGAGCAGAAGTTGGTCGTTTGTATCGATTTTTTAAGCTGATATCTTCTATACGGATCGTTTGAACCGAATGACGACGTGGATATTCGATAGTTGGTACGGGTTCTGTTTTCTGTCTAAATGTTTCCGGAATCGCAGAACCTCGTCTCTTATTTAACATATTTACTTCTTTCGACATTACAACGTTACTGGTATCCATTTCTTTTGACGGGGGAGTACCGCAGCGGCCATCCGAGCACGATTTCTCTTTCACCGAGCACGAGGAAGAAGCCGAACTGTCTGCCTCTAATAAGATCTGTGAGTAACATTGCGACATCTCCGCGGTCGTGGACAAGTACCTTGTTCTGACATACGGTTGTAGTGGAGGGAAGGTTTGTTGTCTCGTCAGTTGTTTCGTCTGCGTACTTGGCTTTTCCACATCCGATTGTAATACCGTGCTTAATCTCGAGGCTTCAGTGCTATTCGTGATACTGGCTATGCTGGTTTCTGGCAGAAGACTTTCAGCACTGACCGGTCTTTCCCCTGTATTACTGGCACTCGGGGAAAGTTCGGGTATACTAGTCTTGGACGATAATAAAGACATCGAGCTTGGATCTAAAAGACTTTGGTCATCTAATTTCCATAAAAGATTCCTCGATTTGCTCTGTTCGGTCGGTAGACTCTCACGCCTAACGTTACTTCGTGGAAGAAGAGTCATAGGTTGCGTGATACTTAATGGTACGGAATGGCGTCTTCCAACGCGTTCCAGACCAATTCGCGCTGGCAGACTCTGCATCTTAGAGGATTGAACGTACGCAGCTGGTATCAGCAAATCGATACTTGCTGTATCCTCTTCCGCAGCTGGATCTCCCACAGAGCTGACGGCGTCTTCCACCTCCTCGAGTTCTGAGATTTCCGTTTCCGTATCCTTCGCTGTTTCTTGCAGAATTAAAGCTTCCCATTTCTTCTGATTTGTACGCAGGTGTTCCATTAACGATACACTGAGACCATCGCCCAGGAAACGATGCCATTCCTCGTATAGAGGCGTCACCACGAATTTAAAGAATCCAGCCTGTATCTTTGGTATGCTAGTGGTATGCCGATCACATAATGGCGTCACCGGAAGGTTTAGACGACGTTCGTAATCACCTTGACGAAAGAATTCTTCGCATACTTTGTGCGACCACTTCTGCGAGATGTCCCAAGGTCTGCACGGGTTCGATATGTCGGCACATTTCAGGGCTATTTGCAGAATGAAATGCCGATCATCTGCGCGTCTCATTTCCAGCAGGTTATCGTCCAAGTAATGCTGCAAACATACGGCAGAAGAACGATGAAATATGATAAAAAGAAGATATTAAATTGATATGAAAACGATAGAAGAAATAGAGTCCTCTCTCTCTCTCTCTTCCTTTGCTTTCACGCAATTTTCTTTCCTAGTACGTATTTATATTTATAGATAAAATAGAGATTGCATAAAAATTCAATATCTTTAATGAATTTGATATTATCGTTTGGTTACTCGAGTTTTAGTATTGTTACGCCGGGCCTCTCTGCCTGGCCCAGGTCACACACCGCGGGCCAGACGGACACCAGATGTCCCCTTTTCCGTACGGCGTACCCTCAATATCCTTAAGCACCCGTCATAAACCCGAGTCACTTGCCTGCTAAGGTCCTTCAAAACAAACAAACATCTGTGTCCGAAGAATTTCTAAAGACTATTGTCTACCACGGCGGGACAAGGGAAAGTTAGTTTTCTCACGTGCGCTGCAACTTTCCCCCCACTAACCACTTTCTCTCGAGGGCGGTTAAGACCCTTCGGTTAACCAATTAACAGCGAAACCTATTTCCCTCACTCTCTTAACTAACATCGACACCAACAAATCCGATGGTCCCGTGCGCTAGACACACCCATCCTTAGCTTTCCTCCGACACAGCATCGTCACTCAACTTCACTTCTTCTACATCGTTGGAAAAGTCAACTACTAAGTATACGCTAATGCCCAGCGGGGCAATCTAAGCATAACGCGAGAGTCGGTTTCGGTATTGTCGAGCATACATTTCCTCTCCTAAATATCTCATAGTGCTACGTCCACTAATACATTGAATCCACTTATAAGAGCCCTGCTCTAACGCACATATCTATCTTAGCTTCGTGCGACAAGTTGTTAATTATTTATTTCTCTACGTCAGTGTAATCTAAGTGTTGGAAGCATATAATTTATAACTCTGTGAATCACAGGGTTATACAACCTCAATCACCCCTATTATCTCAACGGAAATCGGGGGATCGATCAATTCGTGGTGTCGATTGTTATAATCGTAACGGGGATTTACGACCCCCGTTGACGTCTCTCCTTGCGATTACGTCTCCCCGCGATTGATCGAATAAACAAGTATATTGTTCATATGTTACGATGCGCGAACCGTTCTTTAATGAAAACTGCTGTATTGTCTGAAGAAAGTTTGTTGGATCGAAAAGACTGCTTCCATCAATTTCTCATATTTTCTCAGACGCAAAGAGATATTCGTTAAAAATAAGCCAAATACATCTTCTTTGTAAAATCTCTTTTTTCAAAGTATTTTTTGTATCGATAAATAGCTAGCGTGTGAATATTGCCTATAAAATGACGAATGTTAACAAGATTTTTCACAGCTTACTTTGAATCGAATGAGAAACTCTTGTTGTCTGGTGATGTCTGTCGCTAAAATCAACGAACTGATGTGCCGCTGCAGTTCTGGCCTCACGTTGGCTGGCAGTTGATCGGAAACTCCGCTCTCCAGAAGACATCCTATCGCTGATCTCCAATGATGGTTCTCAAGAACTGACGTGTTCTGGGAAACCGTCAACGAACGTTTCTCACCAGTTCTACGCAGCTGTGTATTAAACATGCCGAAAATTGCGTCGACTTACTTGATAGAGAGCAGCCAAGTGATTGCTCGTGGCAACTAGGAACGGTTGATTGACGCCTGGATGATCCAGATCGTGCGTCACCGCGGCAATCAGCGACGCCATAATCTCCAAGTTGGTTAAGTGCGCCCTGATCTGTAAATTTACAACGTTGCATATCTCATTATGCTTCATCTTTTACAAGCAATAAAATCTTGTCGTATATACTTACTTTTTCCTCTTGGAGGAAGCAGTGCATCGCCTGCGTCACATCGGTCGCGTGTATACTGTTGTGGTAAGGATTTGTGCTGTGATAACCCTCCTCGATGAAGGCTGAATGGGAGAAGACGGAGTATGATTAAATTGTTTGCCGTATGTTTTTTAGATCTTGCGTGGCTGTTTTAAATAAAAATTAGCTTAAACGATAGGAATCACTGTTTAAACGAATTACAAAGAATAAGAGTTGCTCACGCGAGTTTCTTCGCATCTAACGTATTATGTGTATTGGAAACGTACAACTTTATCAATTTCGTTGTTTAAATGATGTAACGATGTAATAAAAGATACGAGCGAAAGGGTTCGATAAAATTTCTATTTTTCTGTAATTTAAACTTCTATCGCGATCTCTTATTTAACAACTAGCTCTTGCCCGCGTGCTTGTTCGCGTGGATATACGGAACGATTTTTAAGCAGCTGAATTTTACGTGTTTTTTATACTAACAGTTAGGTGATTCTTCGTAGTAAAGAGTATTACATTATAAAAGGATTCGATCTCAGAACAAACACCACGTGAACAGTAATCATCGTTGCTTGAGTTTTACCAAATATGGGAGCGCATACAATTTGGATGTCAGGCTATCTCTCATCTTCTAAGAAATGGATCGAGGTGAAACATAATCTATTGTCTTTCTCGGATACTAAGTTATAGAACAGAGAAAACCCCATGAAAATCGGTTCAGTAGTTTTTACGTGATACGAGACAAGCAAAGGCAGACAAAATTCCAAAAATTACCTTTTCTCCATTCCGTGATTTATGATCTGTTCCTGGATGATTGGGGGTTTCATTTTCTTTTATTCAATGTGTAGACACAATCCTTCTACTGTTTCATTATATGTATATAAATGTTTTAATTTTCATACAAAATGAGTTTTTAATAGAACGATAAGAGAGATAAAGAGTACGGAACGTGCAAACGAATCGAAGATGAAAGAGGAAAAAGGAGATGAGAAGAAAGATGAAGAAGCGACTGAATCGAAGATGATAACGAGATATTAGTTCGTAGTTAATTTATGCCAAGAAATGCAAAGTACCGAATCGAAGATTACTTGGTAAATAAATTTTTGATAATAAATAAATTAATAAATAAAACAAGGGATCGAAAAAGTAACATAATTAAAAATGTCTCGAGGCTACGGCGAAGTTAGATCGCAGACTCTGCAAGCATCGAAGAACATGAGGATGTAACAAAATTATCATTCTTAATATTCCACAACAATTTCCACGCGAGTTTTTACGCTTAATTAATTGTAACGATATAACTCCCCAACAATGAACGATTGCGCAACAGAAAACCACAAATTATTTCATCCAATATTTTAGGTAAATCTCCTCGGGCTTTGTCTTGTAAATCCTCTAAAATACCTTCGAACAAATAATACGGTCGATCATCTCGATACTTTTTTCAATAATTATTATCCATCATCCTCTCTATCGAGAGAAACTGCAACAATTATCCTCGCGTAGCCAAGTTTGTTTTAGTCGACCGATTGCGGACTTAAATATTCACGTAACCCCATCCAACCTCTCTTTTATACATGTCGCTACATAAATCCTGTTTGTATGGAAATTTTATACAGAATAAATAAATAATAAGCGTCGTGTACAGTCTATAAATACGAATACGTACGGCGCGTAAAGAGGGCTGTTTCTCTTCACGGGACTCTCCCCTTTTGAATATTTAATGGTGACGAATAGCTTCCGACCTGTATTCCAGGCCCGACGATGACGTAAAAATTTCGTGCAGAAAGAGAGCAACGATCATTAATACGGAGGTATACGCGGCTTTTGCCCTTCACGGAAACGCAGTATCGGAGAAACGGGAGCGATACAGTGGCTTGCGAAGGTATTCGAACAGTTACCATCGAGTTTGGTTTACGAATGTGTCGTGTGTATTATACGAGTACGAAACTTGGTGATATTACGAGCGAGTTTATAATTTCTAAATTAAATCGCGTCTTACGAAAATTCAAAAAGTGTCTGACTACGTTTTTAGCGCGGCGTATATTTATGTGCGTTTACGTGGTTAACGCGGGTTTTGACGAAGTGATCGTTTTCGCTATTTACTTACCGAACAATTTCCACACGGTTACCACGTCCAGGTTGAAGTACTCCAGAAGTCCGTACCAGTGGAAAAGGTGGACGCATAGTACCGGAAGCGAACGTCCTGAAAATCAAACGCAACGTGATACGACGGGAATGGTATCTAAGCTGTAAGTCGAGCTACCGTGTCGTCGAGTTAAAACCTTATGGACATTAAATAACAGTAAACTGAAACTACTTTAAAGCTGAAAAATTCCAAATGATGAAAGGAAGATAGATAAAACGAGGGGAGAGGAGGGAATAAAAAAGAGAATTAACAACGTTTACACGGATGCGATTCACATTTCTAATAGCTTTTACTCTTTAGTATTATTTGTATAAAATTTTCATAAATTTAATTAATATCACGAAGACACTGTATACGATTAAAGTTTCATTAGAAAAAAAAAGAAAAACATATTTCATATGCATTCAAGTTGGTAATAATTAACAGCAAAGCCGGTTAACACGTCGACTGTCACGCGAATTTTATATATTTTACCCTGGAAGCCACGATAGATTATACGCGACACCATGACATTTACATTTTGCAAAATATTATATTGTATTTCGTGCATTTTCTTCTAATTATTATCTCGATATTATCCAAATCGTTTACATTGTTGAAAATTTGTTAGTCTATGAAATTTGTCTTGTTTTAATCTACTGAGAATCAACGTTGGTTTAATACAACACTTCGTTTTCAATTTTTCCAATCAATTTACATTCTCCAGTTCTGTTTCCTGACACTGTGGCTATGGAAAGGAAATTCCAAGGATTCGTTTAATATTTCTTTTACATCACTATTTCTTCCATCTAGATTCTACAATTTTATGAAATTGAAAATTGTCGGAAATCGAAGTGCAGTAGAAGCCCCCTTATCCGAACACCTATTATCCGAATATCCGAACGCTCTATCATCCGAACACGATATTTCCTAGTAACGGATGCCTCTTTCCGTTTCAAATATGTACATACGTATTTCATTCGTATACAATAGTATTCATATACACATAGTGACCATACACAATGTATTCTTTTCTCTATTCGAGAATGAATTCGATAGTGAAAAATTCGGATGAATTTTGATTTGAAGAATTCAGTGTAGAACTAATAGCGCTTTAACTATGAAAACAAAATACCACATAATTGAAAAACTCGAAAGCGACGTAACTGTAACAGAATTAGCAGAAATACACGGTGCCGGGAAAGCCACGATCGCAGATCGCATTAAAATTCACATTAAAAAGCAAAAAGATGATATCGATCATTATTCAAAGCACGTGGATTCCTCGGTAAATGCAACAGCGGAAAAACCGTCGAAATATACCGACGTAATGAAATGATTTTAGATAAACATAAAGCGATAAAAACAATTAATAACGACGATTTTAAACAAATGGAAAAAACGAACGAAAGAGTGTTAATTGGAATGGTGCTTTCTCACGTCACGGAAAAAGGCTTCGATGGTTCAAAGTAGAAAAAGAACCTAACTCTATGCGGTTACTTACGTTGAAAGAATTGCGTTATTTAGCAGGCAAAAAGATACCAGATCCATATTTAAAGAAATTGCCAATCGACGTTAATCAGTCTTTGAACAGATGAAATTTTACGTCAGAAACGTGATTGTTCTGTTCTTCGAAAATTCCATTGTTCCAACAATTTTGTCTCCCTGTTACTCCACTGTATTCATCACGTTGTGATAAATTATCGGGTTGGTCCTTAATCAGTTAGTCGTTCTAAAAAATTTCATAACGTCGGCTATCGATGACCACCGAGCGTGTAAATTAATAACTGCACCGGACTTAAACAGGACCAATCGAAAATGTTCTCGCTTTCTCATAAATATCACGGTTTCTCAGTTTGCTCCGGCTCGTGCCAAATAAATCAAGCTGCGCGTGAATATTGGATCGCGATGGATCGCGAGGATTCTCGCGGATCCTGCAGGTTGGAAAAGCGAAATACTCTTATTTCAAGCGGGAACCACCCTTTTTTTCGATACCACGCGTTCCGCTGCTCTTTGCATGCTCACACGCGGTTTTGACGTTGAATGATAAATCGGGTCGGTGTTACGTTAAAAGCGACGCTTCTTTCTAGGAATTTCTTTTCTGGTTTTTTTTTTATATTTTCAAAGATTCTTTTTCACACATGACGGTGAATATCGAGATGCTGGTGCATGTTCCGCTGCAAAATCCAATTTTTAGAAAGCGTGCATCGATGGTGAATTATGTATCTGCTGTTTATTGCAGCTTTTTCGCTACGTGAAGGTTTTATGGTGCTTTCTTTGTATTACAGAAAACTCCTAAATTTATCGCTCTATTGTGGCCTATAAATTTATAAAATTGCCTTTTTCTCTATGTTATTGTACAAACGAAAAATAGATCAATGCATCTGCTGTTTTCTTTTTACATTATACCGTCGATATTTCATTAGCAAATACAATTTTATCCAATTTTCTTCGTATATCAAACGATCCGTAAATTGTTAATTTTTTTCGAATAATAAAATTATCGTTTTTATTTCGTGCTAGGTTCGTGCTAGATGTATATAATATTTTTCCAAAAATTGTGAAATCTTTTTACAGGACGATTGTACTTGAGTACCTTGTTAAAATTTTATTTACCAAGATTTAGCTTGAAGGAATAAATCGAGGTAGAAACAAAATGTATCAAGCAGGCACGTACACGAAAGCATTGTAATAGGCATAAGCTTCGGTATAATGAACGAATAGAGTACAATACGATACAACGTTAAAATTTTATTTAAATTTGTATAATTTTTGTAATAGCTTTTAAAAAGGAATTGAATTATTTACATTTCCTGAATGACGAAGTTTGTATTCTACTGTATGGCGCCAACCTGTAGTGAAATTATTTTCTCACGGATATCATTCGTTTAGATTTGGTATCGTATTGTTGCTGTAAGGCATCTTCTCGTTTGAATTCATGCAACAGACAGAAACGACTTCTCGGAAGAAATACTTTGTTTGTGAAAGACATTTTGCAATATTAACAGGGCAGAAGTAAAACGCCGTACCAGCCAGTTTGCTTTATAAAATACATAATACAACGCTGAAGCTTTCAGTACGTGGATAACGTAAACATTCTCTCGTGGCGGGGCGTGGGTATTAATAAAACATTATACACAAAAATCCGCGAGAATCCCGCAACAACCCGATGGAACAAACAGCTTCGGTAGGTATTTAAATTATAGGATAAATAAAAAAATTGAGAATATCTTTCTCTGAACAACTATCAAATCTTATTTTTACTAGAAACTGTAATGTGCATTTTACTTTGGTATTATCAAAGTGACATATAGTATTAAACATTTAATGAAATAGAATATAAAAAAATATTCAACATAGCAAATATAAATATAAAAAAGATAGATATAAATATTCACTGCATCATCATAATCTATTGGCAATAGGAATATTCTCAATCCTTTTACCAAGTAATGCATATTAAACCTTGATCAGCTGAAATTGACTTGTATCAGCTTTTATTCGCATTGCAGACGAACATCAGGCTGCCTCAACTTTGCGATCGAGAATTTGGCAAACTTTGTTATAAATTATTCTAATAATTAATAAACACTAGTCGTGCAATTTTCATAACCGGGAAAAATATGCTTCTCGATCAGTTATTTGTTGAAAATAGCAGAAAAACGATTAAACGTTATCAAAATATAAAAAATTCAACGGAGAGGATTGTTATTTATTTGTAATTAGATATTTCAAGCAAACAGATTGACTTGGTTTAAAAAATTCAATTAAAAGCATGCAATTACTACAAAGCACGGAACGTATTAATGATTCAATTGATGCAATAAAACTTTTCGTTCGAACGTAAATATCTTCAACCAATTTACTCCATTCGATTATTAATTTAATCTTTTGGAAAATAGCTGCCTAACCTCGAGCTTTCGTCTATCGCTTTCAAATTCGACGTGTTCGCGTTGTCGGTGTTCAACGAGTCACGAAACAAGCAAACTTCTTTTCTTTTTTTTCTTCTTTCTTAATTGCTTACCTCCCGTCACCGTTTCCAGCGTGAACGCGTTAAATCGCCAGTTGCTAGCCTTCTGTAACACGCACTGCAACAAACCATCAAATATCGCATTAGGTCGACAGTGAAATAGACGATTGCCGCTAGAAAGGGTTGAAACGTGTTCCCGAGCACAATGTCACTGTAATGGAACAACCGTGTCCATTTCTCGAGAATATAATAAAATAAATCATTAAGGATCTGGAACGTGGCTCTGTTAATCGAACTCTCTCGTGTCGTTTCGTGAAATATCTCGGAGCAATAGCAAGCTTCAATAAACGTGTAATAATACATACGTGGGGCAGTGATTCAAAGAGAGCTTTCAGTAAATTTCAAACGTTCTGCTATAGAAACTTTTGAACGTATGGAATACGAAAGTTTCGCAGAATGCTTGCCACATGTACCTTTGCGTTTATTCCGTTTATTAGAGAACAGAATTAATAGCAAATTAAGGATATGACTAATAATTAAATTGATGTAATTATTATATAGTACCTTTATATATATACATAGGTAATACTTAATTGTTTTGCGGATAATATTTTTTTGGCCGTATACACGGTATCTCAGTTACGCGAGATTAACTAGATATCTGTCTTATTTACGATTGTATGAAAAAACTTCTCAGGGCGAAGCTAAACTATTTCAAGAAGCACGTGTAACGGTGGGAAGAATTTTTTCTCAAGTTCATCTTTTCTAGAAGATTTCAAGGTTATCGGTGTATTTTTAAATGATACCCTATATTTTTCGACCTTGGGAAAAAAATTGTGCCCTGAAATAATTTAACTTTGTCCTGATAAGCTTCTCATTCAATCGTAAATAATATTTAGGTAATCTAATCGAGACACTATATATTTACAAATATATATTAATATTATACGCGATTTAGATAATATAATATTCAGTTTATTATCGAAGATGATCGTAGGAAAACAAATTATATCGTGCGAAATTTCGTATCAAGGTTAAGCAAGCTACGTAAGTTTGTAATGAACGATAACGACAAGACTGAACTTTGTAACAGAAATCATTCCTACATAAACGAAATTAATCTCTATCACTGAATTTTACAAAAAATAGAAGCAGTAACGAACAACAAGTAAAATTTTACTTTTAATACGACATGACCATTTGTATCTTTAAATAATAGAATTTAAGAACGTGTAAATACATTTAATTGACGTTAGAAAATATATTATCTTAAAGTGAATGCGCGTGAATATTTTGCACACACTTCTTATAATAATATTGACGTTCAACTTTTTAAAATCGACGTGAATTTAAATTAATAACGAAAGTGTAAGGAGGTTCAAATGGATTTTAGATAGAAGGTCTTCATCTTCTTTCACTTTAAAAGGGTAGAACAAATTGAAACTTGGATGAATATGCTGCTAAATGTACCCTTATGCCATTAAGCACAAGATGGAATATTGATCCTCCGAGTGTGTGTGTGTGTGTATATTATATATATATATAAATATATATAGAATGGGTCATGCATTTATTAAATTTATAAGTATAACAAAAAATTCGTTCAAATTTAGCTACATGTAGCTTATTATTCTCCGTTTTTACAACTATTCTGATTAACAGATAAAATTAAAACGATGGAAATCACGCTTCGAATTTCAGCATGTTGAACATTACGAAATTATGTATATGTGTTTTGTAAATTTTTTTAACAACTGTACAGGAATAATTCCTATTAAAGTGTAATCTCTTCTTTCAGTACAATGATAAAATTCATATTTCCGTCCATTAAAAAACACATTTTCAGCATTTCTAAAAAAAAAAAGAAAAAAGTAGACATTATTATTTTTTCTCTGTGAACTAAAATTATCTTGCAATCAAACATCTTCTTTCTTTTATAGTTACAAGCATGATTAAGTAAATCC
Organism: Bombus vancouverensis nearcticus; assembly: GCF_051014615.1. Classification (NCBI taxonomy): domain Eukaryota; kingdom Metazoa; phylum Arthropoda; class Insecta; order Hymenoptera; family Apidae; genus Bombus; species Bombus vancouverensis. The sequence goes on along the minus strand of NC_134912.1, from coordinate 7,417,572 downwards.
GATCTTTTTTTATTCTTTAAAAAATTACGTTTTACGCATCGGTGTTATTGTTCTCGTAATACAGCGATATTTCCCTTTTTCTATGGAACATGAGAATCAACGAACGCGTAAATTCTAAGCAGAATCAATGACTTTCACCCAGTATCACGATCATTACTGACCAGCAATGTATTAGCATTTAACCGGTTAAATTGCACAAAGGTTCTGATCATTCGACCGGTGTCATCGGTTTTCCGCTTCAATTACATAACAGTTTAAGTGTCTTAACTACTTCGGATTTTATCGATCCGATTACCCGGACCGGTTTCGTTAATTAATTGGTTTTTTTATTTCGATCTAATAAGTTGTACAAAATCAGTCAGAAAAAATGAAGCGTCGTGGATGTAACAGCAAATTACATGCATCTACTGATCTTTTTCCGCTATTATCTCTCTTATCTACTTTAACATCAACGACCTTCTATGTCGCTTTAGATCTTGTTTGTCCCATTGGATTTGTTTTTATTTCATTAGTTTTTAATTCATATTCGCTAATTAAATTCTATTTAAGTACTTAGGTATTACTTAGTAATTAAGTATTAACTAGTTTCAGTAATTACAATTACTAATTGAAGAGTGCTTGTAAAAAAACACTGTAAGTGCTAAGAAACGAGTTTTTCAGAAGGAAAAGAAAACTTGTGCATGATAATTTCACAAATTCATGAAAAAGGAAAGTGTATCTGCAGAAGAAAATTACGTTCGTGCTACCTGTTAGTTGTAAAAACGATTCAATGTTTCAATCATTTAGATAGATGGTATAAACGAAAGTTAAATATCAGTTAACTAGAAACGACATCATGAAACCATTCTCTAGCATTATTAATAAATATTTAGAAATGGAAATTGCACATAAATTTTATACTACAGTATTTTCATTGGTACGTAGAATAATTTCCAATAAAAAATCAAAATTTTTCAATTTTGGCACTTACAGTGTTTTATTTCAATTTTGGTTCAATTATTCACTCACCTGGGTAACTTTGCTGCTTTTGCATCGCTAATGTGTTCTTTTTCCAATCGGTTAATAAAATAATATAAAATAAAATAAAATCAGAGGCTTATAACTTCCGCTTGGTATGTCATATTTTTTTACATTACTTCCAGGGATTGAAGCGAAGAACAGCAAGAAAATTAACACGCAGATCGAAAATTTTCATTTCGTATCGAGATTTTTCAAAGTATATGTACGTAAGACAAAAAGTTTCACGAATCTCCAAATCCTCGGTACTTATATCGATGCCGTAAACAATGTATCCTGTCTGCTGGAAAGTTTAAAACAGTATCTCAAGAGGAAACAACTACCTTTCGGTTGGGAGACTATTTGAAGTTTCGCGAAGTTTCTTCTTCGCGTTGCTTGTATCGATATCAATTTTCGGGAAGTTTCGGGGTCTTCAAGTTTCGAAACTTGAAAGATTGGAACGTTCTTCTAGACGATTGGTAAACTTGAAGATTTGGAAATACGAAGATACGAAAGTTTCGATATTAAAAAATAAAAAAATTAACAAACTTGGCATTTGTCTTCGAACGGAATATATGAACCATCTAGTTTTCGATTTCATACACGTCACATATATTTTATTATCGAGGTAATGACACAGCTTTGACACAGATATAACGCGATACGATTATTCCGTAATTTATGATCCAGCTTTCAACAACTTTGATCAAAGATACTAATATAAACAACTAAACTTAACTTCAAAATATTAGCTCAAAAGTCTCCCGACGTTCTATAACACGAGATAGCGTAGTCTAGTTTGTCTTAAACTGCAATTCACTATGTCACGATCTAAACTCGAAGAACAATTTAAACAAAAATAATCAACAAGCTTTCCTCTCATTCGTTACGTTTCACCTTCGACATTTCCAACTTTTTAATCTGATATTAAAAAAAAAAGAAGAAGAAGAAACGAAAAACCTTGTATAGTTTACCTTCAAGATTTCCAAGTTTTTAATCCAATATTAAGAAGTATAGTTTATAAAACATTCAATGATATCCTTTCCTTATATATTCCTTTCTTACAAGCTTTCCACTTTATTCAAATATAAAATTTAATATCCTATAAAATCTGTATACGTTCTATTCCTTTAACCAACTTCCCTTAATAACACGAATGAAATATCGAAACGATACGTATCGTAAGATACGCCGAATCTTATAGATAACAGTGGATACGATTCCGAGAAAACGGCATCTTTTTACGCATATACATGTAAGGTTAAATCCTCGTCGATCAATGGCTTACCTGAACCAGGCCGTGGAAGATATCGTCCAGGATACCAGGCTCTTCGGTTAAGGATCTCGTGGTAAGCCTCTTACGGCGTCTCTTGTGCATCGTCAGGAATCGACCGGTGGGTCTGGGCCTGGAACGACCGATATCCAAACTCTCTAGCAGGCTGCGGTCTACCTCTGACAAGCGTCTGAACGTCGTATCTGTCCTGGCTTCATTGCGCACTTCCGTCAAAGTCACCGATACGCCGGATGCTGGCAATGCGGCATTTTCTGCGAACCGATTCGAAGAAATCGTTAGATGTGAATCGCGTGAATCGTAAGATGAAATATGTCGCGCGATTTTAACGCGTTAAAGGTACATAGGTGCGCATGTTTCTTCGAGAGTAAAATTATCGCCAGTTGCTTTCGAAAGTGTACGTAAATGGACAGTTGCGTAAATGGACAGCGACTATCCAAGTCACTGTCAGATCGGATAGTCACTCTCAACGCAGTGTCCTGTCAGCTTGCGAGAAATATTCACGAGGGCAGCTCTACAGCAATAACAGTTTCACTGTGTATTCGTTTGTCAGTTGTTCTCGCGAGTATTTCTCGTAAGAGTGGACAATGCGTTGAGAGCGACCGCACGAGTCGCCATAAGATGAAAAGTCGCTCTCAACACTTTAAAGGTGGTACAGATTAAAGACAGGTGACCGTGTTCTTTGCTTACGATTCTAACAGGTAAATTTCTTTGTTGCTCTTTTATCTTATTCTAGGTTGTAATAGTGTTGTATATTCAAAAGCGTATATTCAAGAAGATTGCAAGTAAATTTTTCTCTGGAAAATTAATAATTCTCACTTATGCTCTGTTGTCCGTGCTATCAGAGATTTGACATTAAGGTGGGTTTCTATTTGAACATAAAGCTATCGCGAGTTGCTCTCGAGAGTATTTCTCACAAGTGGACACTACGTCAAGATACTCTTGAGAGCAATTCGCGATAGTTTTACTTTCAAGTGGACTTTTATCTTAACATTAAAAATAACGCTAAATAACACGATGACGTTTATCAATGAAAACATGGAATTTTTTTAACAATAAAATAAACCAAGTACGAAGAGGAATATGACATAAAATACAGGCTCTCTTCTTTGTAAATATGTGGGCGTTTTTCGAATAATTGATTCCACGTAAATATCGAGATAACAAAGAAAGTTTACGTGTCATGAATGGTGGGTGACATTTAGCTTTTGATGTTACCCGCAATTTATCTTTGTACTAGAAGGTCAATGGTTGAAATAAAGACAAACAATGGTCTTATGGAATTGTAGGATTTATGTTTTTGAGATGCTGTACATTGTGAGCATCGAATTTGTTTTTGTCACAATTTCTATATCACGTTGCACATCGTTGCACATTTATCTCGAGAAATATTACCATTCGATATTAATAGTAGCATTAAAGTAAAATTATTTTTTAAATCAAACCGCTCTGGAGATCTTTTTCTATAGTTGCAGTCACGAAATGAATCTTTCATAAATTATAAATACAGTAAACTGATGATCACTGGAAGATTAATTCTACGTCAGCGCGATACTGCGATTCTCCGTTTGTCGAGATTGAACGCAAACAAAAATGGTCAATGACGATGAATACGCAGAAATATAATAATCTATATCGGGGCTCGTGTTCGGAATTATTAAGAGTATTGTTGCGAGAGTATGACGCTCGCTGCTTGTGTAAATATTCTGCTGGAAACAATAAGTAGACGGTCACGTGCCTGGATGATTCGATAATATTATGCTTTCATTGTTAATAAATTATAAAAAATAATTTCTCTCGCAGACTAAGAAAATTGGATCTTGAAAGGTTCGAAGAAGCCGAGGATAAAGAGTTTTCCAGATGACAAGACGATAGAAGACGTTAACTTTGTTACTGAATATTAACTTTTAGAAAAAAGTTCCATCGTTAGTGGTATTTTTCTGCAGATTACTGTCATTAATTGACTATAATTTGTCCACAATTATTATAACCAAAGCGCAGTCTCTCAAAAATTGTCACATTTTCTTTACAATTATATATAATTTGTTTCATATTTACGAAGCTCTGCAAGTGTTTCTAATACTATTAACATATATTAATTTACTTTTTATTATAATTTTAGGAAATATTATATTGTAGAAAATATACTATAATTTTGGCTAATCACTCTTCCTTTAAACAGACCTTACACGCTTTACTTGAATAAAATTAGTGGCTAAACAAAATTACTAGACTTAATTTTACTCGGTTTCTCAGTCGGTTGCATTGTAGAGTTTACAATGGAAAGATAGAAACATAATGGGAATTTTCACATGCGCGCAGAATACGGGACTTGACCTTAATTAACAAATTCCCAACTTTTCGCTTACCTACACAACTACACTTTTCAAAATCGATTCATCCACTTTTCTCCTATTTCCAACCTTTTGCATGCTTTTTTTCCCAGAATACATTCACTCGATAACGAAACTTGTCCTTCATTGGAAAAAGAAGAAAAAGAATTTTCCTTAGAATTTACACGTTTACGTAACGATGTCTCATCTAGAGAGCGATTCGGTTGAAACGCGTCCAAGTAAATAAAATAAATGAACTCCGTGCTTATGTAAGATAAAAAAATTTAATTTTAAACCAATTAATCGATGCTATCTTAGAACCTACATTGACACCTAGCTTCCATGTGCACGAGAGTTGACCTTAATTAACAAATTTCCAATTTCCCAACTGCCTATACAATCCCAGTTCGTTAGGTTCAATCTATTCATGGTCCTTCGCAGAAGTTAACATTTTTTATTGCAATTTTATTTTAAGGAATACCGAAACAACAACTTCTTTTGGATATATAAGGTGTTCACGCTATTAGTTTTCAGCGATTTTCTCATAAACGACAAGCATGAGGGGAAAAAACGAAAGAGGAGAAAGACTGGTCCAATGTGATCTATATATTCGGGACAATATTCTTCCCGCAAGTGCGAAAATGCTCGCGCATTTTCTAGTTTAAAAGATATTTTAACTTTAATTTTGTAGACTATCAAAAACGAGAAAAGACGTAACGCAGTATTATTGTATTTATGTCTTCTTTGTCTTTTATATGATAAACTCTAAAAAATTGAAGTTAAAATATTTAGTTTTAAATTAGTAATCAGTTTTCGATCGTGTTACCCTAATACATTTTTTTCGTAGAAGACGAGAGGGTTCGATGTGCGCAAAACGAAACGGGAGGTTTCCGTTTAAAAGAATAGCGCAGCTGCAGAACGCACGTGCATTTACGCACTTGCGAGGAAAATATTATCGTAAATATGTACATCACTTTGAATCATTCGTCTTCTCCCTCTTTCATTTTCTCCTCATACTTATCGTTTACGAGAAAAACGCTGGGAACTAATAACGTGAACGTCCTGTATTTATTGAGTGAGAAAACGAAGAAGGAACTTGTTATGTTAGTACGCACTAGTGTTATTATAGTGTTATTTTGTGTCTTATATGTAATGTTATTATGAAAACGAATTGTCATTAGGAATTGATGTACGCGGAGAAAGCTTAATCAATATAAACACGAAAATTGCTGTATTTTCCTGCGATGATACTGCAAGTCATTTGCTTTTGTACGTTGTATTATTGATACTATTATTGGAAATCCTTGAGTCAAGTAAAAATGCTTGGTCAACAAAGATTAGGGGACCTATCTCTTCATGTTGATTTATACTTTTTTATTTCGATAACGTAAATCTTCTTGTTTGTTGTTATTCGTCGTTATATTTATTATTCGTGTAAGAAAACACTTATCCAAGGATTATTAGAAATTGAGCGAAAAAATATTTTCTTATATAGCATGCCGATTTTTATTATTGGAAATGATAAAATAGAATGGGTATTTTATGATACGTGTAAAATAAAATGGATATTCGATAATAAAAGATAGCAAATATAAAATTCCACATGTAGTACAGAGTCATTTTTTGCACCATTCATTACCATAATTCACATTGGATGCATCGTCACGGTAATATTAAATTACAGTGATTGAATATATATTTTGATAGGATTATATGCGTTTAATGTTTCATTCGATAAAACATCCCATTTCATAACATGCGATAGTATAATTCAAAAGCTGCTAATATTTCCAAGTATCGACATGAAATATTATAACGAAATATATACTTTACTAAAATAAAATGCTGTCTACTCTGGAAGAATGAATTCGTAAAATTAGACAATTAAAGTCATCCAGCTCGATGTCACGTGTCCCTAGAATTTACGAATTTTTGTATCTATTTGTTTAATTTGTTAATAATTTATATAAAAGGTAAGTCGCTAGTAGGGAGAGAGGAGAACAGGAGAGAGAAAGTAGAAGGAGGACCAAAGAGGAACAGGGAATAATTTCATAACTTATAGTTTTGTATTATATTTTTGTATTTTTTAATTTTATATTGTTAGAATTTCTTACTTCTTAAAATTTATATTTTACGTTCCTGTTTGGATCTGTATCTTGCTGAAGATTAGACACTGACGGAATATAAATAGTAAAAGTATAGAGAATAAGGAACATAAGAGGTAATAGACATAATTTGTCTATTACATTATAGACATAATTCTATTTTAATCCAAGTTTAAGTTATAAATTTCAGAACTAATTGTTATATATGAAAGATGTTAAGCTTGAAAAAGTAGACCATAGATGTAAACCAAAGAGGAATATAACTGCGAGTCAGTTTTAACCCGGATGTTTTATAATAAATAAATAATAGTAGATGATATAAAAGGTAAGTTCGATTCATAGAAAGAGAACGTAAACGTCCTACGGCGTCCTCGTGACCAGTAAAAGTAGATGATCCAGGTGAGTTTCCTGGGTGGGGCAAAATGTGTAACATTTATGAACCTTCTTTTACGAGATTTAAAATTTCCTTGTAATTTATATTTTAATACCTCTGTCCGATACTACGGCGTAAACAATTAAACTCGCATCAATTATATACCTAATAAGTTTTTCAAAATCTGCCATAGCATTTTTATATTTTATTACTCTTGAATCGCCCCTTTCTGGATCCGCCACTGCCTGTGGCGTGCTCACGCACTGTCGCTGTCTAATTAACCTAATTGCAGCTATACGTGTTATCAGTCAAAGAAACCGACAGACTTTATAACGCGTAAATTCCATCGAGGTTATCGCTTCGTTACTTTTCCCCATTTGTTCTTTGCCGAGTATACCAGTCGGTTTAAAAGTATATTTTCACCATTCTCCTTTTTCTCACGGTGATATTCGCGATAGTTTGAAAAATATTGTATATCAATCATACGTTATATTACACTATGCGATATATTATACTATAAGTTATATATCATACATTATATTATTACTATTATTATATACGTTATATCATACTTATTGAAAAAGATTGGAAAGAATTCCATTTCGATTGAATTCCATATCGCTTTTACAGGCTTTTATTAATAATTTAGGTAGACGATCGTACAACGTTTTTCTTTTATTTTGAATCACGAAGCATGACGACAGGTTTCGACCAAAAAGCTTCGAAATGCTATTTATAACTCGAACTCGCAATTCCTTGCGATTTCTTGTTACACATTCATGCAACTATCAACGTTTGAAAACAAAATTTTCTTATTGAACCTAGAGAAAACGATATATTATTCGTTCTGAAAGTTTATTCGTGTAGCAGACATTCATTCAGAGGTAAGAAAGTTCAGCAGCGTTCAGGAAGCGCACTGTACGTCAGTTTCTTTCGTAGCTCGGCTACTTCCTGAAATATTATCGGGTCGAGGCGGAAGATCCATCAGTTTCGCTTCTCAGCACGAGCATTAACGCGTTCGTATAAACGTATAGCGATTAATCATCGACATGACTTCCCGCTTTTACGTCTAATTTTCGTCTGATCTTCGTTCAATCGCGAATTTATCATTTTTATGTTATATTATCTTAGACCTGTGTACGTATAGCATCGTCCTAAAGATGACGTAATTTTAAGTCGTTTACTTCCACCAAACCAGACATAGTATTAGATGTGATCAATGAGTAAGACTCTCACTGATTCGCTCGTTAATTCGCCTATATTTGCTTGCTTTGTACAAAAGGACGAGCACGTTCAAACTCTTAAACATTCAGGTTTCTCAAATAGAAGCATCACAAGATCTTTTCTAATGACAGTTTGCACAATTTTTTCATACAAGATTTTCATAGTTTGCAAGCATTACGTGCGCTAGGAGAAAATCCTTTTTCGTAATACCTCACTGGACTGCTTCTTCCAGAAAGATTTCCTATAATCGACATACTATTACCATGCAAAACTCACTGATGGTCGGACGTGATTTTCACAACCATCTGCGTCGATGATAAATATGTATATCTGAATCGATATTCGAAACTCAATTACTTACTAATAGAAACATTCGCACCAAATATCCATTCCCTCATGCAAGTACAGTGCCCGCAAGAAGTATTTCTAAGTAGTTTCGCAACGAGGATGTCATTTCGTTTCCACTTATAACATGAAATTTTATTTGATAATTATTTATGAACTTTAATATGAAATTTTAGTTACCATATGAAAATACCTGCAAATGATACGAAATTTAATGTACGAATACTTGAGCATAATTGATATAAATCTAATGGCAATTGTAATTTTGTAATAACTGATATACATGTAGTTGATATAATAAACGGTTGTCCAGAAAGTAGATTTTCTACAGTGTAGACTAGACCGAGATTGAATGTACTTATAGAATCAACGATAACATTTCTCGCAAGAAACGATGATTTACGGAACTGTGCAAGACGATGCTTACGTGTAAACGGCGGAGGTGAATGACGAAGAAAGTGTATGACGCATACAAAAACTCGTATTTATCGTTACGATAAGCATTGAAATAGGGCTGCTGATTATATTGAAAATTAACTTAGTACATATACTAAAGTTGCAAATAAAAAGAAGTTTTTAAAATGCATTTGTATCATTGTTATTTCAAAATCGACGACTATTAATATCTGGACGACCCTCGTACGATGATTTTCGTAGCCACTGTACGCAATTTTATTGGCGTAAAATGAGTCCGAATGGAAAAGGTAGAAAAAGAGAGAAAACAAAGGAGACAAAGAGTAAAGAAAGGTGCGGACAGAGAAGTCCCATCGTGAAATCGAAGGTTAACGATTTACTGACGCATTCAATGAGCGGCTATCTGTTAAGTCCAGGATCGGTAAACACACAGTCAATCGGACAGGAACGTTTCGTTAGACAAGACAAATATGGCAAACACAAGGGTCCATTATCGTTTATCGACACTGTCGTGGGAAACACACAATACTTCCCGATCGTCATTCCCGTTTTCTATCTCGTAAACCTTTTTCTAATCGAATCGGACGTCTTGAGAAAACTCAATCGTAAGTTAGAATTCCCCGTTTAATTGTTTCAATTATTCCCTTCGGCTCTAACGACCAATTAAAAGATTAATAGTGCGGTGCCATGATTCCTTGTATCGTTCATTAACCAACGTTCTCCGCATGTTTGTCTATTTCGATCGATGTTTTCTTTATCGATCAACCGGTTTATTACCGAGCAAATCGATCGAATGGCACTTCAGCAGAAATCTTAACTAGCGTTGATTACTCCTTATACTTTTTCTTATCCTTTCGTATCCTTGTTTCGAGCAAGTTTCTTTATTTATCGGCAAAGATCTATAGAATTGTCAAAATAACCGATTCGTAATTTTTCATAGGGATTTTACAGATTCATAATTTTAGGAGATTCTCTGTGACTTCTTTTTGTAAAATTGATAAAAATTTCAACGAAACTCGCTGTCTACTCTAAGTAGGAGATAGCTATGAAGCGTAATTGTAGAATAATCCATACGTATTTACTATTGTAATTACAGTAGAACTGCATTTATCCGAACAGATATCGACGAACAGATAGTTTATATAATTGAAGTTCATATAATAGAAACTCGTCAATATCTTTAGCTATCTGTTATTTTCCGTTCACACGATAGGAACTCACGGACAAGCGAATTTAATCGGTAAAAGTTCAATTAATCAGGCGATAACCAAAATTTCGTTTCGATAGACGTAGTTCAGATAAATGGAGTCGGAAAACTAAAATTCCAAATTTCCTTCGAATAAGCTAAATCGTCCGAGTAAGCTATACGAAAAGCTAGCACTTACAGCGACAATGATTTATTACGCTGCGTGGTTTCTTAGTATGATAATAATTTCGCGTTTCAGTAGTTTGTTTGCAGCTTCATTTACACGATGCGATTCTGTTTCAGCGTTCTTGCGAACAATTCGAATTGAATTTATGGTTACAAACAGATTCACTACCATAGGGACGGGAAAAAAGTGGACAATGGGCAATGGTTCGACCAAATCCCACTGCGGCAAAGGACATGATTTACTTTTGTTGTTGTTGTTTCGCGTTGCTTCAGTAGCGCAATGCTTGCTATTTCCTCGTGAACCGTTTGAATTTTATTTTTCGTAAAACGCTGGTTTCTCATTTATTTCAAGAGAGTACGCTGATATTGTCTAGTGGAACAATGAATCGCAATTGTGTTAAATTCCTTTTCTTTTTCTTTTTGTTGCATAGTAATTCGACTCGTACGCAAACTAACGCGCGAACGATTTTCCAACATTCATGAGAACAATTTGGGAGTAAAAGCGTTAAAGGAAACATTGGCATTTCATTAGAAAGATTCTGATAGTATGATGTTTTTTTGGAAGCAAAGAAATATTAAATTTTGCGATCGTTTAACAGAAGCAAACGAGAAGTTATTTGGAATATTATTAACGTATCTGTCAAAATTATATTTCGAGATGTTCAAAGTTAAAGCTTTCTCTCGTTTATAGAATCGCGGTATTTATGAAAAGCCTGTCAAATCGGCACTGTACAGATTTCACCTTTTAATGCAGAATAAAATTATGTCGAGAAATATGATTACTTTATTTCCAGTAAAAAATGACAAAGCTGTAAAAAGATGACTCTGGATGCCCCTTTTCGAATATCGGGTTTCTTCACGTTTCATTATGATGGATTACAACGTTGAAAGTAATTACATATGTGCAATACCCCGTCAAACGCGATTGAACGCACACGTAAGTAAATACAAAGCAATAAAAACAGATATAAGAGTCTTTACAAATATTTATCGGATAGAAAACAAATATGTGAAAAAGATTACGTTCGTAACTTAATTTAATACCAGATTATATCGATAATGGAAGAAATACTTATAAACTGGTACTTTCTGCATTAAAATTTAATTTTCAATGATATTATGTAATTTTACAGTTTCAAATCTATTCACATAGACATTTATAACTTATGTAATCAAAACTAACGCGTTATTAATTTTGAACGCGAATATATATATATAGTATTATATTATGTACTACAAAAGATAGATATAAAAAAATACATGTTTGTCCGAAAGCGTCAATATGAAGATCGACAAAACATTCCCTGTTGACATTTCGTGAAAGTTCAAATTTCTTTAGACATTTTTGTGGATATGTACTTTTTGTAGATCGGAAAATATTAAATCGTTTTTAGGGCGTTTTTCGTGAAATAACTTTTCTGTGTCTAAGTGAATTACTGCGATATAATATCCATAATTTGGAGGCACGTATGGTAAATTCTATAGATTATAAGGATGCGATAATCGGAAAGAGGGAAAATCTCGAGAAGCGATCGTAATACGAATAGCTCTTTAATTATCTGAATTATGTATTCCGTGATGAATTATTGTAATATGCATCCAAGATTTCGATAATCGGCGTACTTTTTGCGTAATGTGATAATAAATTGATATTCGATTCTATGTACAGAGACGTAGGAGTAAGAGGAAAAAAGCGATGATAAGGTAAACGAGATAAGCGCTTTAATCGGACAAAGTATTTACGTTCGTTGTACATAATTGAGAATGAAACTTCTCGATATTATTTTCGTACAAGTATTCGTAATTTTAAAAGACGAGGAAAGAAAAATATACACGCGACACTTGCAATATTTATAACATTTGTATTACTTCTATTTGTAGCAATGGTATTTTTAAACATCGTATATATATATTTATGAGTAAGGGAAGGAATATTTAAAATACTGTGACTCGACTGGATGTTGCATTTGTATAACATCATTTCCAAATTCATTATGTAAATGAAAAGACAACGGTTTAAAAAAGATAAATAAGTCAACGCTCATTTAAATTTTTAATGCAGCACGAGTTACACTCACCGGAAATGCGGATGAACACGGCATTCTGCTCCCCACTGTCCACCGTTATCTCCGCACTTCTCCTCTGTAACGATAAAAGAATTTACGTAACGTTTTATTCTTCTGACAAATATGAGTGTGGAAAGTGAATAAATTAAGTGGCGACATTAATACGAGATTAAAAATAATTTTTATTATATCCGAGGTAAAAAAGGGTGGCGTGTTTACTTTCTGCATTTGTAAACACGAGAATAATAAATTGCATTTCTCATTGCGAATAAAATGGACGTAGATTAAGTACGTAAAATCCACTTTGAAATTAATTTCAAAGTAACAGAAATTAGAAATTATATTCGTAACGTGTTCGATTATTTAACACTGTTACTGCAAGATCCCGAAATATCTCGCGCGATATAGTAGACACTGTTATAATTTCGCTCAAGTAACGCATGACACTAATCCGTCTTACATCAATAATTTCGAATTAGGTCGAGTCTTAAGATTACAAGTCTAGATTTAAATCTTTCGTGGAGTTAGTTGAGAACCTCACCAGGGAGTTAATTCCATTTCGCCATAGTAGAATACTTAGCGATCAGATCAGGATAATTAAAAACATGTTCTTTTTCTTTTACGCGTAGAACGTGTACCATTTATACAAATTTGCGCTTTTATGAGTACGATTAAGGAAATGGAATCTAAATAGAGATTTGCCTCACCTAGCATCCGTACCGTGGCGATTCTGATAAAATTTGTAAAACTATCGAATTTTTCTTTGCTAAATGAACATTCGTTCTCTTGAAACGATAAAATATTATACTTGAAGAAATACGGTACAATAGTTTTTCAATTCAATTTCAAGATCAATAAGAACTACAAATTTTACATTTCCTGTATGTCGCAGAACGAAGAATCTTTTTCTTTATTGCAATTCCAATTTCACAGAAACCAATAAATCTAAGTTCAGTTGCTAGTGTTCCACCTATTTCATTCGAAAAGAACAAAAAGAACTTTTAACGCGAACACCTTCGGACAGTGTTCCTGCGCCGTGGATTTCCGCTACTTCGACAACCTGCAACCCCATCCCCGAAGCTGAACTCCGCGAACTTCCCGCGCGTTTGAATCAATTCTCTCTTCTTTCCTCGCCCGACTTCCTTCCGTTCTCGTGAAAAATAGACTTCGATGAATTTTCTTTGGAAAACAGAGGAATTGAAGACTGTCCTGGATGCCGAAAATACGAGGTGGGTTCGGCTGCGGGAGAATAATAACGAACGAAAACAGGAAGAGAAGATACGACGCGAATGTCGACAAGGAACAAGAAAAGAAGACGAACGAGTTCGATAAGAGCTTCAGAACGTTGAAGCTTATCTATCGCGAATTATGAAAAAATTCTGAAAAAAATTTAATATAGGGAAAAAATGTTTCAATATAGATTCTTTATTAAAGTTCAATTACAAAAATTAAAATTAAATTGGAAGCACACACAAAAAAAAAAAAAAGAAAGAAAAACACGCTTCGATTTATTTTACTGATTTAAAATAATACACGAAGCGAATCATGGTAACTAGACTGTGAATTTTTATGTATTTATGGAAAATGTAAAGGTGCAGATACGCCACAGAGTACACATAAAATGCAGAAATATCTAAAATATCTGAAACAGGGATTATTATAATATTTAATAAATAAAATAAATTTCCGTCCAGGTTCCATTCCTCTAATAGTGTTTGTGCAAATAATAGTTTACATAAATGTCCGCAATTTATTGACAGCTATCTTTCATTCGTTATTTATTTTTCATAGTCCCTTTTCTGGTTTAAAACGGATTTGCAGTTACATTTTATTCTTGGGTTTACACTTATCGTCTTCTTTTCCAACCATCGAACATCTCCTGTACTTAACATCAACTGACTTAAAACCAACAACTTCAACTTGACCTTATATGGTGCCTCTTGTGTTCCTTATTCTTTATGCTCTTACTACTTATATCCTCTCGGTGCCTAAGCTTCAATAACAAACCTAAACAGAAACGTAAAATACACGGATAACTAAAGGACACATACATCCGACGAAAGACATCGCAAGTTTCCAGAAATGATAGAAAATTTATCGATATAAAAGTGGCACGAAAATGAGAATACGATAAGTTCGTAATTTGTTCAAAAAAAAAAAAAAAAAAAAAAAAAAAAGAACGGTAGAAGATGTGACCCGGCGACCGATAGATACAGCGACCTGGCAGTACTCGACGACTGGAACTTACTGGCAGTCTTCTCGCCAGCGGATCAGGCCGATTGCCAATTGCAAAATGGGGCGACCTGGATTTCGAGGCACCTAGGCTACCGTTCTGATGCAGGGACGATTACCAACTCCGTGATAGGCCTGCGAAACAGAAGAATCCTCGAAGGAACGACAGGAAGTGCTCATTACGCCGGCCACGTAGAAGAACTTGGCAGAATTCGTGAATTCTGTGGACCTGTGGACTACATAGTCGGATCTCGAAATCTTTCGCGCACGCTCGATGAAACACTCGTTACGTAGTCGACACACGTTGAATACGTTTTCAGAAGGGAAACATGGAAAACTCTTGGAAAAATTGGAAGCGTGGTTAAGATCGTTGCTTTCTTATTTATACGTTTATGATAGAGGACTTCGTAATCGGAAGGAAAAGAAAATCCGAATCTTTAGAATCGAAGGGGAAAAAGGTTAATGGAATGCTTGAAATCACCAGTGTTACGGAAAGGATCCCTCGAATCCCCGAACACTATGGAAATATTATGATTTTTATGTTTTTCCATTCTCGAACTTAGCCAGCGAAAATTGCGAGCAGAAATCTTTAATGCATATCGCCGCTTGGCATAGACTAAAGTGACACGACTGAAAGAATTTCAATTTTCCTTTTATCCAATTACAATAGTCTACGCTATGTCTCTATTTTCATTGTGTAAAACGCTATATTTATAATTCCTAGTTAAATATAATCAGTTTTGCGTCAGAGGGCAAAATCATTACTTACGTCGTTATCAATCTGTTTTTTTTCGGTTTTTCGGTTTTCAATCGATTTTTCAACAACGCTGTTGCTCTCTGACCTTACGAATGGAAGGATCTACCGCTTTCGAGAATAGCGTTACCTTCTATTATCTTGTATTAAGTCAGCCTTAGAATGTGTTTGAAGTGACACAAGAAGATTTCTTTTCAAATTTTAAAAAGCCTCTCCTCTGAAATTTGCATTTTTCGAGTTCTGTCGTTATCAATGGCAAGTACCGATATGTATTAAAGATTTTCTCTAAGGATCCTAAGACTCGATGAGATTTATTAGAGGCTTGTGTAAAGCGTTGAAGATTGGTTTAGTTTTGGTGTTGTTAGTTATTAAATTGGGAATACTCTAATTACTCGAATTATTAGCACGACACATGGAACTATGAAACTTAATTGAAATACGTTGTGAACTGAACGAGATGTTCGACACGAGTGATTCTAGACACGTAGCCTTTTATTGGCCTCATTAATTCGTGATTGTCCATAGGAATGAGTTAAAATTTAAGCAAAGCTATTCGGACAACGACTTCCGATCTTTTGAATAGTCGTAATGAACGATATCGAATTTTTAGAATTCTAATCAGACAAACAAGGACTCGTTGAGACTAGTTGAGATTCTCCACGGTTTTTTAAGTCGTAATACCAAGCTGACATACTTCCTGGTATGTTAATTCAATCTTACGATATAATAAGAGGGTAATTTGAAAAAATTCGCAGGTTAACCTTTTCGGAGGTATAAACTCCTAAACGAGTTATTCACCGTGTATTATAGATCTGTCGACGTTCAACTATTCAATGAACGCCATAAACTATGAACCTATATACGTATAAATCTAATGTCTTTACCTTTTTGCGTAGTAAAAAACTACTTTTGTATTCCGTGCTTAACGAATCTTCAATTTTTAGTTCGTCAGAGTTTTTCTAATGCGAGTAGCAGTTTATATTCGTAAAACTAAAAACATCGCATAAACACCTGCAGACTATTTATATTTGTTCCCTTAAACAAGCAATATTTTCCTTCCACGATCTTTTCTATTATAAAATACAAATGCGATATTTAAGATGCTCATGAAGGAAGAAAGGAAATAGTTTAGGGCAGTTTGCACTATCAGGATGTAATAAGTAAGTTTAGACATAAGTTTACGTATAAATAGAATGATATTAGCAATGAGAATAGACATTGACGACTAAAGTAACGCTCAAAGAATAGGGATATATGCAGCATACGAAGTAGAAGCGTGAGGTCACTGAGATATGATATGGTATGGAAGGCTGTTGGGTGATTTAGTATATTATGCAAACCGAGTTGTATTCTATGACCTCCAGGGATTAGAATTACATATTATTAAAATAAAGAAGAAACGTCTAAGATGCTCAAGATGGACGAGATATTCGTGTATTTTTCGGCTTCATAGTCCGGAAAAAGTACTTGGCTTACACATTCTAACTCCCACTCATTCTCTTATATTTCTTAGAGCATCTATCAGCGCATCCAAAGACCCGCACCCATCCACACTTCCATCCCAAACACACATATTTCCTCTTATATCTAAAAATTATAATAAAAATTAATAAATTAATAAAACATGTATATCTTTGTTTCTCTCAACCTATATACATTATCCAATACTTAATCTATGTATTAGGTTGTCCGAAAAGTTCCTTTCGTTTCATAAGGTGATAATAGACGAACAACAATTTCTGTTTTATATTATTTTATTGAATTAGGTATGATTCATTTTGTTCTATTTCTATTATTATGTTCGTGCACAATTCAATAAACTAATATGAAACAAAAAACATTGTGCGTCTATTATTTCCTTATAAAACGAAAGAAACTTTTCGGACAACCTAGTACTATACTACTAATACATAGCTACGATTGACTCACAATTAGTTCATTACCTATATCTTTACGCTTTTTTCCGAAACTCTTGACCAGTTTATCATCGCTTCGCATATTTTATCTTCTACTATATCTTTCTCTCTTAGTCCTCTAATCCACAGCAATCTTCTGATTAATATTTTAAGCTGCCTATCTCTAAACTACATAAAGCACATTTTTTTTCCTCTTTCAACCCAGTAACCATTTCCTCAACATTTCCGCATCTTGCCCTTGCTATTAGCTTCTGGCTGTCTGCGTTTTCTTCCTTCTTCAGATGTTTCGCTTTATCCGAGACTCCCTGTATAGACCCCATCTTCAGTAACCATTATTTCGATGTTAAATAAGATTAAATTAGATTTACTTTCAAATAACTACTTAACCAACTAAATATACGGAGTAATGATTTTTGTATTCAAAGGTCTAAGAGAAATAAACGGTATACGCGCGGTATAGTGACATCGTTTCGAAATATTCTTGGGCTTCGACGTTGATTACGAAAAACTAATTCTGCTTTATGATCAAAGGATCTTTGCATCGCCTTTGATCGAAGGTAAAGGTTAAAAGTAACCGCAGAATCTTTTGCAAGGATCTGGTCCGGTTCTCAAGGGAAGGCTGTCAGGGAACACGAAAAAGGAACCATTCATTCGTCGAATGCAACAACAATCGAATGGAAAGCCGCGGAAACTTGGAGGAAATCTCTCGCAACATTCTTCCGCTTGTACTTTGCCGTAGAAGTAAACCCATGCTGCCAGAGTTATCGAAGAAATATCAATTTAATTCGAAAGTGAAGTAAAGCAAGCGAATGAATCGTCAAAATTGAGAGGTTGAAACGATAATCGATATGAGTGATTAAAAAAATAAAAAGCAATCTCTTTAGTAGGGAATTTGACTAATCTGAAGGGCGACTAAAAATTGCTCTTACGGTGAACAAAATTCTAAGTGCTGCAGTGATTTATTTTAGCTGTGCTTGAGAAAATGAAATATGTTATAAATGTATAAATTCAAGTAATTCAAAATAATTTTTCATCGCTTATTCTTCTTCTAAATCTATAGAAGGATTAAATGGCGAAAGTGAACAGCTAACAAGTGATATATGGTAAAAGTGATAGAATTAACACTACAAATTGCAGAGTTTCTTGATATCTCACTGAAGGTATTTATAGCGCAACAATATCCCGCAAAAGTAAAAGACGCTGACACTCGAACCACTCTATTCTTCACGCGCGTCTGAGATTCTACATCTAGGAGGAAATTTCTTCATTGTCTGTACTTTCTACGCGCGTACACCAACAAACAATTGAGAAACGAATACGACGATAGTTTCACAGTAGGACATGTAGTATTTTGAATACCGAATTTACCGATATTACACGTACTTCACAATAAATTTATTCGAAAACAATGAGGTGAGAGCTAAATTTTTCTTTAAAAAAAATTCTTCTGGCCACCATTCTTAGCTACATATTAGTTTTTTAACAACTTTATAAGAACGATATTTTGTTTGTAATTAATCAAAAAGTTACGCTAGCAGCGGCTTATTATAAGGGTTACGTGTTAAATCTTCCTACTCTGACGGTGAATATCTCCATTTCGATAAGACTAGGCTCTCTAACAATTAAATCACGTATAGATGACGTATCGTCAAAATTTCAAAGAAATTGTAAAAAGAAGCAATCTACCCTACAAATATCTTAAGTGGTAGTATAGTTTATTTTCAGCCTGCCAGTCATAAAAGGAACTCGGTTCACAATCATTTCTCCCATTGCCTTGTACTCTCACTTAATCATCTATACACATATCCACCTACTCGCACACACAATCTTATCTTAACCTTATTTTACTACCCATATCTACTGTCTATCGTCTAACTCTTCACTTATTATAAATGTCTATTATCTATCAAATAACCTCAAGTATAGTCCACTTATAATTTACAACTAATCATTGAGAAACAATATGCTATTATCAAAAGTGAAAAACGCGCGGATAATTAACGAAAGAACTAGTTGGTAAAAATAATAAAAACAATAACATTCGCCGATCTTAATGAGTCAAATAGAAATGTGTTCTTTGTTTCTATTGGAAATCTTCGCTTCTGACATTTATCATCATTTATCGTTTCAATTCCTCGATTAAGCGCGTGTATATAATATGATATGGCAAAATGGAACAGAAGAAAAATGGTAAATTCGTGCTGATAATTTATATTCATTTTTAGCAACATGATTATAAATCTCTCCATGCGATCATTAATCCGAGTGTACTGTATACAGAGGGTCTCATTTTCATCGATTCACGTAAATATCTGCTAAAGTACACGTTGTTCGAAAAAGTATTTCATACAAAACTTGTTCTATTTCAAGAATATTCTTACGACGACCACCAGGTTCGTTTAGGTGAAGGCGAATTTTCAAGATCTCAATGCGAGCTTTATTTTTTTTACATGGATTTATACATTTTTTTTTACACACCATTCGATGCACTTTTTCATTCTCTACAAACAAGTAGATAAGATACTTGTATCTGAAAATGCTTAGTTTAAAAGATATTTCAACGTTGATTTCCTGAAATTGAGTGTATGAAAGACAAGAGAAACATAAACGTAAAGACGCTACGTTATCTTTCATACAATAAGTTGCACAAGATTAAAGTTAAAATATATTTCAAAGTAATCATTTCTTGAACCAACTACCATAATACTTTTTTATAGAGAATTGAAATATGCATCGAGTGGTGCATAAAGAATCTATGGTTCCATAAAAAAAGAAGAAAGACCACGTTGAAATCTCGAAGACACGTTCATCTAGATAAGATTTCTGGCCATCATGGCATGTCCCTTTCGAAACAAAGTGAGTTTTCTTTGAAACGCTGTTTCGAATATTCGAATATGTATTGAAAATGAGATATCCTATAGATATTTTGTCAATAGTAACAGTTCGTATAGTAAATTGCTATTATTTAAGCAGGTCACGCTCACGCAGCTGATAGTTCCTTTATTCCTAATTCTATCCACTGGTTTCTGAATATCATATTCTTTAAGTTCCCACGTCTGCACTCGACAAACAGAATTTCCTAGCTGCCTGGTATATGTTACGCAATCTCTGGTACAATCGCAATATGTTGCTAATGTTGCGAACTTATAAATGGAAAGCAGCTTATTCGCATAGTTGTGCAATGCGCCGTACGCTTGCAGCCATGAACCTTCAAACGATACGAAACGTCGAAAGGACGTCGAGGAATTGTTAATACCGAAACTACAAATCTCGTCGATACAATATATTTTAGATTTTTTATTATTATAATTATCAATTACTTTTAAATATATCCATTAATTGTCATCGCATCGCACTAGTTGCAGTCATTTGTATTTAATATATTTAATTTAGTATATCGCAGATTGGCAATTTCAATGTTAATTGAATAATCTAGAAACCTCAGCAAGCATGAGATTAAAAATGAATAAAGACGACTGAAGTTTGATCCAGGTTCTAGTTGATTTTGTTCCTTGCAAATGTGGGAAGAGGAAGTGACTTAATTTATTTGTAATAAGAATGAAAAATGATACACTAAAACAAAAGATGCAAGAGATTTTCGGAAATTAAACGAATCAATCACATATGTTAATTTGTTGTCTAATTATCATATTTATGTATCTTGAATTAAAGTCGACATCTACTTTCACGACACGTGTATGATCAATAAAGTATTCATCATTTCTATCTGTATTTTGTTCCAGTACAAAATGAACATTCCCTGTTTTTAACCAGTACACCAAATATTTACTACTACCTTATGGACAGCATTTTGGACATTACAATCCTTGTGCTTTGATACTTTTGCAGTCCTGATTCCCATTAAAAAAATGTGTTATAAAATAGAAAATCACACAAAAGTGCGTGTTTCTCGTCCCTGTCCCCTTTATTCTTTATATATTTTTCATCGTCGGAAACAGAAAATGTAATTAGCCAGTGATTTTAGATACGTAATTCGTCTTGATCAAATCAGTACTCGGAGAACGTTAATTACGGTATTCTATTAATTCTTATTATCATGGAAATGTTCGTCGTAGCATATATATTACTCGTTAAAATTCATAGCTACGCGATACTTTATCTTCTAAAACAGATACTTACATGAAAGCTCTGTGTTGCAATGCCGGATGTAGTTATTACGAAGATTGCATATTAAAACGAGACTTCATAACTATTGTTCAACATCGGTACTTCTTGCTAACGGAAATTGTGGCAGTATAAATAAAGATGGCGACAAAAGACCAAAAGAACATCGAAAATTAAATTCCAGCCGGACTATTAGCATTTCTCCACTTGGGAAAGTTACATTTTTTCGTCTCATCCGCGGTGGCTGCGATAAGTATCGGCGTATACTCTGATTTTTTAATAAAATGTTTCTTTCATATTTCTTCTATATTTCTATATTTCACTTTATTAGCATCAAATTTTCGTGATCATGTAAACGTGTTACCGAATGACGCGAAGTTTCGTATACTTGGACTTAAGTAATCGGTATTTAAATGCTATAATAAATACAATAGCGTGCAAATATTTTTTGTAGCCCGTCTTGTAATTATATTTAGATGTTAATATTAGTATAACGAGAGTACAGGCAGGTTGGACGTAGTACAACGTTAGGTGACAAGAATAAATGTAAGATAGTTAGAGAGAAATAAAGATGATCAAAGAAAGAACCGTGCGCATTGCAGATAATTTAATTTTAAAGTTAGTCCGACATACGGAGCGAGGTATGATTGTGATGTGGGGAGGGATGAGTGATTGTAGGGTCTTTTTTGTAAATCAAGTCCCTCCCACGGCTCTCCGGGGGTTGGAATTACGATAAATATGTATACACACATACAGAGTGCCCCCAATTTAAATATCAAAACTTCGGGAGCGTGCATGGGACCGATAAATTAAGAAAGACAGTTCTTTAGAGATTTGCTCAATTTTGCCCCAAATTGAAGAAAATTGCGAAGGAGGAAACACAAAAGTTTCCGTTTTTTCACTTCTTTATTGACATTCATTTATTCTTGTTATCATCTGTATATATTTTACGAAGACACTGTCCACAATGCTGGCCTCTTGCAGCAATACAAGCGTTACGTCTAACATTGACCGCTATAATCGCAGCTAGATGATATTGCCTTGGTGATATTTACTGCACTGCAGCTACGATTCGGTCTGTCGGTTGAATACGACTGCGATTCGGTCTCTCAGAATAAATAACTGTAACTAAATAATTAAAAAAAAAAAAAACGAGAACATTTTTATTTTCTTCTACGTGTTTTCTCCAAAATGGGACAAAAACGAGCGAATCTCTAAAGGACTGTTTTTCTTAGTTTGTCCTGTCCCCTATACGTAGCCGAAATTTTAACACTTAAACTGAAGCTATGTACTTTCTATAGCCAAATAAAATAAATGTTTTCAACTTTCTTCTATTCAGAACATACCATCTGATAAAAATCCGTAGTCTACTTATTGCGCTTTAATATTTAATTTCATTACTACGTATATATAATTACTGTAATCTCTATAATTACTGTTATAAAGATCAGGAATGCTACTTTCTCTTTCATGAGCAAAGAAGAGATTGATTTATAAAGAATTAGACCTACAATTACTATAACAAGTACTATTGCATCTTTACTATTACAACTATTAGTTGCGTGGAACATTTTGTATGTGCAACACGACAACCCATCACGATCTCCTTTTGTTTCTTCATTCTAAATTCTAAGCTATACGATCTATAGCACGAATATCTTCACGGAATGGTTGCGAGATCGAGACACATCGCATCGGTTTAAT
This sequence comes from Bombus vancouverensis nearcticus, assembly GCF_051014615.1. NCBI lineage: Eukaryota > Metazoa > Arthropoda > Insecta > Hymenoptera > Apidae > Bombus > Bombus vancouverensis. The sequence goes on along the minus strand of NC_134912.1, from coordinate 7,394,322 downwards.
TCGATCTCGATGTCGTACATCAAACTGTCGCGTATAGAATAATAAATTCGCGGTCGGTCATATCTGTTCGTGACCGTCCATGAGAATTTGGTCCGTGGCCAACCCTCGAAGGATCGTTCCAGCTATTACAAAATGTCTATCGTCGCACAACAAGGCGTTAGTTTAACCAAGAAAGAGTCTATAATCCGGAGGACTGTGGCCGCGCATAATTAATGGAATGCACCGCGCATGCCAACGTGATTATGTAAACTAAGTTTCTATCGCGTGCAATCTTTCTTTCTTTTTTTTCTGTCCTTTTTCCTTTCCTTCTGTTTCTTCAATTTTCTTCGACCTGAAATCTTGATAGAAATGGCTTCACGTTATCACGTTATGGCTCAACGTTCGACACGTTGACTGGCCACATTGCTCATCGGTGAGAGACAGTTTGCTAAATGTCATAGATTTTAAATATTTCATAGATTATAAATTTGATGGACTAATAAATTTTCAACAATGCGAATGATTTAGATTTAGATAATATTGTGGAAAAAACGTAAGTAAATGCAATATAATATTTTGCAAGAATTATACGTTATGGTGTAATTACTATACATTTTAGCCTATGTATTTATAGCGGTGAAATAAAATTCCATTATTCATGTTATAGAATCCATATTGAGTTCGAATATCTTACAAATATTATGGAATTTTAACTAATTTAAATATTTCTAAGACGCAACATATATAGGTCGTCCGAAAAGTTTCTTTCGTTTTATAAGGAAATAATGGATGCGCAACATTTTCCGTTTTATACGTGAAAAAGCAAGTCGAAAATATGATATAACATTATTCCATGGCGTATCGTTTTCGGGAAAATTCAGTTTGAAAATTTGTCAGATATATTTGAATTTGGATAATTCGAGAATGAACAGGAGTAAATAATCGCCAGGGGGTTATATATTAATAAATAATTGATATCTTTGTATTTTTGTACATCAAGTTTCTAAGAAATACCAAACAGTTGCTCAATTATCATTGATTATTAAATATCTTTTCTTTGTCTATATTTTTTTTGTATCTTCTTTTAAATTCTTATGTTAGACTTTTGTCCATTACAAGCTTAAGTAATATGCTGATTAAAAATATGTAAAAAGCAGAGGAAAGTACCAAGTATGGAATAGTATACCTAATATGAAATAATGCTATTTTTAAAAATCTGACAATCGAATATCTCACACGGCTGTAGGCTACCTCATTCACTTTGGTATGTAGTGTCGTGTATGTAATGAACGTTAATGTCGTGGCAGGATATCATTCTACTTTACCGCCGTTCGAAAACTTTCAACGATGTGTAAATTTGATGTCTTTTTGTTATTATTTCACCGTATTTATTTATGCTTTTCGTTGTTGCCGATATGATACTCGCAAGTATTTACGAATTGATTATCGTGTCTTTAACTTTGTAAAATTCCAAATGCGGACGCCCAGTAGTAGTCCAATTATAGAATATTCCATATTTGGATTACTTCTTTTTATAGGTTGTTTTATTTATAAGATAGCAAGATGTCCTGTTCCAGCATAAGGAAAAATTGATAAGAAAGAACAGTGTAGAACGAAAAAGGGACGGTTCGAGCCGTAAAAATGGTTCGAAAAAAGAAAATGGGGTACCTCAAAGCAATAAGTCGTTTTCAAGTCCCGAGAACCACCTTATTTCGGCTTTGTGAAAAAAGAAACCTATTTTTTAATGTACTTCTTCCGAGATACGATTTTATTCTCAAAGAAGAGTAAAATAAAAAGAATACGATTTCTTTTGCTTTTTTTATGGAAATACCTAACGTCGGTATTCCATGTTAGGTACAACTTCTGTCTTCTTAATGTTAGTTCAATATCGAATATTGTTCATAGCGTGAGAAGCATAAAAGTGGTCTTAAATTTGGTGTAAATGTATCATTGAATATCCATAAAAGTCTTCTTCTGATGTGATTAATTTTATACAAACGACATACGAAAAATAAAATGATATTTCATATTTGGATACTTTCCTGCAATAATATTACAAAAGTATATGAGTAGATATATAAGTAACGATCTTTTTTCTTTGATATAATCCTGATTTGTACTATCCCTTTTAGTCTTATTCCTATCTTTATTGCTAGAAATTAACATCGATAATTAATATCACAATCAATATCAATTATTGTAAATGGACCTTTACTGCCTTAGTATTTTCAGCAAATTGTTCTAATTCTCACTGCACTTTGTACGAAGTTGTGGAATACTTTTACATCTTCTTTAATGTTCGCCTTCATAATTTGCCTGCTATTCTTATTCCTGCATATTTTCGTTCTTGGTTCACTATATACATTAGTCTTTTACGATGTATTCGGTTGATTCTAATTTTTTCATGTTACATATTTGGCATAGTTCTTCTTCATTCATTACATTGTATTTCATTTATTCTGCTAACTTTCCATTATTTCCTTCCTATCTTAATTTTAATAGTATCAGAGTTCAATTATATCGATTATGTTACGTTGTCGATCTAAGTACGATAGATATAACACACTGGATAACGTAAAGAATTATTTATTACATTAACTTTGAAATACTGTAAATTTACGATCTCACGAAGAATATTACACGTTATAAAGTTCAGTTTTCAGAATTTCTTTTGCAGTAATTGACTCTACGCTCGTCGACAAATCTACCTGTCTAGAACATCGTTAAATTTTTGGCAATTTATAATATAGACGAATGCTTTCGATTATGCTGCCACACCATGTGTGTTAAAGGCTGATTTTGATAAATTAACGACGCAATAATGCAAAAGTGACACGCACGCGACGAGATAAATCAAAATCGGTTAGCCACACGAGCGACAGGCAATTGTTAAACAGAAATAAACCGTGTTTTGGCAAACAATGATAGCAAATTAATAACCTGTACATTTAACAGCATATTACTACGAAACTCTGTGTTGCAACCATGTTATGCGTTTTCAATCTATAAGTCAATATTAATCGATATTAGTCAATATTAATCGATATAAATGGAAGAACTACTAAATATCGTTGGATAATATTTAAACTACATTTCAGGAAGAAGATATATTTGTTGAATATATCGAACGCGAGCCACACAAATATTTACTGTAAGGTACATATTACGCAAGAAATCATACTATATTAATCCTAACGTTCTATCGAAAATTATATCTCTTCCTCATGGTTCTTATATTTATAAATATATAATAAATTTGTTATCGATCTAAATACACACTCTTTCTCAGTTAGTTAATATTTATTTATATTTGTTTATTTTATCTAGTCCCCAACTTTAGGATTTGCACAAACTTTCGAGTTTACATTATCTTCACGTACAACAATCGAAAAAATATAAAACTTTGAACAGACATATACATCTTATAACATCGATAGGACGATAGTTTAGCAATATATTGATAGTTTAAATACATTCTGAGAAAGACTTTAGGTTTGGTTCGGGGCGAGGGTAACACGCGGACGGAGAGCTCTGTGGAAAAAGTGAAGCGTGGAAGGAAAAAGGAGAAGGAAACACAAAATGACACGAAGGAGGGAAAATAAAGGGCGAACATACGAGAAGAAAGTGAAAGAAAAGCGAAAAGAAGAAAGGAACGAGAGAGAGATATGTGGCGGATCGGTATCAACAGGACGCCGACAGGTCGAGGCATCAACGCGGCGCAACACCTCCCGGGCGATCCGCGGGTACCAATCGCCAACACTAGAGGGCTACGACGACAACGAGTCTGTCTGTCTAACTCGCTAGCGGTCGAATATACGAGCGATTGATATAAATACCGCACCTAGCGAGACTCCGTCTACGTCTAAGGCAGGGACTACCGGGCATAGCCTTACTGACGAGTCCACCGGTAGTCCCGGGACGAAACGCACTCTCTCACACTCCTTTATTAGCCTCAGATACAAATAAGAAGAACTAGAAGAGAAGAGGTTAGGAATTCTGAAGCGCGGCAAAAAAAGTAAGGTAGGGAAACGACAGATAGCGACAAATTGAGGAAGATCAAGGAACATGGATAAAGCGGGAGATAAGGCAGATTTAAAAAATACATTGGATAAATACAGCTTGTCGGAAAAGGAGACACCAACCAGGGAGAAAGGAATGGAGGTAATGATGGAAGAAATGGAGAAATTGGAAAGAGGATTCGAGAAAATGATAAAGGAAATAAAAAGTATATTCGAAAAGCAAGTGGAGGAAATGAAGAGGGAAATGAAAGAGGAAAGAGAAAGAAGGGAAAGAGAGAGAAAGAGAGAGAAAGAGCCAGAGAGAAAGAAGAGTGGAAAAGAGAAAAAAAGAATTATTGGGCAGAATCAGAAGAATCGAGAAGGAGAAGGACAGGGCAGAAAGAGAGAGAAAAGAAGAAGGAACATAGTAATCAAAGGAGTAGACTGGGACGAAGGAAGCAATGAAGAGAGACAGTAAAGGAATTCGTAAGAGAAAAAAGGAAAATAGGGGCAGAAGTAGAAAGAACACATATGATAAGGGTGGGGGGCAAAAACACAATAATAGTGGCGACGATGAAATCAATGAAGGAAGAAATAAGGATAATGAAGGAGAAAAGTAAATTGGAAAAAGGGGTATACATAGATGACGATCTGACAAGAAAAGAAAGGGAGGTACAGCAACAAATAAGAAGGATAGCCAGAGTAAGAAGAGAAAAGGGCGAATATGTAAGGATAGGATATAAGAAACTAAAAATAGAAAACAGATGGTACAGATGGAACGAAAATGAAGAGAGGCTGGAGGAAGAAAGAAAGAGAGAGGAAAAAAACGAAAAGAGGGGAAAAGGGAGGACTACAAAGGGGATGAAAATGTGCTTCTGGAATGTAGTAGGGTTAATAAGTAAGGACAAGGAGGTGTGGGAATATTTGAAGACATTCGACTTGATCGGACTCACGGAAACATGGATAGAGGAAGACAACTGGGAAAAACTAAAATATAGACTATCCAAAGAATTCGACTGGAAATGCAGGGCAGCAATGAGAGTAAGAAAAGAAGGAAGAGCAAAGGGGGGAATAATAACGGGTATAAATAAGGAACTGAGAGAAATAGAATACAAAGAAATAAGTGATAATATAGTGGAAAAAGAAATAATATACAATGATAAGACGTATAGGGACATGGAAAGAAATGGAGGAAAGAGTAGACGGAAGAGAAGAGGAAGTGATGATCATCGGCGGAGACTGGAACGCAAGAACGGGAGAAGAGGGAGGGTCGATAAACGAGGATCTAGGGAAAGAAAAAAACAGGCGATCAAAAGACAAGAAAATGAACATGAAAGGAAGAACTCTGCTAAAGTACCTGGAGGAGGGAGACTGGATGATAATCAATGGAAGAGATAAAGAAAGGGAGGAGTGGACATATATTGGGGAGAGAGGAAACTCAGTAGTAGATTATGTGATTGGCAATCAGGAGGCGACAGAAGAAATAATCGACATGAAAGTAGGAAAAAGAACAGAGTCGGGCCACATGCCGTTAGAAATAGTAATAGGGTAGCCGGAATTACAAAAAAAATGAGGAAAAGAAGGAAGAAAAGAAGGAGAAAAGGGAATGGACAAACGAAAGTGTAGAAAAATGCCTGGAGGAATGTAAAGATTGGACCTGCAAGGGAAGGACAGTAGAGACGGAAATCAAAAAGAAGATAAACTCTCATAGGAGAGAAAGCGTGGTACGACAAGGAGTGGAAAGAAAGGAAAAGAGAGATGAGAAGGAAGATGGCAAAGTTTATGGAAGGAAAATGCAGCAGAGAAGCGCTCACAGAGGAAAAAAAAGCATTCAAACAGTGGTGCAAACAAAGAAAGGAAAGACACGAAGAAGAAATGGAGAAAATAAAGAAGATCAAAACAGAACAAGAAGCGTGGAAATAAATAAATATAGAAGTAGAGAGGGTATAGATGAGGATATAAGCGAAGAAGAGTGGAAAGATCACTTTATGGAAATTTTAGAAAGAACAGAGCACAAAGAGGGAAGAAAAACGGAGGGGCATAGAGCGGAAGAGGAAATAATAGAGGAGAGAGAAGATAATATAGAGAAGGAAGAGGTGATCTACCAGCTAAGAAACTTGAAGGAAAAGAAAGCAATGGAGGAAGACGGGCTAGAAAATGAGGTATGGAAGTATGCACCGAAGGAAGTGGGGAAGGCGTTATGGGAGTTGTTAAAGAAAATATGGAATGGGGAGGGGATACCAAAAGATTGGAAAAAAGGAGTAATATGTTCGATATATAAGAAGGGGGACAAGAGAGTAGCGAAGAGTTACAGAGGAGTAACATTAATGAATACAGCGTACAAGATTTATGCAGGAATACTGGACGAACGGCTGAAGGCAGAGATTGAAAACAAACTGGAAGAGAGTCAATTCGGATTCAGAAAGGGAAGAAGAGTGACCGACGCAGTATTTGTGATAAACCATATCATAGACAAACAGTTGAGTAGAGAAAAAGGGAAATTATATGCCTGCTTTGCGGACTTAAGAGCGGCGTTCGACAGGCTAAACAAAGAGAAATTGGAGGAGAAAATGAGGAAAATGAGGGGATTAGCGGAAAACTAACTCGAAGGATTAAAGAGATATACGCAGAAACAAAGAATGTAGTGAGAGTCAAGAACCACAACACAAGAGAATTTTGGACAGTGAGGGGAGTCAGACAAGGGTGCCCGTTGAGCCCGACATTATTCAACATCTACGTGGCAGGACTGGAAGAAGAACTAAGGAAAGGACAAGCTGCGGGTATAGTGGTTAGGAGAAAGAAAGGTATGGTCATTAGCATATGCAGACGATATTGCGCTGATGGCGGATAAAGAAGAGGAGCTAAAAGAAATGTTAAAGAGATTCAAAAATTTTTAAAGGAAGCCGAATTAGAACTGAGCACGGAAAAGACCAAGGTAGTAGTTTTCGAAAAAAGAAGGAACAAAAGAAGACAAAGAAAATGGAAATGGGGAGAGCAAGAATTAGAAGAAGCGGACGAGATAAGATACCTAGGGTACATACTACAGAAAAACAGTAGTGATGAGAAACACATACACGACAGGTAAAAGAGAGCAACAATAACAATGAAGAAAACGTGGAGCGTGGGAGAAAGAATATTCAAACAGGACTACAAGAGGAGAATGAAGATGTTTGGAGCACTGGTAAAGAACGTGGCGCTGTTTGGAGTAGAGGTATGGGGCTGGAACATGGAAGAAAGACTGGATAGAATACAAAGAAGATATGTGAAATGGATATTAGGTTTAGATATGACAACATCAAATTATATATTATTAGAAGAATGCAAGCTAACAGAAATCAAAGAAAAAGCATTAGAAAGAGCAGCAAGTTATAAAGAGAAAGCCCTAGAATCAAAAAAGGAACTAGTAAAGGAGTGTATAAAGGAAAGAGAGAGAAACTGGGGAAATGGCCAAGAAGGGAAAAGAGCAAGAAAGAGAAAGAAGGGACTAGAAGAGGTGAGAAATGGAGGGACGCAGATAGAAGCAAGAGAAGAGCAGAAAAGGATGACAGCAGACCAAATTATAGAAGAAAGAAGAAAGAGGGAAGCAGAAGAGAGGGGGGAAAGGATAAGGAAATCCAAATATAATATACATTATAGAAATATCGCCAAAGAAAAATTACCAAAGTACTTAGAAGGGAGGATAAAGTGGAAGGGCAAAAGAATACTGGCAAGATTCAGATGTGGAAACGAGACCAAAGCAAGGGAGTACTGGAAAGAAGAGGGAGAAAAAAGATGCAGACTATGTAGAAGGAAAGAAGAAGACCTGAGACATGTAATAGAAGAATGTGAAATAACGGGAGGACCAAAGGACATAGGAAAAACACTAAAAGAGACTGGAGAAGGTTTAACAGAACTAAATGCAATAATAAAGAAGAGAATGGCAAACGACAGGAAGGAAGCACAGCAAGGAGGCAAAAGCCCAAAGTTGCAATAATTTTTAGTCATTAGTTGTTAATTTGTAGTTTTTAGTTGTAGTTTTTAGAGATAAAATAATTAAGGGAGTGCAATACAATAGAGTGGATAAGAGGGGAGGTAGACATATAAGAAACGAAATAGATATAAGAGATGTAAAACCGAAAGTTCGTCCAAAGCCGAAAGGCACGAACTAAGCAATAATAAATAAATAATAAATAATACATTCTGAGAAATTGTTACGCGAAAAACTTCAACGTTATGGTCCCAAATTAAACCTATCAGTATCGAACTCCTTTTGGGTAACGGAAAAATATCGACGTATTTCAGCAACTATTAATATTATGTTTTAAACACGATTAAAAATTGAAACATATTTTTTGTAAAGAGTTTATATTTTAACGCAATAAAATTGCAGATCAAGTTTGTGGAGAACCAGCAGGGATCGAATGAAACTTTTAACTTTTATAAATAAACGTGATTTACCGAACTTCTAACTTTTCAATCATTCCTTTCCTGTTCCAAGTTAACTTTGTATGTTAACACTTTAACTCTGTTATAAAAGTTGAGCCATAACCAGTTATTTTGTATTCCGTTAATAAAACTTCTGATGGATCCATATACTTTTTAGCAGATATTTTAGGAGAAAATACGAAGGTTAAAATTATTTGTTCACGTATGATTATTTAAGGAATCGAAAGTAGGATCAATGTATAATAGAAGAGAAAGCAAGTTACCATTTTTGTATAATTGTTTTATTTCGCCAACAACAAGGGCGGAATTGTACAAAGGAAAAAGCAATTAATTACGTATACGCTCTAGAATTTAGCGTTTAATTTTTTTAAGAGTAATACATTTTCCAAGTAACTTTCATTAATGCTCGGACAGCTTTAACTTTTTTTTAAAGCAAAATAAATGTTTCTGAATAATTGAATCTCCTTTCTATCTGCAAGAAAATAGAAGTTTCCTATTTATGCAAAAAATGTATGGAATCAAAGTTTCAGTGAATAAGTTTCACTTCATTTTGAAACAGAGAAAATAGTAAATAAGTAATAAGTAAAAATTATTGTTATTTCACAATTAATTAGAAATTTCAAGTTTCATTCCATCTCTGGAAACTATTGACTCTATTCATAGCTTCCTCAAATTAGTTCTTCCTTGAAATTAATGCTTTTTGAGTTATGGAAAAGTATCGACGTTTGAATAATTACTAATATTTAAACATGATTAAAAATTTAAACACAATTTTTTTTAAGGAAGACATAACGCAATAAAATTACATTAAAATTACATTAGTACACTTATCGCTCTTTCTCAGCTAGTTAATATTTATTTATATTTGTTTATTTTATCTAGTCCTCAACTTTAGGATTTACACGAACTTTCGATTTTACATTCTTACATTTTTTGATTCTTTGATTCTTCGTAAAATCTACATTTCACTTCACGTACAACAATCGAAAAAATATAAAACTTTGAACACACATATACATCTTATAACATCGACAGAACAATAGTTTAGCAATAGGTTGATAGTTTAATAAGGAAGATAATGATAAGTAAGGTTATTAGTTGTAATTATAATGTGAATACGGTTTAAGCACATATCGTAAACAAATAGATTGTAAATGGAAAGACATCCTAAGCCGCAAGGCAGCAGTTAAAAATGAATAAATAACAATATCTTTCTCAGCTAGTTAATAACTTATTAGAACACAATATTCGGTAGATATATAGAACATCGATATACTGCTTTTCTTCCGAGCTTTTCAATCGTAAACGTTAACTCGCCAAAACACGAACAATATCGATTCTATCTCAAATAAATCAATTTTTTCTAAAGTAGAAAGGTATAAGTTATAATTGCGCCAAGATTATTAACAGAAGGCGAACTGGAAATTATGTTTGCATTTTATCGGGCAATTATACGAAATTGGTGAACGCAGATAACAGGTATCAGCTGTAGGCGAATTGGTATATTCGCGTAATTATTAATACTATTTCGATAAAATTATTTCATCGGCCGGTGCCGCGGGTAACTGTAGTCGATTCTCGTTTAACATGTAATTATCATTAAAATAACGGGTGTATTTCGTGGCAAGTCACAAACTGCTGTGAAATAGTGACACTGGAACGTTGTGCATGATTATACCAGCGATGAGTAAGACATTAATATTCATATTTTAATTAAGAATAATAACTGTCTGTAATCAATTAGTTTACCATCGACCGACTTTCGTAGCGGAAAATTAGTTCGATGCATAAAGTAGTAGTTAATTACAATAAAAGACAGGATGTTTAATTGTAATATGCATGCGCGTATGCACAAATTATTCCATCAGAATTCTATTCGTTCTGTCCGAAATTGAGGGGTCCAGCGAAATGCAGACATGTTTGTCATCGTTTTATTAATTTTAGAGGAAAGCAAATTGAAGGAAAAATTATTTTCGTAAGAAAAGCGTTATGAAATTGTAATCGTTTTAAGTGACACTTCAATTAAATGGTAAATGACAACTACTATCAGACATATAATATATAAATATAAATATAGGGAATAACAAAGTATGTGAGGCTCAACTTCGGGGAGTGATTGTACATCTAAAAGCAACGAATGAAATTCGTATAGACATGCGCTTTATCTGTTTTCGTTCATGAGATATGATGAATTTTGTGTGTATGTAACAGCTATTGAAAATGTTGAAATATTAAGGTTCAGAATAGGACAAACTTTCAACAAATTCGGCAAACGCTGGGGACAATTCAGAATGTAACCGAATTCACGACAAGAGACAGAGTTGCCTTCAAATGCAAGCTGATTATTTTGAGTATCTCTTGAGTAAAGGTAATTAAGAGTAATTAATAGATCAAAATTAATTTTATGCAGATTCATATTGTTAAGAATATAATTTAAAAAAGCAGATCCTCGGTAGAAAATTGCTTTACTTACCAAATTACAGAAAGCACTATGTTTTGGGTGTTTTATTATATTTTTTCATATAATGCGAATTCTGTGCAATTTTGCAGTCCGAAATTTTCTATAAATACATAAAAGCACGTGGTCTAGCAACTAGATAAAATAAAATCAAAATAGAAAATTCGTTACGTCGCATAAACGAAGATATATGGAACATGAAATACGTTTATAAGAAATTTTTCTAAATTGATTTTACGTGTACAATCAGCTCCAACAAAATGGGACTCATACGTTCCGGATGTTATATGAAAACTATATAAATATAAATATATAAAGCGTGAAGAAAATATAATATTATTCTCTTCAGTGAGACGTACATATTATTATATTAGGAAATTGTGGAATGAACACTATATTGTGGGAACGGATTAATGATAATTAAAAAAAAAAAACGAAAATTTATGTATATTTGACATGTATCTGTTCTTCACTGAGCCCTTCCATTCTACACGTTAAATAATTTAAAATTGTTGTTCGAATTATGAAATACAATTTTTCATTGGAAATCGAATTGTACGAGACTTCTGTTTTAATTACATCGTATAAAATATTATATACAATGCTCGATAAAAATTCTAGGTAAATATATTTCCTATAATTTCTAAAGTATTTAAATCGTTTAGATTTGCGAAGAGAAAGTAGAATTCTAACGCTTCTTTTTGAACGTTACAAATCTGCGATACGCATTAATCTGACAATTGAAAAATAAAACGAAAGATTCCAATCAGAAGCTCCTCGACAAATTATATATTCATAAAACATGTACGAAGCACAAGAAACTTGGAATAACTGCTTTTAATCTTTAAATGTGCATTCTGCGCGAAGTAAAATGTCCGTGTCATACAGAAATGAGATAAAAGATTCGAACTTTCCAAGCATAACATGTCTGGTGCATCAAAGAAAAAGGAAAATTCTCTACATCTATTAATAATCTCTTTAATAATAAGTCCTATATATTTAACTAACGCGTTCATTGTCTCCCTTAATAATTCCCTTAATAATCGGAGACTCGTAGACTAATCAATAGACTGCTAAAATAGGATTTCATGCAAACTCGTATTTTTATGGATCGGGAAAACTTAAGCAAAAAACACGGATCGTCGATAATGACGTCTTAATGAGGAGACCGTCGTCGTGCTATTTTGCCACACTTAAAACAATTTGCCGAATGTTTGTCTACTGATAAATTGCAAAATATATACATATATTATACGTCCAAAAAGTTTCTTCCGTTTTATATTATTTTATCGAATTACGTATGATCGATTTTGTTGTAAATAAATAAAGATTACAACGTTCGACAGATTAGGTTTCATGTTTGTATAAAGATGCGTTGTTGTAAAAGACGTGTCTGGAAAAGAAAGACACTTTCCGGACAACCTAATATATATATATATATTTATTTATTTATTTACATATAGATAAAACAGAAATTTATTTCATCCATTAAATATGATAAGCAGAACTCTATTTAGAATATTTTATATATTTTTGCATATTAGATACATTTCTGTACTTTGAAATTTTTCACGAGTGCGCATAAAACTGACAAATTTTTCAAAACAAGAACACTGGGACACGAATGAAAAACGTTTCAAGCGTTATCAGCAACGAGAAAATGTGATAAAACAACGGATTACAGGTTGTTACAAAGATTTAGTCATTTTGATGTATGTTTGCTCGAGGCCGTTAAAACTTGTCGGGTATTTTTCACGCATTTCCATTTTGCCGAATTTCTTCAAACTCTGCACTTAGGCTTGTCTTACGTAACATTACTTATGTAGATTCTATCAAAAACGGGGTAAAGTTATTGAATAACTACCGTTTGATCGATTTCCATGACCTTGTAATGCGTTGTCAAGATCACCACCCTAAACAACTTTCTCTCTGTAGATACAGGGCGTTTCACAGCACGACCCACTTTAGGAATGAACAGGGGGCGCAAGTACAATGAAAAAAGTTGATATAAACACGCGTCCTATTTGACCTTGTTTCAAAGTTACGGCTACTTTTGCGTTTCGATAATCCACAACTGCTTACCTTTGTACAAGCTGCTCCAAATAATCACCCTCGGTCTGTATTATCCGACATAGACCTGGAATTTTTGAAAGATCGCAAAATTCTTTGACACGACGACCGCGAGCTTGCGTACAAACCGAGGGCGGTCATTTCGAGCATCCTCTATGAAGGTAAGTTGTCGCGGATTATTGCGACGCGAGAGTGGCTCTAACTTTGAAACGAGGTTAAACAGGACACGCGTTTTTATGAACCTTGTTCATCGTTTTTGTATCCCTTGCCAATTCCTGAAATGGGTTCCACGCATAACGAAACATCCTATATACAAGATGGTCGGTTTTAGATATCGTTTCTATACCAGTATGTTAATAAATTTTATATTACTTTTTATTTATGCATAATTTACTTTTATTTTATTTATTAATGTATGCTTTTATCCCATCAGTATTATATTCATATTTATCTATTTATATATATATATATATACTTATGTTAGTATAGCTTTAGTTCTAGCTTTTTCAGCTGTAGTTTTACTTTAGTTCTAATTAATAGTATTTATTGGTATATGTATTCCGAACTCTGATATGTGTAGAAGAAATGCAGCATATTTGGAATACTATTAGTAGTTTGGAGTACCGAAGTATCTAAAAAAACTATTAACGTCGTCTGATTTGTAACACCGTGAATAATAGAGGCGAATGACCTGTTAACCAGTGACATTTGTTCAGGAATCGTAATGTTTATATTTTCGCCTCGATCTACGGTAAAATCTGTAAAAGAACGTCAATTTTTAAAAGTATTTCATTGTTACAACCATGACAAAACATTAGAGAAAATCGCTGAATTTACTCGTTCGTATCTTAATTCTATGGTTTCGTGTCAATTTTGCGAACATTTCGTACATAACGTGACACTGTATTTTAGGTTCCAATGTCACGTTGCTAATTCGGCATATCGAGGAAAAACCTATCGAAACGGATGCTGTGCGCCTCTTCTCTGCAACGTGAGCTACAGCGAAGGCAAAAGAGCGGAAGAGTGAGTGGGTGCAGTGTTTCACGTGTGAAATGTGGCTACATTTTGAATACGTTGGTTATGACCATGCAAGTTATACACGTGACTACTGCAAGTAAATTTTAACACAGAGTCGACGTTCATCAAACGTGATCGTTCCCTGTGCTGTAATTTTTGTACGCGATTGGACCTGAGAAAAGAGAAAATGCTTTTATTATCTAACCGCTCTTTAATTCTATATAGCGAAGCTAAATTGGAGCAGCGATATTTCAAATTACCCACGCCGTAACAAAATCGTTTACTTTTATGTCAGTTTTCAATTAGACCAACGCTTCAGATACTCTTTGTTTCTCGCTATTACCGAGCGTTTGAAATTATAAAAGTACATTAGCTTCCCTATGATGTTATACAGTTTTATTCGTTCCCATCCTCTGCTGTAATTTTTCATTCATCTTAAACAAACTGGTATTCCAAATATGCCGCATTATCTCTGTATGGATGCGTGTGGCTACTTTACGTTTCCTGGCTTGTCTGTTTGCGTTCTTTCATTTCCAGTTATATACTGTGTAACTTTATGTGGATGTTAATACCAGGAGAGGGAGAATGGGAGGCAAGTGGAAGGTAATAGGACCAAAGAGAGTACTGTGTGCAATATAGATCAGAGGGCGATATGGGTATGGTATGGAGGAACGAGTGTCTATAAGGAATATTGTAAACCGTGTTCATTCTATGATCCCCTGGGGGCTGATATTACAATAAATATCTATCTTTTTATCTGTTATAATTATTGTCGGTGTATCCGTATGTATGTCCAAAATATAATCGCTTTTGCTGGCCACCACCATTTAAATTGCCTAACCCTTAGTAATCCTTTGGGTTTGGAAGTGGCTGGAATTTTTATTATCTTTTTCATTGTTTATACGTCGCTACGAAGATATTAAAAAAAATCCCATTAAAATTCACGAGGAGATAGCACGTCGATAGCTTGACACGGACATATGTATATGACACCAAACATACCTTTGTGTATAACTTGAAAATTGAAACCGACCACTCTGTATATGTATAGGAAAAAGGTTGTTCAGAACGACGACCTTGACATATTTCAAGAACATCGAAATCGACGAGGAGGCAAATATTCGGAAATTTGATCGAAAACGGCAACCTAGGCAACTAGGTCAAATTAGCAGTTCGAATTACTTGTTCGTTACAAGTATTCTTTTCGTTCGAAAATGTTGCACTTGTGAGTTCTGTGCAAGATAAAGTCACTAGACGCACAGTTTCTCGTTCGAAGGCAATTTTCCAGATAGATGGAGAGAAATCCGTGAAAAGAATTTTAACGACGAGGGTGAAACCGAAAGATCTGTAGTGAGAATTCTCCGGACAGTAGCATTCTCGAAAGTAGCATTCGAATTATATGAAATAAATACAGAAAATAGGAAGAGAGCCAATAGTAACAGCTGGAGAAAGGGTAAATGTGGTAACGTATGTCTATGTATGTATATATCGCAAAAAGTAGTGAGCCTTTCCCTGATACATTAGCCGCTGTCCGAGACTCTATAAAATTCGAGATGAATTATATGGATATATATACTCGGTTAATAATAATATTAATAATAACAAAAACAACATTTGTTGATTTATATTTATATATCATATACATAAATACCACGTATAATGTAATGTAAAACTATAGTAAAATTCATTCATATATACATATATAACTATAATTTATATACTTAACAAATTTTGTAAACGAAACCTTATTTCTACCTTTGCCTTATTCTAATTTCATCAATAATTAAATTCAATAATTTCCAAATTTCATTAACTTCATTTAATTCTAATCTACACTTTAATCTCACCCCTACTCAGGTTGCGTACTCGGGTTTGTATGAAATACTTTATCAAATTGTTATTTATATAGTGTATTTATTATAATTGTACTTTATCAAATTTCTATACGATATAAAAAGTTTCTTCCCTGTGCGCGCGTCGCGTCCAAAATAATATTAATATTATTTAATCTTTTCAAGAAGAACCGCGGACGTCGTGATGTCGCGATATCAAGGATCGATGGACGGCATCTGCACGAGTCTCGATTTGCGGGTTGTAAATTGCGTGGAACTGCGAAACGGCTAAGATTAACTCCGGCTCGCGGTTACGAAACCGGAAAACGGCCATTAAGATCGGCGAACGATCCACAGAAACGACCACCGTCGCTGAAAACAGTTAATCGGACGTGATTTATCGTCGCCCGAGCCGAAAAACCATTACACTCGCACAGCTTTCGAGGATTATCGATTGTTGTCTCTTCCAGGCCGAAACGTGACCGACATCATCGCGCCTTCATTTTACGATCTCTCTAGCGAAAATCAACGATCGTTTTCCTCGTCGATAAACACGTCGGAAAAGCGTGGTTTGAACGGGCGTATTACCAGCAAGCGTGAATCATTCGTAAGTAAATTTTTGGCGACTGTTTTCGTTGTTGAACGAGTGTTGACGAAGCGTTTAATAAAATGATGGAACGAGTGCCAGAACAGTTTATGTATTTTGATCCTTTGAATTATTCCTACGCTTTGGACGAATACGTTATATCGTAGAATACGAGTGACAGTTGTTCCGGAAAATATCTTATTTTTGCTTCAACTCGTGAACTGATATTAAATTATACAAATCATGAATATGGAGTGTTTGTATAGTTCGATGAACGTATCGACTTTACTAATTTTTTAACACGAGAGTATATAGGAAAAAGTAACGAGCAACGACGACGTACTAAAAGAAGAATTATTCTAGCGTGTGATTAAAAAGTTGATATAAAAAAGTGAAAGAACAGTGAATATTAAAAGCGAAATAGTAACGACAGAGATAATATAAGTTTGTAAATGAGTTTCCATTTCGCCGAGTTAATAACTAAAATATAGAAGCCATTCACACGGAAGAGAATTATGCAAACATTATATTCTCCATTCGCTTCCTATTTGTATATTAAAAAATAAAATATCCAAGTAAAAATGTTCTCTTTCCACGAGTGACAACGGGGCAACTTAATCGCATAATATTAATCAATATGTGGAAAAATCTTGAAATAAATTCGAAAGACTCGCTTTTATCACTAAGAATTTAATTCAACGTTTGTCTTTTCCGATAACGCATACGTATAATCTTGCTACAGTTTACAGACTAATAACAAACGAATATCGAAAATTACACGGCACTCGTTAACGCATTGATAACGTTCTTTTTAATTAACTGCATTAGTGTATTCTTGCGATTCCAAGCTGCATCTTCTATCCTGCTGCGATGATGCCCTACGCGAGGAAATTATGCCGTCCTATAAATTAGACTTAAGTCAGGTTTGAGTTAGTGAGAAAGACGACAATGATTGGATAAATTTCTATTAAATAAACTTACAGAAGCCAGCTTGCACGGGATCGCAGCGTTCTACCGCGTTTACACGCGAACAACGTTTAACTCATCCGTCATTGCTTCGCAGAAGCGTATCGCCGCAGTGCCGATCTCTCGCAACATTATGATTTTTCATCGATTTTATTATAACGAATATCGTCAAATAAATCTAACATTGAACGCTTGACGTTCGCATTCATATAACAATTATGACTATTATAACCTCATGTACAAAGCCACGCGTGATGGCATAGATTTTAAATTAAAAAGGTATGTTCGAAACAAAATTCTATAAAATCGAATTACGTTATATATACATTAATAGACCATCAGGAGAATCAACAGCCGTCGAGACGCTAGGTGACACATCAAGTAACTTCGATGCATTTTCTTGAAAAACGAAGACGCCTCTAATTGCCTTTGCCACGCGCGATTTAAAATAAAAATTCCCAGCCGAAAGCTTCTTAGAGATGAAAACTCGTAATCTGAGAACTATATCCGTACGCGAACAAACGATCCCCACCAAACAACCCTAATCGAAGCCTGCGTCTCGTTTCCCTGCGCTCAAAATGCAACCAGACAAGGCAACTCGATTTTAACAGCGTATTTCACGCGGAGGGTTGAAGAACCCTCCTCGCCGGGCCGAGTTTACTTTAAGACGGTTTCTCTTAGTCACCGGTCTCGTTTACAAGTAACCTTATTTCGGTGTCGTGTCACGACAGTCACGGCTGCTTAACGCAATTGCCGCGAATCTTTTGAAATTCTCCCTTCAACCTCTCCTTTGCCGCATACACACATGCACCTATACGCACACATTTCTTCTGTCTACCTTGCTCCCTTCTTCGTCCAACCCCCTTTATCTGCCCCCTCCCCTTGCAGTTAGCCTCGTAATTTTCTCTTTCTTCGGCTAACTTCGTCCACTGCACTCCTTTGCGGCCCTGAATACTTCAGGACACGGAGGAGGGCGAGGGAAATACAGTCCCGTGACGTCATCGAGCTTGGGGTCACGCGTTGAAATTCAGGTCGACTCACCCCTTTATCAACCACCCACCACCACGCTCTGTCCTTCTCTCCCTTCCTCCCTCTCTCTCTCTCTCTCGGTTTCTCTCTGTCCGTCCTTTGTATTCGCTCTGTCCATCCCTGCTGCTTCACTCCATCTTTCTCCGTATCCCTCACCCCCACTTTACATGTATACTCGAATGTTTCCCGTAAACGTCAACGAGAGAAGCAAAAAAAAAAAAAAAAAAAAAAAAAAATAGAAAAGAGGAAAAAAGAAACAGAGAAAAGAAAAAGGAGGAACCTATTTGCTGCCTTTCTCGTGCTTTCTGTGGCTCGTTTATCTTGTATGATACGTTATGTAACGTCATCATCGATACGGGCATTTTTCTTCCTTCCTTTTTCCTTCTTCATCTTTCTAATGGATTAATAATAGCGGAATTAATTAGCGAATTGCAGCGTGGGAAGGTAATAATACTTTCGAGATGGGGCTTTCTTTTCCAGAGAGTTCCTTTTTTGAACGTAGTAACCGGCAGTAGAATGGCTTCAGTTTGGTGGAAGTTTGAAGGAGAGAGACGATTAAAAACGTCGATCGAGGGATGAGATGGGTTAATGCGTAACGACAATAAAGGGGAGGTTGCCTTGAATGACGGGTTTGTCAGTTTTGAAACGTATCAAATTGTAGTGTATCTTTGGAGGCTTTTTGGTTTGATAGAAGCTCGAACGAGATAGGTGGGATATAATAGAAAATGCCTATCAAGAGGCGTCGAAAAGGATAGAAGCGCTTTGTTCCCAAAGTGCTCTCTTTAATGACACTCGCTCTTTCCTTAATGTCACGTTTTTGTTTGAGATTGTACAGCGTGAAATATTACTATCGTAATTGCTAGCGGATGGGTTAGTTGTAGGAAGAAGAACATGAAATAAAATTTCAAGTGCATCTACTATATTGTTAAAGTGTAGTATAAAAAAGTTTGAAAGTTTTCCATTACAATTACTAATTTAAAGTAACAGGAAATAAATTTCAAACACAGTTCGTATTCTTTTATCTACATTCAATTTTCAATTAGCTGAAAACGCAACTTATCTCCTATATCATTCGAATCGAAGAGCATTCTACAAATTTTATCGTCGAGCCTTATCGTACTCAGATTCTATAATAAGAATTTTGTTTACGTTAAAATAATTCTCAAATGAAATATTTCATATTTTTATATACTATTTTTCGCTTTGCCATATATATTAAACACTGGATAATAATAAAAGATTTTGAAAAATTAAAAGCAAAACATATTTAATGCATATCTACGTTTACAAATGCTATATTATGGTATTCTTAGGTACATCTGCTTCGTCGTTCTTCCAGCCACCGTCTATTTTCAAAAACGATGCAAATTCTTTCCACCCGAAAAACACGATTGCAACCGAAATACGTTAACATGCTTGCTGTCATATCGAGGTCGAACAAAAATAAACTGCATGACGTGAAAAGTTTACTACGTTTCGTACCTGCATTATATTCCACTCCTATCTATCTACATCTTGATTCCTGACTTGTGTTGTTCCTAGACCTAGAACCTATGATGTTCAGCAGCCAAAAAACTCATTAACATGAAGAACGAAGAAATCTTGTCAACTTTTTACATTAGTAAATCACTCGACACTCCTGTCAATAATAAATCACAGTGATTACAGCGTAAATGTTTTCTTACTTGCTGCTACAATATAATTCACACATAGGCGCGACAAGTTTTTCTAAAAGAATACATTCATTAATGATAAACATCGTTAAATCCACTGTCCACTATTCCCAGTGAAGTTTCCAAATAGAAACGTTTAGAAAATATGAAATCAAAATTATTATATAGTTGGTGCTTAATGCTGAACTTGGCAAACTCTGCCAGGAAAGTACGTTTATTATTTCTGATAGAATCTAAGATATTAAATATCTTTGTAGTATTCAAAACGTACGAAAAAAACTATGACTAAACAATTTCGGCGTTCTACTAAATTATAATACGAAACAATCGGAGAAACTTCGTTATGAATGGTTCTGTTGCAGCAACTAATTGAACAGACGCGAACGAGTCCTACAAGCTTGACAGACTAACTTGTCACTTGCTAGAAAGATGAAATTTATGATAATCATTAAACAAAAACGTACAGTCAATAGTTGTAATGTCCAATTGTCTAGTTGCTTTAAACGATTTATTTTATTGCTATACGTAATAAAACGTTTTCCCTTCCCAAATATTCGTATGACGACAAACTTGTTTTTGAAAAATTCCTACGAAAATTTATTATCCTTATTTATCATACTTACACGGTGATCTTTACATGCTTGATAGATTGATAATCATCTAACGCTATTTCTATTATACGCAAATCAACCATCTATTCCATTTTTCGATCGCCTCGAGCAATTTATTTGAACGCGATATTTCTTTTCACCAAAAAACCCTACGACGATAAACTTATTTTCAAAAATGGAATTCTCACGAAAATCGATTACGTTACTGTACAGTGATCCTCGTATGTTTGGCACATTGATAAACAAACGTTTAACACTAATTTTATTATACGCGAGTCATATCTTCTAATTATTTTAAACAACTTATTTTAATGCAACGCGCGATAAAACGATATCTTCGCGCAATTATTCCTATCGAAGATATCAAACGTGTTTTCGAAAAAGGAATGAAAATTTACAACACAGCGATTGTCACTCGTTTAACGGTTTGACGATCACTCAACGCTATTTTTATTAGACACGAACCACTTTTACATGCATTAAATCGATCACGAACGGCAGAGAAACAGTTTCGCAATCGTTCAGATTGAGAAACTTAATTACGATGGAAATAAACGCATCGCGCGTGCATCGTGGTGTTGTTATCGAGTTACAATGAGTACACGGTCGTTTCGTGTTCGTGGACGATATTTTCGTTTCGAACAGCCAGGCTGTTTTCGAAATAGCAGAACTTCGTTACTATGTCAAGACAATTAGCCTGCGCTTATTATATTGGCTACAAAACGGTTCGAAGGCGTTCTTCCTACACTCGACGCTCTTGTCATTAATCATTAAGCGTCTCGCGCTGATAAGCTTCTCGTACCGACATTGAACGCGCGATTTCGAGCAATGACTTGTTTACAATGTTTAAAACGTTCTGCGATGACGTGGCACGTCACGACACAGCTAGAATTTCGTGTAAGTTGCCTTAGGTCATGTCGTTGAAATTAATCTCACGACTGATGTAATTTCGCGATATTAATACACTGGGAAGATACACAGAGGCGTAGGCAAAGTCTGTGACGTGATTAGTGAGAGGCGTTGGCATCTCTATAAATCGATGTAACGTTGTAGTCCCATAAATAATAGATAGAGATAAATAGATAGATAGATAGATAGATAGATAGATAGATAGAGAGAGAGAGAGAGAGAGAGAAAGAGAGATGCGTTGAAACGCAACATCTGCGTCTTGCGGTGATTGCTAGCTTCCGAGTACACCTGCGCTTCTATGTGTGCCAGCTAAGCAGTAGGAATAAGTAGGTCTAAACGCGTCTTTTCTCACTTTCGAAGATGCGGAGATGTAGTTAAGAATAAAGTTTTATGATCAACAAGAGAGAAGTAGGTAGAAGAAATTCTAGTTTTTCGAGGCATTTTTCTTTCGAAGATCCGAAGTTCGTTTGCATTAACCATTTCGCTACGAAGGTCGTAGGTGGTAGTTAAATATAAAGAAGAAGCGATCTTATATATATAAAAAAAGAAAATATAGAACAAAATTTTTACGAGTCTTTATCTCTACGTTAATAAAATGCAATGTCTGTCTGTCTGTCAGTTTGTTTGTTTGTTACCTTATATGCAACTCGAGAATCGTTAAATTTTATATTTTCATGCGTTTTTCTTTCCCATGTAGGTACATTCCACGCTGTGTTTGGTTAAAATTGGTTTTTCCGGAGCTGAACGGTGAACACAAACGTGCTGCAAGTGCGGTGGAAAAAATTGAAAACACACAGTAAACTTAATGCGCTGCGGAAACTACAAAAGATATCGAAACAATGTATGAAAGATATCTAGCTCTTTAATAATTCTACGAAAATAACCCGTAACACTATACACATATCGTCCCTAGGTAATTTACAATAACACTTTTATGATGAAAAAAATATTGTTCTTTTATCGTCAAATTCGCCGGTGTTTGGCGTGAAAACCTCTAAATCTATATGTAAATAAATTGCACACTTGGGGCGCCTATATATTTTACTTAAAAAATGCCTTTTACATTGTCCATTTACCATTCATAGTTTAGAATCAACTGAGGAGCGAATTTATTTGTGCGTACGCTAATTACAGGCAATTTCTGTCGAGCGAGTACATCAATCTAGACACATTAAATGTTAAAAACAACCATTATCGACTATATCAAACGCGATCCTCAGCTACAAAAACATATAATGCAAATCGTGTTTAATGCAAGTTGACGCGGGCAGAGCCGTATACATAGTCAGTATCGTTATACACGGTATCTCATTTTAATCGATCCACGCAAACATTTTCTAAACTATATATTACTGGAAAAAGTGTTTCAAATAAAACTCACTTTGTTTCGAAAGGGACATACCATGATGGCCAGAAATCTTATCTAGATGAACGTGCCTTCGAGATTTCAACGTGGTCTTTGTTCTTTTTTTATGGAACCATAGATTCTTTATGCACCACTCGATGTATATTTTAATTCTTTATAAAAAAAAAGTATTAAGGTAGTTGGATCAAGAAATGATTACTTTGAAAGATATTTTAACTTTAATCTTGTGCAACTTATCGTATGAAAGATAACGTAGCGCTTTTACGTTTATGTCTTCCTTGTCTTTAGGACACTCAATTTCATGAAATCAATATTGAAATGTCTTTTAAACTAAGTATTGTCAGATACAAGTATCTTATCTACTTGTTTGTAGAGAATAAAAAAGTGCATCGAACGGTGTATAAAAGTCCATGTAAAAAAAATAAAGCTCGCATTGAGATCTCGAGAATTCGCCTTCATCTAGACGAACCTGGTGATTGTTGTAAGACGTCCACCTTGAAATAGAACAAGTTTTCTATGAAACATTTTTTCGAACAACGTATAGTTTAGCAGATATTTGCGTGGGTCGATGAAAATGAGGCATCCTGTATACAGTACTCTCGAACTGTAGATCCCATGGAGCGATTTATAATCGTGTTGCTAAAAATGAATATAAATTATCAGCACGAATTTATCATTTTTCTTCTGTTCCATTTTGGTATATCATATTATATACACGTGCTTAATCGAGGAATTGAAACGATAAACGATGGTAAGCGATAGAAGCGAAGATTTCCAATAGAAACAAAAAATGCACTTCTATTTGATTCATTAAGATTGGCGAAAGTTATTGTTTTTATTATTTTTACTAACTAGTTATGTAGCCAATTTCAAAGATGTCAACTTGAAATGTCGGATACGTAAATTCGTGATCATCGCAACGTGTCTCCGTTGAAACAACATATGTTCCGCTTCAAACACTTGTTTGGCGAAGGAACAGATTGTGAGATAATTGCGTATATGTCATATATCTGTTGCTAATTTTAAGTTTGTCAACAATATTTTCCCATTGTTGGAAGCTCAGAGACCGAGAAATTTGGCTATTGCTTTCTCGATATCTTATCCTACACGAGGTACATATTCGTACGTCTGGTTTTACGTTAAATTCGACGTAGTATAAAACATTCGTCACACGTTGACCTAATTTTCCGTCACTGCGGACCTCGAATACATATGGATAATAAATGAAATTTTATTTCTGCTGCAATTTATCAATTACCCCGGGAATCTTCCATCGGTAGAGTGGTTTTTCGTTGGGCGTCCATCGGAAGCTCGGTTACCATGACTTCATTAATAATTAGCGTCACATGTCCCCCAAATATTCATCTTTCCAATTAGAGTATTTAAATTTTTTGTCATCGAGATAGCAATTTTCTGCCTGCATTTAGTTCGACATCGTCCTATTCAACGCTGAACATTCTCAAAAATGGTTCGGTCAGCAAAATATTTGTTCGCATTGAATATTTAAAATACACACACACACACATACATATATATATACATATACAGAGTGTCACCGAATGGTACAAGTGGAAAGGAGGTGAATCTACATGAACAAGAAGTAGAAAATGTAGAGTGAAGAAAACAAAAAATGTCACCATTTTTTTGTTCGAGGTTTTGTCGTTGAGAAAATTAAGTTTGAAAATTTGTCAGGTATATTCGAATTTGGCTAGTAGTTGTCGACTAGGCAGGAGTAGGCAGTCAGGAGGTTATCCTAAATGCGAAAATAAATGGAAAATCTGGTATAAAATAGTTTCGTTTAAGGTTTCATTTTCGAGAAAATAAGGTATGAACATGTTTGGTTAAGCATTGACCTGGTACACGTCCATGATCAAATTTTTAATTTATTTTCATCGGTAGCGAGGCGTGCTGCGAACAAAAATTTTTATTACTTTTTGCCCTTTTCTTATTTACTACGATTTTATTTACTATTTTTCTACTTTTCTGTATTTCCGACTTATTTTTTCATGTAGATTGATCGATGACATCCTGTATATCTTTGTTCCTGTGATATACGGCATGTACAAAAAATCGTAGTATAACCCGAAACTGCGTAGTTTCTTGTGCAAGAATGGATTAAAAACGTAGAATGCTAACGAGGCTCGTTTTTCAGAAAAATGACCGGGAAATTCCGTTAAGAACACGCGCTGTATTACCAAACAATTGGCATTATTTCGACAAGCATTTTGCATGTTCATCGTTATCTGGCCATTATTTCGAACATTTTCCATTATCATATAAGATCCGCTTTTAAATTATTTCTTTGAAACAATCAGATAGCCATCTTTGTTCGTCTAAGCTTTTATACATCGTTCAATCCAACGCAAACCCTGCATTTTCCTTACTTTTCTCATTCCAACCAAGTGATAAATAATTGTCGAATGGATCGTCTACATTTGAAACGTTATTTCTTCCGTTATTTTTCATGAATTATTTTCAATAACATTATCGTCGATGGCACCTTTCAGCCTTTTCCTTGGTTCATTTTTTAAACGAGAAATCATCAGTCACGAATGTTACCAAACTGTCCAAATGCAAATCATCAACGTAGAAGAATAATTTTGGCGGACTGTTTTTGCTTAGAGTAATCTTTTCCCAAACGCGGATAATATATATATGTTGCTACATTGAAATAGAAACGAGCTTTCGTAACAGCAATTTCCTACGGCACGTGTGTCGTACACCAAGGATTGATACAAAGTTATTCATATATATAAGGAAACATTCTTTATTTCTATTGCATTTTTTATCGCTAACATTATGGTATTATGCATGCGGATGGATGCAGCCAATGAATACCGCAATTTCCTTATTACTACGTAAGCTGCGGACGATAGAGTTGCATTTATTAATATTTAACCCGGCTGTTACAAATGATAAAGCTATTAATTCTGTGTCGTGCAAACTTATGCACAATGTAAACTACAATTACCAGGGATTTTTGTTACGATTAAGCAATCCACTTGACAACTTTATGACCAACATTAATCTTTTCAACGAGTTCTAACTTCCAACGTACTAATAACTTGTCTGGCACATGCAGTTATAAAAATTTGAAAATGATCATAAGTCTATATCTTTAGCGTACATTTCAGGGTAAAAAGATAATAATTGTGTATGACTTTTGCCCGGCAGCGTAAAAGATGGAAAGAACGATGCAATCAAATTATGTAACCGCTGCGTCCGGCAAATTGAAGTCTCGATGCAGATCTATCTAAGATACACATTTTTAAAACTTATATATATGTCGGAGCGGACATTAGAATTAGGGTTAGGGGCGTGAAACGAATCTTCGTTTGGGTTACACGTTGTCGTTATGCAATAGAGAAGACATTGACTAGTGCAAATACGATTATTATAGAGCCGGACAAGTAACCGTGGTAGTTAGGCACTCGAGAAACTTATGACAATGATCCTAGGTTCAATAACGAATCCGCGGTCGACGGGATGATAGATGAACGTACTCACAAAATCTAAGTCGGATGCGTGATATTCACTGGTCGTAAAGGGTTACTCCTTTCATCAGTGAGATCGCGGACGAGAATGCCTTTCCCGTCCCGATGATGCCACAGAGGAAAACTATAATGGGGTGTGTCTAAGGATACGAGATCATCGGATTCGTCGAGAAAAGCCTTCGTTCAGAAAGTAAGGGAAATTGACGTTGCTGCTAATTGGTCAATCTCCATATCGGTGGTTAGAAAAAGATGCTAGCCGCCCTCGAGGGAAAGTTGCTAGTGGGAGACCGCGCTCGTTGAAAAATATGTCTCCCCTATCTTCCCGTAGTTGGGACAAAGACTGTTTGTCTGTTTGAAGGACTTTAGTTAACTAAACCTTAAGATTTATAACGGGCCCTCGGGCTAGCCGAACATGTACTGCGGAGACGCATCGACATCTGGCAATCATCTTACTCGAAGAATAGGGTCTGCGTGTGGCGGGCCACGGGACAGAAACCGTTGGAATGTTTACTGTCGCGTGTCGCCACGAATATTTCCTTTAAGGAGAGCTATAGAATTACTCCATACCTTTGCTAGGCAAAGCGTTCATCCCGTGACCGCGGCTACGTTCGGCGACTGACTGTCGCCTCGAGCCCAAGCTCACTATCACAACTCTCGAACAATTACAATCGGATTGAATAACTACAATTGTTCAGTTACAGACTCCGGTGTTCTTTCATCTCCGACATATATATAAAAAAGAACGTCACGACTAACTTTTAAACGTAAACATTTCAACGTAAGGTTGTATCACAATTTCACAAAAATTATTTGTTAGTTCAAGATATATATATATATAAATCTCTTTTTTCTTCTTTTATCTGATTGTCTAATTATACGATATCGTCGGCAATATCTCAATTACTTGGCAATTAAGAGAATTATTCAATTATTCAAGATTCAACTTCATCCTTTCTTCACGTTGTACTATATAAGATCGTAGAGAAAAATAGCTAGCGGCTGATAAAAAGCGGTACTGTCCTCGGTAAATGTTTATCGATTTTACAAA
Organism: Bombus vancouverensis nearcticus; assembly: GCF_051014615.1. Lineage (NCBI taxonomy): Eukaryota > Metazoa > Arthropoda > Insecta > Hymenoptera > Apidae > Bombus > Bombus vancouverensis. Next base: position 7,366,861 of record NC_134912.1, on the reverse strand, counting down.
AAAAATATTCTTCGTTTAACCAGTTGTTCGAAACGTGCCGAAACACGATCCGATACTCGCCTTGACTAAGTTCACTCGGCAATTCCTTAACAACAATTCCATACAAAACTAAGTTCACATCGTAACTTTTCTAATAAATTGCAATTTCCGCGTTGTACGTGCTTTTTCTTGGATCGTTTTGACCCCGCACGCGTGTCTTTTGCGGCACGCGATAGAAAGTAACGCGAATCCAATTCGTACGTCTTAAAGCAGCTTAGAACAACAATGTAACCATTAATTAAGGAGTAAGACGAGCGACACGGCAGAATAACACGAATACGAGTAACGATAATCAAAACTTTCTGATTAAATATATCTTTATTAAATAATTGATAATATAAATGGTTGGATGAAAAAGTTGCCGCAATTTTTTAATTTTGCATGCTCTGCCATAAAGCCGACGCGGCCCAAGCGGCGGAGTTGCATCGCGCGGGCGAGTTCAATAACGTCGTACAATTGACAGGGACCGACATAAATTTTTAAAAACCACCACTTACGAGACGGGTAAAATGGCCAGAGTTATTTTTAATATCGACTAAATCGCCCAAAAACGATTCAACGTTTCAATGTCAAAACGTTTCAACGTTTCAGCAATCAATTTCTCACAGACGCAGCTAAAGAAATAGAATTTACAGAGATTCGCTTTTCTATGTATCCGATTGAATTTATCTTTTCGTCTCGTGTTATGGCGCGCATGTTCGTGATACACGGGATGTCCCAGTTTTTTTCGGTCAAACGTTGCAAGTATACCCCATAAGTCAAGATAGCAAGAGAAGTCATATACACATATGTCATTGGAATCATTGTTAAAGAGTTATTAATGAAAAAAAAGAAGAAAAAAAAAGAAAAAAGACGATACATGAAATAAGCGGCAACAAACGTGCGCTTTATTACGGTGCAAAGTATGAATAGATCAGGAGTATTTACACATAGCGATAGGTAGAAGATATCGTAATACACTTCTACGACTCCAACTTCGACGAACGGTAAACAAGAACTTCAAAGAGTAATGAATTCAATTTTTTATCGCTGGTAATCTTGTATCGACGAGAATGATGAACATTTGGAAACGGAGTTGTAGTTGAAGTCGTAGAAGTATTGCGATATCTTCTGCCTACTACTGGACATAAACATTCCTGATCTATTCATATTGTGCATCGCGGTAACGCACGTTCCTTATCGCACGTTTAATGAATCGTCCTTTTGTTTGTTTTTGTTATAACTTCTTAACAACGTTTCTAATGACATACGTTTATATGATGTGTGTTCGTTATCTTGACACCTGTTGAACATACTGATAATGTTTGGCCGAGAGAAAGCTCGGAGACACCCCGTATGTACTGATTTTCAGTTGCTTCGCATTCGTCCTTTGCTTTTGCTACAGGCAAACAAATAAGTAGACACGTTTCGATGAGTTCGTCGATCTTTTAATTCTGGAGATGACGAAACACGACTCGCGCTTTGCTACTTGTTCGTGTATTTTTGTCAGAAAACTATACGACAGTGAGAAGTCTCAGCCGCCGTATTCGTCGGACGTAGTCCCCAGCGACTTCTTCCTGTTTCCCAAAATGAAAAGGTCAACGAAATGGGGAATAAGAGGCAGTTAATATCTAAGATATCCAGAAATAGACCTTAAGATAAGATTGCAATATAAATAAGTCAACGTGTTAAAGCTTCATCTTGTACCGTTATGTTTGTTCGCTCCTATAAATGGACCGTTTATTTTGAAAGTATATTTTTTGGAAAAATGAAGAAAACAAGAAACTTTTTATTTATAGACAAATCGCAATTTAAATCGTAGAATATTCGTCTGTTTTAGTCGCGTTGAAATTTCAATAATAAATGGAATTGCATAATCGTTTATTTTGAAACTGGTGCGTAAGTTCATTTCCTGTAATCTGCAGCCTGTTCAAACAGTCGGGACACCAATAATCATAAACAAATAATATTGAAATTAAACAACAGTATTTTGCTTTTCCTGCTTTTATTTACGAATAAAAGTGGATCAAAGCATGAAATATAGAGAAACGATCAAAATTTAATGAATCGCACGATTCGCTGATTTCCACAGTGCTGTGTAAATCCTTCAAAAACATATTGGTCTAGTTAATTCTCAACAAAATTATTTGTATAATGAATTCACAGCTACGTAAGCGCATAGAAGCGTGTACAAACGAAGTAGACCTGGTTAGGATTTTTCGATCGATAGAAATGCGATCACTTCGATGTCGCGAAACAAAGGAAAATGCGCTTACACCACTTCCAAAATGAACAGTCCAAATATTTATATATTTTTAGGAAAGAAAAAGATGTTTAACATAGAGATGCAAGAGCGCGAAACTAAGTAGATATTTGAATCAGTTGGACAGAGATGAGAAAGGATGAGAATAGCGAAAGATATGTAAACTAAAAATGGCATAAGCATGGGAAAAATTTCGTTGAGCAACGAAAATTCTGCCGCGTTAATTCAAACAGGATAATCGTGTCTGGCCAAAACGTGATTTTAGGAAGAACGACTTTTAGATGCATTTTACGAGCAGACATCGATTTCACGTACGTTCAAAATACAAAAGTATTACATATACGTTCGATTTCGATGCACAGATACGGATTTCTTATTTAATACGACTTGATTTAAGCAAAAGATGTGAGTGTACCTTTTTCACTTAACAAGGCAGAATAAGAGTAATCAATTCTTAAAAGATGTCGAATTTAAAAATCCAAAAAATTCTTGGAGCCGAAGGAGTACTGTATGGCTGGTTATTTGTATTTACATGTGAACAGTCTCCAGGGGAAAAGAATAAACTGGAAAATCGGAACGAAAAACGAAAGAACACCGCTTTGCGATGCTGCAAATAAAGACAAAATCGATGGACGAACTGAAAGCTATTTCAAAAAGTGTGTTTTAAAAATATTTTTATGATCGGGAACAACGTTGGCACAAATGTATTATATCCGATGGGGATTACTTTGAAGTAGACAACATCAATGCGGATGAATAAATAAATATTTCTTGAAATAAATAAAAATTCTGCGAACTTTTTCATCTAACCTCGTATGTGACGTGTTCTGATATAAAGGGAGTAATATGCCAAAAAACTGATTCCTACTATTTCACATTTTCTTCTTTTTTTTTATAGACGAAAGAACATTCTTTGTTCTCTCTAATTTCCTAAAAAAATGATTGACTTCACAGTTCACGATCGAAATTACGTATCAATAATGAAAGTAGACAATTACTTACTGCATTATTACTGCAAAATTACGAAACGTATGTTTGAGGGGTGAGAAAATCGATTATTTTTTTCACAGACTAAAACAGCTAAAAACAAAAGCTACCCCCTTTATGGAGTGCGTAACTTTATATGTTAGTCTCGAAAAGTAATTTTCGCACACTAACGTTGTTTCACCAAAACGCGTCACATGTTATAAAATCGTTAACAGTTAAAACGCATAATAATGACTTATACAATAACAGCTTAGGTAATAACCGTTATATAATATAGCGTCACGATCTTCGAATTAATTTAGGGCACACATCACCTAAGATATGCTTTGATCTTCTTTACAAATACAGTTTGTCCGATGATCGTAAAACGAGCTGGTTTTTTTCAAACTAACTTAACTTCTTCTTACGCGGCTAATTAAGAAATTATCGCGCGAGAGGACAATGACGATAAGCCGTAGGCTGACTGGTCTTCATTATAGTCATTGCGCGCAATTTTAGTCTATAGAAATGTTCCTGTGGACGCAGGTCGAACGCAGCGCATTGTTCGAACGTAATTTCAACTATTAGTGCGATGTCGTCCGAATTCAAAGACACTTCCATTAAAGGGCCATTATCCCTTTAACTTTTTGCGCTAATGCGTGATCAACATGCTAAAGGATAAACGTCGCGTCTCGCATGGCTCAAGTGGTGGCCGATGCTGATGAAAATCTTCCAAGTGGACACGAGTCGTATAAAGTGAACAAAGGCAAGCAAATGGACATGCAAAACAAGCATGTAGAATGTGTTTGGTCGTTTAAGCGAACAGAAGAGTCAACACGTAGAATGCTCTACTCCGCAGAGTTAAACGATCGAAGAACTCTCGAAGATTCGAGGGCAAACTATTTTACGAATTCAACCTGTTTTGCAAACTGTGCGCCATTCGACTCGATTCGATATGGGCTCGAGTCAATGTAAAAATACGAGGTGTTAAAGGAAAAAATATTAAAAATCGACTGATATAAATGATGGAATAAAATTGAATAAAAAAAAAGAGCATGTAAAACCTGTTTATAAAACGTTATTAGTTTCCTCGTGAATCTGTCAAATGATTAAAATTATACGAATTACGATATGGAATTAACGAAAAGATTTAGAAGTTGAGAAATCCAAGGAAGGTAACGATAAACGTTTGTCGGAAGGGAACAAGAAGAAAATTAAGAGCAAAGAGAAGATTGGAAATACGTTCTCTCTCGTGGGAAAATGATAAATCTGTATGCAGTAATGAGATCGGTTGAAACGGATACAAGCGATAGGCATCGAAAGTTGTAAGGATCTGTAGATTCTAGGCCGAAATTCGCGAAACTACGATTTTTCAACTTTAACTATTTGTACCTTATAGCAACGTTTACCGATAAATGTACAAAATGTGTTGCTTAAATTTTCATTACACACCCAGATTGCACTTCTTTCGAAATTCTTTTTGCACATCATCCGGTAAAACCAATTCTTCCAGCTTCTCAAAAAATATCGAGTCGTTTGGTCGAATTTCAGAAAAAAAAGACAGAAAATGATAATATCACAGTAGTCGCGGTAACATTTTTCTAAAAGGAGGTATAATTTTAGATAATACACGTTTAAATACCACTGGAAATTATAGTAAATTACCGTTGTTACGACAGCGGCAATTACAGAGTCGAAATTACGATAGAATATAAAATAGGAATAAATGGAAAACAAGTACTGTAAGAGATATCCCACAAGAGATAAAATCAACATACCGTTTCGAACAAGTTTGAAGGTTCGTTAACGATATTCTGAGCGTAATCAATCAAAATTTTAGCTCGACGTTTCCAAATAACCGAAATATATCAAATATATCGAAATATAATCCGCTTTCGTCGATAATGGAACGTAATGAGAGGCGTAAAATAGCATCGACAATTTTTTGAGCATGTTATCAGATTTAACGTTGTACGAAATATCTTTGAAATGTCGATATTATCAAATGCGGGCATCTATTTTGTAATCGTTTAAATGTGGAAAGATCAAAAGCGCTATGTGCGTCATATTGGACAGTTTATTTCACCAGGACACGTTTATATCCCGTCAAATCGCATGAAAATACAATCTGTGTTTTTTTTTTCCATTAAAATTAAGATCATCCCCCATATCCGTGTAATTCGTATATTGAATATGAAACGCATCGAACGTTGCGAAACAATTTTTCATACGTCGAATTCGCAAATTCTATTTTTTTTTCTACCATGGTTTTCCTGTCTATGGTATTCGAGTTCAATAATGTCATACAATACGTGATACAATAGCGAACGATGAATGGCTAAGTTGTTTTTAAGCGCCGTTTCAATCGCTAGTATTACATTATCCTGTAAAATTGCTGTATAAGTTTTTATATCGGAGCTGTTAGACCTCTTCGGTTAAAAAAAGAAAAAAAAAAGATAAAAGGGCAGAGAGAAAAAAAGATTAATTCTGTGTATCGATGGTTTATGATATTTTTGATACGTTCATTTCTCACAATTTTCCTGCGTGAATATGTTTCATTTTTACTCTCTGCGAGATTAACGCGCCGTGAAATATACACGTTATGTATAAATATATCTTTAATAGATGATTGATATTATTTGGCTCGACTCACATGGATCGTTCTAACATATTTTTTTATCTTTCTCGTGCCTTTATCTTATGTAAGATTGCTATAGATTCAGGTTGAATAAAATATAATCGTATGAGAGGAAAAAGAATGAAATTAATCGTTCCATAGCGAGTATTTTCTATTAAACTTGAAGATAGAAAAATATATGTTGTTGTATAAAATATACGATAATATAATATCGTTTCTTAAATTACGATTTGAAGGACGAAAAAGCTTTCACATAAAATTTCATATAAAATTTCCTTACAGAAAATTAGCAGAAATTTGGAAACATATAAATTCAGATATCCTTGTAATTAATTCCTAATTCAGCGATGTGATCCTCGATTCATATCGTTGGATTGTACATCAAGAGTTTGGATTAAATTACTTGGTTTTGGAGCACCTCACTTTACGTGATGAATTCATTTAAAATTAATCACCATTAAGTAACCTAACTGAAATCTAATTCAAACTAACGATGCTAATTAATTCAAGGCATTCCGTTCCACAGTTATATTTCTCAAGTTTCTTATATTCCCGGGCATTTCTATTAGCTTTGCCGATTATGTTTGCTCTTGCCGGTTATGGTTGATAATAATTCAGCTACCAGCAAAAATTACTAATTTCCTGCTGTTCAAGGTTTAGCTTCATAGTTCTGGAAAAAGTAAAAAAAGAAAAAAGCAGTTTTGAGTTTACAACCCTAAACGAAACTTTACGTCTCTCTACATTCTAAAAAATATCGAAAATTTATTTCGAACCTCGAAACGTATCAACTTTAGCTTCTAATTAATTTTGCTACTTTGTTGTATCTTCTGCGCTAATTATGACATTGTCATATTCATCAGACTGTAAAAGACCTACTAAAAATGTGTCGAAAAAAATTGCTTGAAAGAAATTGGATTCTTCTATTTATGGCAACAACTATTTGTAACTAATACGAATCCTAAGACGAACATATTCGTCAGTCTGCGAAAAAACTTACTATGTGTGTTAGAGCGTCGTAATTCGTCAGAAACGAAGATATAAAGAAAACGTTAATAATTGCCATAGTCGAAGAAGAAATTACAAGACACACCGAAGCTCATCTAAATAGGACGAACAACCACACAAACGTACTAAACGCTAAAAATTGCTACACAAACTTACCACGAAGATTCACGAGAAAACAACTCTCCGGTTTACTCGTATTCGCGCACTAACACGCATTACATTACACGTAAACGCATACAACAGCCATAAAACATTCCAGTGATTGCCGATATAATCGCATCGGAATCCACGCAATTCTTTTTAACCCTTAGAATAAATTTGTAATTAATTGTACTTGAAAATTAGGAACATTTCGCAGAGGAGATAAGAAGATAAAAAGATACGCGTGAAAGGAAATTGCTTGAAAGAAATTGAACTATTGACCTGTTCTCTTTAGCTAATCGCAGGTAATACCAATTGTAAGACGAGTGTACTCGTCAGTCTAAAAAGCACTGTTAAAAGCGTTAAAAAAGCTGCTTGAAAGAAATTGGACTCTTATCTTTATCGCGATAATTATAATACCGCATTAATTCATTGTATTACGAGAAGGAAACATTACGCTTGCGTTCGTCTTTTGAATTTGATATACCCTGTGTGTCGTGTAAACGAATCCACTATGCGCAATTATCATATCACGACCGGCATGTGCATCAAGTATACGCTGTCAAAGCGTCGCGTTTCAGATTATATTTTCACAATTGATCGCGTGTCTGTGAATTTTCTCCGCATACTTGACGTGACAGATTTATTTATGGAACACAACGTGTGTTCAAATGCGAATTTTTAACGATGAAAACGTAAGTACGTAACATTCTCGACAACTTCCTACGAGGAATTACGTGCGTATATATTTTTCGTGTATGCTTTGTGGGCTTTCTTCCGCAACTTTCTCAATCTCCAGACAAAGCAAAAAGGTTTTGCTTTGAGAAATAAGCTTTCATTGCAACAACGGATAGCTCTTTGACATCGTGGTTAAATCTAACGGATTTAATTTTGAAAGGATATAATAACGAAACTGGAAAATTCGTTTCTCGATTTAATGCATGATTCGTAACCCGTTTATTAAAAAGTAAAATTGCTAAAATAAAGCGTTTCACTACCTTTTTGTCAATGAGAGAAATCGTACAATCTTAACGAAAGATTCCTTTTACACAAATAATTTCATCAGATATATTCTTTAGCTATCACGAAGCAGCACTTTGAGCGTCGTATTAATCGATAAAATAAATCAGTGTCTTTTTGGAAATTTTAATAAAGAGTTCTCTGAATAAATATATTATGTATTAATACGGAATTTAATAAATCAAAATGTTTCGATTCTTTTTATGCTCGTAATGTTCGACGTTCACTGAAGTTCTTCACACGCTTCTTTTCCTAATTATCCATAAACTTCTAAATATTTTTTAGAGTACTGTGAAATTCGCTACAATGTCCGCGTGACAAAGTAACCACCATATTACCAGTCAGTATATTTGATACCATCGTATAATACTCAAATTTGTCCAAATGTTCGCTATATATATCTTTAAACTTTACTTCGCAACTTGGGAATTTTTGTCGTCTTTCGAATAGCGATTGCCACTTTATTTTGACAGAGAATTTTTGCTCAACACGAATCTATTGAGAATGTTACTCATCGTTCCTAACTATAGCGTGTTTACAAGAGAAACACGCAGGCGACACAGCGCCAGACCAGACACGTAGTCGATGGGACATAAACTTTTCAGCGGTGTATTTTCGTCAACAGGGGAATTCGCGCGCGCTGACACGTCTCGTTGAAAATTCTTTCGCCAGATAGAATACGCACGCATGCGGGACTTCGGGTGAAATATGCGAGAAACGCGACGATAAGCCGCGATTTCTCCCTACCGACGTTCTTCCGTTTACCTTCAAACAATGTGTCAAATGTGGCGTTGATTAGTGCAACAGTAATTGCAACTTCGAGGCCTGGAGAATTCGAATTTCTCGAATTCCTGATTTCGTCGATCCGCGCTGTGATAAAACGCCAGGCTATTTTAATCCATTGATAGGAAAAACACCAAAGTTTTCTCTCTTTGCCATGCTTTCTTGAGAGAACGTACTATTTCCGTATCGTAGAAACAATCGCTAGAGAATAATTTGTCCTCGTTAAAAAGAAAAATTAAAAACTTGCTAACAGCTATGCCTGTTAATGAAAGTAACACTTGTCGATCAGTCGATGCGTTTCTAGTATCGCTGTTCATCTTCGTAATATTACGAAGAAAGTAACCAAACATGGAAAACATGGAATAGCCAAACTAATTGCCTAGTACGTAAAATGGAACAGTGCTATTTTTAAAAATCCGACAAATTAATATCTCTCGAACGGTTATAATCTCACTGAGTCGCTTTGGTACCGCAAACATTGTGGTTCATCAGTCGAGCGAACGTTAATGTCGTGACAGGATCGTTTTACTTTACCGCTGTTCGAAAACTTTCCACGGTGTGCAAATTTGACGTGTTTTTGTTATCATTTCACCATACTTATTTGCGCTTTTCGTTGTTGTCGACATACTTGCCCGTGATATTTACCAGTATTTACGAGCTGATTATTGTGTTTTTAACTTTGTAAAATACCAAATGCGGACACCCAGTAGTGGTCCAATTATAGAATATTCCATATTTGGATTACTTCTTTTTATAGGTTGTTTTATTTATAAGATAGCGGGATATCCTATTTCAGCGTGAGAAAAGATTGACAAGAAAAAAAACCATGGAACGAAAAAGAAATGGTTCGAGAAAAGAAAAAAGGGATACCTGAAGGTAACAAATCGTTTTCAAGACCCGAGAACCACCTTATTTCGACTTTGTGAAAAAAGAGACCTATTTTTTAACGTAGTTCTTTCGAGATGTGATTTTATTCTCAAAGAAGAATAAAATAAAAAGAATACGATTCTTTTTGCTTATTATCTATGAAAATATCTAACGTTGGTATTTCATGTTAGCTACAACTTCAGTCTTCTCAATGTTAGTTAAATATTGAAAATTGTTCATTACGTGAGAAGCATAAAAGTGGTCTTAAACTCGGTATAAATGTATCATTGAATATCCATAGAAGTCTTTTTTCGATGTAATCGATTTTCTAAGAATGACATTCGAAGAACAAACTGATATTCCATGTTTGGTTACTTTCCTTTATACAACTGAATTTTTATTTCATTAATCAAAAGCAATATACAGATAATGAGGTGAAAAATGCAAAAATTAACCATACGATAAGGGTAAAGGTTAGATCGTTTATTTCTAGGAAGTTAATTTAAACAACTAAGTCATTAAAGAACGATCACGCCCAATTATTGACAATTATCTTAAATGGTTGTTTTAAGTTTTCGGTATTGCTCCAAAGCCAACACCGTTGTTTATCAGTTGCTTCGTAGAACGTTCACAGCTGAAGAAATATCTATAGCGTAAGAAAGTTTCGCGAATAAAGACGCGAAGGTGAACGAAGTAGTTATGCAAATACCTCGATGGACTATGAATATATTTGGTAACAATCGTGACGATAACCGTCGAAGTTTGAAGCATGTTTTCCATTGAAAAATGGTTCTAGGCCTGATAATGAAGTACGGTGTATCGTATCATACAGATGCCTCTAACATAGAATATTTACAAAATTTAATAAATTTGAAACACTCGATATTTTACCAATGTACATATTAAGTAATTTGATATTTGTATTCTATTAATACGTAATATTAATACTTATAAATATTTGACGATAATTAGCGTACTATCTTCGTACAATGTGCTACCTGAATCGCTTACTAATAATATCGTATTTTTATTATTCGGAAAATATTGTCTCTTTCGTGATCTATATAGAATATTATATAAGTCAGACGTTCGATAGAAATAATTTTATCGAATTAAATACAAAATATTTCCAGTACCCTTGACATTTAATTTACTTTCTACAGTCCCCCTTTCGAGTCAATAGGACGGTTAGTAAGACAGATTGGAGTACTAATCAAATAAGTAATCGGTAGGAGAATCGAGGAAGTTTCGAGGCACATTTAGCGATCGATGCACACAGATAAAATATTTTACTTTAACAACGAACGATTTGTCGAAAGCATATTCGATATCAAACTATGTAATCCGTTTACGCGGCAAATTACGTAAATGTTGCTCGTACGTTACTCTCGGAAAACCGCGAAGAACTTTCCAACACTCGTCAAAGAAAGTCTGTATTTAGTTTGTGGAATGTCTGCTAGTTACTTAGACTCGAAGCATGCGACAAATGTTTGAAAGTGTACGAGACTTGTTTATTTTCTTGTTTTTGCCAAGCATAGTTGGTGACGGAGTTCGGGCGAGCCTCGTGAGAAACACATTCCACGAGATTGTTTTCGTCGTGCACGCGCCACGATGCATGCTCGAATGTTTTCGCCAAAAAGTTAGGAAAAAGTCGATCTCAAAATTTGTTGGTGTGCAACATTTTTTTAAGCTGTCGAATCTTTGCCGTCGAAGTAGCTTACGGGTTGGTTAAACATACGAGCAACAACGCAGTAATTTCTTATCTCAACTACTGTCCGAAACATCGTTCGCTTATTAACGATCTTTCCATATTTCGAAGAAATTGTGTAAATAAACTAGTTGGCATTGCAGTTGTGCTTGCGTAAAAAAGAAAAAAATTGACTCTGAAATCTTCTGAGTTGAGCTTTGTAGATACCTCAGCTTGTGAAGCTCGTATCAAATTCCTACTTCTTCTTTTGATCGTTTCTCGTTAAAACTGGGAGTAAACTGATGACACAGAAACAATTATGCAGCACAATATAAGAACGTAACTGGACTAAGAGAATTATTATTATGTCAAGCTTTCAAGCGCACAGTATTTTACATAAAATCATACTTGGAACAGGGATGGTTGAACTACAAAGAGAACATTTTCAAAATGAAACTTGGTTTCATAGAACGGCGAAAATGATCTTGCGATGAAAATTAATTAACAAATCGTTACTTGAGAAATTTTCTCAAAATATACAGGGTGAATCGGTAGAAACTATCACCTGAAATAACTCGTTATCAATTGACGTTATCAAACAAATGTTCCAGATGGAATTTATTGTACTTAAGCAGCCTTGTACTCGGACGAGTACATTTCAGTTTCCTAATACCTCGCGTCTTTTTAGATATCAAGGTGGCTTTGATTTTTTTAATGATCGCCATATGTCTTCTATAACATCAGTCGATTCAACTGGGAATTCTCTACAAACGAGCATCAACTTAGTTTAGCAGATATTTTAACTTTAATATGTCAAAGTAACTGAATGATGGATAAGGAAAGTACGTGTCGAAAAAATGATTTTTCAATATAAATAGCATGATATTTTCTCGCAGAGAATGTCCAAGTTGATCGAGTAATGTTATAAAAGATATACGATGACCGTTAAAGAACTCAAAGCCACTTTGATATCTGAAAGAATACAAGCTATTTTAAGAAATCAAAACGTACTCATCCGCCCAATCACCTTAAATACAATAAATTCCACTTCAAACGTTTCCTTTCTTTATGTCGTCAATAGATAACGAATTATTTCAGCTGACTATTTTTACTGTCACATCCTGTATATTTTCCTATTAAGTACTTGCACCGTTTACTTATTCCGCATTCAAAGTAACAAACTATCTCGATTCTATGTGACGCGTATACACAAACAATATTTTTCTTCGAACGAAGAAGACAGATTCTTCGAACGAAGAAGACAGATTCTGGCTCGATAGTAGGAACAGAGACGCGGTTCGCTACACGGGATTGGATTAAATACTCTGCAAGATATAAATGTGGAAAAATAAAAGACAGCTGTGAGTAAAGCTGTGCGTTCTCGCATCGTTACTATGCTCGGCTAGAACACAGAACGGGTCTGTCACCTCGATTTACAGTTGCACTCTGTTCTCTCGGGTGCCTTGCCAGCTGTCGTTCGTGCTGGTTTAAAACAGAGAAGTACACAGTGGTCACGGATCTCAATGCATTGGCGTCGATCCATCGAAAAATTAACGCAACGTCTCGGCGCGTTGACGGACAAGTGACGCGAAACGTTCATCGCGACATTTATTCGCCGTAGAAATATTCGGTGGACAGGGCTCGTAGACGCAGCTGTGCGGCTTACGACGGTGTAGACGTTTCACGGTTATTCGAACGCCTAATTACATAACGGCCACGGCATAATGACAGGTCGACGAAACGTAAATTCCATCGCGACAGAGCTGTCATTGTCGTCATGCTGCTCGTGAGTGATTTAATTGCTCGAGCATTCCGGATGATGTTGCACGTTGACGGTTAGTTATATTACCGTCGATCATTCGGCGCTTAAACGAATTTCATGTAAATAGAGAAGCCGCAAGCCCGATCGTATACACCGTGGACCTAAATTAATGGGAATATCGTTAGAAGTTTCGTTTTCGAGAAAAATTGCGCTGAAAACTTGACAAGTACGCGCGTATTTCAGCCAATTCTCCGTTAGATAGCATTGGACTATTATCTGGCGGTTATCGTACGCGTGAGAATAAGTCGAACGCGTGGAACACAATGTCTTCGCTTGTATCGGGCTGATTCTTAACCAAACGTGTTTAAACATGATTTTAACGAAAATTTTGTTTTGTATTGCCGACGAACAACGTACTACAGATTGTTCGCTCTTATCTGATCGAGAATTAGTCGAGTACACGTAAACTCGACGAATTTCCAAGCTAGATTTTCTAAAAAATGAATCCTCCAACGCGATTTTCTTACTCTACCACTAGAAACAGTACTCTTACCACTACTGATAGAATACTTTAGCGCTAGAAATGTAGGCCCGCGGTATATGTATATGCGCCCTTTCACCTAGCTTTCAATTGTTCGAAGCTGGCGCCCATGAATCGATTGCTAAGTAGACTGTAGCATCCAGAATGTAGATGCGATACGAATGTGAACGTAACAGGGACAGGATCACGGTGAAAGAACATTTACGATGGTGGAACGACGAGGAATGTCGGCATGGGAGAAAGGATGGATAGATAAGGAGATTCTCTAGCGAAGAAGTCGGTTAAATGAAAACATTGACCAAGAAGGGGGCGCTTCGTTGGCTCTGAGTCGTACGAGACAATAAAAGGAGAAAACGTAATAAGAAATACGGGTCAATAGGAGTAAGACCGTGACTGTTTCTTTTAAGGTTCAGTCGCCTGACGTATCGTTGTTTAGAGATGGTCAAATAATCTTCTTCTTCGAACGAATCTACAGTGGTTCACGAAAGTATTCGAACAATCTTGGAAACTTTTATCGATATATTATACGAAACATTTTGAAATGTGTGACAAAATAATAGTGTAGTAAAGTAATTTGTGATCAAAAATACGTATATGAAAGTTACAATATATTTCTTGTGAAGTATTGACTTCGCAAAAATCATCGAAGTATTTGTTGTACGTTCGATTATTCGCTATAATATTAATAAGCCGCAATACGTAGTGAGACTGCGGAATTTCCATTTAGAAAATCGCTGATCTAGAATCGAGAGTTTTTCCACCTAAAAGTCGGGCGCCTTTAACTATTTTTTAGATTCTGACAGCAACTACAGAGACTGTAATCGCAATCAAGAAATAAACAAAACAAAATATATATAGTTGTACAAAATAGGAACTATATTTACGATCTTTTATCCACCGTAAATGAAAAAATAGAAAAGTGAAGTATTAACTATTCGACAAAGAAAACAATGAAACTGATCGTTTACTATGTTGTCAATCGTTAAAATGTTTCCCAAATTAAACTTTAATTTAACTTACAATTGAAATAAACTCGATAAAGAATATTTAAATCAGTCATCTTGATTACTTTGACGATTATTAACGATCTAGCAAAAATAAATCTCGAAGTAAAATTAAAACGTAAGTCTTCTTACAAACGAATTTGGGGCATACAGTAACGCAACTAAAATATATAAACGTAAACGTAATTGAAATCTATTTGACAATGCAATAATTTAATTAAGATGCGAATCTTTGATAAAGTCAACGCGAGATCAAACTATGAATATCGTTTATGTAGTTTCAGTCTTCTTGTACTTGCTAATGGCCATTAAAACATCTTCCTTGGTAATGAGAAATTTGTGAAAGTCAGTGCAAGTACAATTTCAAAGACTTTGAAATTGTAATTTATCTTTATTAGCGATGAAATTGTACATAATCCTAAGGAATTTCGTTCTATCGTTCATTGTCTTTTAATTAAAGAGAAGATTCTTCCGACATTGGCAGTGTGGGCGGGTATGCTGAAGAAATATTGCGTTATTTTCATTACTCGGTGTATCCATTCGGTTTTCGGTAATTAATTAAGCACACGCATTGCAGAGTTTTAACAAATTTTATCCACGATCTATTTGTATTTAATTGTTTACTCTCTTGTATTCGCTCAAAATTGCATTTGACAAAATGTCGCCGAAATCATCCATTCGTGGAACGATTTGTTTCATTTATCGCAATATTTTGTCCAAGCAAAAGTGAAGAATTTCAAGAATTGAAGAGTATGTTTATAGGTATAATAGTATATTTAAGTCTACTATAACAACGAATCGAACGAATAATTCACGCTGTATACTAATTTCACAGTGAGTGTATCATAATATCAATAAATATCTCGTAACTCCTATATACATCCTTCGATGGATTGCTTTAAAATTTAGCTATTATAATCACGCTAATCGTATCTCGTTACGGTGCTAACGAAGTTCCGCAAGGTTTAGTATCACGCACACGATAAATTTATAAAAGAAATTCCATGATAAGTGTCCGTACACATTCCTAAGCTACCGTATGCTCGTCAAATTTGACATTCGACAGACGTTTAACGTCATCACAATTCCATTCACCTATGAGAGTGGAACGAACGAACGAACGAAACGTAACAAAGTAAGGAGGAAATCTGAACGGTGACGAAACTTTTCTGCGATAAATCGAAGAATCACGGTGCGCATCGTGCAACGACGATTGCGAAATCCGTAGCCCGGATATTTTCGTCGGTTGTTTGAATTCTGACAAAAAAGGATAACTGGAGGGGATATAGGTGTTTCCGTGAATCGGGTCAGAAACGAAGAAACTTCGAAGTGGTTTCTCCCGCGACAAATTCTGAACTTTATGGAACCGAGATTTGTTGACTCGCACTATTTAAAGAATAAGTGGAACGACGAGCGCATCGAGCCGAGTAACTCGCAGTCGCTTCTTCTGCTTTCCACCGGTTTGCCGGCATTCGCGCTCTATATAAAACCAACTTTTACGCGCTCTCTATGTCCTTTATGCTCGTCGATTCTGTTCGTAGAGGCTTGCCCCGGAGCAGAAAGAACCGTCGGCTATTAGAATAATTTTTATCGATCGTGTGACTTCAACCTTCCAATCTATTGAGCCATTTGGACGGCAAACTGAAAGTTTCTTTTTAAATTCAATAGCTGAAAAATGGCTACCTTTATTGGACTTCCGACAGTTTCATAAATGCGACTGCTGATGACTCTTGCGTGTGATTCGCGATTTAAAATGATTCGAAAATGAAATATGAGAATGCGCAAAGTATTTGGAATATCGAGAAAGAAATACATGGGTAATTTAAATTTCTGTTGCGGATTTTTTATGGAAAGGACAGTTCGCTCGTAATCGAGTCTAACGCGTGAAACGATCTAAAGCCAATCCAAGGCGGAGGTACGTACTACATTGAATGTTGCTTCGGATCGCTGACTTTCAACTGATTATATCAGATAATTACAATGTTTAGTCAACTAGAGATGGAATGTTGTTTTTAACGGGAAATCAATCTTCGAAACATTCCATCGACAGAAGAATTTGTTGAATGAGACCTTGAATTTTCGATCACTTATTTGATATTCAGTTTATTGATCGAATTGTTTAGATCGTTGGCCGATATTTCCTCGAAGGATATTTCTTGCTAAAAATAGGAACGTATCTACTTGGTCGATTGCAATTAAAACTAGAAGCCTGAACGTTCCTTAACCGATTGAAAAACATCATTTCATTAGCATATCATTTCAAGTAACTTCAAACCTATTATTGGACAATCTTGATCTTCAAATAAAAAGTTGCTGTTTCTTAAAAATACTTTGAAACAAATAAAAAATACAGTATACCGTACTACAATATTCCAATTTTAAACAAATAGAAACGATAAATCCTTAAATACCAGTACGTTTTTAATCTCGGAAACCTTTTGAACGATTTCATGAAAATTGAATTTTTTAATGGAATTACTGAAAACCGAGACCGAACGGAAAAATTCAGTTTTGCTTCTGGCAATGCGGCCCGTTTGAAGCGAAAATCGATTGGTGTTTTGTCAATCGCGACGCGTCGCATCGTGTCGATTCGAATAGGGCGAACGTGGGCCGATTGAAATTCCACGGCGGCGCGTTCCAAGTTTCTCGAGCATTTCGAAAGCGGACGCGCGATTAATATATACCCGTTGTCCCTGGTTGATCGTAGCATGAATTTAACGAAGGTGCTAGCAAAACCGTATTGACAAGTGAGTCACGTTACCCCGAGATAAATATTCGAAAACTCGTTTGCTGTTACGATGCGATATGATATACATGAATCAATTGATACCGTGGCGCGCCTTTGTGCCACTGCATTCAAAGCTACCTGCGTTCATCGGTCATTCCACGGTCAAACAGTCTAATTACTCGGCCTTGTTAATTAATGTTTGACAGCCAACAATTATTGAATCGATCGGAAAATAACGTCGAATCTTTTACCGGCGAAGCTGTTCTGTTCCTTTCCAACCCACTTTAATTTCTAATCAACATATTACGCGTACGATACCAGTTGTGATATTAAGTATCAAACGCGAGAGTACAAAAACATATTTGACGCAAACTTAATTCATTACGAAAAGTAAAATTAATAATTCGTAATGAAGAACAATGGATGATATCGATGAATTATTATATTTCCTGAGAGAAATATATAACGTTACAAAATTATTTGTAAGGAAAGATTATAGATATTTTGTGCTGTTAACCGATGTCCAAGAATTAATTGACACTTTTAATAAGTGCGGTTTCAAATACCAGTACTAGAAGTGTAGAGCACTAGAAAGCACCAGAATCGTTGACCAGAGAAATTTGATGATTATTTTAGATTAATCTTTATTTACGGCGTTGCTTTACAACTACGATTACATCGCCGATGATTGATCATGAAATCAATCGTAGTAAATTGTTTCCCGTTAATAATCGATTTCTGGTAATTCATGAATGGTTATCATTTTATGAGCGAGAGATTTATAGCCTTTGTGTATGGCTTTATGAGCTGCGAAAACAGGAACATCTGTTTCTTGTGTCAATATCCTCATTAACCTCGTGCTTCTATGTATCGCGACAGGGATTTCTGGCAATCTGTCTTCTATTAAAATTACGTCTATCGATTTTCCAAACTGTCAATAACATTGACTAATATTCCACATGTGTAACCGAGAGTCTTATATTTCTGAATATTTATTTGACAGAAATAATGATTAATGGATAATTTATTAACACATTTGCCACCGTGACGTGATTGTAATAATTTTATCCCGATATTTTAATCCATCAAATGTTTCAACCTTTTACATTCCTTTCGTAAATACGTAAATAATAATTGTATCGATGCGTAAGCAATAGCTATAGTATATATGAATATAAATCATTTTGTGACAAAGTGCGTTTTTAATTTCTTTGCTAAATCGTACACACGAAATTTTGCAAGTGTTATATAGACTTTCGTAACCGGCTGTAAATATCATACCACGTGTTCTCCTTGTGACTTCGATCCTCTGCATAGAACATCGGAAAAATATTCAATTATGCAATGGATATCTGGCTGCAAGTCCGTGTAGAGACACGATGATTAGGCGTGTGCGATATAGAAGAAATATTAAGCGAAAGCTTGGTGCTTTGCTTAACACTCTGACTGACTGCCACGTTGGTCATATATGACCGGTCACGGTTTCTCCTGTGACGCCACAGTGGCCATTGGTGACCGGAGCGCTTGAACTTCTTACAATTGTAAAAATAGTATGAAAATTAACAGTTAGGGCATTTTGAATATAACCGATAAATAGAAGATACTTTGAAACAAAAAGTGCCCCATTGAACAATTAAACATTTTTATCAGAACATCAATAAAAAAATGAGAACAAATCTTGCATCTAACGGTGCACTGTGTTTGCATCCATATCTTTGAGGGGTAATCTACGAATATTATTATAAACACAGCTTAGAAAATAATCGTAAATGCTGCTTTAATCATATATATAATCATATATATAATTGAAATTAGAAGTGTGCGAATAACGAATGCGAATGGATTGTTGAAATAAACGAAGCCTTGTTATAATATGTCGCTATCAACTGTTGCCAAGGCGCCACGGTGGTCGCCCGTGATCACCAATAAGATACACGGTCCATTGGGGAAGAATATTGTCTTACATCATCAATTTATTATTACTTTGCCATTATATGCTTTGAATAATAAAAATACTCCCGTGGCGTCCTGAGCGAAACATGTGATTTCGGCGTGGCGGTCAAAGTGTTAAGTCGTGAACTGGTCAAGCAAAGTGGATAGGACGATAAAGAGCAAGAATAGGACAAGAAAAGTATCCAATGCGCAGTTTATAGATAGCGATAAATTAGTTTAGAGCAGTTTAGACTATTGGGATGTAATAAGTAGGTTTGAATTGATAAGTCTACAAATAAGCATAAAAGAATGTTGGCAATAAAAGTACCAAGCAACATCGAGCGATATCAAAGTAACGTCAAAGTAGGAGTGTAAGGTCAGGAAGGTACGATATGGAATGGAAGGCTGTGCGATTTAGTATATTCCGTAAATCAAGCTCTATTCTGCGACCCCTAAGGATTATTAGAAGGTTATTAGAAGATATTAATAAATAAGAATATAGATACTGATATTATCGAACATTCTAAAAAAACTCTGTTATCGGTAGAATAAGCCAGCATCCAATAAACAGGTGCATAAAATATTTAATGAAACCTTCTACCGGTTTCCATTAGAGCAAAAAACCACCAACAGCCAAACCATATCGCGTAAGACTTGAGAAATAAAAGCAACACTACGCTCTAACAGCCAACTACTAATAAAAACTTGAAAAATAAACGCCTCGTAAAAACAATGATAAGAAAAGAATGATATAACTTCTGACAGAAGCGCAACATCTTCGTACATAAATCCAGTAGAAACGTACACGAAGTAAGCCCGGCTATGACTTTCATAGAAAAGAACAGACACAAATAACTAGACTGGGGATAAGGTCAGTCTTAACATTACACCTTCGCACTTTATCGAAGAACAGAATCCTAAAGCCCGTAAGTATTGCAACGTCAACAACACCATGGAATATTTACTTTGCTACAGAATCAAATTCGGCGAAACAAGACGCGACACAAAGATACGATATACAGGTGGCTGATTTTCATTGTCAATAACTTTTAGATAAGATAGAACAGCCGGCAATCATCAGTTTTCGATACAAGAGATTCATTAATACTTGGACATTATGTATGGAATATAATATCAGAATGACATTGACAAAGAGCCTAGGAAGTCGAGCCTTTAATCGAAGAATGCTCTTCGTTACATTCTCGCACGTTTCGCAAGTTATGTTCGTTATCGATTCTCCGATACCATCCTTTAGCTGCTCGATTACGTTTGGTTCATTGACATACACTTTACTTTTAAGAAAACCCCATAAGAGGAAGAAGCGTAGTACAGTTAAATCAGTTAGATTAGATGATAGGACGATACCAGATGATAAAAAAGCTAACGTAACTTGCGCGACATCACCGTCATCGAAATTATTTTGATAAGAATACTCGAATTACTTTGACAAAATGTTTCGATAATTTTCTCTTTTTTTTTCTTGAACTGCGCAGCGCTCCATGATTTTGCCACGTATCCATAAAACAATTGCTAAAGCGGAAAAGTGATACATCGTGCCAGAATGTCAATTTTGAAATTAGTCAATTGTACATATGTACATTCAGCCTGCACGATCGCTTCTAATTAATAGAACACAGTGTAAAAAATTGCAAGTTTGCTAGAAGAAATAGATCATTCACGATGCCTATAGAAGTATACAAAACTGTACTAATTCGCTAATTAATAACTAACTAATTATTTACTGCACTGACTAATTATTAATAGCATTAACTATTAAGCATGGAAATAGTATTTAGATACCTGTATACAATGCTGTGAATAATTATAGACTCAAACACAATTTCTGCATTATATCTTTAATATTTCCAAGAAACCAGTGATCGTAGCTTGATATGTTAAGCGAAATTATTTTTGCAAAGGGTAAACTGATAGGATATCAGGATATCATGATATTACATGACGAACTATTGCCTTTCATGGTCGGAATAGAAGATAGAAAATTATTCAACTATTCATACAGAACATTATCCATACAATCCGCTACGAAAAAGTGGTTGTACAATTTCGGAATAGAACTGTTACCATGGTCAACATCGAGTCCTGATCTGAACCCGATCAAGAATCTGTGGGGAATTCTGGCAAGAAAAGTTTGCGACCAACAGAAGTCATCTATAGAAAATATCGTTGAATTTAAAAAAGGGAAAGAAACTTTAAATAAGTTAGTGGATAGCATACCTAACAGATTAACAGAAATAGCCATAAATAAAGGGAAATCCACTAAATATTGAGCGAAAAGGTAACAAAGTTAACATCGAGTTTATACTTTTTCACAGTCAAAAACACAATTCTAAAAGGAAATTTTCATTTCTTCCAAACTTCGAGAGAAGAAAATTTTCGTTTGACGTATCTTCAGTGTTCTTTTATATTATAATATGAAATTACATAAACGATTTTGGCAATTTTTGTTTTGACATCACGAAAGATCTAACAATAAGGTTGTTTTTATAGAATACATGTAATTGTGGCCACTAGTATCTTACCAGCTTAAGTAACGAGAAACGATAAATAAGAGAAAAAAGAAGAAAGGAAGAAATGATCGAAATCACAATGAACAAGGAGCGTGGCTAATTCGATGCAAATTGATGGCGTTGCTTAACAACGACTGATGCGCGAATTGAGTTTCGTTATTTTGACCTCGATCGGAGAGGAACGTATTTGCCTACGCGACGCCGTTGATTGAGATGGAATTCGAGTACGGTACACGCACAACGCTCGTTTATTTTATAGTCAAGGCACGTTTCATAGATCCAATAAGAGATTGACCCGATTTTTACTGTTCGGTCACAGTCGCTTTCGAACCGTGGTAGCGTGCAACTTTCCGCCGCCAATGGTAAATCATCTCGATTCGCCAGACAAAAGATTTAACCTGTTTCTTAGAGATATAAATGCACCGCACTCCCATCGACAGACTTTGATGCAGGAATGGGTAACAGCTTTATCGAAAAGTCTTCTCGTTTTCTCTTTCTCTTTTTTCTTTTCAGAAGAAAGAAATTAAATGAAGCGAGACAATTGAGAATACGGATGTTTCTTGAAACATGTGCCATGTTTATTTTCCAGTTACCAGATTCTCAGAGTTTGCACATTTAATTATATTTGTCTAGAAATCATCGATGCAATGCTAGGATGCGGACTGCAAAATTTTTGGTCTGAATGTGGCTTTCAGGCGGCGATATTTCGGGCCGCCAAAGCCGCAAATAAGGATCATTTTTCATGGAAATGAACGGTTTTAACAATTCGTCCTTGCGAACATTTGGCCGACAAAAGTTTTAACTTTAGAAATTCGCGCAAGATCGTGATCGTCAAACTGCGGATTTTTGTGCAAATTCATATTTTTCAGAATATATTTTAGAATGTGGAATTTTGGTAGAAAATTGTTTTACCTATCGAGTATCGTAGAAAGCATTATAGCTCAGATGCTTTAGATGCGTCTTCTCGTATTGTGTGTATTCTGTGCATTCTGTGCAATGTTACATTTTCAAAGTTTGTAAGCGGTAAGCTAATTTTGTCGCTTATAGCTTGGCGCTCATTGTATGAACGCTAACTAATTAAAAAATAACTCAAACCTAGTGCAATGCTCGCGATTCAAATGTATACAGAGCGTGCCACACAGTAGGTTAAGAGCACCAAGTTTTAGAAAAGGTCTCGTTAAAATCCATGAGGACGTCACACATCAACAGGTTGATGGAAATTTTTGACGTCTTATTTCCGTGAAAAACGACTCTCACTTTCGGCTCCAGCGACCTCGGAAGACCCCTAAAAAATGTCGTTCTAACCGAATATTTTACTATCAGCATAGGTACTATACTAGAGGGCCCAATAATGTTATGATAATTTGTCAATATGTCGTACTTATAATTTGTTAAAAAAGAGTTAGAAGAGAAATGGGAATTTCTCGCGAAACATCTTTCTCCGTGGTTTGATTATATTATTAAAATTATACTATATTGATATATCAACATATAAGAAATGCGTTGTTGTTATATTAAAAAATACCAAAATCGAGAATATTGATAGTAAGAATATTAGCATTTAAAAATATTATTCTATCCTCTAATTGCGTTTCAAGGTTCTTGTGTATTTCCAAATGATTACAGAAGTGTGATTCCAAGTGATTACAAAAAAATTATATTAGTATAATTGTTATTGAAAAATTTCTTCCATTTATTATATTCTCATTTTACTTCATAAACGGTAAATACAATATAATTATATGTGCGCATATTTGATGCAATTTTGGTTCTGAAAAGAAATACAGAAGCATGAAATATACAAAATAAACTGAAATTCACGGTAGAAGGGCATAAATCCGGAATAAAATTCTAACGACTCTCATCGTCGAAAAAACATTCCTAAGTATATACTTTTGTATACTTATGTATATTTTATTTATTCTTTACCAAGAACGATAAATCTCCGTTCGTCCAATCACAGAGGCAAAAAGCTTTTTATCGGTATGCTTCGAGTTTCGTGCTCTTCAAAGGTTTCGACAAGTTTGCTTCAATCGAAAAACATTTCCAGTATTTGCCGTTACACTTGACCACAGGATTTTTGCGCTGCAGTTTTGCAAGCAAAAAAAGAAGCGAAAGATATTGCCAAATGAAAACCTCCAGTATACCAAATTGAAGCTGAAAACTACATAAAAGGAAGAAAGGATCTACATAGATGGAAAAAACTTTATCGTTCAATAACGATACAGATCTTACGACGAAAAAGCTTCGCGTTTCGTTATCTCGATTTGCGTTAATAAACAAGATCCTCGACGTTCGTTCCACTTTTTCTGCAATTTATTTTAAACTCGATTCTACGTGAAATGATGAGAGACTTTGATCTATGTAAAGTAGAAAATGCATTCTCGTTTAAAAAAACAATGGAATTAGCGAACTTTAATAAATCGAATACGCAAAATCAAACGAATACATATCTACGTTCGCTGCAATTTACAATTTATAATATCATTGCGATGCGTAATTTGGCTGTTCCACAATTTACGATGCGCGATTATACTCGCAATTTTACACACGTCGCGCAAACCAGTATTCTTTTTAACATTGCATCTACCTTCGTGTGAACTTATTCGTTGCAATTACCGAGTACATACATCAAATGTGTAATACAATCTATGAATATTTGCGTCGTACATATTCCGACTTGTAATTATATACATAGCCAACCATGATCGGAATTAAATACAACCACGAGATAGACATGGAAGAAATATTTAACATACGTACGCATATTCTCTTTAATTAAGACAATATGCGAAGCATATGCAATATGGAAAATAGTAGTTATATATGAAACTATGCTTTTGCGTAAGCATCCGAAGTCTAATTATTAGATCTCTGACAAAGATGAAAATATAGTACTACAAACATAGTACTATTTGTATCGTTCACTTTCTTCGTTTGACATTTTTTTTTAATTGCACTGAGAAAAGATTTGAAATTGCATAGTCCTCGCATGGATCGGCAAATTCAATGAACGTATCTCACACAGGAAAGGATTATAAAAAATTGTATAAAAAGGGTGGACAATTCTTATACTCAATACGGTAAACAAATGTATAGAACACTTAATATTATAATCGGAGAAATAAAAATACAGACCGAAGATATACACGAAAAACTATAATTGTTATTTCATGCTGCGGATGAAATATTTCATGAAATCTATCAAATATAATATAAATAAAATCCATAAAATTTAATGAAATTCATCGAACTGTTCGTTTTAATTTTGCTACTTTAAACCTTAGCCTTATAAAAAGTAATCTGTGACGGTTACGTAATTTATATACAATATTCATAGCATGTTAACGTATCTACACTGATCGTGAGCTGCTAAAATAACTGGAGATACCTTTGAGCAGCAGCACCTGTACGTGCACGTAGTTCCGTGAATGCTCGTTAAAGTTCCTCTTTTTCGCCATGTCCGTCTGTCTCTGTTCTACTGTTAATTCTTGTCCGATTGTTGAAAGTTCGAGGCGGAGGGAAGATTACATTATTTTCGAGGGTAGGTCAGGCACAGCGGTTGCGATAACCGTATTATCGTCCCGTCTCATAAACTTGTTTCGCGTAGTTTACGAGCACGCGAGTCTTAACTGCCGTGTACCAAGTGCTCCGCGAAATAATGATCAGACTATTTCGCCGAACTACTATATCGCTAATTATTGTGATTTACGAGAGAAATCACATTGTCCGCGCATGATACTCGTCGATATGGGTCGGGTATATCACCGGTTTCGGAATCGAATCGAATTTTTCTCGTGAAAATTGTCTAACTCTTTCGATCGAGCATCGAACGTATCTTTGATACACACGTGCATACACAATCGTTGTATATACAAATTACCTAATATAGATATGTTGCTCAATAACGTACGTGTATTTGTTAAAATTTTTTTTAAACACGTATGTACGTGGATTTCTGAATTGAAAATGTTCTGGCCCAGTCGCGCGATTGCTTATTTCGAATCGGTCTATTCGATTAGATTTATTTCCTGTTGCTACAAACGTACAGATATAATGTACTAACGTAAAATGCTCAACCATGACTAACAGATACAATGGAGATGATAAATATCGATAAGTACCGAAGAGATTTGTGCAAAATTATATAAAATATATCTATGAACATAAACTAATTATAACTATAAAAGTAAGATCTACAAACTATAGTAGGAACTATAAAAGTAACTATAAAAGTAAGATCTGATTAGACATTTATTACACTTTTTAAATGTTATAAGATACTTCAAATATCGTAAAAATTCCGCGCGCTTAGGTTCTCCGTCAATCTATAAATGTCCATTAATTTAGTCATAAATTACTGTTTTCATAGTAGCGGTGTCATTAAACGACAAAAAAATTGCTGAGCAAAAACTTGCAACTCACTTCGGTTACAAGCTCTTGGAACGAAACAACAAAAAAGCACGACTACAGAAACGAAGGATCTCGATCTGCTTGCTATACATTGTACGCATCTATTTTAACATTTAAATCGAGATTGATGGCCCCGATAATTATTACGACGACGAATAAAAGTTGGAAAATGAAAAACCTTTGAATGTTGTATGCATCTTTCGCGAGTGTTGTACTTTGGTTTTTATTTCGTAGCGGGACGTGTCGACATCCTCGCAGTGTTGATCGTTGCGTTAGCAAAATTACTCAGATTTTAGCAGAACTTGTTTCTCGTATCGTCCCTTTGTTCCATGTAACTTTGTTGCGTTTCATTCGAGTTTAAAAAGGCGAAAAGAATGACTGATATTCGGAATACGGCCAGGAATTTTGATCAAGCAATTCTGCACAGCCACGTGGAAGAAAGAAACAATAACGATCCACTCTAAGATTACTTTTGAAGCGAGAAAACGAATCGCCATTGTAATTCCTGTTACGATCCTGTAACAATCCATTATCTGTATTCAAACGCAAAACGCTCGACTCGTAAATGCGGAAGCATCTATTCAAATACCGCTCTTGCTCTACAAGACCCTTACAAGAATACCATTAAGCTCGTAATCGATGCAAATGTTTGTCATAAAATTTAATTCGATTATATGTATATCGTGCTGCATATAAATTTTTTTAGAATTGATTCAAAAGTCAGTAGTTAGCGATATTTGAAGAGAGAAATGAGCCAGATATTATCAAATATAAATACAATCGATCCTCGAGCAACGCAAGAGTTAACGACGACACATTGTGTATAGTAAAAAATCGGTGTGTAATTTTGGATTCCTGAAAAACTGATCTACAATAATCTAACTGTTACGTGAAAGCCTCATTTTGCGTGTATCATGAATGCAATCATTCTTACGATAAAAAAGATCAACAGAAAGAAAGGTTCGTAAAATTTCTGTCAATTCGTTTGTACATAGAAGAAACGTTCTGGTAGTCAAACTTCGACACTTTGACCAATTTGATTTGCTTGTTACATGTGCAGGTTATTACGTGTGCGCTTTATGCAACGTTCACTGAACTTTCGGGACCTTATCTTCTCGCACTTCTGACAATTTCATACGTCATAGACATAGTTAAAGTTTGACGCCTGACCGATTTTAAGAGCTTGCTGTATCGTAGAGGCTGCTATGATTCAGCTCTTTCGAAGAAAAAGTAGAATGCTTCGTAAAACCATGGATATCGTGATGATAAAACTGCGTGTTTTCATGCAAATTCATATTCTTGAGAATATAATTAAAAAAGTAAAATTTCGGTAGAGAAGTGTTTCGCCTACGAAGTATTATAGAAAGCGCTATACCTTGAATATTTGATATACTTTTTCGTATTATACGCATTTCTATATCTAGTAATAACAGAGCCACGATGAAATAACGTTTAAGATTCAGAGCATTTACGCATAATTTCACGAGAATGTATTTCTAATAGTTCCTCGTGCAAACATGATTTCGCGTGGATCACAAATATCAACGTTTACTGTTTCATGAATAAAATCCCATACACAATCTCCAAATTTATCTCCATCCATTTTCTATTCATTGCTTCATTGAATACTTTCTATTCTACTACTTTGAATTTGTTTCTCTTTTGGTGTAGGAATGGCGTAGCTCCGATATTTAAATCATATTTATCGAAAACAGAAGAGTGATATAAATTGTCAGTAATACAGTGAAAAAATTCACTGCCACCATCAGCTGTTGTAGTTGGAATTGAGAGACTTCTACCTAAATAACGACACTTTCGAATGAAGCTACTAAGTAAATTCTTTTTCGACTCGTCCAAATCGCCGAAAAGTTAGCTGCTCCGGGCAGACTCCTTATAGTTGCAAAATCCCTTCGATTGTGATAATGCGTTAACAGGCTAGTCGAGTGGTTAGGAGGTTGATTTACCATGTGACACGCGTGTTACTTTGACGAGGCAGCGGATAGCGAGGTTGTGGTTGCTACGAGCTATTTCGCTATATCGTGCACACAGCGTCGATATTAATTCGGTTCCAAGCGTGTAACTTCGCGAATATTTTTCGCTCAATACTATGCGACGTGCTCTGAAAAAAAGAGATCGGCATGCGAAAACGACTTTTTGAGATAAATGCGTTCAAAGTTAAATTGTTTACTTTCGCTATTAATGCACGATTCCAATGGTGAATTGCCAAGTCAATAATTTTATTCGAGGAAAATGGATTCGGCTCCATTGCAAAGAGAATACTTTTACCGATAAAAGGAAACACGAAAAAGACAAAATCAATTTTTTCGCTCCTTAACGTCTTTTTAGAGCCCTGTTGTTAATCCCTTTGGTCAAATATAGTGACTCAAAAAAGTATTCCAACGCAGTTAGAAAATTTTTTGTATATACATGTACGTATTATATGGAGAACATTTGGGAATTTCCTTAACGCTGTAACGAGACACGACTATCGTTGTTACATTGGTAAAATTTGGAAGCAACTTGGAAATGTATATAGAAGTTAAAAGATATTTATTGGAAATATACTCCGCAAAAATCACCAAGGGTGGGATACTTTTTATTTATACAAACAGGTACGATTAAGGAACAAAAATATGTAGCATATTTAGCACGAATTGTACATTTAAGACTACTATTCGCGTTATATATTAACTTTTTACCAAGTTCGGAAAAAAGGATCTTCTAACTTTTACATACATCTTGAAATTCGTTCCAAATTTTACTATCATAGTATAATCACCATAGTCGTTCTTTACTGAAGTGCTAACAACATTCCACAAAGTTTCGTATAATATACATACGATATATTCGTAGAACGATTCTGTGATAAGCGCTGGAATGCTTATTTACGCTGGCCATTGTACGAATACGAATTGTTGTCAGCCTCGACTGTGTTAAGAATGAAATTTTTTCAGGGATCCGCGAAAGCAGGTCGGTGGATACGCTCCACCGCCTCGATTCTCTTTATCGAGTGAAAAAATCTTGGTTGCCGAACAACGCCGGCTACTGATATCGGTCGCGTTGATAAATGTGATAATGCTTGTTGTTTCATCGAGTGGCGATCGCATATATCTCGTTCGTTGCATCTCTCGTGTACTTCTCTCTATTCCTTCCTCGCTCTCTCCTGCTGGTGGGAATTTTTAAAATTAGACTTTAAGGTCAAACGTTGGTGCTGTCGTCATCGTCCTGACCTAGACTCGCTGGGGTGTAAACTTCGCCACGCAGAGGTACGGATAAGGTGCGAATGGGAAAAGAAAGGAAAGGCTCGATTTACACGCTCGACGTAAACTCGTCCGTGTTAGAGAGGCGTACTCGACCGGCCATGACGTAAGAGAGGCAGGACCACCGTGGCACGTGAACGGTTATATTAAAAGTCGATTATCGTGATTTCGAACGCGGACACGATAGGTATGTAGTCGTTATGTATTTACTACATAGCGCGGGGAAGAAATATCAACGAGATCGTAGAATTGGTCGGACGACGTCATCGAGGGTTCACGTGCTCGTAGTTTCACGTGCTCGTAGTTTCACGTGCTGGAACGTTTCGATGAGCGAGTTGACAGAAACGTTGGATGATAAAGGCTCGAAAACTCGGCTACGGTTAAGTTCGCGTTGTATAAAGTGCAGTAGCCTTCGTAATATGGGGAGATCTTAAATTAATCCCCGATACGAGCAGCTCGTGACTCTCATAAGTTGACATGACGCACGCACATTGACCATTCTGTGACAATTACTTACGTGGGAGAGCGAGATCCAATCGCGGCGAAATTGCGATAGTGGATTATGTGTTCTTTAATTATGAATACGTGTGTATCGTAGATAATTCAATTTTTAAACATGTTGCGATCGAATGTCGTTAAGATAATTCATAAGCTTGTTTCCTTTTCATTTTTTCTATTATAGTAAAAAGTTGTTCCTTGTCTAGCATTATATCGTTTCGTTTACTTCAGGATGAAATATATGGGCAGGAAAAAAAGAATTGACATTTTCCGGATAATCCGACCATGCAAAGAGTTGAAATATCGAATAAAAACCACCACTGATGCATCGATAATAATAATAATAATAACAATAATAATAATAATAATAATAAACAATATAATAATAATAATGTTGCGTATGCTTCTCTATACTTTACGATAGGGACTGAATCAAAGTTAGAATATACTTGGATGGAAAGGAGCCTAAAGTACATTTTTACGTACGAATCAAAGAACAAGTCAAGAAATGTACAATTGTATCAAGATGTAACGAATGAGCTGCACTTGCAGTTTATTCGAAATTAATTCATCGCGATTGCTTTCTAAGAACAAGGTGCTGAGATTTTTCTTCTCTCTAACTATACTGGACATAAATAAAATTGTAGCCACGAAAATTGCACCCCTTTGTTCCAACCAGTACACTTTGCTCTCTATGTTTACTTCGTTGTATCGGTCTGGCGAGTATTTTTACGAACACTGGCTCCCTTCCATCGAACGTTTCGTAATTGGAATTCGACTAGGTGATCAACTCGAATAATATTATTCGTTCTCGACTACTTCACTTTGAAAACACGATTGCGAGTTTGATTTAACCTGCAACCCCTTTACGCGATTTAAACGTGGGAACAGTGCGAAATTTGGAGATGGACTGGTAATTTCGTGCGACGATCGTAAGATCGAGGATATCAAAATAATGAACGATAAAAATAGGGAGGGGACTAGATTAATCATGGCAATGGTTGCATCTAGGGCATTTCCTAAACGAAACACCAAGTCCTGACATCGAAACGCGAGCCAGGATCGAATTGGCAAGGGGCTGCATTTACAAAATAAAGTGGCTGTTATGTCGTCGCAATTTGGATTTAGAGGCGCGTTCGGTATGGTATGGGGGAAGGGATGTTCGAGATTCGAAATAGCGAACGGACTCGAAACATTATTCGGCACATTGAATATTGATGATTTTGAAGTATTTCCAGATCCTTGACATTTTCTTAGTCATCGGCGTTTATTCAAGTGGTTATCGTTAAAATTGTACGCGACAGTATAAATACTCGTCGGTTCTTAGATATTTAGATCGTTTTTCAGAAGAGCTGCAAGTCCTAACAAATCTCTGCTAGATTTAACCGAACATGAATTCTCGTTACAATAAGCTTTCTCTTATATCTGCTTTAACCTTTTCAAAACTGACGAGACGATAGGGCAACTATACTCAATATGGAACAGCGCAATATCTCGGCGAGTAACTAACAAAATCAATCGGCAACAGCGTAAAATATTTCGCTAAAAGCAAGAGGCAAGCATATTGGTATCTCAGCTTTATTTGAAAATCTGTCGTTGAATGCAGTTGATCGTTGTGTTTGAAAGCGTAACAAAATTCTTGAGAAGCAAGTTAAGTAGCAAAATTTCTTAATGGAGACAACCTAGAAAATATTATTTTTGCATGATTTATCGTGAAACACGTTTGTTTTTGAGTGTCCAAAAGAAATTTACCGTGAAATTAATTTTCTTCTTAGTATGTATTCGTATATATCTAGTATTCACGTAATACGGAACATGTGAATGATACTGTTACCAATGACTATGATACAGAATTGTATCTGTCTTGTGTTGGCAACTACAAAAGAGACAATAATAGTGAAAAATGTGTCCAATGTATTCGCTGTTTTCACTGGGATCACGATTAATGTGTTTCAGGTGCGTCATTCGCGTGTTCAACGTGTAGAAGATAAAGAACGTTAATATAATATAATATAATATAATATGATATAATATAATATAATGTAATATAATATAAGTTGAAACAAATGGAAAATATTTCTTTATTTGTCTTTTTACTTAAATAGATATTCAGTTTTCATGGTAAAAATAAAGATTTTTGAGATCTCTTTACAAATTTCTTAAGTATTATTTTTTTAACTCGCCGGATTTGACTTTTTTAATACCTTTCATCGTGACTTTACGCCACTTAAACTTTTACATAGTTAACTATTAGCACACGAACATTTATCAATATTGTCGCGTTTTAACGTTATTTTCATTGAAAAGAAAGTCTCTTTATTCCTCTTTCTGCTTATTTCGTCTTTAAAATCAGCTGTTCCACGTTAGGTGCAGTTATCCTATATAACTTTTATAAAAATTGTTAAATTGTTATACCATTATGTCGCGTTATTTTGAAAATTACGTTTAATTGCATACACGTATATTGTATTTGGAAGAATTAATCAATCTTTTCTTCAACCAATATTTAGATTCACGAGGATAAATGGTAAGAAAACTTTACGAAATACTAGTCTGATTCAACCAGCCGTTGAATTAACAACATTTAAATTTGGAGACAGTTACAAACAAAAAAAAGATAGAGCTAGCAATTAATTATTTATGTTTAAAACAACCGTAACGTACAAAATTGTCCGACTGTACAGACTTCTGCTTGTTACACTTTCAATTATCTTGCACGAGAAAAAGCGACAAAGTAACTGTTTAGCAAGAAGTATCGTACGTGCCACACACGCTATTCGTTCAATTCGTTTCAACAATCCAATAACACCGCAACTACCAAGCCTGTCAAAATGACTGGCATCAGTTTTTTTATTTTTACAATTACTAACAACACGTATAACTATCTTCGATATTAAAATGTTTGCTTTTATCGTATCGAAAATTTAGCTACATATAGCTATTTATTATTACCACATTACTTTAATCCCAATTAACTGCGTACGATATGTTTAAGGAATACGTATTAAGGAATAGTAGTCGCAGTGTTAATATCGATTACTTCTAATTCAGTATCCTATTTTTCTGAATCCGTTGGAAAAATAAGAAACACTTACATCCTGAAAACTAAAAAGTAAAAGTACCCAATACTATTCAATATCCCTTCCCTGTACTAAATCAATAAAACTCTAATCTTTTTTTAAAACACGTACTTCACTGGTACACTAGGACTATCAAAAACAAATGTTTGCTCCTTCAGAGACCGGACAGCGCTTTTAGATGACTCGTACGTGTATCCACATTCGTTCGGTCGAAACATTACATAAAAATCACGAAACGATCGGACGAAGAAAAAACAATGGGAAGTAAGAAGTAAGAGTACTTAGATATGTGGGTGGTAAAGGTAGTCTCACCTCCTCTACAGCCTCAACGGCCTCTATAACGTGTTCCGCGATCTCCGCCGCAGTCAGACCGGTCTCGATGGGTGCGATCTGCGAATGTCGTCGCCCTTCGGCATCGGTAAGCTCCTGATAGCAGGATTCGCCGGAACCTCGTCTGCTGCCGGCGATACACATGGCTCGGCGGAAAAGTCCCGCAACGACAGCGCACAGGCCACACTGCATGCCCGTCGCGCTTCCTCGGCTGGACAACGAGCCGCCATTTGTTCGTCGACGGGTCCGAGTCCCGCGAGAGCCACCCTCACGTGCTTTGGACGCCAGCTTTTCTGCCTTTTTCGTTTTCCGCCCCTTTTTATCTTTTTCACGCTTTAACCTTATTATCCCTTCAAACGTTTCGTTCAATCTTGTTTCTCTATTTCTTTTCTCTACTATACAATTCCGCTACACTCTTCCAATTTTATCTCGGATTTTTATCCTCGATGAATCGTCGATAATTTATTCGCTTCTTTGAAATGTAATTAATTTCTTTCGTTCTTTTTTTTTTTCTTTCAATTGCTGAACGTTCTCCTAGCGAGCGTTTTCAAAGCTTGCGCCTTTAATCTCTCGCGTAATTCGTCGTGTTTGATTTTATCGCGCTTTCTTTTTTTAATTATTCGAGCACTTTTATCACTTGTGCTAAAATTTCTCTGATTATTCTTCCTCTAAATTTCACGTATCTGTCGCACTTCAGCTCCTCACTACTGTTTCACACTGTTTCCTCCGATCTCCCAGATCGTTGTCTTCGCATGCAGGTATCTCCTATCGTTATCCAACCGCGACTTCGAACTTCACCGTTTTAACTACTCGATCGTACTACTATACATTCGCGTTACTACGATGTACATCTAGCCAGCTGGTTCAGATATATCTCTCGACACGATTGACCGATTATCTTTCACGTTCGAACGCCTCATCCCGGACACGGTTCAGCTTTGTCCTGATCCGGAGATCGGCTAGTGGTCGCGTGGTCGCGTACATTCGATCGATCCCGTGTCGCACGCCGTTCAGACGACCGTCCCTTCCAACGACGATCCACCGGTACCGCATATCACCTGCACCACCAGGAAAGTACGTCGGAAACGAGTCTCCACGGAACTCGAGAAGGTCGAGAGGGAGGAGCTGCAGCTCTCTCCTTCCTTTCCTCGGAGGAAACTATCGATTGCCGTCAAGTTACGAACACGATAGCATCTAACGACACATAGTGGTCCTACAATGGAGCACCATGACTAGGATAACGAGAGAGAAAGAATAGGAAAATGTTGGGCGAATCACACACAGAAGGTGAACGAAACCGATTTTTTGGGTACACATGTGGTCCGTACGATGTAAAATTGTCGATCGAACGATTTTCCTCGTGGACAGACATTAATCTCGATTCCGAACGGATGTCTCGTGGCGCCGTTGTGTCCGGGTCACGTGGGAACGTAGGTTTTGGAATTTTAACGCGCCCCGTGCCCCTCGGGTCCCCCGTGGTCCAAGATCGTATACACACGAAAGCAAACACTTCGTCGGCTGAAGAGAAGGACTCGTAGTATGGGGAAGGTTAAAAAGTTGGCGCTAGGAAGATCTTAGCGTCACTCTTGAAACAAATGTTCCGATATGCACTTCCTGTTTGAATTTTGGGCCAAAAGTAGGTATATTCGAGAGTTTCCCTTTGATTTCGTTTATTTTTGTTGCAATATTTTGTGTAACAATTTCAGCCTTGTTTTAACCAACAGACATCTGTTTATTTACGATTAGAGATTACGCAATTTGTATATCTATGTAGGTATATCCTTCTAATCGTGTTTTATTAATTACTACAATATTATATTTAATTACTATATCATTCTACTGATATACCAAGAAATATACCTGCAGTCTATTCGTTATTGGTCTTTAGTTTTTAGATCGAACTAAAAACTAAAGACTGATTGCAGTTTCTCTTCTCTACGAGCAAACGAAATTTCTGTTATAATTTTTGAACGATAAAGAAACACCATTCGCGTTCTTTCAAAGTCGAGGAACCTGCGAAGGCTTTTATTCACGATTATGTGAAGCTAGCAAAATCGTATTTAAAATGTTAATATATTGAACATTACGTAATTCTGATATAGCAGAACTTTTGCTTTTTAGTGGGCACGGAACGTGCTAACAACGCTGCTCCCTAAATACATCTGCTAGCTTTCCACCCTTTGCAAAATCTTTCAATATGATCAGTTAACGATCCCAGCACTTTTCTACGGTGGAGTATTTTAAAGCCAAATCTCATATATTTAGGAGAAAGAAAGTACCTAATAAGTATCTATGATACGAATTTACCTGTGCACTGTGAACTTCTTTTCTTTTCCATCGCTTTATCGATGAAAGCAAAACCAAATAACAATAGGCACATTGTCAATCGATTCGTGCGGAGTACGAAAGGTTAATATATCAGGAAAATGACATACGTCGTGTAAGAAGAACACGGACAAGTACAGAGAAACGTGTAAATCGTCGTTTCCTTCGTATTTCCTTCGATCGGACGTCGACGAATTTCGAAAAAAGCATCGAGACGATGATGAGCACGTGGTTCACTCGCTGAACCTGGAAATCTCGATGATCTATCCGTGGACCACATTGTCGATTTCCATCGCGTCGCGTCGTCGTCGTCGTCGTCGTTAATGGCACGTCTAATACATCAGGTAAACAACGAGATCCTCCCGCTACCCTCTTTCTCGATAAGATACCACGAATCCGTAGTAAGAATCTCTCTTTTCGCTGTGTGCAGGCCAGGGAGGAGAAAAGAAATAAAAATGGGCAAGAACAAAGGTCCTCCTCTTTGTTCCCTTCGACCTCGATTTTTCCGCGAGACTTTTTTTCAGCTTACGGAGCAGCAATTATAACCGTGTGGCGAGAGTGCGCTCTCAAAGAGTGTACGGTCACGAGAAAAAAAGAAAAAAAAAAAATGGTGAGAAACGAGAGGAAAAGGGGTTTGGAAAAAGGTGGGAACCACGGTTACGTGTACTCGTTTCCGCGCTTCCTATCGCTCCAATGTCTCTTGCTCGTACGATTAATTCTTGCCATTTAAAAAGAGACGGAAAGAAAGAAGATTCGTTGAGAAGCTTCCGGGACACCTTTCACCTATTCATTTTCATCGACGTGAGAAATTAAGCGATTTAGCTTTATTTACATTTCAGTCGATTAGATTCATACATCTTGATCAACATCGACATGTATGGAAATTCAACAAGCACTATCGTTTCCTCGTCGTACGGACGCACCGCGTAAACATACGCTCGTATCACTTAAAAGCCGTATCACCCGACAGCGAAGGGACAATCGAACGATGGTCAATAGACGATGATATCCTCTTTCAACAACTGCAACTCGACTTCTGTATACAGCTTCGGAATATCCTTATCGTATAGAGACACCAGAGAAGCGTCCATCGAGATCGCAGTAGAATCGAATAGAATATCCGCGAGTAAGAATGATACCCTGGATGCGATACCTTTAGCGGAGCATACGG
This sequence comes from Bombus vancouverensis nearcticus, assembly GCF_051014615.1. Taxonomy (NCBI): domain Eukaryota; kingdom Metazoa; phylum Arthropoda; class Insecta; order Hymenoptera; family Apidae; genus Bombus; species Bombus vancouverensis. Next base: position 7,329,901 of record NC_134912.1, on the reverse strand, counting down.
GGCTTGACTGTCGTTGTGCCGTCCTAACTAGTACGCGAGAGAAGAACGACGGGGTAACGCCCGCGCACAGATATCGTAGCTGCTTCCGCACCGGGACGAGCCTAGGAGCTCCATAACCGCGTGTTACGGGTTGGCCCCCGGGCCCCGAGGCCCGGTGCCGACGTCGGCTCGAGCACGAGGGCGCTTCCCTTGATGGTTCCTCCGTCGTACACGTTTCCGTACGAGGCAAATGTGGCAATAAATAAAAAGAGTAAGAGAAAGAGGAATATCCCCCCGAAGATAGAAGAATTCGAGGCCGGGAGCGTACTGCCGCTATCACCGACTATGCACGCCGGCCGGCCGCTGTGCATGCACTGAGCCACTGGCTTCGAGCGACGAACGCTCGGACGACGTACGAGCTCGGCAGCGATCGGTCGTCTTCGCCGCCGCTCGGCTGCCTCCGTTGCCTGGCCACGCTTCCCGGTCAGGCTGCCCGAACCGCGCAACGCTTGCTCCGAACAGGCGACGCGAGAGTGCCTTTCTCATTATGCGTCGAGCTCTCGTCGCGAGTGACTCGTTCTAGGTAGGCCATCGCGACCGTTCGGTCGGCGCTTGCTTCGATGCGTTTCTCTCTCTGGGAAATAGAAAGAGAGGAATCGCTTGTACGCGACGAGAAAAGATCAATAACGGATCCCTCCCTCTTTCCGTCGCGTGTACGCGCCAGCCGCGGCGACGTAGCCGCCACGTATTTACACACGCACGTCATGCCAGTCTTACACCACCCCCCGCGGAACATCGCGAACGTCCGCGGTCAAGAATTTCGCGGTCGCAAGACGCGTGCAAAGGATATACCCCGTTTTATCGATCCCTTACAGATTTCGCTACTAGTATTGCATGCAACGTGGAGGTGTGTTCTGCTGATTCGTCGCTGCTGAACAACGCTAACGACGGAAGCTGACCGTGTTTACCGTTCGGAAGTATGGATCGGAAGCTGCGGGCACAAATTGAACGGTTGATTCATAGAGATATAGACAGGGCGTTTTCGAGTCGTATATTCGCAGATTCGTGAAAGTTCGATCGAGTAAATGTTCGTTTATGTCGAATGTTGGAACGATTTTTTCGATTTACGAGTTTGCAATAGCCAATGACCGGTGGCTTGAAACTTTCTGGCTTAGAGTGCCGATAAGCAAAGCCCGATGTCGATTTGCATTGTTGGTCGTAAGAGAAAAATTGTGGGATAGCGTATCTAGGGTTCACCAAGCTACTTTCACAAACTGTTAGAAATTTCATTAATTGTACAATTTGCAAAATTTTTTACTTGCTTTCGCAAGTTTTGCCGTACAACGAATTGGGTTTATAGTTAATTACGAATGCATAGGGTGTTTAAAAGTAGAGTCAAGCTTTAAACTGCAGTCAAGAGTTAATGAATATTACATGTAGTTAAAGTCTAGCGCAATCTCTCTTTACAGGGTACGACGACCTCCATCGTTTTTCGAATTAATCGCTAATTTCTTAAAAGAAATTTCTTAACTCATTGACGCTCGTTGTATTCAAAGAAGTACACCCGATATGTACCGTTACAATAATTTCAAATTTCAAACAAGCTTCGATGGGTTAATGAAAATTTCGAATAAAATTTCCTAAATACTTTCCACTTTTTGAAATTTTCGAAAACAGAATTTGAAGATGAAACACGGTATAAAGGCCGTTGCCGAGTAAATTGGAAGATATATAGCAGATACATTTATACAAGTATCATTTACATGTAATAAATTTTTGACTCTTTAACACTGCAGTATATTGCGATATTCTTTCATTACTCGCTCACTGTGACTTCTAGGAGAATTAATATCTAAATGGAATTGTATATTACGTTGTTTCTGCGTCATTGCGACAAGCATTAAGCAAATTATATCGCGTTAGAGCGTAAAACAAGCGAAAACCTGAGGGAACGCGTTAGAAATTCCTTTCGACGATTTGTTTCCCTCTTGAAACATGAAAATGATGGAAACGCGATGTTTAATGCCTTAAATACCATGAGCAACGTGATAAAATTTTTGCTCGAGGAACGAATACGCGAAAAAGATTATTTTTATTTGTCGCGTGAATAAATTCGATTTTTCTCGAAATGAAACGAAAAAAGCAGGAAATATTACAAAGTATCGTGACAACTGTGTCCGATGAATTTAGAGCGATGTGCCGGCCTATCTCTGCATTTTACACCGATATCAGAAATGGCTAGATGAAAAATCGATAAACGTTTCCGGTTCTACATATGCGATTCGTCAGATAACGTATTCACACTATCGAAAACGCGAATGCACTCGTCTCTGTTCGACGAAACAGCACGGCCGAGTGCTTTATTCGAGGAAATAGCGGTGAAAACACGTTAACCTCTCTATAACCAGAATTTCGTTTGCTTATGAAGAAAAAATAAACATAGTTGATTATAATTAGACGGCGGATGTTTAGACACTTATGAGAAATCGAAGGATATAAAAATATATAGAACGGCAATATGCAAAAATACATAAAATAGCCAAAGCAAATTATTCGTTATAATATTTAGCAAGCGACATGGGATCTCTATTTAGATTTCGTTATTTTAGTTATGATCATAGAAATTATATACTTGCATAAATATTTGCAATTTAGTTATAGACTAAAAAATAATTTCTTTGTCAATAATCAATTATTTACTAATTTCTCATATTTCTATATTATTACGAATTTTTAATAAAAGCAACGATACATCCTGTATACAAGTTAAAGTTAAAAATCATCGGCAATTTCTGGATAAGCTGCAAAAATGAGAGATAAAATGCTGGAATATCGTAAAACGAAAGGACGAAAAATACGATCAAATAAACGTTGCCATTCTTGAAATACTAAATTTTCCAAAGCTCGTGCCTCCACAATAACATGACTATCATTCATGACTTTAAATTTTTCATATTTCCGCATCCCCATATTCCCATCCAACTCCAACAAAGAGATCTTTGTTTCGACGCATGAGAAATCAAAATGATCACCATATCTTACACAGATCAGAAGAAAGAAAATAATACAATTCTAAGCGTCGAGAAGCTTTTATTTTATCAAGACGAAGAGGTTTTGTAAACTGAGGGAACATCGAGAGATACAATCCATTTTATTTTATGAAATTTTTGCACTTTCTATTACACTTTTCAAAAAAGGGAAAAATGTTCCACCAAATACGATCGTTTATAGCAATTCGTCAGTTCTTACGAGCGTAACAATAAAAAACATACGCAGAAGAAGAATTTTATTCTATAATAACATCAACATTCTCGAATGTTTCTATCGTAACTACTTTTATGTTCTGATTACCATAATTATAACTTGTATTATTCGACCAATAATAACTACAAGTATACCAATCTTCCAACAAGCGCCTTAAATACATTTTAATTTATTATTTTAGTTTATACGTTACATGTCAAAATATTTGAAAGATCTACCTAAATTCCGGTTTACAATAACTCGTAAGAACGTGGTCATGGAAACACACGTAGAAGAAGAAGAATTCCAGTTATTATATTTTCTTTTATAATAACGTTAACTTACTCGGATGTTTCTATCGTAATTACTTTTATCTTCTGATTACTATAATTATAACTTCTATTATACGACTAATAATAACTGGCACACTACACCTACACCGTTCTTTCAATGAGCGCTTTAAATACATTTTAATTTATTATTTTAATTTATATGTTACACGTCAAAATATTTGAAAAATCTACCTAAGTTCCTGTTTACAGCAACTCACGATTTCGTAAAAGCGTGATCATGGAAACACACGTAGAAGAAGAAGGATTCTAGCTATCATATTTTCTTTTATACTACTCTTATTTCCTCATTATTATAAGTTATAATTAGCAATTATGCACCAATAACAACTGGTACTCTACATTTATACCATTCTTCCAATGACCGCCTCAAATACATTTCGATATATTATTTTAATTTATACATTACACAATATTAAAATATTAGAAAAATCTACCCGTGTTCCCCCAGTTTATAGCAACTCCTGATTTCCTACGAGAGCGTGACCCTGAAAACGCACGCAGAGGAGAGCGTGCCCGAACCAAGGTGAGATCCCCGCTGGGGCAATTGCGGATAGAGAAAATAACGATGTGTTTTCAGTGAATCCTCTCTTCTCTTGTGCACGACGACAATCCCGAAGAGAGGGAGAATCGGGCTGCATTATCGCCGGATTGCCATTGCCGCTATAAAAAAAAAAGCTTGACCCGTATTCTCTTTTACGTTCAACTTGGCCACCGCCATAGAAACCTCATTTTTCTTCTCTTTTCTTTTCTTCTTTCCTTTTATTTTCCTCCCTTCAGACTTTTCTTTCGCGGCTCGTTTCGCGGAAAGGGCACTCTAACTCGCGACGGGGGTTCGTCGTCGACGATCCCTTGAATACGTTTGTTAACGAACGCCAGAAAGCACCGGTCGATCGACCCACGGACCGAATTTAGGTAATAACCAGAGCTCTCGTCGTGGGACATCTGCGTTTAAACGAGATCCTAGCGTCTAATGTTTGCCACAATGGATTTCAGAGGCGAATCGATGGTGTCTCAACGCGAAACACGGAGACTCTGCCAAGAGACCAAGAGAATATTTCACGATATTCGCGTACACTGTTTTATACTTTCACGACGATTGGATGACGTATTCGTGACTCTTTTTCAAAGTTTCAATCGTGTTATTAGTACTTGCTAGTTAGAAACTACAGTTATAGACGCTTGATCAATTTGTCGTTACGTAAATCTTACTAAGACAAATAAGTTTATATCAATTGAAATTTACAATTGAGAATTGAAAGTCATATTTATTTTCTTTTTATGAAATCGATAGATTATAAATTTGAAGGATTGGGTATAGAAGTAATGATATGGACTGTAAAATTTTTATCCCAAATGTGTCTTTCTGAGGGTGCTTTGAGCCGGCAAAGCCGAAATCGGACATCATATTTCACGGAAACGAACGCCTTTAAAGATTCGTCTTTGTGAACATTTAACCGACAAAGATTTTAATTGTAGAAATCCGCTTAAGACCATACAGAGCGGCAAGGGGTAACTTACCGAGTAAAGTGATGGCACAGCTAATGCCAATGCTCCAAATGCCAATTTTCCTCTTTACAGCTTACCGCTCTCTGTAAAAATAAAAAATAACCCAAACAAACCTACTTCAATACTCACGATTCAAATGCACACAGAGTAAGCCATACAGTATGTTAAGAGCATCAAATTTTAGAAAAGGTCCCGTTAAAATTCACAAGGATGTCATACATCAACAAGTTGATCGAAATTTTTGACGTCTTATTTCCGTGAAAAACGATCAATATTTTTGGCTTCGGCGACCTCAAAAACTTCTAAAAATGTCATTTTAACTGAGTACAGAATACTGGGCCAGATACTAGAGCCAATTTAAATTACTTTTTAAAAAAGCTTGTCAATATCGCGTTAAAGATGTAAAAGGGATCAGCGAACATTAATTATTTTAAAATTACTATAGTTTTATCCAGCACTATATTGCATTAATCTACGACTATATGCGACTTATTAAAATTTCAATTACTTCGGTTCAAAAGCGATCAAAGAATTTCCCCTGTAACAGAAGAAAATTTAAAATACATTTTCGTTTAGACAGATTATGCTGTTGTCTTGTTATGTAGTTTGAATAACGTAATCTAACCGAAGTTAAGCGCAACAAAAATGTTGCTTGGTACAAACCACGATCAATTTACTCAGTTCGACTTTTAAAGCAACAACGTAATATTATAGCCGTGTGCGACGGTTTCACGCAACGACTTCACGAAACTTTCAAACGGAATGTTCGCGTATTTAGGAATTCATCTAAGCGATTCCAAATATAGAATCAGCGTAAACGGGCACAAGTACGTATCTATTACCGCGATAGAAATACACGTACTATTTTCCCTTGCCTCTGTCAAGGTGCTCGCGATATATGTACATACTGTATGCATATAGCTCGCAATGCAAGTAGTATAGGTAATCGAGTTACGTACTTCTTCAACTTCTTTCAAACTGAAACTCACGGCTGTCAGTGAAACTGGCGAAAAGCTTTCAAAGTTTCGTTTCCCTTGAAAATTTTAATTCTGATAATACTTCGATCGAATAGATTGATGGACAAGTGACTTCAATAATAATTTCCAGTATCTGCTATCACAACTTCGGCTGAATTTCTTTTTTATGAAACGAAAGTTTTCATGAAATTCCAACTACTTCGATTGATAAGATTATAAATGGTAATGAATCTTCGAGCTTGTAATACATACTCACTTTTAGAGGAATACGATATGCTTAATCAAATTCGTTCCAGTTATTTGATATCCAATTTATATTTTATACTCTATATCGGATGTATTCTATGTATATCGATATCTAATCCTATTTCGTGTTCTATATCGAAGTTTACGTATGCTTACAACGTATGCAGCATATTAATACGCGAAGAAGTCGCAACTCTCTTAATTTTTGATGCATAAAAGTACAAACGTCCTTTTGGATACTGACGTCCATTGCTTGACCGCGAATATGCTACGGTTTACTACTTGTTCTTGCATTCTAATAAGATTGCTTGCAATATCGAGTTGTTTATCACTAAATTATCGAAATAAAACGTAACGATATTCGATTTTTGTACCGAGTGTTTATACGATTTAATTTTATCTACACTTATACTGACAAACATATACCTCACAGTAAATCTACACCAGTTCGTTAAATAGAGGCTTATTGTGAGAGCTTAAAGACGTGGATTTTGGCTCAAAATTTTAGATTTTAGGCCAACATGTTATAAACTTATCTATACATCTAGTAAAGCTTGTACACCTTTCTCTACAATTATTTTTTTTTAAATATCCAATTTTTCTTTGAATATTTTCTTTTTTTAGAGACTTAAATTCCAATGTTTGTTCCTATATGCCGCTAAATAATTTAGCAACCATCTTTCTAAAAATAAACAGCCACTCTTCCAGCTTGCTACGACGTAAATTTGTTAACGATTAATAAAACAAACAGTAAGTTCACTGTCTCCAGGCAATCCTTCAGACTTACAATTAGCCCGTTTTTATATTCATTTTGTATGTCACTTTTGTTCGATAGGTACTTGGAGAAAGAAAGGAGCAAAACCAAACGAGACGAAAAGAGACGAGAAAAACAGATAACTGAGAACCTCTGTTCGTTTGGTAGGATGGCTGGAACGGGGGGCGACTGCTTGTCGGCCATTGACCTCGCAACTGCAACCACCACCCCATCTCAGTCTCTCTCTTCTAGGTGCCATGAAACTATTCTATCTGCCTCTCCTCCGTATCTATCGCTCTTCCTGTCTGGTTACTCATTACGACTCTTTCCGCTTCTTCGAGCTTTTGCGCGTCTTTTTTCTCCCGCTACCCATCGGATTAATTTCTTTTCCACGCGAGAAGAATGCAAGACGGAGTGGTTGTCACAGGAAACGAGAGATAGTATCGGTAATTTTCTTTATCGATATAGATGGTATTCTCTTAGATCACTACGTTTCAAACCGTAACATGCAAATTGTCCCCGTATCTGCAATCGTAGCTGTTCATTTTCAAACTTATCATTAAATACAACTATTTATGTTTTGAACATAATTTTTTGAAATAAGATACGATAGAATAAAGTCGCAAATAATTTTCTAATTCGTGAATTTTTTCTAAACGTATATCAATGATACCTTGTATCATATAGCTTTATTTCACATTTGATGCCAGAAAAGTGTTTCAGTTTTACCTTAGTAGTAAGTGTAGTTAATAATACGAATAAAATTGTATATTACTCGGTGATTACATTAATTCTTCCCGCGTGGTTCCAATCCATTAATCATTCTTCTTTTATCAGTTTTCCTGAACTACGGTGAAGTAAAAATAATTCCACCTCGGAGGTATTTATAATTCCAATACACGCTTTTTATTTCATAACAATTAAATATGATTATATATATATATAATATTTTTTATTATATATACTATATACATATAATATTTCTGTACATTAAATGTGCGTATACATTAAAATTTTCCATGAAAACACAAACATCCACGGTATAATTATGACCATAATACCAGAGAAGTCTCGGGACATGCATTATTATCGAACAGATCATCTTATCCAACTCCCGTTTTCCCTTTTCCTTATGTCTGCAACCATAATTTAGATAGGATGACGTGCAATTTGTTTCGAGAAGGATTGTGTGACAGTCGAATTCAACGTGGCGGAACCACCCGCGATTATTCCTCCCAGAGGAACCATTGCGCAAATAGCAAAATGGACAACCGATCTGTGTAATTTGGAGCATTGATTACGCCGTTTCCAACTCCGTTGCCAAGCAATCTCCAAGCGCGAAATTAAAACAAAAAATAACCTGACCGAAAAATGTTCAACATGCCTGAAAATTGTCGTTCGGAAGAGAAGATATATAGCCATCGTCGTTTATCGACGTTTGTTTCAAATCAAGGAAATGAAATTATCGAAGATATACTGACGACCATATTTCACGTGTATTTGTATAAACAGACAAATATAAGATTGTCAAACAACGTGATATGCATATTTCAGATTGATGAAATATCTTCATTGGCTATTTCGATTTATAGATTCAAAAACTACATTTTTCAAATTTCATAGCGTTCCCTCCAGTAACAGCTATCGAACGAATATCAGAGGCCGAAGATTGCAGCGATTAATCAATAATATAAAATCCACTCTAAACGAGTGATGAAAGTATTTTAAATTTCACCAATAAAATATGGAATATTTGTACCAAAAGTAAAATAATCACAGTACGTAAATATAATAAAAATTCGATAGGTTTTAGAATACATTTTCATATATGAATATTTTAACATTTACCTGTGTCAAGAGGAAAGAAAATGTTTATATGCATGTACAAATACGTATACGATATTAATGTCAATCAATTGATATTGGAATTTTAATACAGTACATTTTCTTAACTTTTTATTATGTTAAAACAATAAACAAAATCTTATATTCTCACGTCAAACATTTATATCGTTTATCCGTATATTGTTCGTTATAATTTCACCCGTCATTTAGATAAAGATATAAATATCTTTCATTAAGAGTTGACATATCGTTCACACGTTTATAACATCGCAAACAATTTATAGTAATTTATAAATGGTTAAAAATCTTACTCAAATTGTCAAATAATTTAACTGGGTTGCAGTTTCTCCTTGCTTAGATAGATATTTTAGTTTTCTTCTATTTATTTAGTCGAATAAATATTTTGGTGTCTTCAAGTTACAATTATCTTCGCGAACCCTCCCTGGAGCAAAGGGTGATTGTAATATTTTCTCTTATTCTTATTTTTGATTGGCAATTTTGATATTACTTATCACAAAGTCCAACTGTTATACTTTCAGTAATATTAGATGGGTACATGAGCTTCGGGTATAAAGGAACTTTTTGTAGCTCTATCTTTTCGAGATAGTATTCGAAAGTGAAATTGTTATTTTCGACCAGGTCTACCCTACGCGATATAACCTACTATCTTATCGTTCTAGCAAGGGTTGATTCAGATGTGGCAAGATGATAGTACCACAATACCGTATTACAACAATGAACGTAATTTTAAGTGTAGACGTTCGACTAATTACGTGAAAAATAAATAGCTTAACAAAAATTCTACACAATAATCCACGCTGATTATATCCATAAATTAAAATTCATAAATCGACAATTTGCGAATATTTTACAAATTTTTGTTACCACAATTTTGTTTGCAATTTACAATTATTTATGCTATCTCCTTGTGATAAATCTTATTTTTATAAATTTAAGATTTCTTCTTTGAGATGTTGAATACTAATTATGTACTTTCTTGAATACTAATAATGTGAAATTGGTAATAAAAAGTGAAGTTGATCGATCTGGCTTCTATATTGTATGATTATATCGTTCAATACAATACTCCACAAGTTGAATATACCACGGAATGCGATTTCTCCAAACTTTAAACCGTGTTTCTCTCATACGGCCAGTTACATTAATATTGACACACTCTTTAAAACAGAATAACTCTTCCCAAACTAGATCAAACGGCTTGAGTTTTTCTGAAAAGTTAAAAAGATTCGTTTACTAGACGACATATAAGAGAAAATTCTGGAAGAAACTGCGATTGGTCTTTTAATAAAAATTTAAACGATACGTTTCCGTAGATTTATGTCGGCTCTATACGTGCCGAAACTACAATTACTACGTATCTAGTTACTACTCTGTCAACTTTCATCGAAATCAGTGTTCGTCGAAATCAACCGGGTGTAACGAAGCAACATAAATCTTTGAACCTCGCCAAATCTTTCTGTAACAAGAGAGAAGTCAAAGTGTCCCTTTGATCAAGATTGAAATCACTCGACATTTTCCAAAAATAACAAAGGCTACAACCTGTTACAACGAATCTGTATAACGGTTAATTAAGCTGTCCTTTGGTGGCAAATACCAGACGCTGTTTACGCTATTAACAGTTTCCGTTGGGATGGAACTTCGCCTCGGGGGTCGAAAAAGTATTATAGACCCTGGAAGCGTGGGCTATTCAGGTTGACTTTGGTAACGATAGAACTGGTCGCGCTACGGGGGTGGTTAGTCATGGCTGGGCCACGCGGATGGACGTGCAAAAGGTGTTCCTGGGAGAGAATGCGTGCGCACTCTCTCTGCTAGCCAGCTCCAGCTCCATCCGCCCGGATCCATCGAGCCTTACGAGCCCATTATACGCCCTCGTATACTCGACACGCGTACACCTGACTGATTTTCGACGTACTCTCTTCTTCCGTGGTACACGTCTGCTCTAGCGATAGAGTACAGGATTTTCCAACTTCTAGAGTGCTTCTACACGCGTACAGCATTTGCGACAACACTGATCTAATAGTATAGTCTTATGGCCATAATGTGAAATGTGAAATGCCATTAAGAATTTTTACGAAAACAATCATTGTACGCTACAGGTCACGTTTTCTAACATACTCGCCGCCGGACGTCACACGTGCGTGACGCACTAAGAGCTGTACAGGGGATTGCGTTCCAATTTTCGACAAGAAAAATAGATGAAGCCTCGTTTATTTTCATCGGAGATGCTTCTGTACAATATCCACAACGACCATGCTTGATCTGATGTTACAACGCGTTTATCTTTTATTATTTTAACTACACAATATTTCATTGAAACGCGACTTGTCCTTCGCTCGAACAGTGCATCTCTATTGTTGAAAGTGTTTGATAATTATATATCGAAAGAGCACAACTCAGCGACTTCAACGTCCCTCAAATACGCTGCCAGTGTCAGCATTCTGAGTAATTTCACTTGTGCATATCGCAGCTCGACTTTAGCTTCTCAGATATTCGTAGAAATATTTTCAATACCTTTTAGTTTGTGATGATGACAATGAACCACTAGGTTTATTAAAATCTTATGCGAATCTTTCAAAAAGTATCACGTTAATAAATAAAAATAACCTAGCTTCAAATATGTCTTTTCCTTCGTCATTATTCCAATACGTCACATATATGTACATAATAAGATACGGTTTATTCACAGCCCAGTGTTGCACACTATAAAAACCAGTTTGGCGCAAAAACCGCTCCAATCGTTGATTTAGTACGTTTCTATAGTATATATGTAAAAACATAAGTAACACTACGTAATATCATGAAAATTCGTTACTTGGACAATGGGAAGCCTCTTTGTTTTTAAACGGAGGTAGCAAACTTGTTAATATGCACCCTTACCAATGTTAGTACTACGACATGTGTCTAAGAAGTAATGAAACTGATTCTGTAGAAACGTTTATATGTCATTTAATGAAAAATCTATATTGTCCATTTCAGAATGATTCCTTTGAGAAGCTATACACCGTTTCCATTCCTGGAAACAGTGCTGAAATTCTTCTACCGAAACTACTTTCTGTTGATCGATTACAACCTGTTGGATGCTGTTCACAGTTCCAAAATGATATCCCTTAAGATAACTTTTGAATATTGAGAAAATGAGAGAGTCACGTGAATTCATATCTGGGGAGTACGGAGGCTGTGAAAGCACATGAATACGTTTGTTGGATACAAAACTCATTTACAGACTCGTTCGAAATTGATCGAAACTCGTTCTTGATGCAGTGTAAGACGCTGCTCGATACGTTGCTGTTCCATTTTCGTAACGCGTCGCTAAAACATGCTTTTATAAAATTCGCTGCGAAATTGATCGTGTTAGCTGAATCGAGTTGAAATTAATACGGAAGGTAGTGCAGAGATATAGGTCTCAAATAACGCCGCAGCATCGTGATACAATGTCGCGGACTCCCGAGAACCGAAATCTATCCTGTTACCTTTTAGACACACCTCGTATATGAAATGATAAAATTCGTTGTATAGCTGTAGAAAGAATCGCCGCCAACCTTTATAGCCTTTCATAAACTTTTATATTATCAACCTTATAACCGTTTGTTTAAGTTCTAAGAAAATGAACGAAGTTGAAAATAACGGAACCTCGTGAAACGCTTTTAAAACAAGGGAACTACGACGAGTTTAGAACAACCTATCGAACAGGAAGATTCTTTTGGCTATATCTATGAATAAAAAATTCATTAAAACACATTTACGAGAATTCAAATTTATAAATGGTTCTCTATAATTAGAATAATCCAAGAATTAATTGGTATTCAATGATGTTTCGCTCTTATTTAACCATCTACAAAATTAGCCGGATTAAAAATATTGGTAATACGTTGAAGCAGCGGTACACCTATTCTAAATTCTGGTATCCGTGATCGCGCTATAATTACGTTACCTATTCAAAGAGCAAACCTTAGCCTCTCTTTGACGCAGTAATTGAACACTGTCAAGTTCTCTAAATCTCTTTATCGTTGAATCGTTCTGTGCCTTTATCCCCGATGCTAAATCAGGGCTGCTGGTTACAATGAAATTCCATTTTCCCAATAGATACAGTGCGTTCGTGGCGAATATTTTTCGTTGGAACCTCCAATAGCAATGTCTGTCACCTTTAACTCCGTCCACCTTTTTCTCTGGTAATATCTTGCCGATTCTACAAGGACTTACTCGAATACCCGGAAGACGGTGAGAGGAAAAGAAGATAGAAATGGCAGACGATATATTAGATGGAAATCGATTATACAGTTTAAAGATGTCTACGATTTCCGTGGAATATCAGTGAACCGTGCTAACAGACACGACATTAAATTGGAACTTGATTTATAGCCAATCAGGAAAATAATAGCGCATTGTAAAGTACAAATTGCCTTTTTTCCATTTCAATGCTATATTGCGCATAAACGTAAAACTCCGAATTTATGTCAAATTTATACCATTTATGTTTGTAAATTTATATCGTATAGTTATGAAAATTCATATCATTTATTTTCATATATTTATACCATATATGTATTCTTTCGAATTTCAAAAATCATAAAAATTGTACATTCGTAGGATATATTTATTTTCATAATAGGTTAATTGGCAATTACTATCCGCCGTACTGAAGTGTCTGCAAATAGAGACTTCCTAAGAAACAAGTTTTACCCCAGTAAATAATTCAACGTACCTACCTTATTAAAAAATTGTTTTATTGTATTGTATTTAGCGTTCAATTTACATTTCTCTTCACTAAAGAAAAAGAAAAAAGAAAATTTTTACGTCCGTGCTACTTGCGTTTTTTATTATTTAAACTCTGCAATTATTAAGTAAAAAGTTCTTATAACAAGTTGCGCAACTTGCACTTCCTTCCACGATTTCATCGATTCAACTGCTTCGTCTCTCGGGACTGTGATCTTTTCTCCCCCGTCTATCAGCAAAATATTATTCTTCGAGCAATGATATAACGTTCATATTTACGCGTCAAAAGCTTGAATTAAGAAAGAAATGATAGAAATCTGTCATAATGTATCAAACAGAACAATAATCCAATAATATAGGTTTCACGTTGGAATAAGTTGTCTGTCCGTCGACAGGGTCGAAATCGCGAGAGAATTGTACAAGGCGTCCAGAAAATTAGAACAATACCTGGAGAAATGGAAAGGGTAGAACAATTAATGGCTAATGATAGTAAACGTCTCCAGACTCATGCTCGGATGCAAAGAGAATCATTTTGAGTATCTCCTGCATAGATATGCAAATATATTGGAGAAGAAACTCGCTATAATTCGAAAGCAAGGTCATACACAGAATTTACCGTCAGAGCGGTTCCCGGATGCTACGCGACACCCTGTATATTACTCTTTTATTTCATCCTAGCAGTGTCTTTAGCCTTTCAGTTCGTTTCTATCGAAGAGACACCTTTTTTCACGGAATAGCATGACAGTGATACACGCAACTGTGAAATTCGTCTGTCAAAACGCTGAGTCGAGAAAGAAGTAGAACAAACCAACGAGGGTAGGAGGTGATGCTACGGCCGAAGAGAAAGCCAAAACGAAAAGGATCAAGAGCGTGGTGTCTCTACCCTTCCTCGCTGTCTTTATTGATGTTTATCCTTTCTTTTTGTGCAAAATGTCTCCCGTGTGCAGCTTCTCTTTTCCCCTATGGCGAGCGAGGCAATCTCCTTGTTGGCTTTAGTATTTCCTTTCAGCGACGATACGTCGCTTTGAGAAAGCAGTTTCCACGGCCCTCTTAATTTGTGCGCGTTATCTTTAGAAAGTAGAAATTCGATCCCAGACTCTGTTTCGTCTCCAGATCGGCATTCTCGACATACCATCGATCCAAAAGTAAATGTTCGCTGTTCTCGAAAGGACTCGTAAGGTGACAATATAATTGTACGGAAACCTCGAATAAGGATCTATAGCGTACTTTGGTCAGTGTTCAATTAGCAGTAAAATGTGACTCTACACGTTGCTATCGATCGTTTTACTACCCACAAATTGCAAATATTTTGTAGGGAAGCGATGCATTCACAAAAATGGACACTTTTACGCAATGTTGTAGATAGGGGTTGTTGTAGATAGGATACATTCAATACTATTTGAGGCTTTCGGATGTGAGCTGTAACCAACGATAAGAGGAAAAGATTGCCAAACTGTCGTTAACGTTGCAATCAGTGATCTGAGGATTTATGCATTTATAAGAAATTTGAAAGAGAAAAAATGCAGGGGATGTAATGTGAAAGAATATATAAAATACTTGGAGTATAGTACTTCCTCTAATATTACTTCTTGGTGGTTAAAGTCATTTTCTACCGAGGCTTTACTTTTTTAATTATATTCCCAAAACTATGAATTTGGATAAAAATTCGCGGTCTAGTAATTATCTTCGTTAGGGGTCGAAAATTGCGCTGATAACACGCAGTTCTTGGAAATCTGATGAAACTGGTTGTACTGACATTAACGAAATGTTGGGATCTTTTCTTTTTGAACGCGGTTTATATTGTATCTAGAAGCGTCAGGCAGAATCGAACAGCATATTAGCAATGTTATCCATAACAATGTTAAGTGTGTTAATCCTGATGTTCTTCTCACTTCCTCTTCGGGTTTGTATCTCTTTAGATATCTCTTTCTCTTTGAATATTTTATCCATAAAACGCGTAGAACACGCGAAAAGCAATATATTTATTATATCAAATATTAAAATCAAATACAGGGTAGGTGTAGGGGACGGTCAAAAGCTAATAGAAAAGATCAGGAACGGAAACCTTGAGCAATGGGATAAATATTGGATAGGTGAGGAAAGTAGCATATGTGTGCTGTAGCATTGTGTGTTACACAAGGAAGGTCGAGAAACGCTGAAGCACCTAATTGAGACACGTAGGGAACTGAAAAGGTGCGAATGCAGGTTAAAAGATGTAGTGGCAAAGTTTCTCGATGTGGAAGTAGTAAAATGGCTGGCGTGTGCGGAAAAGAAAAAGAGGCGGGAAAAGATACTGGAAGAAAAAGATAGTACAGAAGGATATAGGTAGTTTGTCCGGATGAATGTCTAGATTAAGAATCTATGTAAGCTAAGTCCATCTTATGGCCGAAGAGACTGAAATTAAATTATTATTATTATCATTATATAATAAAATCAACATTCAAAAATTAAAAATCTACTATATTTTAATAATATTTACTGAAATATAATATCCATTTCACGTTATATAAACTTAAGATAAAGCAGCAGGGTTGATCGCGATTAGAATTCGAGCCATGAAAACCTCAAGATTCTCAGTATAATGTTGAACACAGCAAGCGCGTTAGATTGAATCTGACGGAACAGTGTAATTTAAAAACCGCATTTTTAAAAAAATATGCTAAATGTTTTTGAAATTGTTATTCTAGGTTTTGATTCAATTAGCGAGAAAAGCAGTGAATACGAGGGTGACTTTGCATCGTCTTTGTTGCATCGTGATACTGGTGTTTAGTTTATTTCTTGACCGAGTCGCACGAGTTTTTGATGTCAATCCAAATAGACGGCTATGTCAGAAGACAGCGTGTTGTTATTATATAATAAATTAAAAATGGTACAGTCTAGACGAATGACTGCTATTAAAATAGATATAAGCGACGTGCTTCGCGAACAAGACAAAATATCGTATTATTGTAATGGTTGCTGTGTAGTATATTTTAGTTTCGACGAGCGTCGAGTTGTGACATTTTGTTTGGGATAATTGGACGTTCTTCAACTCGAGCTAGAAACTTGCACGGAGGATAAATTAATTCCACGTAGATTATTTTGGCATACAAGTAGACAAAGTATCGGCTTTAGGATATTGTCGACTTGTGTCGTTATTTTGAAAACTTTGACTATGTATTATGTAAAACACGGAATAAAAGTCTCGAATGTTCTATTTCTTTTTCATTTCAATTCAGTAAAATATTGTATTGATTCTACATTGTTAAATATTGCATTAATATTACATATATCGCTATAGAAAAACTTAATTTTCAACTTCTTAAACTTAATTAATAATTAAAATAAATTGTTTCCACGAAACGATATTCGTTTTATCTAAATACCGAAAACAAAAAAAAAGAACAAAAAATAAATTAAGATCAGAATTTCTACAAAATAATACCTGTATTAATAAATAATAAATAATTAGAATAAAGAATTATACCAATATACAGGTAAGTATAATGGCAATACTGCAAACATACATCAATTCGATACTTCGATTCACCTTAAAAATAAATTTAACAGATTATAACTTAGAATACAGATTGTTTTTCACAATACCAACCGCGACATGATGTGATTGGTTAATGTTAGATTTCATGAAGGAATGACTAGTAGAATTTCTGGTTAGTAGAATGTATTATGCATTATGTTCTCTAATTTTGTGTTACGATCAAACATTGCAAAATATATTAGAACAAAATAGAAACTGTGCTCTTCTATTATTATTAAAACAAGAAATATCCTCTTACTGTATTACAGTTCAGATACCTTGCACCCTTTGCTCCTTTGTTATGCATGAGATTACATTACCCCTAATGTAATACAAGCATATACTAATCAAAAGTAGTGAAAGTAGAAAGAGTAGATCTTTTCCCTTTGTCCCTCACATTTAGCAATCTGGAATAAAATAACTTTGGGAAGTGAAATGATAAACGTTTTATTATGCGTAATACGCAGAAAATGTGCAATTCTATTTATCATGCGTTTAGTCACGGAGAATTAATCAGTAGTTTCAGTCAATGAGGAACTAGATTTCTGTATCTTGGCGAACAGAGTTTAACCTGTCAACGGTTTACAAAACCGCATTTGTAAAAGTATAAACGAAGCGACATTCATTATGCAACAGTTTGACAATTTATTAAAAAGCTAAATCGAAACTTAAATTGTTCTGGCGACATTCGTAAATGCGCTTTTATAATTCGGCGAAACCAACATGTACACAAAAGAAAAATTTATGTCAAAAGAAAAAAAGGACTCATTAAACCGCTACCGGCGATAAAAATAACGCATTTCAATTAGAAGCGTTAAATTCCATTTCGAAGAACGAGCCAAAGTTATTTATCAGTGCGAGCGTATGGCGCCACTATTAATAAAAATAATATCACTAGCCATGATCGAAGAGTAAATGTCAAAACAGTAGTATTACCGCGGTGTAGGTGAGACATACAAGTCGAAAATAGTTGTTCGCGATCCGCCACCACGGACGCATTTAGACGGTCGCGCTAAACTTAGATTGTTTTCTGAACAAACGAGTTAAGAGGGTCCGCGTGAGCACGAGTGTGCGTGACGCGCCAGAAAAAAGCCTCGAAAAATCAGATTTACGGGGATCTGCTTAACCAGGTTCACGAATCCGATTAACCGGTCAATTAAAAACCAATGTTTACACTGATTAACCAGATTTCTTCGCCGTTTCGAATCCTGATTTTTACGAATATGTAGCTTTGTTGAAACATAGTTACATATTTTAAGTATGGAATTTTTATCTCATCGTAAATTAATAAAATAGGTATAATGCTATAAATCATAAATTATAATAATATAATATAACAATGTAAAATAATATTAATAATATAGATTATGATAATACAAATTAATATAATAGTTTCCATAACCGAGGGGAGAGATTGTTTAAAAATTCCTAAGTTATAATACAACCTTTTGTTTGTTTGCATCACGATATGTTAAAAAATAAAATTTTTTTCAACTAAGGTATTTCTAAGAATAAGAGATAGCATTAGGGTTAGATAGTTAAGAGGTACTTACATAATGGTAATTATAATATCTTTTTTATAATACGTTGATAATGAATTACCTGGTAGCAAACAACCAGGAGAATGTTTATAAATGCATGCAGGTATTCCTTTTCCTTATCCTTTAAGCATAGAACGTAATAAAATATTAATTAGCGCAACATAAAAGATTAATCAAAGCAATGTAAAAGATTATAAAATGATGTAAATAAATAAATAAATAAGCTTAAATAAATAAATAAATTAGCTTAAATAAATAAGCTTAGGGATATTTACATAGACGCAAATATAGGATAAAACTGTTTTTTTATCTCGTGAAGAGCGTTTTGTATAATAGATATAACGTTAAAGACAACATATAATCAATAAACAATTATCCTTTATGGAGATCACTGTGATTTTTACCATAGATTAAATGTTTCGAACTTCGATTCAACATTGCAATTTATTTTTAATAACTAATTCAATCGACTTACAGAAGCAAGATGTTGTAAAACGATTTGATGACAGCTATTATCAGAATTACCGATAACATGCAAGAGGAAAAGAGAAGTTCAAGTATTTGACTTTTCATAAAATGTAGCAACTCATTTTCATGATCCAAAGATCTCCTATGTCAATCTCCTTTTAAATGATATGGTTTTGACAAATTTCTTATGGATTGACAATCTTTGTTTATATGATTACCTTTGCAATGCGGACAGTCGAGTAATTCAGTAAAAAGACAAATCTCATACATAGTATTCTCATAATTAATGCGTATATTGCGTGCAATCTTACGTAAATCCTTGGAATCTACGTACATCTGCCTTTTAGAACTCGTTACATGATCAGATCACAACTAGACACTCATCAGAAGTCAGAATGTGCTAATAAACAAATATCTGCTTCTCACCAAGGTTTCTATCGGAGATCTTTTCACTTTTGGTACTCGAGTAATACATACCAAAAAATCAATTACTGTTCGCTTGAAAATGATCTTGCTTTATCCTTTTACTCCAAATTAACATTCCAGAGATGAATACACGATACAAAGGAAACGAACAAGATTAACAGATTGATGATTGATGAGTTAGCTGCGACGATGTTTCTCTTCAACTGAAAGATTCGAGAGGAGGAATTTGTCGTATGGTTATTCAGAAAAAATTAGCTGTATCTCGCGTATTGCGATACACGTATCGTCGTGCGAAGAAATTTTAAGTTCAGTAGCAATACGTTACAAGAACTATATAGCGATATCACATGAATGATGTCAGTAAGTGATGAGTAAGCACTAATGTAACAGTCACACTCGTCATTCTAACTCCTTATCTGTCAATTAAGTTCTTAATCTCATTTAATAAATTTTTCCGTATCATCATCGAGTTTTTCACCCTTAATCTGCCGATGTCCCCACCAAGTCATATGTTCCTATCTTGTTTTATCTCATACGACTGTGAGTATATGTATGTATATATACAATGATTATGATTATGGGCCTATTACAGTTTAATTAACGCTCCGCTTATTTGTATTCATAAAATATTCTTTATTTGCATTGAAAGAATAAAACTTTCTGAATCAAGATACTTAAGATACGTACGTAGAAGTCAAATGCATATGATAAGGATCGCTGAAGAGGAATACAAGCAGGAAAGAAGTCACATGCGGCTCGCGAGCCGCGAGTTGCCCAGCCCTGCTGCGGAATAATCTGACGCAAGCTTGGCATTCCAAAAAACCAAATTCCATAGAGAAAAACTGCGACACGCAATGAAGTGAACGCGAGCGTCCTCGTTCGTTAGTCCACGTCCACAATGACATCAGCCTGACAGGCAATAATGTTAAGTAATATTTACTAACAGGCAGGACAGACCTCGGGGTCTCTGAAGAGGCCACGAATCGTTCCTAAGGGTGCTCTCGCCCATTCTCTCTCGCTCACTCACTCTCGTCGAGGGCGCAGCCACCATCAACTAAATTACTCGCGAGAACACGACCTCGCTTTCTTTTCTTCTCTCTCGTTTCCCACGCAGAACACTGCCGGTTGAGAATTTTGGCATCCGCACAATCGCGTTTCTGAACCGTCCCTTCAACTGTCGCATTCCAGCGAATTTGTATCGATCTGCTGTTCGATTTTGTGTTTAACTTGTCCTGCAATCTGTCGTATCCGCGAGAATCCGCGCTTCTCAAGTTGGCACTTTCTTTCGATCATAGATCGTGAATACATGTTTATTAATTCGTGCTTTCGTCAGAGTCTCAGTCGAGAAGCATCTTCCTTATGGCGTTCTCGTGATGTTTTTGTGAAACTGTATTCCAAAATCGGATTATCACTGTGGTTTCTGATCCGTATTTTAGTCTTCTTCAGTTTTTAAAAAGTACAAAGTAAACCGTTGAACAGCAGCGCGCGTAATTTTCATTAGAAAATATGTATCGTAAAACGAATTGTAATCGGTGGCTAGTTGAATATGCTCAAATGACGACAGTAAAGCGCTGTTATGTTTATACGTATGATTCATTACGGAAAGTGTGCCGTATATATACATACGTGATAACCAATGCGGTATCTTAATGACTGAATTGACTACTGAACAGAAGAAAAGTTTGAACAAGTCGGTTAGTTTCGTGCGACAGTTCAAGATCTGACGCAGTAAAGTGTCATAAGTTAACATATCCGACATACAGATTGATATGCACAACAATTTTCATAATTTGATTATATCCGTCATTTCCATTGTGAATTGATTTTCGTCTTGATGCACATTATACGACACAATTGCTGAGAGATTAAAGTGTATTTTTTACATGTAACGTGCAGTCTACAAAAATTTTCGTAAATATCTACAAATACCGATGGCTCACGTTGCTATCCTTAACCTACGTTAATACCACTTCCTATCTCAACGTGTTTCTAAAAAAAAAAAAAAAAAAATAATAATCTAATCTAATCTGAAAATATTTATATGGTTCGAAAAATCTGAAATGATTAGACAACTAAGCAAAACGGTGCTGTGAAAATTTCATTTTGTTGATAGCGAACGAATGTTGAACGAATATTGATCGTATAATGCAACGTTAGATATGGATTCGTGTAGATCTCATCGAAAATGAGATTCTACTGCACCGTCGACTACCTTGTCAGGACATCGTAATTCCTCTCTTTTCCGTATTAAATCGCGTTACGCATCGATTTCACGAGAGCATATCGACGTATGAAGTAGAAGGTCGACCATAAAGTTTATGGTGCGAAGGAACGACGTATATCTATCTGTGTTCTACTCTTTTCTACGGATCTCGTTACGCTTCGTCTAGTTCGAGGAACGGATATTCCGTTGCCCGTGAAACTTCCAGCGATGTGTTTTTATTAACCGTTTTATAATTGAAAAGATGAAACATATATGTCATAAAATAATAGCAAATACGTTGGACTATAGATTCAAAGGTAAATACAATATATATAAAAAACTGAACTTCAATAAAACAAAATGCCAACGCTTTAACGCTTACAATCAACTTTTAATTTATACGACATACGCGTAAGAGATTTTACAATAAATTACGCGCCATCAAGATGTATTCTCATTTTTGGATCTCGTTGTATACACTTGAAGCGGAACCAATGTAAGCATTTGATATAGTAACATGACGGCGATGTCGATCGACGACATAAGTGGCACCCTCATGATTCTCGCCCATCACTCCGCTCCACCCCATGGACTATGCCATTGATTATCTCCCTCGCTCCTATTGTCTTCTCTTTGTCCACCTTCTCAACCTTGTTCGGTCCGTAACTGTATGAATTCCGATATCCTCGTTGTACGGCACCCCTGCAGCTTCCTTACAGGGTAACGTACCACAAAGCCTAAACATGCATTAGCAGCAAATGGTATCGTCACGTAAACTCGTTTCGGAACACCTACGGTCTACGCTGAATACGAACAAACATGCGTTCACGATACGTTCGTAAGTGGTTTCAGCCAGTGAAAACGTTCTGTCAATTTCTTGAAACCTTTAAGAAGACACGAATGCAGCTAATCAATCGTTTTAATACATTTTTTTTGTATTAATAAATATATAATGTACTAATATATATATAATTTACATACATTTTCGTAGTTATAAAAACACTTGCTTTGTTTCACTTCCTATTTTGTATTTTGCACCTTCAGTATTAAAGACGTAAGATATAGAAATAGAATTAATAGCCAAGAAACAACTTCTCTAAACAAAAATTGTACACTTTTGAAAGTTGTTTTTTTACACATTATACATAACGACAAGATACTTCCAATATTATATTAACACCTAGACGATATGCACAATGAAAGTAACGTAAGTATAGCACAAATAGGTTACGACAGAACTAAACAAAAAAAACTAAGTTTAATAGAAACGATCTTTTTTTATCTTCTTGAAGTGTCAAACTTTATTTTAACTCATAAATCATCTCAAGCGAGTTTCTCCGATTCCGGGATTATTATTCCTTTACTTTATTCCTAACTTTCCAATTTCCTACTAGATTCAGTTTAGATTGTTAAATATTCAATGTGTATCGTTGAAAAAAATATCTCTTTTTTTATATCAATATCACATCTAGCTTTGTCACCGTTCTAAGGACCCACTGATGGTAATTTGCGCCTTACGCTTGCCACCTATTTAAGGTAGATACTCGTGCTCATATCATGGGTCATTTGGCACGGTTGATCAGCTGGTCAATTAAAAACCTGTGGTGGACGTCAGTGATCCGTGATATGAGCAGGTAAGTATACCTTAAATAGGTGATAACCGTGAGGCGTACATGGGTATCTGATGAAATTCTGCAACTCTAGACACCGAGAATACATTGCGACACCGATCCTAAATCCATATAAAACTCACGAGCATATTTATTTTGTTATAGTTTAAATCAGGAGCTTTTTAAACTATAAATCGCGTAAAAAAATTACAAGATCTTGACAATTTTTGCGACTACCATACACCAGTGAAATGAAAAATGTCGCTCATCTGTCATCAAAGGATCATGAAAAATTCACTGAGCCATTAATCGACATAGATATAAAACATCGGCTTTTTAAAAAATCATGTAAATAGGTTTTTACTTTACTGGAATTAGGACAGAATAGCCTTATAACCTTTTATACTACGTATCTATAGCAAAACGACGTTTTCGTCATTGACGATTGTAAAATCAAAATATCCATCAATTTTGAAAAACGTTGAAGATACTCTGTCATATCAAATATTCAACCAATATTTAATTCTTTGTGGAAAAATAAATTAGCTCGTTTGTCTCATCGATATCCGTTGCTTTTAGCTTAATAAATAGTAATAAGTAATAAAACTATAAATATAGCGAAGAATTGTTAAGAACTAAACTTCTTTGATTTATTATCGATTAACGTTTTGTTTGTATATTTATTTTATGTACCTTCTCATGTATATAATTGTGGTCGCGTACAATTTTCCCAGACAAAATGCGATCGCGAGTAGAAAAAGTTTAAAAAGCGCTGGTTTAGATTAAATTTAACATTTTTTGTATGTTACGAATTTTTAATTATTTATTAATTCGTAAAAGTCTAAAATACGTTGTGCGGTTATCGTATTTGTTTCAATCGCATAATTTTTCCACGCAGATACTATTTCCATCGAACCAATAGTTTCCCGTATTATTTCAAAACAAACCAATAAATCTGCAATAGTAAAACTAGTCGTTGAAAAAGTACGTTACATCATTTCGCGAATTATTATGATTAAATGTACAATGTTCCGACAAATAAAAATACACGCGGTTAAAGCTTCATAGGAGACGCTAGCGGAGACGGAAGAATTTGACAAGGGTCGTTTCTTATTATAAGACCCTTGTATTATTACTCGCACATAAAGATTCCGTAACAGTAACGAGTATAACGAGGACCATTAGCAAGAAATCCGTGATAAACAACTCCGACGAGAAACCAATAAATGATAGATTTCTTCGATCGCGGTACGTTTTAACGAAAACGACGGGAGACCAGTTGTCAAAGAGGAGAAAGAGAAGAAGACAAGAGAGGAAAGTGGTAGTCATGCTGGAAGTCTCGTTAAAACGTCTTCGAGACGATTCAGGATGGAAGGATGCTACTTTCCCATTTCCTCCTCGTCTCATGATTTGCTATCAAAGACGCCATCTTGAAAGCGCTTTAAATCAATTTATTAGCTTCGTTTTTAATCACCCGACCGGAGCGTTCGGACAGTCCACGATGGAGAAGGAACGGCACCGCGATGAGAGGGACCAAAAGAAATTGCAAGGCAAGCCCTTCGATCGTGAAAATATTTCTCCTTCAAAGATGGTGTCCTTCGCCTCTTTTCCCTTGCATCTTGATTAAACAATCCTACGGCATACCGAGGAGCTTGTCGTTTCGAAATTACCCACCGAGATTATATTCCAACTATTTCCGTTATTCCTATAGCACGCACGGTGTCCTGTGTTGTGTTCGGCAATGAACGAATTTTTAAGCGAAGGAAAACATTGATCCGTGTTCTGGATCGTTATCAGAATAGCGCGAATTTTTATGCACACCCATATTTTCCAGGATATAATTAAGAAAGTAGAATCTTGGTAGGAAATTGTTTTATCTGCCAAATACTATAGACACCACTGTATTTTGGATATTTCCTGCACTTTTTCATACTATATGCAATCTTGGCGATTTTGCACTTTCAAATTTCCTATGAATACATGAAAAGCCGTGTCTAGTCACTATGAAGATTCCTTCATTAGTTCTTTATATATATATACTTTAGATGTATTATGTATTACACAACAAAATTATTATTAATTTTTCTACTATATTCATTCGAATGAAATGAATTCGTAGTTAAATATTTCATCCACGTGTTTAAAATAAATGTTTACTGCTCAGGTATTAAAACGTTAAAACGATTAAAACGTTAACCTGGCAGGGAGAAAAAATCATTTCTTATATCTCATGATCTCATTTACAATGGATCAATATGAAATTGTAAGGGTGTTTAAATAGTAGAATTTAATATGATGTTCGAGAAGAATTCAAATAATAGAGATACTTTTGAAAGCAATAGTTGAGAATAGCCTCAAGAATCCAGGTCTCTGAAGTAGATGAAGATCTTCATTATGCGATCGTTTCAATATCTTAAAAGTCCTTATTTTCGCACGTGGTTCTAACATTGAATAACAATGACTTCTTACTATCATTGGACGACTTTTGTTATAAAACAGTTCACTTCAAAGAGGTAGTATACTACCATATAATGGGAAACTTATAACGATATAATAGAACAAAGCAATGCGTTATAAAACGCGATTATCGAAAGCTATGTTCGCTTGAAAAATTTCGACGAAGCATTAGTCAACGACGAGATAATCTTTTTTCTCCAATGCAAAGATCTCTCGTATGAAATTGCAATTTTATTAAAACCACGCAACGAATTTGAAATTTCAAATTCCTTGTGAAACAAAAGTGATTATAGGAGATGTTGAAACGCATTTTCTTTCGCGATATATAGACTAATCAAAATATCTACACGCTCGATTCAATCTCTTTCTCTCTCTCGCGCTCCCTATCTCTCGGGAAGGGGTCTATACGAGGTTGTTTCGTGACAAGGTAAGCTAAAGCAATTGCATTTCACCAATAAGTTTAGTCAACGATCACAGAAACGTACTGAATCCCTTTGATCTTGGCATTGATAAACGAACTTGCCCTGCCAACAAACATTCCCCAGATTTCATCGTGCGAGCATCGAGCGCCATGAACAATAAACGAGCTATAATTCAGCTATATCAAACTCGGAGATAACCAGTTAAGTCAGGAAAATTAATTTAGCGCAAACGGGACACGACTGTGGTCAATCGGCTTGTCTTTCCGTTTCTAAACAACATCTTTTCTACCTGATTGCCAAATAATTTCATTTACAGTTTTCATTTGTCATCGTTGTATATCGAAATAGAAATCGAAGTGAAAATTAGTTTCTTAATTAATGTTTCCTTGTCCCTGAGATACGTCAAATCAATTACGTATTATTAATTACTTAATTATGTCTGTTCACGTGTTCATTATTATTCAATCGTTCATCACATAAACATGTACATATTATTATAGATTGGCCAATACGTATAAGTAATGTCGAATTCTTCACTAAACATTCATTTCTGTCGTTCTACTTGCGAAAGCAACAGTCTATCGATAAGCTGTATAACGTCCGTACGATCTATAACCTGACATCCCAAATTTTGTGCAATTTAAAAAATAATTCATTATATTTGTTTACATTTTTTTAATGTTTACTTTGACTCGAAGATGAACAGCAAGAAGACGTATTTTCGTATTTCGCAATTGTGAGTTATAATTTCATAGGTCATATAATTTCAAAGGTAAAAATACTGTATAAACAGCACAAAAGATGTACGTGGTGTAGGAATGAAAAAATGCTGCAAAGATAGTTCACAAAGATGATGGAGATTTTGATCTTATCGATGGTAAACGACTGTCGAGATCGATAAGGATCAAATTTACAGTCTAGTAGTAGTAGAAAATAATCCACATTAATGCACAAGAGTTGACTGAAATGTTAGGAATATAGAAATTCAACGTTGAAGATCATTTTCATTAACTCTTGGTATAGTTTCATACCAAAAAGTCTGACATTACCCTCTAGTCAATCCAATATATGTGTGTATGTGTGTGTGTGTGTGTGTGTATATATACATACATATATGTATATATCTCTTTAAGGGAAAAGGATTTGTTGGAAACAGCAAATCGGTGAATTGTCAAACGGTGAAACGAAAAGGTCGCAAAAGCAATTCGAGAGTTACATCACAACAGGATGAAACTATTTTCCTGCGTACTGATACCTTTCTCAGTCTCAATTTCAGAAATGAACTTTACTCATTACCCCATCTGTGATGAGACTGCGTTAGTCCTTCCTCGACATCGGCTAACTAATGCAATTTTTATCTTTCACGATGGTGACAGTTCTGGCGAAAGATTTAAGATTATAAAAGAAGAAAGAAGCCTGCAATGAAATGATACACACAAGAGTTGTTAAAAAGCGTTAATTACTATTGCTTGTTACTGCAAAAATCTCATCAAGTTATAAAGCTTGAGGAAGTTCTTGAAACTTACAGTTTGGATAAATTTTTATTGAAATTTTAACAAAAAAAGAAAAAAGAGCAGAATACAAATTGAACTCTGTTTATGTACAGAGAATAATGCTACTAATTATTTTTGCGATTGAAAAATGTTGAATTAAATAATATAATTTTCTACGAAACATATTTTCTATGAGACATAGGCAAATTGTAATTGAGATGAAAATAAGACTATAGTAAATAGTAAGTCATTTCGGCCAATTTGCTATTTTTATTTTAAAAGCAACCCAATTTTATGTTAAGGCCAAATAAATTATCTTGCAATAATTTTTCATTGTAGTTAACGATTTTTATCGAAATAACGAATAATCTAGAGCGTTAAACACTGTGTTTCAGTTATGAACAATAAATCCAGATTCTACAACGTAATAGCATACGCTTTCAAAATTCTCCTCGTTTCAATGACTTTACTTGAATAATAAATGTATAATAAGCTCGTTTGCACGAGACAACTTCTACTTCTGGCACAATTAAACAAAATAGGATCAGATATTATTCTCCCGGTTTATTAGTTTATATAAAAGCAAGACATATTAGTATTATCATTAATTACATATTTGAAAAATTGCAGAAGAAGAAGCATTTAGCACCGATTTGAAAGTTTCAATCAACCTCGGCCAGATTTCCTTTAAGCAGTACAAAGGGATGCAATTTCAAGTTAAAAATAAAAAGGCAATCAATAAGAAAAGGAGATTGACTATGAAAATTGGCTATGTGATGCACGTGCTCGTTGGAGAATCATATTCTTCGGTAGCATCGCGCTTTATTGAGACATGTACCGAAAATTCTATTTAGATAAAGCCAACGACAAGTACCGCGAGGCTTTATTCGCTCACCCTTTCGGATGGAACTTCCTGTGAGCTGCAAATCGATAAAAAGGGGAATAGAACAACGCGACACTGTTTCGTCGGGTACGGACATAGGCACAGGACTTTTAAATCCACGACAAGAAAAATGGAACAGCTCCGGAATAGAGATTTCTTTAACAACGCAGCTAGAATAGAACGAAACAAAAGCAGCGTTGTAGCGACATTGAAACAGGTGTTACAGATCTTTCGATTTCGTTTCTGCTTCTTATCCGAGGGGTAACTTTCCAAGATTGAATCTTAAACTTTGTTCAAATAAAACTTGAATTCAAGCAATTTAGCTGGAAATTTATCTAATCTGATTTCAAATAATGAATA
Organism: Bombus vancouverensis nearcticus; assembly: GCF_051014615.1. Taxonomy (NCBI): domain Eukaryota; kingdom Metazoa; phylum Arthropoda; class Insecta; order Hymenoptera; family Apidae; genus Bombus; species Bombus vancouverensis. The sequence goes on along the minus strand of NC_134912.1, from coordinate 7,300,884 downwards.
CTTAATATGTTCAATAACGATATTGATAAAATCTATAACGTCATTTTAGTTTTAATATTTCTCAACAATCTAACGTCGCGCGTTCGAGTTACATTTTTAACTAAAACCAAGTAAACAACAATTTTCTTTGATTCTTTTCGTCACAGAAGATAGAACAAGAATCGTTAGAAATCCTGTCGCATTGGATGTGTTGAAGAAATGTCACAAAATGCTGATTGTTAGTATATATCTTTTCTAATGAGAGAAATTGCAAACTGATTGTTACAAATTCTAAAGAAACGTTATTAGAAAGAATAAGAATAGCCAATTTGGGTAAGGAAGTCCGATCAGAAGGAGAAATCTTTTGGAACTCGTTAAATTGACAGCGAAAGTTTCTGTGCTAAGTAATATATAAGTGAAACAAAAGAACATAAAAATCCATTTGCATATTTCCATGTGAATTATAGTAATACGGTAACTTTATTCTAGTAACTACTAATAGTTACAATAAAAAAGAAGCTGCATTTTAGGTATTTCAATAAAATTCAAAATAAAAGAACTCTGACTACTCAGAAAACTCGATTAAGTTGTAAGTACCTAAAATTGTTGCTTTTTCTTTTTCCTTTAAATGTTACAATCGTGCACGTTTTTATACACATTTTTATAACTGTGAAATAGCATGTATTAGTGTCCCAGATAGTGTAAAGGGAACAAAGTTACAAAATGTTTTCGGGCATATTTTAATTTACGATCAGGTGGTAGATAACGAATCTACGAAAACAAACGGCTTACAAAATTAGATGAGAAACGGATCGTTTTTTTTTGTAGAAATTATATTCGTGCGTCACGTTGATACAAATGAAAAGGAAGAGATGTTCCGTGATTTCAGAATTTTCAGGTCAATTCGCTGAATCATTGTCTGGCAAACAACCCAGTAAATTTATGTTAATTTAGTTTATTCGTGAATTTACTTCGTGTTCTAAATACCTATGTTTCCAACGTGTTTCAGGAAAGTTTTAAATATTACGTTTAACGTAATCGTTTAATAATCATGATTTTATTTTACAATTTAGTATGTAATTTTTCCTGACTTTAATTTTCATTACGACAAAGATAATAAAACTTATTATTTAGACATTGAAAATGGATATTAAAAGTTAATTAAAAAATTTGAATTTGAATTAAAAAATAAAGTTTTCAAAAGTCTATTAAAAATATCATCAATAGATTAACAAAAGCGAATAAAAGATTGCCAGAAGATTAACAGAAAAATTGCCTATACGAGAAATATGCACATCGTATGGAACAGAATGATTTTTCACGTAGAATGATTCTTTTCTCACAAAAGCTATACGAAAATAAACCAGTGTTTGCTGATTTTTAATCAGAGAATAAACTGTTAAATGCCTGCAAGTTAGTTTTTCTATCGCAAAATATCGAAACAGCTTTATCTTCGTTTTAACTGAGGCCATGAAGTTTTTTGTGGAATAAATGTAATAAAGGCTGAAATCAATTTTTATTGACATTTAAAAAATACTTTGAAAATGCGTGAAAAAATAGATAATCTATCTCTAATTTGTAACAATATTGAATATTATTTCAAAATTTTTCTATTATTTAATAGTACGTATACCTCTAACGATAAGTATACTCGTATCATTAATATTTGATTGATCCTTTTTCTTATTCTTTTTGGGGCTATGAAGAAAGAAAATGAAGTTTTATTAAAAAAGAAAAAAGAAGATAATTTGAACAAACTGTTACATAATTAGATTCTTCTGACAAACGTCCCGTTAATGGGACAACGTGCATAGGTTATTATATAAATAGAAAGATACAAGGAAGTATTTATTGATCGATATAATGAAAAATAAAGGGGGCAGAAGAACGTGTGTGAACGAACCATAAAGGCGCCCTTATTATGTAGTTTAGTTTATTTAAACAAAGGATCTTCCAGCTTACCTGATTTTAATTTAAAAGATTAATGTAAAAGAACAAAAAATCCCATTTTTTCGATTTATTTCCATTGAAACAAAATTAATTAAAAATTTAGCTTTTGAAATTAAATTAAGAGTTACAATAGAGGTGGTTTCCTATTTTATCCCATTAAAACGAACAAAACCCTGTAAAGCGCACACAAAGTAATTTCCATATTAAGGAATATATTAAACTCGTAAATTCGTGATACAAGTTTAATTATTAACTATAATGTAATTATTCCTCTTGAAAAACTGATTTAATCCGCAGAAAACAAAGAATCCAACTATGTATATAATTTAATGAAAGTTCAATCGACTATAGTAATAGCGCAACAAAATGTCAACCGTGAACAACAATCACCTTAAAATAATTCGTTTATAGCAACCCTTCGAGCTATCTGACCGAGTGTTCAAAGGACGGACACGTATTCTGCTCAACAGTGCGTAATCAACTTTTTTGCAAACTCCTAAAAACGCATTTACGCTTACGATGCATTTTGCATGCACTTCTGTGCATACATTGTTGCTCGTTCCAAATTATTTTTCGGCTCTCACGACGAAACGACAGTAGTTTTCATTTTTATAAAGAGATTCAAATCTTCTTTCATTATAAACTAACTCGAAGTATATTCGCTATTCGTACTACGATATTTCAACATAAAACGGCTATATCGTATTGTATATTTATTTCTATTGTATATTGAATACGAACTATTGAGTGACGTAATGTTTTAGTTTAAAATAGAATTACTACATCATTCTTTGACTTGTTAGTTTTGCAATGTTATACGTACAAAAAAATAGTAACACTGTAACTAACGAACTGAATAATCTAACTATGAAAATAAGTAAGTATAGGGTTTACATGATTGAAAAACAATGTTATTAATATAATATTGTATTTATAATATCAATATAATACTTCAAATGAAGTCGGGCATGCTACTGAATAATCTTCGTTCTTCCGCATTGGAAAATTATCAAGGAAAAATTAATATCAAAGAGCTATCAACTGTTAGATGAAGTTAAAATAGAGGGGAACAGGTGGGGAATGTGATATCCAGTATAGAATTTCAAGGTTAAAAGAATTGTTACCATTGATAGAAAAATGGAAGGGAAGTAGAAACTTCTGGCTAATTTTATACTTCTCATTATTTTGTAGAAATAAATATTATGTTACGCGTTAAAGTAAACTAAATTGTAAAACAAAATTCTAGTGTTTTTATTAATTATAAATGAATGAAATCACAGAATAGAGTAAATTTTTAATTAATAATAAAGAATTATAGCACGTTCAAGTATTGAACTCAGGGAAATACGATAAATTTATAACGCTGAAATAAAAATTGGATATTTTCGTTGTAACTACCTCACTCATTGACGAGTTGTAATTTAATTGCTTCGAACGATCTTGTCATTTTAATAATTGAAAATTGAAATGCTCGGAACGTCTAAATACGATATTGATGAAAACGAGAGAAGCTATACGAGAGATGCAGCTCATCTGCAAGTGGCATCGATTTCATTTTATAATAACGTGCAATGACCATGCTCATTTCATTGTTATATTCACGGTTGAAGTTATCTGATTACCGTGTCATTTGATGAAACTTCCGACCCTCTCTATTTCTATCATCCGTCCATTGTCATGGTTTCGTCCAGTTGAACCGATAAGAGAAGACAAATCATACTTTAAATTACAAGCATAATGATACCATCCAATAAAATGTATACACTTTATCTTCAATTCATAAAAAAATTGTAAAGAGATCTTTTAATAATATTTGTTCAACAAATCCTTGTTTCACAAAAAACAAAAGATATTTATATTTTTCAATTCATATTTATCTCTATAATATATTGGTACAAAATATTCGTAGAATTTTTCAACAGCTAACAAATTCTCCTTTATTAACATTATTTAGAAGATTAGGTACTCTAATGGTAATAAAAGTTACTTCTTTAAAATATTATTCCTCGTTTAACGTAATTATAATTAGAAGATAAGTGATGATAAGTTGTTCTTTAAATATATGTAACTTTAAATTAACGTTAAATATACGTGTACTGGTAAACGATATAACACATTATACCTTATATAATTAAGATTAGAAGGCAAATAATATGTTAATTCACTTTACCATTTGAACGAAGTGATTTTCTTATATTTCTTATTTATTGATAATTATTTTTCTATTGCTTCAATTCAAAAATCTGATTTCTAAGGAACAGATGAATAATCATAAGCATATTCCGGTAAACCATCTATACCTCGCCTATAACTTGTAACAAAAAACAAAATCATGTTTAACATTAAGCGAGTTGAGAACATTATAAGAAACATAAAACACGCGATCGGTACAGATTATGGAGCAATTCTTCGTATGCTTTGCTCATAGATTGCCTATCGTGAACTGTACGTTGAGCGTAAAAACATAATTCTATAATACATAATACGTAATACGCACATACTGAATCGATATTCCGCATATGTCGTAAAATACAACAAATCCAGTAGTCAACGCGTAAAAAAATTAACGAACGTCAAACATTCGAATACTATCTATCAACCTTTTAACTCTGTCATAGATGTGAATTATTTTTCCCATCAATTGAAGTCATGGGTATAGAGAATATAAAAATATGTTTCCACTTTTGCAGAGTTATATATATGTACTGCTACATACATGTGTGCATAAACAACCTTAGAAAACAAACAATTCCATTCCATTCAATGTCAATTTAATAAAATATATTGAATATATTCGGCGATAGGAACCATGACGTTACCCCTTTAAAGAAATAAACGGTTGTACACAAAAAAAGTAAATTAATTTTACTAAAATAAGCATATGTGTATCTATTCAGCAATTGTTTTGTCTCAAGCTTTCTGATTTTTAATTTCCGCTCACGAAAAAGTTATAACTTTCCAAAAAACATATATATAGATATGTATATCGCACGACGATGTATCGCGAACGAATCGAATGTCAACAAATATGGCAGACGATGAGAGAGAGAAGTCGCTCGGATCTATCCCGCAAATGCAGCCTATACACAATGAAGCTAGGCAATCGAGGCAATCGAAGACGTTCATCGAACCCGGAGGCATTGTCGCGCACGCGAATCGAACCAGTGTTATGTATATAGACGTAACTAAGGTGTATACGTGTGCGCAAGTATGTGTACATGTATATAGTACTGATACTACATGTTATGTGAGTATGCATCAACACGATGTGCCGAAACACAACTTCCCTCTGCTTTGTCTGTAATCACACTAGCTAGAGGATAGAGAAAAGGAGATTTGGAGTGGCGGTGGCCGCGCGTCTTTTCGGTTGAGGAACGTGATACGTCGTGCGTGCTCGTGCGTATTCGTACTGCGACTCACCGGGTAGGGAGAGAACTCGTCGTGTAGGACCACCCAGCGACGAGCGTCGTGTCGGCCCCCAAAAGACAAGCACGTGGAGTACGGTATCATGGTGACGGCGGCGACAAGAAGGGGGCGTACGATCCGCTCGAACCTTGTCACCGAGGACGTCGCTACTAATTGTCGTCCGCGTCGTGACCGCCGTTGTCGACACGTTGTATTTTTTTTTTTTTTATTACCACGTCTTTTCGGCCGAGCACGTTTGACGTTTAGCGGCGTTGGTAGAACGCGCCTCGCGCCGCACCACCGAACAACCGAACGGGTTAGAAAAGCCCACGATGGAAAACAAGAGGCGACCGGCTAGCCCGAAGGACCACGAGACTCGAGCGTAGCTAGGGAATCACGACAGCTGATTGGTCGACGGGAGTACCACCGCCGTCTGCCGACCATTGCGCGCAACCGCATCCGAGAGATCAATGAGACTCGAGCCGAAGAAGACACTCACCTAGAAGTACCCGAACACTCACGAGCGCGTGCGAGGTTCACCGAAGACAGGGCTGCCTAAGAATCGGGTCGCGGTGCCGCATATAGTCGATACGGAGCGACGTTTTACGTTTGACAATTGACAATTTTCTTCCTCGATAGCTTCTCTTCGAGAGATAAATCGTCTGACATTTTCTACTCTCTAACGCACACCGTATATATAATATAAACATATGGGCATATGTGCTCCACATATTTTTCAGTGTTCGTCGCTACTAACGGTGCTGATTGATATGACTGTGATTACTCGTCGATTATGTCATTTTCTGTTTAACGATTGTAACATTTAATTCGGTGGTCGATGAACGTTCAACCCTGCTACGCTCATTCAGTTATTTTTAACCAAATTATATTGTTCTAATGTTAAAATATTTTTTCACAGTTTGGAAGAAATATGAAAAACGTCTTATTGATTTTTCGTTTCAATTGTATGTTAAACATCTTCTTTTTATTTTCTAAAATGAGTGCTAGATTGAAATATAAAAATTCGAGGATTATGATAGGATTAATCGACCGATGTTTAGCGAGCAAAAATCCATTTTTATAGTTGCAAAAGTAGTCGCAATTCGATAGAAGGAATAATAATAGATATAGTCCTTATTCCGGGAAGTAAACAACAATAAAATACGTTTATGTTTGTGCCTATACACTTTAGGATACGTTATATATCGTTGTATCCTTCGTAGAACTGAATTGCGTTTTCCGTAATGATTGCATTTATGAAGTTGACTTTAGCGTACGTCACGCAGAAATGTACGTGCAGGTGGCAAGAAGCTGCCTGGTTTAAATTTAGCAATATCGCGTGCAACTGATGCATTTTCGCAGAGTTAATTGATTTGACCTGAAGGAATCGTCAGTGTTGTCAGTAAAATATCAAACGCACGCGCGTTTATGAATATTACACATAATGTTTTGTACTATGAATATTATAATGCTTCTGAAAAAGTTAAATTCCATTTTTGAATCTATTTAGTAGATTAATTATTTTTATCCTTTTCTACTAAATGTAACTGATTCCTTTCATATATTTCCATTTTGTTTAAATACTCAAAAAAGTCAGTCACTACTAAAGATTCGTCATTTAATAGAATAGCTAAATGTTTGTTAAACGTTATTTTTAACTAAAATCTGTACGATAAAAGCTGATTATGTATGAACAAGCGAAGTTAGGGGATGCGTGCACCACTTGTAAACGTAATTCCCTGGCCGTTTGCATTACAGATCACCTCAAGGACGATGACGCACACTACTTCCTGAATAATACGGTCCGTGTTACGTCATTGATAAGACGTCACGTGTGCTTCGTGACACAGATGACGAAACACGGTAAAAGGGAGTAATTCAAATGATGGCGAAAAAGAAAGCTAGATGACGTAAAAATCAAAGAAGGAGGATGAAGAAAATGTCTTTCCGCTACAAAAAAAAGCAAAGAGGAAATAAATAAGATCTATATAATACATAAAATAAATAAAAATCTAATAAATATATAAAATGTAATAAACAGAAAAATTTTAAACGACGAAAAACAATGCAAAAAAGAAGAATAGACGGGATAGCGGTGGAGAATATGACGAAAAAAATATGAAACGTTAAAAAAATGAATACGAAAGAGATCAACGAAGGTAGAAATTAAAATAAAAGAAGCATAAAAGTAATGACAAAATGGAAGATATAAAAATCAGTAAACAGCAAGAATATGAAGTGAGACAATAGAGCGAAAAGAAGAAGAAAGAAACGTAGGGATACTGAAAGACCAAAGTGAACAGAAATAAAGGAGATGGCAAAGCGAAAGAGAAACAAAGCCATAAATATAGTGTGTGAAAAGAGATGGTAAGTAAAAAGAATAGCAGACAGGAGTGAATGGGGGAAATAAATATAAAGAGAACAAGAGAGAAAGACAAGAAAAAGATGAGGGTTAATGAGACGAAAAATAAAATGAGTGAATAGGAAGGATCGGGGGGGGGGGGAGGAATGAATTTCATCATTTAATTTTAGCACGATCGCGTGCAGCCGATGGCTGCCGCAGGGGCATGTCATGGCCCAGGGAGTCGCTTGCAATATCGATCCTAACTTCACGCACCTGAAGCGCACCTCCTCTCCCATATGAAAGGAAGCTTGTTGCCGTTCCCGTTATTACAGCTTATCCCTTCGATCATTCTGATCATCACATTCTTTCTTTTATCCTTTAACACCTTTTATCCTAATAAATATCGTACGTTGTCTACATTTTGTGCAACAAACATTTGACAATAAATAGTAAACAAGCGATTATTGTATGAAATTATTCTCAGATTTGAACATCTGCTATTCTACATATATTGGACTGCATCGTCTCAAGTATCGTTGGTTTTAGTTTCTCCCATTTGCAAAGTACTCTTCCAATAAATTTAAGAGGCATCCTGAATTTAAGTTCGCGGCATTCTTATTGAAAAATTTCGCACGCCAGAAATAATGTCCCAGAAGATTATATGGCATTCTCGCAATAATTCTCATGAATTCTTCGGAGTTTGGGTTCGAAATATTTATCGAGCATAGAGAATAAATTTGAAAGAAAAAAGCACTTTTAATTTTATTAGATTCAATCAGCATTAAGTATATTTGTGTTGAACCGCGGTTGATTTTAATATTAGTGATAATATTATAATATATTATATAATATTAACATAATAATATATTAGAAAATATAACATTAATAATATTAGATAATATTAGTAGTAATATTATTATTACTTGGGAATCGAAATAATCGGAATCTTACTATCTGTAAGAATATGGAGAATATTAATGACAGAATTGCCGAGAATTTAATGTACAAAATTCAAAGGAAATAATATTTATTTAATGCCCGTTATATTATATATCACATCAAAATCTTTTTAACGATTATGATTCTAAGATCGCGTTTATAATATTGACTTAATATTCATCGTAATATTTAAATAAATCTTTGTTTTGTAATATTTAAACAAATTCTGTAGTCTTCTAATTACATGGTCATAAAAATATAAATTCGCATTAAATATCCAATTATATATCCCAATCGCATTAAATATCCAAATATCCGATTATTATAAGAGAAAAAAGGAAACTTGAAATTAGATTTAATTTCCGTCTTCATATTTAACGAAAGATATAACGAAAGATATAACGAAAGATATAAAGATATAAGATTGTTTTAAATTGTTGTTGCTATTCTAGTTATCCATCGACAAATGAGCCGAGTTAATTTTAACACGAGGATTACCTAATGTTTATGCACATGATAGATCGTATACGTTCAATAGAAACGTTCCTTTGGAGCCAGACGCATCGCGAACATTATTCAGTGTGCATAATACAAAGACTATAAAACGAGACTTCTTTTATCATAAATTATATTTGACGTTACATTCTACATAAATATTTAATTACTTACGAACTTTATGAATCGATCACATAAGAAACCTTACGTGTTCTTTCCATGTATTTTGTCTTTTATAGTATCGACAATTTCATTCATTATCTTTACATACTTTAATTTTTACATCTTTTAATAAAGCTATCATTTCACTGGAATTTTGCTACGAAATCAAACAACGTGTTGAAATTAATTTTTGGAGCGTAAATTCTATAATTAATAGTAGTATTTGTCATATTTCGTTTTCTAGAATAAAGATTTATAATATAATATAATTTATATTTACATCATAAAATGTAAATATAAACCTACTTACGATTTTATCTTAATAAATCACCGATTTGAAAGTAGATCTTTGTACGTCTGGTGTATTAACAGTTGTGTTATGAATGGCATGTTTATTCTTCAATTAAAGATATAAAAACAGGATAAAAAGTCGAAAAAAAAATTGACTTACATGAAGGAACGTCACGATATCTTCTGAAATAGTAACTCCGCCACGACGTGCGAGAACTTTCGGAGGAACTGCAATGTCCAAAGCAAGTTTCGATAATTCCACCATAATGGTAGATGCTTCACTGATTCTCACCCGTTTTCTTTAAATTAAAAATATATGTATCACATGACTGAGTAAAAAGAAAGACATGTGCAATATCAATTCCACTAAACATTTAAATATTTTTTCAGACAAATTTATTCATTTAGTCAAACATGCAATTTACACGTCCGTCGAACTGTATGATGTTCTCGATCATGGTAAATAAACACGTTCGATAAGATCATAACCTCACTTTCACTTTTAGTTTTAGTTTTGACCATAGAAATTCCATAATTATGAACCATAAATAGTTCAATATGTACACTGTATGTAGCAATTATGAATGATATCCGATAATATGCTTTTTAAATAAAAATATATTGATTTATTAAATAAAATTCGATTGTAACAACCTGGAAAGTGGTTAAAAACATATCTGTAATATACAAACCATTTGAGATTATCACTATGAATGATAATTAATATTTAAAATATCTCGTGATATATATTTTGAATATCTTTTATATGACAAACATACGGAAAGTATAAAATCGAACAATTGTTTTGAATATTTAACGCGATACATACCAACGATTTTTTAAATTCAAATGTCGATTGTATTTGACGAAAGTGAGTTCCGTGTAACTACGATGAACATGTTCGTCACCACACTTTTGCCGCCGAAATTTTTCAAACTAATTTGCTGATACCAACTTCAAACAAAAACTATGAAATAACATGTCCAAATGAAGCATTCCAGCTTGTTTCGATATTATCCTTTTCACACGTGGGCGTGTTATGTACTTACTGATCTTATGTCGATATTTTGTTTGTCAAGACTTGATCACCTTGGCCTCGATACATATTGTAAATTGTGCTTTACGACGATTAGATCAAAAACGAACTTGATTTATTGTTTTGCTTTAACGAATACAAGTAATAAATTATATATTAGCTTGCACATTAAGTTTGATGTATTAGCAATAATTAGCATTGATAACGAATATGCACATGGTGAAAGATACTAACCTAGTATAATCTGACCTTGACCCAACAAATTTTCATACAAATAGATACTACAACCATAAACGAAACATAGAATAGATCTGAGATGTGGTGCTTTTCCTTACCCGACTTGGTTTTTTTGTTCTAAACTTCTTAACATTTTCATACTACGTGCGATATTACCGGCTGGGTATAAAGTAAGATTACTACATGATCTAACTTTGGTAATTAAATGGTTACCATTTGATTTAGTACTTGGCGCGTACATGCTTCTTATGCTAGAGTGGAACCGCAGATGAGGTATTTCGTCGATAGTGGAACCAGAGTAAATCCCTTTCTTTTGCAGCACTTGGTCGCCTGGTGTAGCACTTATAAAGCTCTGGGGGATAACTCTCGTTCCGGGCGTGAACATGAGCACCTCTAATTTCGTCTCTGCTGCTTAAACAAAGTCAATTATCTTAATAATTATGTATCGTAATAGTTAAATTATTATTATATACTATGATTTCACAATAACAATTCTTTAACATGAATGTTTACAGAAAGAAACAGTTTTAAATAGCTACAACCTATACCTATGAGTTACTATTTCATTGTATTTCTTCTAGTATAATCTGGTATAATATTTATATTTTAAATCAATTTTTTTTCTTCTAATATGTTTAATATTAAAGAGTAGTATTGTTTGAAACTAGTGGTTTGGAGTTAAAAATATTTATGTTTTTTTATACGATTAATGAAATCTGAATCTCATAAAAAGAGAAATTAGATATACTGATAAATATATCATATCCAAAATTGAAATGTCAAATGTAATAAATGCACGTTGAATATTATCTTCGACTTTTTATATTGCGCATGTGCATTTTGAATTTCTGAATTCAATGCGGGTATAGTAATACGTGCGTTAGAAATCTATGATTTTGTTTCAGTTGGCACTATTTGTTCTTAATACATACGTATCTAATAGTATCCACTTATTATTTACATGCTTGTTAAATATAATATTTTCCTAATCCACATATATATGTGTATATATATATATATTTAAGATTTGAAAATACAAAAATGTATATGAAAATGGACCCGTACTTTCTGTATTCTGTATAGGTTCAATTACCAATCCTGTGAAGTATAGTCAATGTTCGTCTCGAGCCAATATTAAATATTCCTTTCAACCAACCATCTTATTACAGACTACTTCACGGATAAAATGTGCGTCCAAGGCTGTATCATTATATGTTAGTAGTGATGTGGAACTGCAGTAGTACAAATATGACGGAAAGGAATTTGTTTATTAACATATTATTTCTAGTTATTGCAATAGTATTTAATGCAATACCACAGTGTTCCTCAGTTTTATCAGACAAACGACTGTGTTATGATCCTGACTGTTCCGGTAATTGAAGCCATACTTTATCCTCAATACGTGTCTAATTTAAATTCTTTTTTTTATTTCGTGTAAATTATTTAATGATGTATTTTCTATAGAGCCTGTTTCATTAGCTAGAACGACTATTAGATATACCCCAAACGAGGCGGGATTATTGTCGTGCAACATTAATGAAAAAGTCACAGTTTATAGTAAAGAAGCAGGGAAGAGAAATGACTTGTGGGGTGTAGAGGTAAATTTTATTAATTTCTATTTTTCCATCTAATTTTAGGTTTTCCGGTTTTCATTGTTCGTACTTGTATGTAAAATTATCTGGTATGAAGACAAATGTAGGAATTAAAAAAATTAAAATAGTATAATCTGAAATCTGGCCAAATTAAATACTAAGAACAATATAAAAATCTAAAGATTACATTATTATTATTATGGTTTTTCTGATTGTATAATCTTTTATTTTACTTTTCCTGTGGTAATTATTATATTTATATAAATAATTCGAAAGATTTTATTAATTTTAGATAAATGGCAGACATGGATATATACCAAAAACATTTTTAAAGGAATATAAAATTCTACATAAAAATTTAGAACATGAAGTATCGATTGATCCACTATTTAGTAATGTTTCATCTAATGAGAAACTTCAATCAAAGAAAAATAAAAATAAATCAGTGTTTGACAAGAAAGATATTAAAACTTCAAGTGAACAAATTGATAATTTGGAATTAAAGTCCTTGGAAGAACTGCCACAAAGTGCAAATGGTATAAATCCATCTTATGAGATTATAGATGGAACTACAGTTCACTTAGATATCAATAAGCCTTCTGAACCAACTTTTATAAAAGAAGTTATTCAAACAACAGTAGTGCCAAATGAACAAGATGCAGATGATGAAATCTTAAATAATAATCTAGAGAGCAAGGAGCACACCATTTCTGCTGAAGTTGATTTTAAAGACTTTGTGACAAGTTCGGAAAAAATATTAGATTTACCAGAAATATCTGGTGTACAGAGTTCACCATTGAATATAAGTATAACCTCTGATAAAGTAGAATATATAATAGAGAATGTAGAAAATAAGTCAGTCACGAATGTGGAGGGTGATCAATTTTTGGATAAAGTTATTGATATCAATAGTCCACAAACATCTACATCTGATGGTCTTAAAGAGACATTAACTATTGAAGGAGAAGAAGCAATTGAATTAAATAAAAAAGATAATGTCAGTCCCAGTGAAGCAGATGTAAATAATAACACTACATCAGATGTACAAAATGTAAGAACTATTGATCAAATTGAGGAAGTAGATATTCAACCTTTACAAAATGTTATGATAGATACAACCAATAAAACTCAATTAGATATACAAAATGCAGAAAGTTTTGATCAAATACAGACAAAAGATATCCAATCTTCACAGAATATTACAATAGTCACAACTAGTGATGCTAGATTAGATGCACAAAATGCAGAAAATTCTGATAAAGTTGAAACAGAAAATATCCATACTTCAAGTGTTGAGATGATTGTGGTTAATGAGACTGAATCGAGTATACAAAATATAGAAAATTCTGGTAAAGTTGAAAAAGAAGATGTCAACTCCTCAGCAAACATTGAATTATTTTCACTTAGTAACATTAAATCAGATATACAAAATGCAGAAAATTCTGATCAAATTGAAACTAAAGATATCCAGGCTTCACAAAATGTTACAATAGTTACAACTAGTGACACTAAATCAGATGTACAAAGTGAAGAAAATTCTGATAAAGTTGATATAAAAAATATCCCATTATTAGAAAACATCATACCTCGTATAAAAGATACCCAATATTTAGGAAGTGTTATGCAAATACAAACAGAGCCAGATGATGCAAAAAAAGAAGAAGAAAGCAAAAATATTGAAGATTTAAATGAACATGATACTAGTGAATATAAACCATTTTCATTTATTGAATCAAATGTAAACAATGAAGTACTAGTAACGTTATCTACAAATAATATTGAAACTAAAGATATTCAGTTTGATTTAGATATTGAAACAGAGGAAGGATCTACATTAGATATTAAATCTAATTCAAATATTGAAGATACTGTTTCTGTAAAAGAAATAACAGATATCCAATATAATACAGATAATGAGGATGCTTTGCATATAATAGAAGAAACATCTGAGAATATTTTCCATGAAGTACAAGGTACAGTATAAAAATTATTTTATTCTTGTGTAAATTATGTAATATTATTAGAATTGATATATAATTCTAATTAATGCGCTAATACTTTTTAGCTTCAGTTCCAGATGTTTGTACAGCTGATAATATTGGATGTCCTTTAACAGACAATCAGAATAATTTTCCACATCACGTAAGTCATAATTATCTTAGAAATATTACAATTATAAATTGTAAGTCTTTTGTGTGTTATTTATTATTTAGTTAATTATTATAGGAACAACCTTCTCAGGGCAGTGAAAATGCTCTAATGAGTGGGATACAAATCGAAAGCAATTATTGGTTGGCATTAATGTATCTAAGTGTCACTGCCATTGCAACGCTTATATTTTCTTTAGGGTACTACTGCATTGAGGTATTAAATAAATACTTTTGAAGTATATGCTATATGTAGAAATATTTCACTATCCTAGTATTAATATTAAAAAATTATTTAAAATTGTATGAGCAAAAATGTATATGAATAAGGGAAACATGTAATTTTAATAATTTTATGTTTATAGAATATGAGGAGTGACAGACAACTGATAGTTAGAATCAACAAACTTGAAAAAGATTTACTTATTTCAGAAGCAGAATGTACAATGGTAAACGAAAATTTAAAATCAACGAAGGAAAAGGTACCACAATTATATATTCATATTCTTTTTTTAGTGAATTTATACTATCATAAAACATATTGTAGTTGAGTCGCATGGAAGATGAATCATTCGGTTCTGACGAAATGGTGCTTTCTTTAAGGGCTGATTTAGAAGCCTCACAGGTAATATTTTGTAATATGTGCATTTAAATACGATATAGATATAATAATAATAATAATAATGTAATATTTCTAATAGAATGCAAAAACAGAACTAGAAGATCAAGTAGCCATGTTGGAAAAAGACCTAGAAAGTGCTACTGAAGCAGGGTTAGAATTAGAAAAAATGTTGCGAGAAGTTCTCTCGGCAAATAATGAAGTTAATCCGTTAGCGCAGTCAGTAGAGGATCTACAAACTAGGTTGAATGCTCAACAAGCTGCAAACGAATCTTTAACGAATGCTGTGAATCTTAAAACTCAAGAGGTGTGTATATTTAAATTAAGTGATAGATATTTTTATAAACAGAAGTATGTATTTAATTGCATGTTTTACATATTTATTGCAGTTTGAATTTCATAAACTTGAGGTTCGTAATCATAGGCATTCCGTAACGTCGTATATTATCAAGGATACCATTATAATTTATTTGGAATATATACCTTGTATAATATATTTTATTCTATGCATATATGTAATCTTCAATACTAAATATTTTACAGAACGAATCTATATCAGCAGAACTTGTATCTGTTAAGAAGAAATATGAAGAGCTTGAGGTTGAACTAGCCAGGCTTACGGAAAATTTAAAACAAGAAATAAACAGCAAGAATAATATCGAACAAACTTGGAGTGATAAGGTGCAACAATTAGAAATGGAAATCAAGGAAGTAAGTGTTAAACAAATATAAGATCAAAGGTACATGTAAGGTGTTTTATGTATATTTATTTTTGTAGATTTCTACTGAAAAGACAACCTTACAGAAGGAGTTGAAAGCTAAAGAAGTAGAAGCAAACGACCTTGTAGATGTTATTAATCGATTGAATTCTAACAACTTGGATTTGGACAAGTTGTATGATGTATCTCATATTAAAGTTGAAGCAACAGCATTGCTTGAAGAAAGGAACGAATTAAAAATACGATTGGCTGAAATTGAAGGAGCTCATAATTTATTAGAAGGTATATCTTGAAATATTATTTAAAATCACATACTTGGTGGAATATACTATATATAAATTTTTGAATTATAGAACATGTGAAGTTCGTTAAAGAGGAAGTAGCTACTTTAGGCGAACAATGCAAAGTAGCGGAAAAAGAAAAGAAAGATGCAGAAACACGACTTGAGGTGTTGACAAACTTTTTCGAGGAGAAAGAGGCACATCGCCAAAAGTATTACATGTTTATCTAAATTAATTTAAAATTATTCTTTTCTTTAATTAACATTTATATTAAAAATAATATCAATTATTCTTATGCATTATCATTAGGGAAGAAGCTATTTGGTTACAACAGCAAGGTGAGGTTGTATCAACTGTAGAACGAATACAAACGATGCAAAATGAAATACAAAACTATAAGTGAGTGTTTATCCTTTAAACTAAGTCTGAAAATTCCTTCTATGGTTATTATAATATTGAACTTTTAAACTGCATTTAGACAACAAATAGAAGTGTTAAAACGTGAAATATTAGACCAAGAAAGAGAATACAAGAATCAAATTTCTGTTCTTGAAACAAAAGCACATGAGCAATGGGTATGAATGTTTTAATTATTTTGACTTGATTATCTTGACTTACTATGTTGTGAAATTAGTTGTAATATTTTGATTAAATTTTATATTAAGGTCATAGCTCGTCAAGTTGAACGTCGTTTAGAGGAATCCAAGGTTGAAGCAGGTCAATTGCGCAATCGCCTTACATTAATAGAAAAAAATATTAACGATGTAGATTCCGAAGCGAAATTACATCGTAAGTATAATCAAAAGAAGTTCCTTTTCTATTTTATGTTTACCAATTTCGTTTCAATGTTGTAATTGCTTTAAGTAGTAAATATTATTTTAATTTTGAGAAGCAATAGTATTTTAAAATGTATACTTGATAGATTATTGTTGCTAATCTAATGCGATAAATTGGTATAAATTTTCTACTTAGCATTAGTAGAAGTTATAGAAATAGACATTTGTTGCCTTAATTATTGAATACATTTAATCACCGAAATATATGAAGCTATACTATATTACCATAAGTACTTTGGCCCATTTACCATTGCTGATATGGTACTACAGAGTGCTCTAATGTAGAAAATTGTATTTTTTTAACATAATTTTCAAACAGGACTAGAAGCAAACGGCGAGACGACAACGTCGCCTCCATTATTCATAGGAGCAGAATCATCCAGTTCCCCTATAATGTTTTCTGGTTCTTCGAGTGTTCCACCACCACCACCACCTTCCTATTTACATTCATTGTTTCCTCCGTACTTACCACCTCCGTTACCAAATACATCCGGAGTACCACCATACGAAGTTAGTCAACGACCACCACCACTTGGTGGTCGGTTATCTTCACCTCCACCTATGCCTCTGCATCCACCTGCTCCTAATAGGTACGACAACGCAGGTTCTCCACCACCAATGTCTCCACACTTGCTTCCACCTTTTAATCATAGATCCCCCCCACCTCCTCCGTTTGCTAGTGACATTCATCCACCTCCTCCACCTCCTCCTGGTTCAATATTACCACCACCTCTTGGAACGCCGCATTCGTGGGGGGAAGAATCACTGCCGCCTCCACGCAGTTCTGGTTTTCATCCAGCACAACGAGAACGAGTTCGAAATCACAAAGGTTTGTGTATAAGATGACAAGCAACCGCAAGAACCCGGCACCCTCATTAATGGTCGATTTCACTTTCATTGAAATGAGTTTTTCTATTTTTTCTCATTATTTTTTTCTCTTCTTTTTTGTTGTGCATGCAAGGACGCAAGCGATTCTCTAAAGTGAGACAATTTTGGAGTACTATGGAGGGAAATAATTGCAAATAAATGCAGTATGTCAAGCTGAACGAGATTGATTTTGTTTTGCTCCGCCAATGCAAAATACGCGTCAAATATCGAAATAAGTGTAAAAATTAAATCACAAATTTCTTTACTTTCATTATTATATGTGTTAAATGGATTCTTTACATAGTAGTTTCATTATTTTCTTAATGACATTGTATTATGATATTATTGTTGAAATATAATTTACTTTGTTGGACATGGATTTGTGATTTGATTTTGATATCTTAATAATTACACTTACTTTCAAGTAGCAATATCTTTTTCTTCCTATATTTTTATTCATGACTTGTACTTCTCATATTCTTCTTTCTATATCAACAATTAGAACGAATTAGTAGCAGATATAACATGTTATTTACAGTTTATTATTGTTTTCAGGTTCCTTACATTCTTCGGGAGAATCACTAGATAAATCACATCATAACAGCAAAGTTTGAGTCTTTTATTTTGTTATAAAATATCTTCGTATACGCGTTAAACTTGTCATTATATTGTGAGACATTTAAATATAAAAATATTTCAATAAACAAATAACAGTGATGCAGGATATATTAACGCTAATAGACCAACCAGCATTTACTACTTTGTGAAATAGTAAATCGTGCATTTTGATATGATATTTGTCAAATGTAATAAACACATTAGTTTGCTATGAGAAATACATCTATTAGCCATCACTGTTATATCAAAAAGGGGAAAGAAGCAAATTGTATATATATATTTAATTATTCTTTAGGGATGTATTGAAGTATAGAACGAATTGTAAAAATGTTTCTTTATATAGTTATGTATAAATCTTTGTTCAATTCTAAAAAATTTACTATCTTCATAAATTTCTCAACCAGGAAATAAATTGTAATATGAATTTAGATTAAATAGAATTGTTATATAAGGTTTTAAAAAATTGAAATAAATTGTAATTTATTATTACGTTACATCTTATAATTTTTATGATTTCCATTTACTATTTGTGTATATACATATGTATATTTCTCAGAAAATGCCAAGCATTGAAAATTATACATTTATTATCCACAGTTTCCTTTTTACATTTTATGAACAACAATGTAGCCGTTTGTCTACATTGTTGGATCATTCAATAATTAATACTTACAGTATTCACAATTCAACAAAGAGGTCGAGGAATGCAATGATTATACTATAACTCTATAGCTAATGAGTCGTAATTTTATAAAAATTCGGCTTGTTCTTCGATCATCTTATATCACATGTAATGGATATGGATGGTCAAATACACAGTTGCATAAAGAAATATGCACAATAATAATGTAACAATTATTTTATGCCAAAAATACTACAAAAAATATAAAGAAAAATATAAGAACCGCGAAGATCTTTATCATTAACCACCTGTTATTAGTTACGGATTGGAAATATCTTAAAATTTCTGCATGTGCAGCTTCTACATTTAATTCTGTATCTTCTATATTGCTATCTATCCTGAAAGTTTATTCAAAATTTACAATAACTAATAAATAATTGTAAATACAAAGAATTTATTAACATATTCCATATCCAAAAAGAAGTAATAGTTACAATAAGATTGAAAATTCAAATACAACAGATATTGGAAAAGGAGTGCAACATTTGTGCTGGACTCTTAGCACTTAATTTGTTAACTATTAATAGAATAGGATATGAAACATATTAACACGTACATATATCTAAAATATTGTTACCTTTCTACCATTTCTTCTTGTTCTTTAACCATGTGTGCTAATTGTTGGAAAATTCCTCCAAGTTCAACTATAGTTGATTCTATGTTTTGCATTGTTTCTGCTCTTGATTGAAGGTAAGCATCCTTATAATCAAACATTGATTAATTTTTTTCAGACATATTAGTTTCTTATCATTTTGTCATATATATTATGTAGCTTACAGTGTCATCTTGTATCGCACGTTGCATTACTAGTTGTCCCATTGCTGGTTCCAGGTCGATAGCCACAGAAGAAGGAGAATTTTCTTCTTGTAACAACAATGAACCTTGTTTTCCAGTTACACTTGGAGGTAACATGGTGGATACAGTTCCTTGAGTAAATTGTTGTCTTCTACTTTGTTCTTCTCTCATATTCTGTATATATTAACAGAATTATTACTTAATTCTACATTTCTTTGTTTTCCATCTCTTACATACCTCTGATCTCACTTCAAGTACACTTTTAAAATGATTTGACATGTTTGCTAGTTTTGATTGTAAGGCCATAACAATTGAAGATGAATGTGAAGCCATGTGATGACTTTGAGATGCACCATATTTTTCCCGTTGCTTTTTACTAAGTTCTTGTAGTTTTCCTATTTGATGATTCAAACTTTTTAGATCTGTTTTTATCATGTTTGTTAATTCTTCAATTTCCATTTGTCTGTCATTGAATATAGACTTCCTTTTTGCCACTAAAACAATTGATTTAATAAGTGTTACTTCCATCAATATGTCTATACTTAACTATATGCTCCATATACTTAAATTTGATATATATAGAATGTTATTTACATGTATATAACACACATCGTTATCTTTTTATCAAAGACTAAGATTTAGCTCAAGGAATAAAAATATAGAGGAATTCAATGCAAAAGATGTTTGTGAAACAAGTGTAAAAACATTATTTCAATCAAATAATCAATTGATATAATTAATTAATAAAGATCAAACTTCATCTACATTATAAAAATGTATGTAGTATGTTAACTATATGGTACAGTTCCTTACCTTACATCTTTATGTCACAGTATATTATAAATATCTTATATTAAATTTAACAAGAATCTAGCATTAGATAGGCTTTGTAGTCTTACCTAGAGCAAGTTTTTCTAACTTAGCATATGTGCTCGCTATATTTTTTCCAATGCTCTTAGCGTTCATCATGAAATTCGAGTAACTGTGTAATTGGCGTGCCCGACGAGGATTTTGCAGAACCGATGTCCGAGCCACGGTTCTGACTTCCATCGTTCGAACAGCTTTAACAAATTCATTAGTCCTGTCGCGCGACGACATTGTCGCGGCTGCAATATCCGTTTACTTTCCTTCGTTTTCGACACGTCCACATGACAGTGCAGCGACGCTCTAGGAGTGTAGCATTTGGTCTAAAGAGTTGGCAGTACGATTGTAGCACCATCTGTAGAGGGATAGAGAAGCTAGTTAAAAGAGAATGGCTGAACTAACAATGCGTATCGTAACCATTTTTGTACGTTAATGTATTAAATAAAATAGTTTTATACGCTACACGGCTTAACGTGAATTCCCCTAATCGTGACACTACAGAGCTATGTTTCCTATGGGGATTATTCTTCTTTTATTCTTGACAACGTCAGATGTCAAGGTGCGCATTTGATAAAATGGGATACTAGGATAAATGTCATTAATTTTGACGTTAGAGATGAGATTTAAACCTAAATTCTATTAACTTTAAGCATCATAGAAATATTCTTTGAATTGCCAAATTCAAATTTGTCAAATTAAAAATTATTGAATATTTTTTAAGTGTGATGCTGTACTATTTTATATTATTATTATCTTCATGCTTAGTAATACGTTTTAGTTAGCTTATTATTGTTTACGCAATGAAATTTGTTGAAAGCAATAAGAATACGAAGCAACTATGAATTAATAAATATAGGTGTATTAGCGAGATAGATGGTTAATTTAAAATTTTAAGCGCGTTTGTTTAAACCATGTTGTTTGATTTAGTTATCCCATCAATTTCAAATTTTTACACCATATTCGTTATCGAACTATTTAATACGTATGATTTTTTAAATAATTTAATTAGTTCAATTTTTACAAAATTACGAAAATTACGAAAATTTTACAAAATTAATTTTTTTTAAGGAAGAGAAAACTGCAATTTTTATTCCTATCTTCAAAATAATTTAAATTATATAGTTTATTACAGAAAATATATCTTTATTTGAGTTAATACGATTTGAAAATTTTCAAGGAAGGAAAGTAAGTATTCATTATTTATTTCGAACTGCATATTTTTACTATGTATTTATTTGTTATATATTATTATTTATTTGCATTTATTCATTCTAATGATGATATTTTATTTATTATTGTGTGATAAATAAGAAGAAACCCTTCCTACCAATTTAGTATTGCAGTTACGTATAGATAATCTTCAAAATGATAATGGGATAACAATTTTGATGCGAGGCTTTTTTACTTCATTTTTTACATATCTTTTTATATCAATTTTTATTTCACGCGTGGTATCAAAACGAATAATTTATCGCAGAATATAAGTCTGCTAAAATTTCATAGGGCAATTGAAATAAAGATACTAGTCTTATGCCAACAATATTTATTTTTTATGCTAACATTTACTTTCATTAAAAAATTATCTTCGCGCGAAATAACTCGTTACATTTTAAACTGTACCATTTCTGATCTCATAAAAAATAGTTCTCATTTATCTTGATCCCTCTCCAGTCAGAGACTGAATAAGAAAACAGCTATTCTGTATTTTTAAATCGCTCGGTATACTTACGCGTAAATATATTTAAATATTCTTTTAAGGATTTATTAGCATAAAATACGGTTGATCATTACAAACAAATACACGTATAAAATTTCTGTTACATGCATGTATTCTTACTAAGAGGAGATTTTCCTGACATCAAGGATAAGGAAGAGAATCCAGAAGAAACATTCCAGAAGGGTATTGTTGACTCGTATCTTTTCATTTAAGCAAAAATTCGAAGAAAAGATGTTTTCGTTCTCTTTCAAAATGTCTTACCGTGGAATATTATGGATGGTGTACAACCTGCAATATAGTCTCACTAATGTTGCTATTTCATAGGACTGCTATACGTAACTATAGTATAGTTTAGTTTATGCGTTCATCTTCGATAAAGCATATCTCTAAACGTTATAACAATCGGCTTTGTTACAGGTGACTCTCTTACATATATAATGTACATAGTTATAGAAGAACATATAACATATATGTATATCATCTATATAACTCTACGATAGTCAACATTTTATTGCATCGCGATGGTTTACAATTTCTCGTACACGAATGTCGTCGTTGAATCCGAAAGATTGTCGCGGACGGAAATCTTACGTTCTTTTACTATTTATGTTATCACTGTTATTTTACTGATTAAGTTATATACGTATAGTGTACCTAAGTACATAGCTATACTGTGTAAAAATATAATTACGGCAATATACAAACACCATCTAAAAGTTTGAGATCACGCATCATTTCGGTTACTTACCATAAAATTATACTTCAAATTTAATTTAAGAAAATTATTTTCTTGCATAAATTTTTGATTATACACTGCATTCAGGAAGACGTTATATAAATATATGTTTTAAACATTGCGAAAAATAATCTCAAATCATTCAATGATGGTATATGTATACATAAGATATATAATACGATATATAAACCAATTATTAAATTTTTGTAAAAATTGATAAAAATAATGGAACGATCTTTCGGATTCAATAAATCCGACGCTATTCTTTTAGATTGTTTCTTGATTGTCTCAAGCGGTTAGAGTGTCCACTTGATTCTTCGGTATTTCGTTGTCGAATTCTTCCACGGTTTCCACGCTTCGTGAGGGTGTGGTGCGGTCTACTTTGTTGGTGTCGGTACCAGTGGTCCCTCCGGTACCCGTAACTGTAGGAAGGGTGGTTACTTCGGCCTCGCTTTCGGTCTGCAAGATAGTTTCGTTCTGAGGCCTCACATCAATAACACGGACGCGGATCAGCGTGCTGTATTCGTCGTCACCATCGGTGTAGGTTGTTTCGTTGATGGTCAACACGTGTCCGTTGATGATCTACAAGCAAATGATAGTGTTCTGTATTTTACAATAAATTTAATTTCAATTTAATTTTAAACACTCATATAGATATACAAAATTAGAGATTTGCAATGAAATGTAATACGTATATCTACGTTAACAATGCAATGATACGTTTTACTTTTCTTCAGGGGATGATCAAAGTTTCCTCTATTAGTTCATTATGTATTAAATGAATTTCCGCAAAATTAAAAAAGATCATTTTATAAATTACTAATCATTATTTGACGAAGGTGTTTTTGCTGAAAAATAAATTTAAAATACAAATGAACGTTCCTCGAATTGTTACACAATTATTTTCTTCTATCGTATGATTATCCTTTTTAAGCAAATTAAGAAAATTTTTAAGAAAGCTACGTCTAAAATATTAACATTCAATATTCTATGAACACTCGTCTATGTATCAAACTTTCAACTTTTTTAGAATCTGTATCGACAATTTTCACAGCACGAAGCCACTTTAATTTTAAATGTTTACACTTCCCGCGAATGCGTCGCAATAAAAATTAAAGGCTGCGCATCGATCTAAGTGGCACGGCGGTTATTTCATCCCAGGAAATGTAGCAACCTGATCAGCATTGATGTGCAGATTACGTTGCGCAATTTATTACGTAACTTGGAACAATGTATTGCGCGTATTCAGACAAATCGTACACGTTATATGCAAGTACATAAGCCGTACTCTTACGCAGCGTTATTAATTATATTTGAGTAATGCTAAAGTTGAACACTCTTGTTTCATTATTTCATCTTTCACAAGAGACATGATGCGGGATTACTGCGCTGTTCTAACGTATTTATTTTAAATTGAATGTTATAGAAGAGGATCGTTTCGTGGAAATATTTAAAGGCAATTACGGGATCGTCTTAAGTTTCTGCAATGATATTACTCTTGATATTTCGATTAGTGTTCCATTAACTCTTTCGTCTCCGCTGTTGGATCATTAAACACGGCTAATAACAAAGTATCTTATGAGAGCAGTTAACAATTTTTAAAACTTACATCTTATAACAAACGTAATTAAACTTGTCTTTTATCTTGGTAGAATATCCAATATATATAAAGTTTTAACCGAGTATTGTATTTGTATTCGAATAGAAAGAGCACAAGTTACCATTTCCTAAATGAATAATTAATTTTCTAAATAAATCAGAAACGAATCGTTGAAAAGCGGAGAATGAAATTACTATTAATTGTAGTTTCTCATTCGATGATATTTACTATTTCATCTTGGATTTTACGGACAATTTATATAACGTACGTTATCTCATCAACATGCAACAAAAATCACTATAATATACTTGTCGTTATCGTTCTCGTCGATAGACACAAAGACGGTACGATTTGATGCTAATGAGGAATGTATATTTTCACTGTACAAAGACTATGATATACAAAAGTAGCAAAGGGTTCTAACCAAAGGAACTTTGTCAACCGCGTGAATCGATTAGCTGAAAGAGGAAAATCGGAAATGAGCGTAATATTTACGCGTGACTGACCTTGGTTGTGGAGGTGGTGTTCGCTCCTTCAGGAATCTTGCTCCAATTCATAACCCCATCTCCGGGAATGCGTGACAAGATGTCAGCCATTTGATCTCTTATCCTCTTCATGTGGGCTAAAAACATATTTGAAATTGATTATTAAACTGACAGGGAGTAAATAAATCATCCATCAAAAAAAAAATATATATATATATGTATATATAAATATATATACTAGCAATAGTATTTGAATTCTACTATTACAGGAATTAATTGTAAATTAATGATGAGAAGGTGCACTTGCTTATGAAGTCAGTAGGTTATGGATTTTTAAATTATCTACTACGTAAGAGAATTTGTTAGTAGTATATCATGGTACAATATGCAATTTGTCGACGCGATTATTAATTCTAAATATCACTGCTTCGATTGATGACATTTCGAAGAAAGTTTATCTAACCAAGTCGTAATTCAGAGATAAACCTTCTAGCTGTATATGGCGTCGTTTGCGACCAGTAATTTAAAGTTATTTCTCATTCTATCAGTATCTTTGTTTAGGTTTTGCTTTGCTTAAAAAAAGATAAGGCAACATGTAGGTAGCAATAAAAATTATTGGATGATATTCTAGAAACTTGGGAGAATATTCGGAACTTTTTGGGGATTTTTTAATACACAGAAGTCTGAAGAAGACTGCATGGACTTAAACGACCCAGTATGTACGTAAAGCAGCAAAGTAGTAAAGGTAATGTTGCAGATAAAGGGTTAAACGACTTGATAAAGAGCATCTCAAACGACAAAACTACTCTACGAGATTTAGCAATTACGATTGTCAACTTTATTCTTGTATTATTAGCGTATCAGCGTTTATTAATGTTACTGTAATATTTTATTACACACAACTGTAGTATATTTATACAGCTGTAAAATATTTCCTATACACGCGCAGAGAATAATCCTTGTAACGTTCAGGTGAAAACGAAAAATATTTAATAAGAGATTCTACATTAGTACAGTATAGTGGATATAAATTTTTGTTCCATAGAGTATACTTCCTTGGGAAATAGTTTGAAAAGTTTTATGATCTGCTAGCTGAATCGAGTTTATGATAGGTACGTGAGTTTTCAATAGTTCGGAGGCTAAGAAGTTCGATTTGATATCTTATAGCAGTATTTTTTGCTCTAGATGTTTCTAGAATAAAAGTTTCTAATTGTACTTGAAATTTGAAGAGATAGTTGCTTATTACTTGTGATTATTAGACTGTGAATTTTTATGCATTTACGGGGAAATTTAAAGGTGCACAAATGAACAGAATGAAAAAATGTCGAAAATATTTAAAACAGAGTACTCGTTGTAACGTTTAATAGATAAAACAAATTTCTGCTAAGGTTCGATAAACAGTGTAAACGATATAAATTAGAATTATAAATAATATTCGAGTGCAGTATTCACGATATTTGGCGTTTATTAAATTAGATATTTTTGACACGTAGGTTTCTACGCAGTCATTTAAAAGATATCGATACCAAAATTGGGACATAAGCATTTCGCAACCTTGCATCGACATGTTTCTCTTCCAGATCAATAAGCACACGCTGAACTTGACCCGGTTATATCAGGAATATAAAACCAAGAATAAATTTATCAAACCGTTTCCCGCTGCCGGAATATTTCAACCTCTGTGTCGGATCTTTATTTTAACGAATAAACGATGCTTAACGAATAAACAGGAAAAGAGAGACAAGCATAGAAAACGAATATAAAACACGAATATAGGACACGAATATGAAACAATTGACAACAAATAGAAGATCTAGAAGAAACTGAATATTTAGTTCGTATCATTGTTTTTGGAGAAATCTGGAATTGGTAATAAAATGATTTGTTTCGTCATCTGGTAATATCATTGTACTTACACATTCGAATTCTGATATTTATCTTTACAGATAGTCACAAGTAAAAGTTGGTTCTTACAGTACTCGAACGATAATATTTGTAGTTTTAATGAATTCGAAAAAAACAAATGTGTGCACAAAATAATAGAAATACACAGAAACTTCTTTCATTCTCGATTATTTGTCGGGGTTACTTTCCGTGAAATTAACAAAAGAAACACGCGACTGTTTATGCAGAAATGCAATGTCCGCCAACGTTAACAATGCATATCAACATCTCGTTTCGATTGTTCGAATCACGAGAGTGATTTAGAAAGCATCGTAATCGAACTTGCATTATTCACACAAATCCTGTTAGAGTGTCTAACTAAACGAGTTGATAAAACCTCACGGCTAGTCGTGCATGACGTTGGCTTAAGAACGTCGAGCATTATTCAGGAAGGTACATGTTCACGCGCATTAAGACTAGGTTACCAATCGGTAGATAGATGAGAAAATAGAAACTATAATTATTTCTATAGACTCTCATAAACCATCGTCGATGAAAATTGCTCGCCTAACCGCTTTATCAGTCGAGGAGAATGACATGGTAAAACGTCGCGAATTACACGATTTTTCCATGTCAGACCTAAGGATGTTCAGATCGAGCGATATTGTCACTCTAAATGGTTATGTGGATGTCGGTTTGTTTGGTGAAGTTATAATTTATATGTGTAGTTTATGATTTATTCATGCATATGGATGTATGTATAGGACAGAGAATTGGAGCATTGTGTGGATTATTACAGTATCTAATATAGAAGATGATAGATCGATCATTATAGTAGTGTCGAAGATTATAGATTAGCTATTGTAGCAGGACGACTCTGCAACCATGGAGACAGGTAGTATTCTGTTAAACGTACAATTTCTAGCAAATTGACGTAAGCTTTCACAGCTTGATAAATAGGAAATATATCAATGACTTTTTAAAGATAGTAATATATAGTACTGACGGTTATAAACTAGAGTTTGGCTTAAAAGATTAATTTTCGACGTATTGCTAGAGCGTTATATTTTATTGTTTTCCCTCGTTGAATCAAGACACGAAACGTTGATTATTACAAATATCAAGAAGTTTCTTCTTTTATGCTTTCTCACAGCTACAGTTTCAGTTCTTATTTGCTGGAAATATTCTACAAGTCTACCGTATAAATTTTCTCGGGAAAGTCAAGGTAAAGCAGTAAATTGCAGAGAAATATTTTCAATTAAACATAGTAATAAATAAACCGATTAATTATAGACTGATACTTTTGGTATCGCAGACAAATTAGGTCAATGAGGAGAATCGAGCGAGAGTGTAGCCTAATTGAAGATACGACAAGACTATAGAGTGGTGCTTGTGCATGCGCACTGGAAGATTTATTTTTAAAGAGAAATATTTCTCAAATAATTAACACGCCAACGTAATTAACATAATTTAACATAATAAAAAATATATTGAGTACATGAACTATCGCAGTTTCTGTGGAAGCTATTAATATCATGTATGCCTGCCTACTGTAATTTGTAAAACATGACTATGGGCTCGCAAATGATAGGAGACTTGCATAGCTCGACAATCGTAAACTCGAGATACGCAATGCAGGACAGGCAGAATGTACAGGGTACAATAAAGACGACGTCGAGTTCGTAAACTATGATGTAGAGCACGTGACAAGTGGAGCAACCAGGTGTTACAAATCATCAGGGGCTGGTGTAACCGATAGAGATTATTAAGCACTCACAGAACGCAATAAAGATTAACCCTGAGTCGTTGAAATTCGGCAAAGGCTACTACTAAATTGTAAAGCATGATGTTATACATCATATTGCAACGGTATAATGAGAAACAAGACCCTTCGTACAGGTGAAAATCGATATGAATCATTAGAAATGCGCAAGGAACGACCTAATTTTACGATGGATTAACAGCATTTAACGTAGCGAGTATAATGAAACTAAAATTTTACGCTATAAAAAAATAAGTACGAGCTGCAGAATATCGAAGTTATTAACGATTTATATGTCGTATGTTGTATGACGAAGTATAAGAACGAAAATGTTTGATATATAGAGTGTCCGAAAAGAAGGTAGTAATGAGGTCAAGTAGATAAGAAAAATTCATATAAATTTACGTTCGAAAACGCTTTATCGAAGAGTTACAACCGTTTGAAAATTTCTATCGATCGTTTTGGCAGTTACAATAAGTGTGTTCTGCAAGAACGCAGGCTTCCTTCTATTCGTTGAACTCTTTTGAACATACCTGCTGCCGTAGAAATAGTAGTAAACGTACTTGTGCCTGTCTGTCTGAGTCTGTACAACGAGCCTTAAGAATTCTTTGAACGTTTCTAACTCATTAAGAAAGCATTTTCGAACGTAAGTTTATATGAACTCTTTTTATCTGCTTCATCTCTTTAACACATAATATATAATAGATTTTTTATACATATAATAAATAAGTGTGTATGCCTTCGAATGTTATGTGTATTAATTCAAATTTGCAGTTTTAATGTAAGAAACGCGAGCCTTTTACAGAATCCGAGAAGCATAGAAAAAACGGTAGAGTTCGATAAAAGGACGTTACATTTTGCTAAAAATCGATCGAGACTGTAAAGATTGAATAGATTGTCTTGTAATGCACAGAAGCCAAATGGATTGGTTCGAAACTTGTAAAAGCAGAATAGGTTACCCTGGGACACATAGAAATCGAATAGATTGGTTTGGGACTCGTAGATATCGAACAGGTTGAATAGCTCGGGGCTCATAAAGGTTAAACAGATTGAACCGAAGCGTGCTCAGGTTCGAAACATTGGTTTAGGACACACGAGATAACTTGACAAATACATGTAGAATTGGAGCAATATATAAATTGAATATATAAATGCGCGTAAAATTAAATAAACTTGGAAACAATTCTTTCCTACGTAATCGTAATGATTTACTAATTCGATTGAATTTATTTGAATAATCTATGTGCAATGCTCATATATAGGGTGGACGATATATAACTAATTTCAAAGTTTCGCCATTCTGCAACGATGCATATTTTGCTCCGCTTTAGCAATTGTTTTACGGATGCACGGCAAAATAATGACGGAGTCAAGACACTTTGTCAAAATAATTCGTCAATGACGGCAACCTTACGCAAGTTACGTTGGCGATATTATCTGGTAATCTAGATCGTTTGACTTAATCCTCGATCTGCAATCTTATTTTACCTGACGTCGTCTGCATACTGGGTCGTTCAAGTCTTTTTACGTTTTTGTTTTATTTTACGTTTTGTTTTACGTTTTATGTTGTACGTTTCCAGAATGTCATCCAATAGTTCTTATTTGGTTGATAGTTTCATTTTTATCACATGTGATTTTCGTTCTTTTCAAGCAAAGCGAAATTTGAACAAAAATATGAAGAATGTGAAAAATTACTTAAAATTAGCGGTCGATAACGGCCCAGTATGCGGATGAAGGGTTAACCGCACCGGACTTCTCATAGCGTTTTTTAAAAACGTATAGTGTATAT
This sequence comes from Bombus vancouverensis nearcticus, assembly GCF_051014615.1. NCBI lineage: Eukaryota > Metazoa > Arthropoda > Insecta > Hymenoptera > Apidae > Bombus > Bombus vancouverensis. The sequence goes on along the minus strand of NC_134912.1, from coordinate 7,270,053 downwards.
CGGCGAACCAAATGGCAATTGAGCAACTAAAAGATGCTATTCGAGAAGCGATAGCGAACATATCATGCGAAGCGTGTGAAAATATAACGAAAAATGCGATCGAGAGGGCTCGACCTTGTACAATGTCCGAAGGCGGAAATCTTTCTGATATTATATTCCATATATAACTTCCAATTAGCTTCCATAACAAATGACTGGTATTAAAACACTATTGTCTTCTATCCTGTCTAAGAGTTATTGACAATGAAAATCAGTCAGTTATATATTACGCATTCTGTATATAAAATTTATTCTATTTCGATATTTGAATATTTAATAGACTATTGATTACTCGAGAAACATACGTATTTTGTTCGTTTCATTTTCAGTGATAGATAAGTTCTCCGCATCGTAAGCAGAACGGCATTCGAGATAACCGTTTTTGTCCTGACAATGTAATAATAATTTATGCACGAATTGAGGCCATGAATGCACGGAGATAGGTGATAATCGCGTCGATAAATTCCGTATATTTTATTACGTTTACAATGCGGAACAAAATAGACTACTGTATCGATTTATTATTGTTGCGTGGAATCTTAATCAGGATATGTGCCACGCTACACCATTATTTAATCTCGTATCCATGGAAAATTAAAGAAGAAGGAAAGAAAACATCCACAAATACGCGATAAAATTATGAAATCTTTGTCTTTGTTCCATTAGTTATCGAAACAGAAATAGTATCAGCTAACAATGCGTTGTAAATAATATATACATATATCGCGATTGTTCATTGCCAAAAGACACAAAGACGCTTCACAATTGTTCGTAATTATTTTCCAGCCAGAGATTGGATACAATTATCTGTTGCCCCATTTACTAATGGCCCGTGCACGAGTTAATTTCGTTAAGAATATCAAAGGCAGAGATACACAATATGTATTCCTTTTCATATATTGTGAAATCTAATATAACACGGTAAAATCGAATTTCTTCTTATGAAATGAAATGCTTTTTACGGCGCCGAGTATTTTTCTAATATATTTACAATGGTTGTAGAAGGTATTCTTTAAGACAGAATAACATTTTAAAAATCGGACCGAACTGGGCTTGAGTCTTTCTTGGAAAGTTAAAAGGACCAATTTACTAGATGACATATAAAAAACATTTTCAGAAAACTGCAATTCGATGGAATCTTTAGCACGTATATAGTTGACATAAATCTACAAAATGTAAAAAGCAATTTTCGCTATTTTCTTCGCGATTCCGATGTATTGTAATCTTGTCAATATTTTTTATACGTCATCTAACAAGCTAATTGTCCTATTTTCTAAAAAAGAAACTCAATTCGTTTGGTCCTATTTATTTATTTCACTTTCAAAAAGTTATTCCATTTTAAAGGAATGTAGGAATACCATCTATACTTATCGTTTTTCCTATTCTCTATTTCCTATCCATTTATTTTCAGTATTTCAGGAACCCCGTTTTCAATTTTCGCTCTCTTGCTTCATTCAAAATAATCCCATGCATGTTTCCATTCAACTCAGAACTCTAATCATTCTAGCATTATTTTAGTATTTTCAAAAGCTTTCATTGCCAGAATAAAGGATATCATAAATGAGCAACACCATAATGAGAATATCTAAAGGTTGATTTTCATGTACAACAGAACTCCATTTATTGAAACGAAATATTAATGCCCAATTAAATAATCCTCCTGTCGACTAAATCTATTTATTTGTACGTGAATGAATTATAATATGAACGACTTGGTTGCCAACGGATTTACGTAGGTGCATTTTCTCATATTAATGTTAAAAATTTATCGTACAATAAAATGTTATTGCTAGGAAGGAATCGTTTACCTCAGAGCTTAGCTTGTTAATCTTCAAGATATAATAAATAGCTTGTATTTTCTTAGAATAAGCAACACAATATTTTAAAAAACCCGTTTTTACAAAGTAACGAATACGGAGACAGTACTGTGCCCGAATATTAACGTAACTGTAAACAGAATTCTATTGTAACGCCAATATTACAAGTAACTCTTTTTAATTGTAGTAGCGCGTTCCAAAATACAAAACTAAATTTGATCTTCCAAATAAGGTTCATACTTGTCTGAATCATAAAAAACATTGAGAAAATCATTATTTCCTCAAAGATATTAATTTGTACCACCAATTACGACATTGTAAGTTACCGATTTAGCTCTAATATACACTGTATTATATTCATTAAGTTTAGGCTAATTCCAGTGTACTGATATAGTATACTATATATGATATATGTTCAAAACATATAGATACAATTATACAAGTTTGTAATTTGCCTTATTGTACTCTTCGTTTCTTCTATATTATTGTTACGTTTTGGTTAATCGCTAATGACCAAAAAAAAAAAAAAAAAAGAAAAATACTCGACGCGACCATACATTATGCATTACGCATACATTCGCATTACGCATACATTATGCGCAAGCATTCCTTAAAGATATGTTCACGTGCCAATATTACGAGACTAACGTTCGTCATTTATATCCATTTTAAACGTTCAAACATCGAGGTGGTCGCGGCAAATTTTAGAAACCGCGACCACCGAGAGTTTCGGACATTACGATGACTTTCCTTAAATGCGAATTTACCTTTGTTCTAATGAGCGGCAATTCAAATGCCAACGATATTATGGTAATTTCCTCGATAATCGATTTCGCGTTGCTCCACGACCCTACCTGTGACCGCGATTTCACTTTTCCGTTCCTCCGGATAGCCGCGAGGGCAATAACGTTTTATCGCGGTTACGCGGATTGGCGCGCGCTGTCATAATCGTGCGGGGAGTCAGTGAGCGATTCAAGTGCTAACATATCGTAGAAAAAACGTTGAAACTTATCGATAAGACCGTATCGCTGCACCAACACCGACCGATTACGCGTAAAAGCAACCGGTCAGTGTTAAACCTAATTAAAAAAAAAAAAAAAAAAAGAACAAAAGGAAAGAGTAAGGAAGAAACGTTGCATCATTTTCTCGTCCTACATTCAGATTTTACGAGCTGAAATATTATTTGATTGTATATACTAACGAATGGAAGCCTAATGTGACTCGTCGTTAGTGGTAAATTCCATTAAATAATCCTAATTTCAATTAAAAAAGAAAGAACGAAATAAGAAGGAAACGTTAGATTATTTTTCTCCCTGGTACGATCAGCATTTTCTTTAATTAAGCAAGATATATCTTTTTCTTTCAAGAATTCCAGCATGTATTTAATCCTGTTTGTATTTAACCCACGATTCTCGTCGAAATTTTTATATTTCAATCTTGCTCTCATCTCAGCAAGAAAGAAGGATTTGTAAAGTAGCGAGAAAATGTTTAATATAAAATCGAATGAAAAAATTACGTATACTAACAAGACTTCTTCATATTTTTCCAAAACACCGGAGATATTTTTTAACATTATACAAATATACTTAGGTGGAAAATGAACGTGGCAGAATTAAAGCGCTGGTAGTTGTATTAGAGTCAATTCAAATAGGCCGTCATTCCTGTGTTTCCTTTCTTATCAGCATATAACTGCATTTTCAATCAAGTGGAACACCGTTATTCATTAAAACATAGTACCCGCTTGCCTCAAGGAAATAGTAATATAAATAATATTAACAGTTACGTTCACCATATCAAACCTAGTTAGTTTGATAAGTTACACGCCTCAGGCTAACTAACGTAATAAATCGAGTCCATGTAACAAAAATGGTAACAGATTCATTATTCGATCAGCTAATTATTTCTACGTTCTGCTTTCCAGTAAGGATCCCGCTAACAGTTTAATAACTTCACCTTGATCGCCACGAGAATTACATTAAATTATGTAAGAACAAGCGAACCGTATTCAAAAACCGGTAAAACGAGACCCTGACACCGCTTTCGGTATCCCCGCTTGATACAACGCTATAAAATTGCAGCATGTGCAAGATGACACATCGTGGAATGAAATATTTTATGAAGAAAGTGATCATTTTACGCACAAGATTTTAGTTATTGAATCGAACAATTTTTTGGGGGCGTTAAGGAAGAAGACTAAAAAATACAGAGAGTAATAATAGCGTTTCATTAATTACATTTTGGTTCGGAATAGTATATTGTTTTGTCTTCGCATTTACGCTCTAGTTCAGGATAGAATGAATCATGGGCTTCTATCTGAATATTTTTCTGCCTGCTTCTTGCATATTTTTCAAATCTATTAAGACGTAGGATAATGAATGTTTAATTTGCAACGTTGTTCCACGCAACAATACATAATAGATTTTTTGTAGAAATCTTCTTTCGTCCAATATTCGAACGAGTATATTTTTTTATTTTCGAGAAACGACTATAATTAATTAATCCTGCGGATTTTTATGTATTCATGGAGGATTCGAAGACTCAAAAATGTATAATCTGGAAAGTTGTATAAAATATCCAAAATGTAGTACTCGTTGTAATATTTAGCAGATAACAAAGATTACTGCCCAGAGTCTATCTTCTGAATTATATTGAGAAAAATATGAATTTGCGTTATAATATCTTAATTTACTTGGTTATTAATCCTGCGTATCGTATTTCTACAATATTTTTTAATTATATCGAGCTTCCATGTTTAACCCTTAATTTGCAATAGGCAAATTTTTATTTGCTAAAAAATTGGAGAGAATAAAAGGTTACTATCTAGTAACAATATTTTACGGATATCTATAATTTGTTTCTCTGTGAAATCTAATTCTAATTTTTGAAAACCTTCCTCACGGAAGCATGCCGCGATTATCAAACAAAATTTCCGAGGTTTCGATAACTCGCACCCACTAATCTTTGTAAATTAGGTGTTGAAAATTCAACGAAGTTTTAATTTCGCTGAATTAGTTATCAATGAGAGTTACAAATTTAAGCACCGTCGCGGTAACAAATCTTGCACGGTTTCAGGTGAAATGGTTTCTACAGTAGGATCAATTTGGATCAGTTCAAAGCAGTTTCATTAATCGAAACGAATGGGCTCTACCTGTGAACGCGTTGAAAATGGCGTTTCGAAGGCAACGAATTATTCGGCTGGCGACGACAGCTCCGATTCGGTTGGCTTTTCTTGTTCGATCGGTCGAATTTCGTGGCCCCTGTTCATCGCCGATGAAAACGCTTCATTGCCGCGAATAAAATCCCTGACATTTCCATGTAACCATGCCCAGCCAGTTCGACATTATACGCTTGAATTCGTTCGTCAAATATCACGTGTACAGTGAGATCATAAGCGAGATCAACTCCGTGTTGGATTCCAGACTTTTCCCACAGTTGGAATATTGTTTCACGAATGTGCAAGAAATTGATATAAACACTAGTTCTCCATTTGTTATTTTCATCTATTATTTATTATTAATTTTTTATATCTTTCATTTCCATCTTTCCTGTTTCTTAGTTTTGCTATTATTTTCGTTTATTCTCTTTCTATTGTAAATTAGCTGTTTCAAGTAATTTTAAAATTTTTACTTTCAAATCTTTCTGTATTTCAAAATGTATATACAACTGTATAGTTTGTTAGTTCTCATCTATTAGAACGATAAAAGACTATTTTAGTTTTGGCTTTCTAATCGATAATACGAAGAGATACATTCGTATCAAGTAAGGAAATTATCCTGCAGATAATTTCATAACGAGCGAACTGCTTCAACGATACTATTACTTTTACTTAAACACTTTGGAGTGAACTTTAGACTTTAGATCCGACTAAATTATTTTCTACGACGATGTCATTTCCATTTGCTTGTGCATTTAAAAAGAAGAAATTCTTCTACTTTCTTTATAATTCACAGAACTGTAAAAATAGCCGTTGCCTTTTGCTATATTTTTAATTATATCATCAGGTACACTGTCAATATATACTTTAATTTCCTACTTCATTCTTTACCTCTCAACCTTCGAAATAAGACAATATTTACCAGAAACATTTTCTCCGGCCCTACTTCGCTATATCAACGCAACATTCTTTCTCTGCAGAAACACCCCGTACATCTGGAGCCCTCTCGTTCCCTTCTTTCTCCGCGTAGCATCTCTTTTCAGGCGTAAATTTTCTCCCCTTTTTAACAACGGCTCCGCTTTTCTGGCTCCTGTCTCTGGGAACGGCTCCGCCACTCGACAGCTCTGCAACTTTTAATCCTGAAGACCCTTTCTTCCACTCTGGCTAGCAGCAACGGTATACGTAACGTGGATCTGAATAACGACTCATCGAGTCGTGCAATCGGCGATTACCGAAAATTGCTGTCCATTCACCGGCTCGTCTTTCGCCTAATGAATTACACGATCGACCCGTGCAATTATTCTTCCCTTCTATTCCTCTTTTTCTTCTTGCTCCCTTTTCCCGTCGTTTCCGGCGCGTCCTTCTGTGTCTCTTTGTCTCGAGATCAAATAAGCGCGTGGAACTTTCGCTGGTGAAAGCGATCGTCGATACAAATAAACCGCATATTACGATGGCCGACCTTGGCGTCACAGAACCCGACCTTTGAAAGTAAAACTCGCTCGTCCGCGTTTTGCAACTGTAAGGGTTATGCAACTAGCAGCATACGGATAATCGTCGGCTTTTTGCTCGTTGCTCTCGTTGTTATCGATTTAGTTCTCCGTGATCTTCTAAATTGGATCCTTCTGTTTTCTTTGGAGGTAATTTGTGGAATATTTCTTATAACGGAGATTACCAGGAAGTAACGACGAAGCAGAGATTTTTTTCAAAGGAGTGATATCGCTATCGTAGTTGGACGAGTATAATTTTTCAAGCGAGTACAGGTGTAGAATGAAATTGTTTTTATCGACACGCTCAGTATATATACAAAGTAATGATTATGAAGTTGTTTAAAATCGAATGTATTACTTAATCCAAAGATTAAGTCAATCGTACCAACATTATTAAGTTTATGATCGGTGCTGACTGGTTTGTATATGTTTCCTCTTTCGTAATTAAATATAAGTTTGTTAATTTCGGATTTGTAAAAACTTGGTATTCTCGCTGTTTCGGAGCAGTTCGGCTAGACTTGTACTTACGAAGAAAAAGAAAAATGACCCGGAAACTGCAATTCACTTTGAAAGAAGCAGATCGTATACTTGTTTTAAGCATATAATATACTATATATTAAATACTCTGTAATAGTATATAATGTACCATGTACGAAAAAAATAATAGATCGAGCCTTATGTGGAAAATGATACACAAATGCAAGCAATGTCTGTTTGAATGTTTTGTGATCTTGAGATGGACGAAAGAGGACCTCGAAAAGAAATATTTACCACTAACGATCTAATATAAGCGTATAGAAATATTAAAAACAAGTTGAGAATTATTTCAAAGTACTTAGACGTTCATACTCGAATCAAGTTCAACGGAGGATGGATATTTATTTAAAAGAGACTAATTGTTTCGATTGTATAATTATTAAACGATTGATAAATGAAGTCCAGTAGGATTCCAAAACAACTGGAGCAAAGTTATTGAGCAACTATCGTGTTTCACCACGAGCGAACATTCAACGAGAATGATTAATCGTTTGACAAGATCCAGATGCTTGCGATACTCCTCTTACAAGTTTCACAGCATTAACCAATATCCTTCCTGGCTATCGTCAGTGACCAAGCTCTGAAAGATTCTTTAATTTCGTAACGTTAATTTCCCTTCATTTTCACAAGCGCAAAACGTTGGTCAAGAGCGTGGAGAACTTCCGCGAAACAGGCTTTTTCCTCTTGCCGCTTCATTCGGTAGGGAACGCTTTACAATTAAACAGATTGCGCCCAGGCAATGTTGGAGCCATTTTAATCTCGCGACTGCTACTTTCTTCGGCGTTCCGCTGCAAACATCTGCCGCGAATCCTCCTTCTCCTCGGCACAACCGAGAATTCCTCTTTCAAAGTAAGCAAACGCAATTAGAATCGCGTTTTTGATTCTGTCGCCGCTAATGCTAAGCGAAATATTTAGAGAGACGGGAGGAATTTCATTTCCCCGACCTGCTGCAATTCGTCTAAATACTTCCGTTCCACGCTTGTCTTCAGTCCTGTTTACTTCGTTCTCGTCTATTGATAACATTAACAAGTTAATAGCTGCTGACATGGCAAGTTTTTATCGTTTCTAAACTACCACACGTTACATTAATCGTCAGTGGCATTGAAAAAACGGAGAATTTGTAGTTGTTTATTTCAATCTCAAGTAATAACAAGCGATACAAAGAACGATATCTGAAATGGTTAAATGTCAGAGTTGAACATTTTTAGTAAACACAGAAAAAAAGAAGGCGTGTCTGTTAATTTCGTAATTTACATCATTCGAGGCTTTTAACATTTATCATTTTTACGAACTTACGAACTACATTATACTATTGTTCATGTTTTATCACAATGTAATTAGCACATAGGATCGTAGCTGTACCATTTTAAGTTCTAGAATAAAATAAATTATTCTAGTACTTACAACTTTCTTCGCCTTATTCCACGTATAATTTACGCTCTCTTGCACTTTCTTTTACATTCTCAGCATTCGTATCGCTTATTATTTCAATCGATCGTTGTGTTTGTTGTGATCGCAGGACCTTGCTGCCTTCTATCGTAGAATTTTGCATTAAGCCGATATTTAACACTAGAACTACCACACCAGTCAAAATGACTAGTTCTACAATTTTATAAACGTGTCAACTCTCGTTTAAGGATCATGGTCCCAGATGGATTAATAATATAAAAAATGTACTACATAACATTGAATTCCTTCTGTAAGAAAGTAATAAATCAATAAATATAAAAATATTCTATTATTACGTATTTTTTAAAGAACAGTTATTTTGATTGGTTTTGGTAGAAATAGTTTCGTATTAACTATCGGTAGTTCTAGTGTTAATCCGTTTGCAAGGAACGTCGTTGCATTGATACGCCGAACCTTTATTTCAACGTTCACAACATTCCTTGCTCGACACTCGCCGCATCATTTATTGAAAATGTATAATACGAAGCAATGTTTTTAGGTAGCCGATATTCCAGACCTTTACCCATTGTATTAAAAGTAGAAATCGTGAAACTACACTTAGAGCCACGGATTTCCGTTTTCTTCTCGTTCGATTATGCATGTGAAGGCACGTGTGGTTTTGGGAATGTCGGGTGGCTTTAAAGACTGCTTCATTGCGAATTCCACGCGATAATGTCATCAATCTCCTCGCATCGCGGCCGGCCTCTCTCTGATTCTTTCACGTTGTTTCTTTTCTTCCGTTCTTCGTCATCTTGGTCCTCGTTTTATCTTCATCCCCCTTCGTCCACTTATTCTCTACTGCCTCCGCTTCGTTTTCTGACTTCCCTTTTTCTTTTCGAAACTCGTTCCTAACGGTATGCAGATATATTCATGAAATTGCTCCGTGAACGTGAGCAGAAGCGCATGGAGCTGGCAACAAATTGTAGATGCTCGTCTTGAAGGCTATAGAATCAATTCTCCGTTACGTAGAAGGAAACGCAGGAACAGAAGGGAAAGAGAGAAAGAAAGAAAAGGAGATAAGCGAGAGGAGAGAAGGAAAGTTAGAAAAGAAAACAAAAAAAGAAAAAAAAAGAAGAAAAAGGGACGGCGGAAGGAAAGGAACTAAAGGATCCGCAGTTTCCGCGATGCGGCAGTAATCACGACCAGCTAATTAGGGCGGTAATTTCTGCTAATTGCTTTCATTAGTACAGACCGAACTACCGTCTTCTTTATCGCCGATATAATTTTATAATTACGTCGATTTCACGGTACCATGTTTTATAACTGTGCTTCCTGTGTCAATTGGCCGACTTTGAGTCGTGGTTAGAGTCTACGAAGCACAATGTCCATAGCATTTTATTGTGATTTCACGTGAATTTGTTTTATTTATTAAACAGCGACCGCTTCACTTTTACTCTGTTCTTCTTGGTAACTTCGTAAGAATTGTTTCTCGGTATTTAGATTCGAAGAATTAATAATTCGAAATATAGTCTTCCGTAATTATAATTGTGGAAAAGCGACTTAATAATAAGTGCTATAGATGCGTGTTATACGTTAAGAACGTTTAACGAAATTTTGAAAGCGTTATAAGTAACGCTTGTTTGCAATTTAATTGTTTTATATAATTAATTTGCTAACATTTACTTTTAATTACGTCAAAAATAAGCTTATTCTCTTTTTTAGTTCTTTTAAAAAGTGATATTAACGCTCTATGCAGGAAACGTACAGTAGTGGCTTTCATTATAACTTGCGTAATTTTGAAAATAAAAAAGAAAGAAAATAAATTACGGAAGCCGAAACAGTTAGCCACGATATTACTTGAAATTTTGATTAGCACATTCGTATATATGTTCTAGAGTAACTTTGATACCTAACGTACGAGTAACTGCAAAACGATTACATTATGTCGAAAAGTAACTTCGAAACTTTTGTAATATTTCATGAGGAAAGTAACTTCGGAACTCCTATATTATTTCACGTTCAAGAATAGCTTCAACACTTAGCGCGGAAATGACTTCGAAACTCCTGCGTTATTCTACGATAAAGGTTCTCAGTTTACGTCGACCAATTTATTTAGACTCCGATAAGTTATCAAACGTGTCAGAGTTTACAGATATAGCTATGCCAGAGAATTCAAGTTACGATAGTTCATATTACCGTTCATATGTGCATGCATGTAATAAGATTTAATAAGATACTTGCGAAATACGAAGTAAATCTGGAAAGTTTTCAGAAATTTTCAAATATTATTGCCTCCTCGACATTTCATATTTTAAAAGGTCCATATGCGTGTCTATGTTTAATATTATACCAAATTTCTCAACGATCATACGTATACCTAAATAACGGAATTAAATTACGTTCTTTGTATAATAAAATTAAATCGCCTACCTCGATTGCTGAATATTATTGTTCAATCAGTTTTCGTTTGCTATATATCATCCATGTTCATATTACAAGTATTTATCATTATTTGATTCTGCACTTCAAACGATGCCTCGATTCAAATTTAGATATTTTCTAGTCCAGCTTTTTGACTATACTTTGTGTAATATAGCTCAAATTTTTGGATCTCTTGCAAATTGTTCTTAAACGCGGTTGCCATATATTGTCAAAATCAATAACGATTAATAGTCTGATAATTTAGCTCGATTATCATATTCTGTACGAAACATCAATTTATTGACATTATCGTCGATAAACTTACTATCGTACAATTGATTCGTGCCTTTCATTTTACTAAAATGAAATGAAAGATCTTGAAAATGTTCTATGATCGATAATTATAACGTATTATATCCCTCCGCAATCACGAATCACACCTAGAATCTTTTTTCGCCTTCCAACTCGTCGTTAATCATCGTTGACCGCCGTTATCCGTTTCTCATCCTGCGACCGAATGATTTTTCCTTTGCCGTATTTTTACGCTGTACGTATCGTAAAGCACCGATGACACAGTTCTATGTGTGCAAGCGAGTCGCAATAAAGCGAGTCGGAAATTCGAGAAATTTCGACGGCGACCGAATACTTTCACGAACATACACAAACGTAACTCGTATATCACCGCGGGAAACGACAATCGGTTGGCTATACAGAGGCCGATTGCGCGCGGGTATTACGAGCGCAACGGGTCGCCGGAAGTTACGTTTGACAAACCGCATGTAAGCGGAACACGGACACGGCCGTTCGCGATTCCGTGTAATTTTATGTTTGTGTTTGCTGAACCGTGATCGCGTTTCTGCGGCAGCCTAAGCGGCACGCGTGCGGTCATTCCCGATTCCAGCGAACTATCACTCTATTTGGCCGATTCTGTGTTACGTCCCCACGAATCCAACTGATCCGCGATCATAATCCCCCGTTCCCTGATTATCTACCGATCTAAAGCATAATTCGATAGCCAGTTGTTTTAGGATATTAACGAGACGTTTCGTCGGAGAGTTGGGCGGCAATTACGATTGTGGCAATTGTGTCGTTCGAGATTGAAAAGAGGGTGATTCGAAAGAGTCGACAGTGGAAACAGGTGTTTTGATAATCCCTCGAGTTAAAGTAGAATTCGATTTAGAGTTGTTTCGCGAGAGTTGTTAACGAGAGGTTCTTTTTCGAGAGGCAGTGACAACGACGGCTGTCAAAAACGTCGTTTCAAATTGAAAAACGGTTGTCCGAAAGGAACTCTGTGATACAGCTGAGTGTATTTCTTTCGAATGTTATGCATCGTATCCTGTTATTTAAAAACTAATTAATAACTGATAAAAATTAATTTCATAAACTAAAATGTATCCTTTGTACTTAACGACGAAACTTTTAGATATAATCTAAATAGCTTCGATTAGAGGAAAAGAAATTTTTTTGCGGCTATTTTCAATGGCGATATATTGACTTGTGTAACATTACTGGAAAAATTATTTACTATTGAGAATTTACTATTACACGCAAGGTATTTTGCCGATTTAACAAATTTCGTTCAAAAATTAACGGCAAGAAATAGCTGATCTTTCTTGACAGAAAAGATATTCGGTATTAACTATAGAAATTAATTAATTAATTAGTGGAGATATTGGAAGAATATTTTAATAGTAAATTGAACAAATTTACGGTGTCTGAATAGGTAAATTATATTTTCAGAGAACGTTAAATTTCTTCTTGCATTTTTAAAAATAGCCCAGATAACAAGCTATCATTTGAAAGCACCTCGTCGACAAAGTGCTTAATAAACATCTTGAAATTGTATATAGCGCGCATATAGCAAATATTTCTATTCACGTACCTTGCAGGCTGGAATACCATCCGTCCAAGAAGTTTGACCTGAACAACCTGTTCCAAGTCCAGGTTGGACTTTCAAGACTGTCACTGTCGCTGTCGAAGCTCATATCAGGGAAATCGAATGCTGCTGACATCATTTGACTTCCAACATCGGACGGTAAAACAACGACGGTGTCTACATTATTCTTGTCGCTAGTATCTGCGTTACGTGCACCTGTAAAAAATAACAAAATTATTTGAAAAACACGTTAGATATTAAATACGTTCCTTACTAATTACAGCTGTCGAGATGGATCTTTGATAAGATCTTTCAATTTTAAACAACTGAATCACATTTAAGATCTAACCGAGTATTAGGTATTAGCTTTGAACGTTGTAATTGTATATAAATTATGTATATATTTTAATAAATATTGTAATAAGTAACATAAATTTCACCTCGCTCTAAAATGAAATTTCTGATGACATATATATGAGGGCGTACGTCGACTAACAATATCCTATTTTTTAAATTATACAGTTACGTGATATGTAACAAAGATTCAGTTTATTCGAATAACTTTTAACATTAATACTCAAGTTGACTACCACGTTCGGTACATACATATGTAACATTGGACGATGACTCGGGATAGGTTGTTTGTTACTAAATTCCGGAATATTCAAGTATTTCGATGATTGCATATCTCGTAACGTTACGTAAATATGCGTGTATCTTTCGTTGTCGATTTATATGCTAGTACCAAAAAGAACGGTCGTTATAGAAAGTTTTAATGAAAAACATATGGCGAGAGTGTATATTACGTCATCGTATGCACTGTATTTGTAAAGTTAAACTGATACGAGAGGAAAAGTTTCAAAATTACCGAGGACATTATCCGTGACGAAGTAAGAAGGAGTATGGATTGTAAAACAAATTGCCATACTAACAATAAGCAAATCTAAAAACATGAGGTATATTTTTTCTTTATAAAAAAAGTGTATCTTGTTAGTATTAAAAAATATGTATTTTTATCATTCGCCAAACAATTTTAAGCTTAACCTTTGATTCTCTGAAAAACACATTTTCCAAGAAAGAATTTGTTTGATCCAGCTTACGACTCCCTCTTGAAACCGTATAACCTCTGTTTAACCCATTTTTCTAAAGATAATATCTAGGTAAATCACTCTGGTATTTTAAAGAGCCATATGGATAGAATATATATATATATGAAAGATTCAGATGAGCTAAATATAATTATCGCCTAGTTTCAAGATTTGTAAGAATATGTCAAGACCGTAGATATAAGAAGTGTAGATTACAGATGTTGTGTTGATAAAATCGACTTCATAGAGAGAAATAGAAATAAATAACAAGTTTTTCTTTCCCTTTCTATAGGTGGAGCAAATATCAGCTACAAAGGGAAAGTGATATCAAAATATGTCTATCTCGTTTTAACATGCTCTTTATTTCTAAGCTGTGATCTATATCTGCTATTTCCATGGTCGACACTTGCTCGAAAATGGACAATTTTCGAATCATGTAATTCACGTTTAACCTATTTCCCCTTTTAAACGAATTCTCTCGTTTCGATTTTGAAAATTCCACCTTTTAACCGTTTGAGTCCCAGGGGTCTTTGAAAAAATAGGATCGAAAAATTCCGAACAGCGCGATAGCGCTTGTCTTAATCGATTGTGAAGAGAAACAATTTGTTATTTTATGAAATACATCTATCTTATTATATATATTGTTACGACCGTTCGCGTAAAGACGCGGTCGCTAGAAAAACGCGTCAGCGAGAGGCGTAAATTCTCGCTACGATTATGTTAATCGACGCCGCGAAATAGTCGTTCCTCTGTTTCGGTTAAGATAACAGAGGTGGTTTAATGAATGTAACACTGTTAATACAGTGTTACCTGTAACAGTGTTAATACAGTGTAACCTGTTAATACAGGTTAACATAGAATGATATATTTTACAATAATATGATGAATATGTTACAGAAATTTGACTCGACTTTGCGATATCTCTAGATAAATTCGTATGCTCGTCAGATTTGTCGAAGTGTCACGTTTGACTCGTCAGAAGGAACTGATCCCCTTCGATTATTCCTTTGTCTCATTTGGAAGACGACCCCCACTATGCTCGCGCCTATGATGCCTCTTCTTGTGTGAAAAACGTAACGGTCAAAAATCGACGTTTCTAGAGCTTGCTGCTTGGCGACAACTATGCTCTCGTCGATACATTGTATATGATCCGGCGGGCAGATAAGACGGTCTGCCTGCGACGTTGTAGGACCGCGAGCGACGGTTAGAAAATACAGCCTGTGGTAAGCCTTGGCGTAACATATATACTATTAATTTATACATATTTCAAGTTTTGTTCAATAAAAATTATTGAGAAGATAACAAAATACAAAATACCTTCAGTCGTCCGTAACGTTCAAATGTACTGGGACTTTTCGATACAAAATCTAAACAGCGCGATCGCGCTACTTGGAAATCAAACGGTTAATTTCGATCGTGTCATCTACTGGACAAGCATAAAAAAGGCAACTGATTGAATCAATACTGATACACTTAATGACTCTTCCGTATATATTGCGTGTCAGATATCACAAGGAAAACTGAATTTCGTAACGCCAGTCCGTTTTTCAGCTTATCAACTTTAACTCGTCTCTTGTTGCTCGTAAAATTTGTTGTACGAATAAAAATAGAATATTAATCGCGTATTCGATGAAATACAATTTTCAGAAATTGTAGACTTTCTTAAACATGAGTTCAATTACACGTGTTCTTTCAAACATGAATTAGTACGGATAAAGAAGAGAAGCCAGTGCAACTGCAAAGCTTTCAATCGCGAAACTTCAAATACACGCGTCGACCAAAGAAGGTCGTTTAAAAACGAGGAGGACCAGAATGCGACCTTATAATAATTATTCTTGCTCTCGGCGTTTTACCCGTGCGATCCTTTCAAACGGCTCGTGGCACTTAGTGCTTTACAGCGAATTTGCCGTAGTGATTTATCGTCGAGCCCTTTTAGTGCCACGCCACTGGATTCGCTACCGACCTCACTGTCAGCCAGGAAATGCAGGATTCTGTACTTCTGTGCTGGGAGTTTGACACGCATGAACAAACTTAATCGGTAATCGATAAGCAGAGTATGTCTGGTAAGGATTAAAAAGCAAGAAAAAAGGGAAGAAACGAAGAAGAAAGAGAGAAAGAAAGGAAAAGAGGAGAAAACAATAAAAACAGCGACCACGTGACGTCTCATTTGCAAAGTGTCAAAGCGCTGCGTGTAACTAAAGTCTCGACGGCGTGGCGCACGGCTATCGTTTCGGAATGATCGATCGTGTCTTCTTTTAAACAGCCCCTCCTCTCGTTTGTATATCAAACGGTCCGTCACACAGTATTCCTTCCTCTCAAAGAACCTCCAATTTTTTTCATAGACGCTACACCGTTTATACGGGATAAAATGTAAAACAGGGATGTTTTTCGATAAAGAAAAACGCGAATGTAAAGTTACGATCGATCATGACTATCGGCGAAAGATAACGTAATACCTCTATATTCTGTGCTACCCTTTCAAAGTGTAATCCTCGTTTCGTGTACAGAATGTTCGAGCATAATTTAATTTCAATTTGTAGAGGCACGGTAGCTGGGTATATAAGTACGGCGAGGTGAAGAAATTGGGCGCGCAACGTTTGAAAGACGTCGACGGGATGTTCGTGAAAATTTCTCAGAGGGAAACTGCGAGAGGCGTTACGGATGTTTCTGAGATCGTCTTTGTTTCTGTACACGGGATATTATATTCTATACAACCCCCTGCGGTGCTTTCAAAATAAGCTATTAAATGAAATTATTCGAGATTTCAGATGTATGATAATACAATTCTCGAACTATTACAAAGTTATTTCGTAGAATAATCTGTTAAACAGACAAGTATTCTTATGCTAAAAAGACGTCAACTATTTTTAATGCTTTATACATAGTCGTTGTAACTTGTATAACGTATGTAATTTATAATCGTAATATATGCATACAATCGTTATATACGAGTTTCTTAATCATCGTATCTGTAAATTTATAAATTTTCAAGTTTGCAAACTTTTAAGTATTCTATCTTTCGAGTTACTAAACCCTTCAATTCTCATATTTCCAAACTTGTAAGTTTTTGTAATATCTCGTTAAGTTTCCTCATTCGCTTATTTAACCCTTTGGGGAAAACAAAAAACTGTCTTCGCAAGAGAAAGAGGTGTTCAGAATCATTGAACTTGAAAATTTTCGCGTTACATAATCTTTGAATTATCCAACTAGTAAATTTTTAATTGTTAACTTCGTTAACTTTTCAAGTTAGCCTTACAGGAGAAACTTGCGATATACCAATAACTCTGCAAACAAATAATCCTGCAAGAAATCCTAAAAACAGTAAAAGCAATCTCCCCCAAAGAGATCACTATCGTTCGCACGAGCATCTAATATGTAAGGGGTGTCGAAAAATAGAAAGAGAGAAAGAAAGAGAGAGGGAGAGAGATAGAGACAGGAGCATATTCATCGGACTCTGCGAACTAGATTTTTCTCGAATGCTTCTGGCGATTATTCAATTTACTGGTAGCCAATTCATATTGACGCACGTAGAAACGTAGGAGTCAGTTTGAGTCAATCTAATTCCTGTTTGGAAGCCCCTCCCCGTGCGAAAGACGACGCACGGTCTATCATAGCTCGAGGAAATTCGCGGCCACAGCTTTCAATGACGAAAAGTCGTCGAGATTGCTGCCACGGAATGAAATGTTTTGACAGACGACAACGACAAGATACTAGTCCCTTATTGAATTCCCTCCTCCAAGGCTTCTATAGTATACGAGAAACGAATTCAAGATTATTCCATACAACACTTTCCAAACAGCTAGACACCGAGCATGCCACTGTCTTTATTAAATTGTAATAAAGTTATTGCAATAGTGTACACGCAATCCTGCATACCGAAATAAAAACAGTGTTTTGTATCGGTACTGTGTTAGGAGCATGATGAAATGTCAAAACTTAGGAAAGAGGAAATCGAGAGGAGTAGACAAGCCTGTGTTGTACAAGTACGTAGGAATCGTCAACTTATTGTCATTTTATAGAACGTTGCTGGAGAGAAGACTGGCGTGAGGAACGCGAGTCCGATTAGCTGTTTCGTATAGACTCAACACAATCATAAGGATAAGCACGCGTATCGATTGCAAATATCATATATACAAATAAATACAAAGATACAGTAACAATATTGCTACCTTGACCTCGTTCCATCGCGCTAGTCTTCCTTTCGGCAACGCATAATAGTACATACTTCGTCCTTTTTAATCGTTTTTGAATCCCTCCAATGTGAAAAAATGATGAGAAGTTGAGATTAAATGTATCTTAAATATACTTTATTTCTTTATAGCGAAGTTACGTTGCACTTTAGACGTTGGATGTAGAAAACATGTACTTTCAGCTTATCATACTCGACAATTCCTAATAATCATGTCGCGTGTAATAATATTTAAGACGTAAAGTTCATAGCATTATTCTTGACAACTTGCTCGAGCCTCTCTCGTACTCTACTGTGAAGGGCTTGACGAAGTTACTGAGTTAGTGACTTTAGCCATTACGTAGGCCATACCGTGTCTAATTACGATCTAAACTTAAAAAAATCTTTCATCGTCAAAAATGTCAGATATTTCTTTTAACTTATGTTTCTTAATTTCAATTCCTGCAAACTCTCGATTAGATCCTGAAGAGAGTCGAATGAAATATGCACGATGGTAAAGAAAGCAAGGCGCTACACAATTAAAAAAATGTTACAGAAAGTAAAACAGACAGTGACATAATAAACCAAAAATTCCATTTACTCCATACATACAACCGATATTTTTCAATATACTTTCATGAAATAAATGCTACAGCCTCTACAAGCTTATCTACTTCAGCCTTATGCGATTCATTATAAGAACGCTATCAATCTCAACGACGAACAAAACTTTCCATTAATTTTTATCGAACTCTCGTACCGTCGATTCCTATGTCCGTAATTCTCGTAAAGCAGAAAACTGCGCGAAAGAAACTCATCGTTAACAGACATGC
Source organism: Bombus vancouverensis nearcticus (assembly GCF_051014615.1). NCBI lineage: Eukaryota > Metazoa > Arthropoda > Insecta > Hymenoptera > Apidae > Bombus > Bombus vancouverensis. The sequence continues at coordinate 7,251,244 of NC_134912.1, read as the reverse complement.
TGCTTGGCGATCGTTAATTCAGAACTCTCCCTCGCCAAGCGACTATAACGAGAGTCACGAAATTATCTCCGGGCATTAAAATTAATTTCTACGAGTATAGCGTTCGTAGAGACGCGTTAAAGCGAGCAAAGTTCGGTAACTTCCAGCGAACTTCCACTCCTGAGCAGTTTATCGTCGACCGTTCGTACGGCGGAACGCTTAGCCGGTAAATCTGCTCGTCTATCCGCAAATATGGTAAACTATGTATGTACCGTGGTTCATGGACCCTCGCGATACTTCGACGCTTTCCCGCGTCGCGTCGTGTCACATTTTTCCTCGCGCCTTTCCCTGTACACGGGTCTCTGGCCTCCCTTGAGAAATTTGAACCTGATCGATTTATCGGACGCGGCTCCCTGCCACCCTTTTTTTCTCCGTTTTCTCTCTTTTTTCTTCTTCTCCTCTGCCCTCCCTCGCCTTCCTTTCCTTCGCTCTTTCTCAAGTGACATTAGGCAGGTTTAATGCGATGCCTGCAAAAAGGGAAACAGGGTGTAGAGGTACAGCGAGTAGGTGCCGAGTGCCATTGACTGCAGAATAAAATAGATGGTGGTATTTCCAGCGTGGCTCAGCCTTGGCAAAATTCCATTTCTTTTCCATGAGGTACGCGCCCTGAGCAAGAACTGATATTTCCCCTCTCTTTGTTCTTTTCCGTTTTCATTTTTCTTTTTGTTCAATTTCTTCAGTTATTTTTCTGCCTTTTCATTCCCTTTCCCTCCTTGCCAAAAAGGGCATCGATATATCTCTGAGCACTGATATATCGTACCGAACTGTCCTTCGAATCGAGATGCAGGAAGAGATAAAAAGATGTATAATTTTCGTTTGGTATGTTGTATTTAGTGGATCGCATAATGTTCGTAAGCTTTTTTACGCGACGTGTTTTTACATTCGGATGGAATCTTCGTTTTCAGTAATCATGTGGCGTGTCAAAAAGTATATTACGTTTGTGTTTCGGAATCCTGGTAGTTTATGGTCTACTACACTGTGCCGGATCCTATGCATTTGAATCATCGAATTTATGATTTCATGATCAGTTTTAGATCCCTTGAGCAAGCAGTTTTGAGTTCTACGATTTTAGATTGGTCTATACCGCTTCTAACACTTTAGAACTGGACTTGGATGTGTTCCACGAATCTGGTATCTTGGAGTTCGCGGTCCCGAGTCTTTGAGGTGGTTCACAGTGGTTCGTGTATTCAGGATTGTGGTACAAAGCGTGCCTTACAGTCTTACCTTGGTTAGAACTGCTCCTTTATCTCGCAATGGACGGAATATAACCGCAGATATATACACACGTATATACTTCTGTTTACTAGATAAGTTGTTACGATACGGAGAAATGATGCATACGATATTTAATTGCCAATTGCTTTTGGTTTGTAATATTATAAAAGTTTTCTAATTACATAAAGTACTGAACACTAGTGCTTGGTTAAAAAAAAAAAGAAACAGAAATAAAGAGTTATTCCGTTGAGAAACATCTTCGATAAAGGTTGTTTCAGTACAAGCAGTCAATTTCGATTCGGCGATACGACAGAATATAGATAATTGTTATGGTATTTATCGAGGTTCATTATGATTCGTTATGATTCGCTATATTTCACCATGTTTCGTCGTATTATTTATGGTTCACTATGTATATCCTAACCACTATAACGTACTATTATCTAAAACAGTTAAAAAATTAACAAAGTTTGATTTTATTATGAGTTTCACAACTGGAATAATTTACTTCAACCAAAGACTGAACATAAGCTTAATTAGGAATTGGCTTATCAATATGAACGTGGACTGACTGCCCTTGCATCCTGAGTAATTATAGTAATTATAGGCAAAGGATCGACGTGTAGCTTGCAATATATAACCGATACACATATGTGTATACGGCAACGACACAGCTTCTCAATGACAGCGTCCTAGGCTAACATTAGGATGAATCTCTTAGTGTATATACTAGCTGAATAGCTATAACCATTGACACAACCACTTGAATTAATAGCCGGCAATTAAGCGGATGATAATGCTTGCCTTCCCGTATATACGAACCTACCACCTATACACGACCTTCGATAGTGTCGATAGAAAGACAAGTTTGATACTTATTTCCTTCGTCGATTCCTTGTCCAGTGGATTTATGGATTGTCTTAACTTAGAAAAGCCCGTTTCGTGGATTTTTGATGAAAGAAAAAGATTGATCCAGCACGTAAAGAAGAAAAATTTATGTGATATATAATAAGGCTGGTCATTAGGACAAATTCGATTTAGTGATACTGGCTGATACTTCATAATACTTGATGACATTTCGTGATACTTTTTCATTAATTTCAAATACGAAATAGTCAGATCTAATTTAGTTGAAGAAAGCTAATAGACAATGATTAATTTCTAGCTTAGATTGTAGAAAGTACATTAGTTTAGATTTCTTAATTTATTAGCATGAAGCGAGAGAATATTATCGTTCCACAAGGGTTAAACTATTTTTGTTTTGAGTTTAAGCCTGCATTTCTTGTTGAATTGTTTGGAAAAAGTTAAAAATTAATATCGAACATGTTTCCTTATACGTATACTAGATATTCTATTATACCTTTATTCATTTGTTTTATATTTGTTATATACTATTAATAATAATAGCTTATATTTTCACTTTTTCTTCTTATTCTTATTTGCTTTACAGTCTTCACCAAGCATCCTTCTGATATATGTAGAGATATGTCTCTTAAACGCTCTTCTTATCAAACTGTATAACTATTAACATAGCTATTAATCCACCTATTGTCCATCAACCTAACTGTACTATTTAAACTCTTATTGCTTAGCTCTTATCTGATTATTTAGTATTAGCTATCAGAGCTAACTATTTAACCGATTATGATTCTTTATCTAACTCCTAAAATACCTTCTTAATCTTTCCTCCCTTTTCCTTTCCAGTTCTCTTAATCAGTCCAAAGTCTCTTCTTTTCCTTTCTCGTTAACTATCTCCTGTATATTCATTTCTTCCCGCCAGTTTTCCGTACTCTATTAACATGTGCTTTAAATCTCCAATTTCGTCATTACAGAATTCGCATCGTTTCTTCTCATTCCCTTCCTAATATCTATTTCATCTTTCCAACGACCCGCATATCATTCGCCTTCATCCTTTGCCTCTGTTATATCATATATTATTAATTATGGAATCATATTTTCAGAAAGTATTTTTATTTTTATAATATAATTAAATTCATAACATATGAAATATTTTTCTTGTCAGATATATCAAGCTAAATTATGTCACAATCTATTCCTTCATCATTCCGATGATATTATATCCCTGGCTCGCTTTTAAAACGTAAGTAAATGTGAATGTTTAGGAATTAGTAGAAAAATCGTCAAATTATCACCGTCTTACCCGATTTATTACGCGATATGGGTGTGCATGCAGGAAACGTACACGTGCGCGCACCGATATTCCCATTAAATTTATACTGCAGTGTATCAAGTCGTCGCAATTGCCAACTGCAGGAAATCACAGAGTGCAACGAACGGTGCAGAGAAGGTTTTATGGAAATCGATGCGAATATATAATGATTACGAGTGGACCTTGCGTTATTTTAAGTACCTTGCGTTCTCTCTTCTATCACTTTATCGCGAGCTTTATCGGGCCAAGACGTATTCAAGTTGTGACGTTCGCTTGGCGATTGAAGAGTTCAAGATTTATCTGCCACTTCTACGAATCACCATTTATAACGTTTTTTCGGCACATCTGCTTTCTACATACATACTTTCCACGTTACAGTAACTAAATTAAATTAATATGTTTTGAACGCAATGGGTGTGGATAAATGTTTTAACATTTCTTCACGATATCTATATATCCTGGCTTGAAAATAGCCTGCAGTTGGCTTGAATAAAGTTTGCACGCGTTTAGCGGCGAGAGGCGGTAATCAGATAGACCGAATATTTAGGAGAATGAAAATGTAGCAAAGCTTATTCGTAATTATGTTGTGATGGGGTAGCATCGATGTTGAGACGTTTCTCTAGTAAAATTGTACACTTATTGAAGAATCGAAAGGAAATATTCTTCTTAAGTGAATTTTATTTGTTGCAGTTTCAGCTATGAGGTTTTTATTTAGAAGAAACGATTTTTTTAATTTGTTTTATGTATGATGATTTAGTATATGCATAGCGTAAATAACTTGTCTCAAATATACTTTTGAATTGAATCAGTGTAAACTCGTAAATTGCTTTCAACGAGGCGTAAATAAAAATTCAAAAATGCAACGTCGCCCTGTATCTGTAATTTTTTATTAAGAATTCGAGTATTTCGATAACTAGCAGAAATTTGTTCTTTGTAATTAATTGCAACAATCATCGTTAACAATATGATTTTGATAATTACATGAAACACATAATTCGCATTTATTCAAATTTGACGTGCAAAGAGATGTAAATCTGATTCCGAAATCACATATTTTCCAATGATTCAAATGTTCCAAACCTTCGAACTTTCATATCTGTTAAATGTTTAAATTTTCAGACCATTGTATAATCTCCAATTTTCGTGAACAAAGTTCCAGGCTATTATTCAAATAAGTTAAATCCAAAAGATGGTGTACGATTTAAATATGTGTTTAATTCTTTTAAAAAATTCGTTGAGAGTTCGAGGCAACGCGGCTACCAGCGAAACACAAGATTTCAATTATCTCATTGACTTTCGTACTCGGAAAGGGAAACTTAACTCGGAAGCGAGTTAATCTGAATGAAACTCAACATTTAAAGTGCGATGTGCTGTTGCGGTGTCCCCAAAAGGAGTATTTAGATACCTCGTGTTTCGAAGTCTGTGTGAAATGTCGCAGGATTCGAGCGCATCGTTCCCTACTAAAAGTCTATAAGCGTAATTGTTTCTCACGCAATGAAACGACAAACTATAACAATAAATAATAAAATAATTTTGCTTCGTTAGAATCCTCTACTGCCAAACTACAAGCAAATTGTAAAGGAATGAATCAATTTCTTGCCGAAATATGGAATTCGTGGTAAAGTAATGTTAATTTTATCATGTTAGGATAAACAATTTCAAATAATTTGCACATTATTACGTTAATTTAGATGTTAATAATTTTAATTTAATAAATTTGTTAAATAAATAATTTACACGTATTCATAATAATTTCAGATTATAACATATTTTTCAATTTTTACGAAATTAATTAAATGGGAAAAAACGTAGGTTCGTTCATTGAAAGTCAGAAGCATTTCTTTAATAAAAACCGGCATTTTTCTATGAAAAATTGGATTGGCTAACTTCTTTCTTATCCTAACTTTTAATTGAGAATTTAATATTTATTAAACACTTAGAAGGTAGCAAAAAGTACTGACAAAGAATTTCATGAAATTTACTAATTAAAATATTTACAGTTCTTAAGGATCTATGGATCGTAGATAATAATTCGTATTTTATTCTAATTTAACTCGATAAACAAATTACGCGTTATTAATTATTTTTACGACGGAGTCGACGAGAACTTTTGCATTTAACGGGTTTAAAAGATTACAAAATGGCAAAACAGAAGTACAAAAAAAGATAATAGACATTGGACTTTAACTGATATATATAACACCAGAGCCTTTAAGAAAAATTATGCTAAGATATGCGACTGACCGACGAATGAATACGCAATGAACGAGTATTTGAGATCAAAGACAACAGAACAGCTTTCTTGGCATGCTGGAAGAAACAAGTTTTCCGTAATCGTGTGTGATTCATAGCACACATGACCTACGTGTGTAAATCTCGTCCAGTGACATTTACCAACCACCTAGAACCTTGGTTGGCTTTCTGACCATATTGCATTCTGCTCGTTCCACGATCACTTTTTCAAATACGTGCGATGATCATCTATAACTATTCTATGTATATTCTGGTATTTTTATATTTTATATTATTTGAGTTTCATATTTTATGTTTCTGTTTTGTATGCTACTGAAATTTAAGTTAAGCTACTAAAGTTTAAGAAGAGTTGTACATGCAAGTGGTAAAGACACAGAGAATAAGGAATATAAATTGTAGGTTTTAAGTCTAAATGTTAAGCACGAGAGACGTTAAGCTTGCTGGTTGGAAAAATAAAACATAAATGAAACTGGTAGTAAGAAAATTAGAAGCAAATGAAATAAATAAAAATAAAACAATATATTCGTTCTAGTTTTCTTAGTTCGATTATTTACACATTTTTCAAATTAGAGCGTGTCTTCTTATCTTCCTAACTGCTTGATAAAAAGTTTGTTACATGCAGAATGTAAAATTGCAACTAGAACGTTACTAGAATCATAATGAGATATTAACCGTATTTTTGCAACGTGACAATACAATTATATTTTTGCCCTCGAAACAAATTACATTAATTTATATTTGAAAGCAATATGTAGAATTTTTGTTTGAGAAATTTAAAAATTGTTGAGTATTAATTTCGTTATAATTGAATCATTCGAAAGCTGGTTGATCAACAGCAGTTCTGGAAACTTTCTGCATTTTAACATCAGAAGCAGAAGTTACATGAGCAACATTGAATTCTTTAGGAACGACTAGTCTCGATAGGGTTGGCTTGACTTCCGTATAATTAACGTTGAAAACGTATGTTTTTTACTAGAGGAAGAAGGCTTAAATTAGCCTCTCTCTTTTTACGAAGTAACAAATATCATGTTCGCGTGTTAGTTTACATTTTATAAGAAGAAAAATGAAACTGTCGGTTGATTTTAAATTGAAAGGTACAAAACAGTTACAAATGAATGAATTTGCAATTCTGTATTATGGCCGTAATGGTGTAGGTACTTAAGTGATCCGATTTTTAAATATTCATGAGCTTCTCTAAGAATTCATAAACTCTGCGTGATACCTTGGACACACAAATAAACTTTGCTCTCAAAAGTGGAAACGTTATTTGCGTTCACGGTTTCACTGGCTACGAGATTTAATTTTCTTATCTCGTCTTTGAAAATAACTCTGAATGGAGTAATTCGATTATGGACACAAGCTTGTTTAAATGACACGAATTTCCAGATTACATTTAGAATTAACTTAACCAGTTTTTAGGCGTAATAAGTCTTTTTCTTTCAAATTAGACGATAACAAGTATCATTCGAAATCGACGTAAGTAAAAATTTTAATAAACTTCTTCTTTTATCGTGTTATTCTTCATAGATCGATGCATAGATCGTTCTGTTATTGAATTGCGATTAACGATTACTTTTATATTTAGGATGTTTTTCAGCATCGAGTAACCGCTTCGACGATGGACATGAAAATGATAAGAAAAAGTTTATATAAAGATATACCCTCTTTGACTTTGTTTACGAGTTATAGCGAGCTTTATATTGGAATAATTCTATTGAAAAATGGAAGTAATTGAACTAATCTCATCTACCTATTTACAAACAGAATTTCTAATAGAATATCTAACGAACAATATCCGGAGAAGTGGAGAACAGGCATTAAGACGTCTCCAATCTTGTGTTCAAGCGTGATGCAAGATTATTTTGAACGCCTCTTGTGGAGCTACACAGATACTGCTTGTTGAGATGAAACTCGCTGTAATTTGAAAACAAGGTTAAATAGGTCATACCTTTATAGTGTTATATAAACCTTTTTTATTGTTTTCATGTGCAGAACCTACCGCCGAAGCAGTTCCCTGATATCACGTATAATACAAAAATATAACTTGAAATGAAATATTTAACGTGACATAAATTTTTCACAACAAAGTTCTGTCAAATCCCAAATAACTTGAACATATTTGAAAAGAAACATTAATTGAAAATCAAATACAAGAAATAAATTGGTCAGTAATAAAATTTCTGATTCTCAATCAAATTACTTGGAATATTAGCGAACTCCATAGACGCCAATAAGTCTGCAACGACGCACCAGTCAATCTGTCTAATTCGATCAGTCTCAATCATTCTCATAAATTAAATCGATCATCAACCGAGGAATGGCAAATACTTGTTGACAATCGATACACAGAAAACCACCATCGGTCGTGAACAGATAACCGAAAAGAGATTATATCGCTGCTAGAAGCAAACCTAGGGTGGGTTTAACGGGAAAGAAATGTGAAATCTTGACGAGTTAAGTGGTTGAATCATTTTCATCCCGACGTTGCGCCCGTTCTACAGCGAAGTTCTATTTTCTACCACGATAGGCGAACGATACGGGTTGACAAGCCGGCGGGAGAAGGAGAAAAAAAAGAGGAGGAGAAAGAGAGAAAGGTGGAGAGGTAAAGGCGAGGTAAAAACGGTGCCGACAATACGTTCCGGCATTATGAAACTTGAAATCGAAATAACGCGAGCGAGTACATGTACAACGAGTACGGGCTTAATGCCAAAGACGTAATAACTCGCAAGTAGTCGCGTGTAACGTAACGTTTAGACGCGATGGGGTTGCGACTCTTTATGCTCGAAGGCTCGTTAATTAGGCGAAAAGACGCGACCGTACGCGAAATTACCTCGCGTTTATGCGTTTCAGGGAGCGGAACAGGTGGCACGACGAGGATGGTGCAAGGATCTTAGGGAAATTGGGGAAATTGAAAGTTATGCCACGGCTAGAAACTACTACGACCAGGTATAAGCGATATTTGCATTTTAGTTCGGTATGCTGAACATGAAGTGGACCGCGCTGGACCTTAACCATACGCAACTGGTCTCGGAGAGAAGTTTGAATTTTTATTTCGTTAGTAGAATTCAGTAGAGAATTTTAGAGGCGAGCGTGTTTAAGTGTCTTAATTGTAAGGGATCTCCGCGTGTCTACGTTATTAAATTAGTTATTAAACTTTTTATGGTTCTTACGATACAACCATTTAACAAATAAAATGTTCAAATATATATAATTTTAGATATACTATATATCTGTGATAAAAACCGATTCCTATTTTTACAATTACTAAAAGTAAGCAAGTGCTTTTAGCAAAATTAATACTGAATTCGACAGAAGTGGAAATACGATTACATATATGTAATTACATACCGAGTTATTCTGAGTATATAACCTGTAAGTATATATATTTGACTTGAAAAATTAGTACAGAATAAAAATATTTTTTATTGATTTATTTTCACTTATTTTGAATCAAAGCGTCACATTCATTTTTTAAAGATACAGCTAATCCGATCTAGATAGATTATTTGCATATTATGGATTACCAATGTTCAATCTACCAATTAATTCAACAGCTTTTATCTTGGAAGTCTATAATGAGTTTTCGAATGATTACAATATTATAATAATAAGTAATAAGTATGTAAAACGCAGATACGCTGAAACTGGTTTCTATAAATAACAACTTAAACAAAATCATTTTCTATCGAGTTTGCTTCATCTTTCTTGTATTTTTAATACTTTGGGATTCGTGTATAATAACCTTCAACGTTTAGACTGAACTTACAACAATTACAATTACGCACACATATAGTATACCATTCGATATTAACCACTTGATTATTGTCACTTACAATATTCTTCGACAAACATCCATTTCTTTTGCAATTTCGAAATAAAATCTAATTACGAAACTAGGCAATTGAAGAAAAATCCTACTACGGACCGTAGAAAACAATTATCTCGAAATAATGGAAGCTGCAGAGAGTATGCGTTACTTTCGTGCGATCGTCACGATGGTCGTTAAACGCGTGCACTGGTATGTATCGCGCATGCAAGGGCTTCATACATATTGCATTTTATCACGGTGACGCGCATAATAAAGAAAGATTATCATAATGAAATTCATTTTCAGTTATGCGTGTTATTAACGTGACGCATGGTAGGAAGTCGTATAGATGTTTCTATCTCGCTCGAAAGGATATACGATTGACCGTGAGAGGACATCTCTCGGGCTCGCTACGCTCGTTACCAATGCCAAGTCACAAGGAAACGCAAGAAGCTTCGCATATATATTATGTATATACGTACTGAGACGCATGCGTGCGCACGGGAGAGACGCATAAAGATTAAAGATACAAACGCATATAGGAGGCAGAGGCATATAAAGGCAGTAAGATACATATTAAGCCACACATAAGCATGCATACGTAAAAGGAGCGCAAAGATATATGTACGCAGTTATAAGATTATTTTTAGCAGAATGTAATTTAGTTACGAATCTATAAATAGGAAGTCTCAAGACCAGTATATCCTTTGTCAGAACTGTTGCAGAATATTGGTACAATACGGCGAAGTCTATATAAGCATAGATTTAACATTTAAAATTTATTACAATCTATGTGTAAATATTTATACGCGATATAAGAATTAACGTTTACGTACAAAACATTATGAAGTAGTTTTGTTATGTAAGGAGTTCATTACCTACAGTTTGCCTTGTTGTTAAACTATAAATAGATGCCTCAAAGACGATAGAGAGATTTAATTAGTTCCAGTAATAATATTTAAATTCCGTTTAACATTTCGAAACACTGAGTCGTGTCGTATCTGTGTTTATCTATATCCATGAATACTAACTACATCATTATTAGTTTGAGATATTGTACGAGATCCGCGTTTTATCTCAAACTAATAATAATTAACGTACTGACCTTGAACGACCTTCAACTATAGATCATTGCATTCGTCTTAAAGCTCTCTCTCTCTCTCTCTCTTTTAGAAGGTAGATAAACAAATATATTGTTCCGTTAAAAACAAAAAAAAAAAAAGGAAGAAAGGAAGTTCAGCTTGATATTTCCTCTGACCCTCCACCTAGGAAAAAACTGTTAACGTCAGATTATATCTTCCTCCAAAGCAAGCAAGTTTAATTCGATGCGTCTTTTTCTACCATGAAAAGCAAACGAGTTGTTAGAATAGCCTGTTCCAGATGCCCCACCCCATACAGAGATATCCATCAGAGCGGCGGAAAACGCGCGGCATGCATCGGAAAAGAAACGAGTTCATCGCCGATGATTCGCTCCGATCCGCGACGAAGTCCTTCAACGTGTACACTTCCGCCAGACGCCTGTCGATAATTGGAAGTCGTTCCACTTCTTTGCCTCTGCCAACTCTCATCTTGGAATGCGACCGGCTCCGGTATACGTCGACACGTTCCGCGAGGTTTGCACGGCCAACCGTGTCGTAACACACGAAGAAACGGTACAATGAACTTCTTCATGCTCGAATAGAGATACGTTGCTAAGAAGTGTGCCTACGCTACGGTTCTTCGGAGATCGCTGACTCGTAATTAAAGGAACGACGTTGGAAAGGATAAGACGGGGTAACAACGACAAAAATACGAATAAATCGATGGGACAATTTACGAGTGGCGTTACTGCAGGCTACGGAATCAGAGAGGATGAGGGAAAAGGAGGAGGATTTATGGGTGTTGGTACACTTTGCTATGATTAGTTGCGGGTTCCAAGATTTGATTTGAGAAGTTCAATCCCCAAGGATTTATCGGTATCGGTGTATTTATAAAATTTTCGAAATGTTATTAAAAGGATACGCGAGTTGAGAGCGAGATTCAATTCGTTACCATAATTTATAAAGCCGTTATGTGGAAATAAGGTACACTCTGCCATGATTAGTTTGAGTTTACGGTGGAATGTTTAATTCGAGAAGTTGAGTCACACCTGGGATTTATCGATATCGGTGTATTTATAAAATTTTCGAAATGTTATTAAAAGGAAAGACGTAAGCTGATTCAGGATATTCGATTTGCTGTCGTAATTATAAAGCAGTTACGTAGAAATGAAAAGAAAATAACAAACACCGGAAAGATACAGTAAAAATATCAGGCAAGCCGATATCGATTCGATTCGAGGGTCCAAATCCAAAAATAAAAGAATGTATAGATATAATACCGAAAGGAGAAAAGAGAAAGAAAGTAAGGAAACGGGGAACGATACTAAAAAAAAGCTAACTACACCTGGCTCGAAAAATTCCATTTTGAGAATTTTACGAATCGTCGTATCTATAAAATCGTTAAATTACAACCGTAGGAAAATACCGTAAAAGGAAACCAATCGAACAAAAGAAGAACAGAAAGGAAAAGGAAAAAGAAAAATAAGGAAACGAAAGAGAGAAAGAGAGGTAGAATGAAATAGAATCAATTCAATTCGAGCGTATCGATTCGATAATCGGTAAGTATTAATATTAGCTAGCCGCGCGATAGAGACCCCGTTGCGTATCGTATTCCATCCCGATCGGGCCGCGCGTGAATTGAATTTTAAAAATTCACCGTGAATCTGATACGCGATTACGCGCTTCTGTAAGCTAAACCGATCCGCATAACCTGTTAAACGACCGGCACGTCGATTTAATCCGACGCGTGATCCACGTTTAATCGACGCGTTCAATCGTGGTTTTCCGCCCATGAGAACGTATTAGAAATACATGATTAAGAAAACGTGAGTAATAGTTGACTTCCTATTACATATATAGTTTCTAGTTCGATTTTTATACAGGATGTTACGGAAATTGATCTAAGGCAAAGCCGTGTAAGTTTCTAATAAAAAATACAACTTGTTTTCATATTCGTAAAAGATGTCGAATGTGTCTTTTTTCACTTCCATAGATATAAGTAGACTGCGGTTATTTATAGACGTTATTAAAGAACTAGAATTTAAACAGAAAGTTATTTAATATATTAAATGTTACGACGCGTATTTTATTTCAGATATTTTGTACATTTTTCTATCTTATGCGCGTTTTGTGCATTCTTGTCAGACTGATATTTGCGAACAAAAGATCTATGTATTTTTTCAAATATTTCCTCTCGATGTTATATATATATATTTTTTCTTATTTTCTATGTTTTAAATCTACTACATTACTTCGTTAGCGATCAGCAGAGTAGAGTCTCTAGTGTCCCTACAAAAAGCAGTCGCATCCAAGTCAGGTGATCGAAGAGGCCATTCTCTTGGACTTTCTCGCCCTATCTATTTCCCACTAGAGATTCGATTTAGATGTTGTGTCACATTAATTGAAAAATGTAGCGGAGGCTCGTCATGCTGAAACCGGGTGTGTATTCTTTTTCCCGATACGACACATCGTCCGAGACTCAAATCGTAATCTCTATTGAACCGAAACTGATAGCACACAGAAATTACAAACATCCCGTAATCGTAGCTCAATTTTCTATCTAACGGTTTAACATTTACAAAACGAGAAAGAAAAGCAAAGTAGAGAGGATAGAAGAAATTACATAGGTATGCACATCATTCGACAAAGTGGCTCGACGAGGATGAGTCAACGTCAATCAGAACGTTTCCTCTGACTTCATTCGCGTCTTCGTGGATTATTAACTGCACGATACATACAGACAACTGCTAATTGTATACTGCTCCACGTTACTGCTCTAAACAACGTTCACGTGAAACGTGATCGTCTAGTTGCCTCTCGAAACGGAATACGCTCTCTCGTCGAGGAATATTCCTTCGAACTCGAATAATGACGTATCATTTTAAATTGATTCAAATTGAGGCCCCCCTTCTTCCATTTCACGTGGAGAGCACTTCCGCGTACGCAGAATCGCATTGATGGTTATTGAAGCGACGCTGCGATACGGGATACGTAGGATCGGAAATCGGGACGAATCGAATCGGTGCATCCAAGAGAAGAAACGATGGAGCAGAAAAGAGATAGATAATAAAGGGACCCGGACTTATGATTGCTTCCAAATGAATTTCCAACTAACCAATTCAATTCCGATTTCCACGTGCGATATGCACTCGACTATTCATAATTACTGGATAGTTAGCGGCCACAGGGGCCGAAGTTTATGGCTTCGCAACTCGCCGCTAATCGGATTGTCTGTCGACTGGCCGAACGAACGCTTCCATAATTCTTTGTACGTAGCGTAAAATCGAAATGGCGATTGCGCGCTCTGCGTATCGAGCCACGTTTTCTCTGTAACTAAAATTTTCCGTAAATAATATCTTCTGTAAAATTTTTTGCGTTTTCCTCTTGGTAACGGGGCGCTTCTTTTTTCTTTCATTAAGCTTGCTCGAACCTGTCTAGAAGGTTTATGTGGCTACGCAAAATTAACTGAATACGGCATTACGTTACACGGTTCGTGCAAGTACGTTCGTTTAAACTTGGATATTACGTTTGTTTAAAAATGTACGTGCGTACTCTATAAGACTCTTATATTCAGCGAAAGTAGGTTTTATCGAATGGAAGAAAAATAGGAATAGGTTGCGTTTTCGCAACCTATCGATTAATACAAGTTTCTGCTCATCATATAATGGACAATTTCAAAGGATACGGTTCAAGTTCTGTAATTGAAAATAAAGTAGTAGCGTTTCGTACTATTAATAATGCTTAAGCCTGCTAACGAGGCTGCAAAGTTATAATGATCGACTCTACGTTTATTTATGGTGACTGTGACTTCTCTTTGCAAATTTCTTTTTCCAAGACACTAGAAAGTATCCCTTATCTGCCTTGAGGACCTTGGTCTTGATTGTTTGATATTAGTATTAGCATTAGGAGTGTTCATATGTATACTTTTCGAAAATCAAAGGCTGTTAGCTTATTTTATTATCCAACTCCAATAATAATAATATTCTTTCTTTGTTATTTTTAATAATTAATCCTTGAAAGTTGATAGGCTCCGCTATATGTTTTAGTTTTCGAGTTCTAATCAGTACTTGTTTGCAGTTCAGAACGATAATGTTGATATTATATTGTAATCTCGAAATTTGAAATTTGCAAAACGTGGGTATACTTTTAATTTCTATTTTAAACTTTTGAGCATGTCTGGTAAATTATATGCTTTTCAAATTGTAAGTTATGAAACAGCTAAGAGAAGATAATGACGACGACGAGTTGATGTTTGATTTATATAACACAGATTGTAGATATAAATAATGCTTTTAATGAAGATTTCTATTTCGAGCTGATATTTCGATAAATTTACTTTCCTTAATAGAGCCACTTTTACCAAACTGATGACGCAATTGAATATTCCATTATTCGTTGCAAGCTTTTTACATATTTTTGTTGATGTTAATGCTTATGTTACTGTTTATGTTAATTATTCCTTTAAAGTTACGTGTCAGAAGACAACTGAATATTCGAATACTTCAATATGCATTAATCTGTTTGTTCATGATTATATTCAAATGTGACATGTACGAATTGTTTTCATAATAAAGTTCGATAAATATTATTACATTGGATTTTGAGTATTATGGAAGACACGTCATTTGTGACAATTTCGACAGTGTCGCAATATACTTTGTAAGTTCTGAAGTTAATTAGAACACTCATTATGTATCATAAATACCAAGTAATGGCAGATAGAAATTAGCTGAGCTATTTCCGTCAGCAAGGTCTTTCTTAGAAGTCTGTTTAACCAATCGTTTTCGCGAACGTGTTATCCTGCCTCGCCTGGCGCGAATCGAAGCGTTAATATGAGAAGTTTCGTGTAAAAAGTTTCACGAAATTATATTACGCTGAAAAGTTTTCACGCCTTATTAAGATCTTGTTAGAGGAAGCAGAACGTTTTAAAGATACTTTCGTCCTTTCTCTCGTACCTTTTTTTCTCGCTACCTCCAAACTCACTATAAAACACGCGATATTCTCGTTTTCGCGAATGTTTAGTACCGTTTTATAACGTTAGTTTCGATGCGTTTCGAAGACACTGTTAAAATACATTAGAAGTCTTGAGTGCAATATGTAAAGAAACAAAATTTATGGTTATTCATTATCATTGAATAATATTGATTCAAAGTAATGCGAAGCTTATTATCAAGTGGTTCTATTATACTTATTTGCCTCTATAAATTTTATTCCATATGAATTTAGAAGTATAAGACAATTAGTTTTGTTTTCTATCTATTCGATTTTGACGAAAAACTGAGCAATGTACGCAGAAAGCGTTCCTCGTACTGTTATTAATTTTGTAATATTTATGTTTAGTAATGTTTGGCGATATTTACTACGTTTCCTGTTTTCAATAAAAATAATATACATTTCCTTTGTTTATTATCGTATAATATCTCGCGAAACTTACTTCTCTCAACAAAATTTAATTTCCTTCTAATTGCAAGCGTTGTGCGTTCCAACTTTTTTATTTTCTCTTAAATAATACCAGTATATATATGGGTCAGTTATGCACTTCGAAGCTGATAAAACAGAGTTACATCATACGTGGGCGCAATCAAGTTTTTCATCAACGAATACCCGAGATGCAATTATGTTACGTTTTCTCATACAATACAACTTTATTCGCAATGAAATCATAACTGCAACTATAAAATTATTTTTCTGATTTGTTATAATTAACAGGTAGTTAATGATTTTAATATGAAACGCGTAGTTGTCCACTTGTACCCTTCGAGCTTATGTTAAATCCTTTTCTCACCTTTTTTCTCATTCGTCAACTAACAGAGCGAAGACACCATTCCCCTTTTTATTAAAAAACCCGTGTCATTTATCGAAACTAACATGATAATCATATAATGAAATGTTATTTTTGTTCAATGAGATCTAAATAATATTAACGTTACATCAATAATATAGAATGATTTAACTACGAGAAATTACATTTTATTATATCTAGCAATGATTCTGTTGAAAAGGAAAATTCTTTTAACGTTTGCTTATGATTATCGGTATTTTTATTCAACATCTCTCTAACTTCGATTTGAAAATGAGATTCGATGTACTTCGAATAATTTAACCCTATGTAATTCACTAGCGCCGCTTTAATATAATGTGTAAATTATTATTTTGTTTTGTTTCCACTGATGGAAAATGAAAAAGGGCGTACAAATAATCTTGTGTAAATAAATTCATAAATATTGCACGTAAAGCTTCACTTGTAAAAACGTGCTGAAATTGCTGTTTGCTTGTATCAAAAAATAATAAACGTATAAAGGTTGAACAAGAATGTGTTTCACGGTTACCTGGCAATTGAGTATATTACAAATTGGAGAATCGATTTTAGAGAGCAATATGAACGCATGAGTTTCGTTTAATACGTTGTAGTAATAACTCCCTTTAATACTGTTTAAAATCATTGTACAGAATGAAAATGGACAGTTCACGTTACTGCAATTGTTGTTACAGCAATTAAAAAGTTCTGTTTCGCTTTAAAAAAATTTTCACATAAACGGCAAAATTTTAATTACAGTAAAAATGTTGGCTCGCGTCAGACGACGAAAATTGGTAATATGATTTCCGTTTAATTATACGTAAATGGAAGTGCACGGGTTCCGTTGATCGCGAACTTTATAGATTAAAATTTAATTTTTAGCTATTTAAAAATTTATACGTTTCCTGTGCGCGTCATCAGGGTATTGAATTATTACGTCGTATGGCGTTTCGTGTTCTTCAACTCATCTACCACGGAGAACGCTAATTTACTTCTTATTTCCATAAATCAGCCGCATTGCTTTGAAAGGCACGTTATGAAACCACGTAATCACAAAAATGCGTCCCGTGTACTTCGAGTAATAATATACATTATACATATTTTAAAAAATGTTGTGACCGATAGTGGCATCGCGTTTTTATGTAATGCAATGCTACGTTGAATTTATCAAACGCGTTTTCATGGCGTCAAACCGGCATACAGCCCGAACTGGCACAGTTGGGACATTAAAATCCATTAGCGATATATTAATACATTACATTGCAACGTGTGAAATCCTGTAATTTCAGCCGATGTATTTTATTATTCAATTGTATACGTATCGATATTTTAAATACTTTGAAAAATAATTCATTGAATTACAAATATAGAAAATTCCGATATGATGCATTTAAAAAAACCGTATAAATTTTTTAAATTCTTAATAAATATGCATCCATATTTTTATTTTTACTTTAAAGTAAAAATTAAACTAGAATATTCTAGTCCCTCAATCTTCGATTAATAATAGAACTACCTCCTTTTATCAGCTAACCAATGAGAAACCATACCATGGCCGTCTTTTATAAATTTCTCTAAAAAACAAAAAAAAAAAAAAGAAAAATGATTTGTTTCTACAATAAGTATCCATTTCTGTTATATTGATTTATTTCAATGAATTTAAAGAATTTAAAAAAGTAATATTTATATCATCGCTCTTTTCAACTATTCGATTTATGAATTTGATAACCATGAGTTTTGAACGAATCATACACTCTAAAAGTTTCCTACAACCGTATCATTTTACCACTGATGTACGTATTTATCGATTTTTAAAAAGCGGCAACGCCGATGCGATTGCCTCGGCTTAAATGTAAGTTGCACGTAAGTACGTAGCTCGGAGATGGAACAAAAGTTCAATCCTAACACGTCTTTTCTAGCGATACATCGCAAGTTATCTGGGACACTGAACACGGAGCAGCTCGCAGATGTAAGTATCTCATGTCCTGTTAAGTACAGAGTATTGTCCTCGCGTAGTTTCCGGAATTATAAATCCTCGGCGATGTGTTCAACCTATCGTTCCTTTACTTCCTTTACTTCCAACTTGCATCCTTATTTTTCCATAATATAAAATGAACTTCGTGACACGATACGTGCATAGAGATATTACAATAGTAAATCTATCATTCGTAGATAGAGCCAAGTGCTTGTAAAAAATTCGAAGAACGGTAAAATAGTTATTGAAATATCTAATATTCAATTAATTGGAATATTGTATTATTGAAACGTTCTAATAACCCACTACTCTTTCCAGTATTAACGTATTTGATCGAAGAAAACGTTCATACGATGGAATACATGGGCCAACTACTTAGGATATAGTTTCGAACGATTTCGGTCGAGGATTGCAACGACAACTTCTCGGATTGCACGATAGCAAACAGGAACCTTCCGAAGTGTCAGAAACACTTCAGCCGATCGACTTCGACTAATTTGCTGCAACGATACCGCGTATCGAGTCAACTTCGACTTTTAACCTCGGATGCATATTGCAACGATCCTCCAGGTCATTCACCTGTCTTGGTAAGATATAACAACGCGTAGTAAAACGTTGAAACGAAGTAGTTTCTTTTGGATTTTTCAATTAGACTTTAAACAATCTGTAGATTTCCCTAAAAAATTCCTACAATCTACTGTTTCAATTAAAATCGAAAGATCGTGAAAATAAAAATCAAGGTAGAAAGGTTAAACTATGAAATAATAAAAGACTGAACTAAAGCAATTGCAGGGAAGACAACTGGAGCTTAGAAAATAAAAAGGCAAATCCAATTATGAAAGACACTATCCGTTAAACAACCAATTTGTGGGAAACCGACAGAAACTTTTGTCGTTCCCTACATTCGCTACATTTTGTATAAATGTAACAAACGTACTGTTTCCTTGTAGCATTGAATCGAGGACTCAAAGAGACTGGTTTTACATTTCTTGCAATTATTGCCCTTTTCATAATTGGACAGTAATCTAAGCTACAAAGATAGGTCTGCAGAGCGATTGAGACACTTAATGACTTTATTCTTCAATGAAACACTCACTCTACGCAATCCAATTTTGTCTAGTCATCGACAACATCGTTCACCTACGAGTTCTTCGTTTTATCCTTGACTGTAATGTCACATTCGCTCCGTACGACATCTCACTGATATATAGATTATACTTGATCCATTATACGGGTCATGGAAATTCAAAGGGATACCTACATAGGTGACAGGCTAAGCTATCTGAAAGATACGACTGTATCTTATCGCTCTCATCGAGCTGCTACAACTATCGTGTGTCCCGGGAGTTCCCATGATCATAAACTCAATCGCTGATAACGTCGCTGATGATCGTGTGCTAAATTGACCCTCCTGGAGAGTCTCGGTGGCAGGGCGAACGTGTTAAAGCCCAGCTAAGGGACAGTGGACCCGATGAACGGATGCGGCGATCATCAGCGGAGAAAAAGCACGCCGACCAGGCAAAGTGACTGGGGGTGTACCCCCTTTTTTCATTTAAATTACTCGAAGGCGGTAGTGGTGCGACGCGGCCGGCATACCTAATGGCCGCATATTGTGCGCTGCCACTGCCACTCAAGGCAAACCGAGAACACACTACTGCGTCAACGGCTGGCGGACCTGTTCGCGACAGGAAAATAATACCGAGTTCCTCATAATTCGTGGCTGCTTTTTATCTATGGATATATAGGTACAGGTGTACGCATGCTCTGGCTGTGTACGAGGTACATGATACATTATCACGTGAAGATTACGTAATCGTTTATCCAAATGGCAGCGTATATTCTAGTCTACGTGAGTATTCCGTCTCATGGGAACTGATGATTGGCCTCCTCTTCGATGATCCATGCAAGAGGGACACGTCGTCGAGTGAGCTTGACTGAGAGTTGAATAGAATAGGTGAAGAGTTTAAGTTGATTGAATGGCTGATTTGGATAGACAATGGATCATTCTAGTGGCTTTTACTAGTTGTCAAAGTAAGCTTTCAAGGTGAAGTTTTATACGAGTTATTTGAAGGATATATTCGTGCTGTTAGGTTTGTATTAAGTTGAAGTTTCGTTCTGATGTCAATACAAGCAACATAGTTCTTATACTTTGATATTTATTTTCTGTTAGCCCTCAACACCGTAATAAATTACCAATGACTATCGTGGCAGTCGCGTTAAACAAATGTCAAAATCGCAATGAAACCTTGTGATTTTTCACAGCCAATTTTCAGAAATTATTTAGTTGAGTATGGAGTAGATTGAATGAAATAGTTCAACGCACGCTGATTACAATGGTCAAATTAAAATTCAACGCAACGCGAAGCTTGATCGAGCCCATATTCTTGCTGTTGTACCGTATTTCAACGTGGAAGGTTATTAAGCAGGTAGATAGCGAGCAAAGGTACGTATACAATAAACTGAGCAACTGAGCGTGACATGAAACGGCGCGAGGAAGCGCAAACATCCATTTACGTTCGTAACGGATGCGTAAATACGTGTGCAGAGATAGAGGAATAAGTGGACGTTGAACGTTCCTGGCTACGTTCGTTGGTATATGAAAAGAAAGACAATGCCTAACCAGTTGGCTCATGCTGGATAAACTAATTAACGATTGAACGATGTCGGAAATAATTAGTCGCGTATCCTATTCGCGATATAATTAAATGCTGGCTAGCGAGGCCTTCACCCCCTTTGTCGCAAATTAATTTGTATATCTGCGCGATTCGCGACAAATAAACTTCGTCCGAGCGGAATTAATCCCAGATAAATGAAAGTATAAATATCAATATTCGGTAGTAAAAAAAAGACAAAAAATATGAAGTTAAATTTAACCCAAATCAAAGTGCTTTAAAAATCCAGAAAAGTTGGCAAAAATTGTGAAATTATTAAATAGAAATCGTCATGCCGTATAGCATGTACTGAGAAATCCTAAAGCTTATGGAAAAAATAAAAATGTGACAGACCTCGTGTTACACCTGAACGTGACAGACGGGCAATTTTGGGCGTTGCCTCGAATTTTGAGGGGACTGCAAGGTCAATCACCGAAAATTTCTTTGAACAGAGAAAAATGATTGTGCCTATATTGTAATAAAATTCGTACAATTTAACCTTTATTGAAAGACAAATTAAAAGACAATGACTAAGCATTTTTAAATCTAAAATAATTTTGCAACTGGCTTTATATGAGTATTACTCCGTTTTATATACAGAGCGATCATTACTAATTATGAAAGATGTCTGAAAAATTTAGAAGCACATGAACATGCAAATATAGACACATGACTTTTCAATTAACGCAGATTCGCAAATCTTGATTAAACTATGATTTCATATAATAGAATATAATTTGACTTATAATGCGAAAAGTCGAAAAAAATAAGTCGTAAAAAGTAAATCGAAAAAAATTTTCGATATACTAAATCTAACTTCCCTATCACTAATTTTGTTTCACGGTACAAGTAATTTTACGGTAAAATATTTGTCATGTTATCTTCAAACGTATCGTTGACACAAAGAATAGCCTTTATGGAAGCAAGAATAAAAATGTGATTGGTTGAGTACACACCTTTATCTAATTTAGTCTTCGTCTGTGTTGATTCTAGGACTTGTGCTAACTGGACGTTTCTTACGTACTTTTGCAAGTGCTGTATGATTTTGTATTTCGCAGATCTGTTTTAAACCATCGCGTTAAAGACTCTTTATTTGGAGGTTTACAAAAATTATGAAAATGAAACTTTCGTTTAAAATATTGTAAGTGGTACTGAACAAAATTAAATACAGTATAAATAGAATATAGTATAAGAGTTTTCGAAATGGATATTCTTTGACAAACAACGCAGGCTTCAATTATCTCAGGGTATAATGAAATTAAAGCAGAATATATTTTTGAAATTGGTAAAGTACATCAATATACTATGTTATAACCATGAAATATATATAAATTTACGAATGTTTATGATGATATAAAAAGAAATTATAAAACCAGTTTAAATGTAAGCTGTTCTTTATTAATACATAGTGTATGAAATTCTCCAGTCACTTCCGGTGAATCATCAAAAAATTATACCTATGATAAGTATGCTAACAATCAGGTGTAATACATATGCATTCCTACAGTTCCAGTTAACTACAATACGACACGGTTTATAAATTACTTTGAATACACTTTAGTTGGTGAATATATGCTTCACAGAGATATTTATCTGTATGTGTTGAGCAAATTGGAGTTTATCAAAGCCATATTGAAGGCATTGGAACGTTTGGATAAAATCAAAACGATTAAAATTCTTATGGAGTAGTAGTTTCTTACTTATGGCTTGCGAATTTGCGTCCTATGCGTTCAGAAAAAATTAATCAAAAAGACAATCACATGATTTTATCACGAAAATAGATTTAATTTATAAAATAAAAATACGACAGTTAAAAAGTAATATCTTTTGCTAGAATGCAACGACTCCCATTTTACATATAAATAATATCGTACAAAATCTCGAATCAACTAAAATTACCATCTGCTCGTTTTTTAAATCTAAATTGACCTTAAAAATGGTGCAAAATACTATTTTTTGACAAAAACGTTCATCGTACTCTCTCAGTTTGCATATAAGGTATATGTTTAATAATTTTTTAAGCATTAATCATAATTTCAATAGCTTATTATCACATAGTATTATACCTATTATCGTCTCGTCATTCTTGAAATTATGTTTACTATGATAAGTATGCACTACAGAAACGTGCAATTAATTCATAAATTTTAATGGTAGAGAAAGAAATAGAAACAGGTCAACGAAAGCATACAATAACGATGCTTGTTTCTCTTCAACCTGCAACCTATATAGCCCGGCAATTCTCATTTTTCCCCTAGTTTTTCATCAGGACAGATAACAATGCGAGGCATATTTGCGGAATAATGAAGCAACCCGGCACACGGCGCGACAAAATCTTGACTGACAGGAAACTTGGATCAAAACACAACTGGAGTAAACTCCGGTTCGACGGAAATTCATCCGAACAATTATCTTCGGAATGAAATGGCACCAATTAAACGAGTTTCTCCTGTTCTTCCGAGCTTGCAAAAACGACGTCGGTACTAATTAGCAAAGTCCACGCTCCAAGTGAATTTCATACCAGGATCTACGAGTCTTGGATACTCCGCCAACTATTCTGGGCTGTCTTCTACCTCATAAACGATCCAAAGTACTTTCAACAATACCACTCGGCAATTTCTTCCTACGACAGAATACTCGTTTTTCCCTCTTGGTCATTGGACATGCATCCAGATATTTGGTCAAAGCTAATTTTATCGCATGCCCCTATTTTGCATCCAACATAATTGATCATTTTTCAGAAATATTTATAACGTAAGGAAAATTTTACTTTTTACTTTATACTATTACAAACTATAAAGTTCAATTATCAATTCAATTTTAACTATCTTATCAATTATCTTATCTCACACTATTGTTTACTTATCGTCCTTGTTTCTTTTTCAATATTGCAATTAACATTTTTCAATTTTTTTAGAATTATCGATTGCCTATTGGCATATAATAAATAATTCCCTTCCGGTATAATTAGATATATGGTAAAACTTAATGACGATTATAAAATAAACTATCGATTAACAGTCAGTTTTAATCAATTATTAGCATTATTAAATTAATAACGATAGTTACTGTTATAACACCCATGTAATTATACTTAGCCTTATACATGTGGGAAAGAAGAACGTAGTAATGAATAAACTGTCGAGACGAACACGAGAACTTAATCAACGCTTTGAATACGTATTACGATGTAATCGGCTTAAAAAGAAACGAGGACTGACGGTTCACGTGCGAAAACGGAGACTGTTTATGTTAATCACTCGTTTTAATCAAGCCTTCAGACTATTTTAATTTTAACTACAAAGTAGTTATTTTTGTTCTTTATTTATCTGTTTGGAGCTCCTATTTATTCACCACCTATGTGAATAAACTCAAAATTTACATTAAAAGTGTTGAGCTTTAGGTTTCTTGCGATCTTTTGTAAGGCACATTGCCTCTGCTTGTTTTTTGACAAATTATTACATTGATTATAATGTCATATTAAATTAAATTAATTATCAAATTGACCCGATGATTGTTGTAGGTATGCATAATAAATGATCAGTTAAATAATTTGATTTTTGAGTTTGATTTGTTTATTATTTCTAAATTGATAAGGTGAAAATATTACTCGTATTTTAAAGAGAAAAGTAAATTATTATACTAGATTATGTGTACTATATATTAAAGATCAGTGACGATATGGTGAAAGAACAATGCTATATTTGAGAAATTACTTAAAGGATTGTACATTTTTTGAAACACTTTAATTTGGCTGAAATGCAAACGTGAACGTGAAAGTGAAAACAGCACTTTTCAATCATGTCACTTTCAATGACAATTTTGGAAGATATTCTTGGAAGAACGTTTCTGAGGCTACGAGGTCTTTTGAATCAGTTGGAAAAATCATAATATGTATCTGAAACCATCGAATCTCTCAGAACATTGAAAAGACAGGAATAGTCAGGAACGTTAGATAAACTTTAAAATCAATACTACATATTTCGAATTCTTCAAGCTTTGAATTTGAAAAGTTTACTCGGAGCCTAATCATTAAAACTTATACATTTTTATTCTAGAGTTTAAACTTTCATTAGTATTTATCATAAACAAATTCTTATTACATTATTCTTTTAAATGGTTTCACGAAATATTTTTCAAGCTAATGTTGTAAGCAATGCGTTTAAATAAACAATTATCTGTTTATTAATTATTAGTATAATTTACCTCATCTCCTACAATTGTTTGCCACCTTCCTATTTTATTTTATATTCATTTTTCATAAAGTATTTATCGTGCCAAAATCCATTATTTTAAGTTCATCTCTCACAAAAACTACATTACTGACATTGTAACATGATATAATAACCTGTATTACAAAATAATCCAAAATATTATACGTAAACGAGTCTACGTTGATCACAAGTACAAGTTATCGACATTTAAGTAGGTAATACTTTACCTGCCATAATACTTTAACTACCATATTCTCTTTATTTCCTAATATTCAAAAAATGATTTCACGTTATAAAAAAGCAATAAAATTATGTGACTAATATCGTGGAAAGCTTCGTTGAGGCAATTTGAATTGTAACGTATTTAAGAGAATGACGCAACATTAGGCAAGATTTAAAACGTACAAGTTTAAATTTATACGCTATATTAAGGCACGAATTGTACTATAAAAGAAATAAAATAAACATATATGCCAATTGGCAATATCCCTGGCGCACTTTCTACCAACGAGAACAAGGAGAAAACGATTATTTGGGTGTACGACAATACTGCATACAACTTTCCGTATAAAACTGCGTAAAACAACGGCAGGCCGACGCAGCTCTTGATTTGCGAAGTTTTATAGCAAGATGGCACTATTCCGGCAGGAAAATGCCCACTATGAGAAAAGTTAAGTCCATTTAGAAATATGTACGCGCTTACATATTCCGGAAACGAGAGATTTATAGACTTAAAGCGAGAGAATTCACGAGATTTTCTTTACTAATGAGTCTATCTTTCGTTAATGTATACATATAGTCTATTGATATATTCAGTGTATATTACTACTATTTATACATATACATATGTACTGCCGATCTATTAATATCTGGCATGAATTGAATGCTTTTCACTGTCACTAATTTCTGTATATTTTATTATAAATTTGTTATTCCATTTGCATTATATGCATCTGATAATAAAATACTAAATAAAGCGAAATTTTTTAGTTTTCCAATAAATATCATAAATAAGTATGAGAAGTTTTCCAAGAACGAAAGATTTATAGATATAAATTAAAACGAAAAATATTCGCGAGATTTTACGAATGAATCTATCTTCCCTTAATGTTGCATTCGATTTATATTACTATTATCTATGTATGGTATTCTCTAACCTCCGGAAAGATCAATCTTTATTACTATTACTAACTCTTTATTACTAATTCTACATCGTACTAAGTATTAGTCAAACGTTCCGAGAAGTTTCGAATGTCTTGTATCAGATAAATATCGAATATCGTGTGTGTCATTGATAGTAAGAAGAACAATGTTTTGATTCGATCAGCTTGTTTGATATTCTTTGACGAAACCGATCTATGTCGATCGAACATTTGTTTTGAATGTCTCGAGTCGGCGCGATAGTTATGATGAGTCACACACGATAACCGAATCGGTTTATTCCCTGAACTATTTTTAGTAAATATTTCAAGTCGTCTATTTGTCACGAATATATGCAAGTAGGTATGTAGATACATATGTATTTACATTATAGAATATAAAGTTGGCATCTATTATCTTAATAACGTTTAATTTAAAGCTTCTAATATTTTAACATTAAAGCTATCGATAACTAAAAAAATATAGAGCCTATACTAAACAAATCTAAATGGAAGTATTATAAAAAATATACATATAATACAAAAAGAAAGACAAACTTTCCCAACCCACAAATCCGATAGTTGTAGTATTAACGATTGAAAAAAGAAAATATAATCTAACAGTTGAACGTTTTATACATGTACAACAAACAAGCTGCGATTAACGAATGAGCACTAACTTTTCGAACACCCTATACCTTTGTCTATACGTTTCGCCCCCGCACGTAATACTCGGTGTACGCATGCTCCTTTCGCTCATAACAGCATTTATTCAGCTGTTACGCGACAAGATCACGAATATGACCTTAGCAATTGCCAAGGAATTCTATCGAGCGCGACTCTTTATTCACTTGTCCGTTCCCCTCGGAAAATTATTCAGTTGTTCGAGAACAACGAATTGAAAAACTCGATTCGTTGTAGGGTCGACAGAAACTAATTTCGAAGGTAATCCCGAAAGACAAACAACGATAACGACGGAGCGTCGAACGTGACCGGATCCATCTGTCGGCATAATTAGTCTCGGGCAAATTGTCCCTTCGTACGTCACTCGTGTCGAATTTTTATGTTACAGACGAAAAAGTCGGGGCTTTTTCGTTTGTTTGCCGTAACCACAAAACTGTGTACTCACCGGGGAAGCTGTGCGTATATGCGACGAAACATGCTGCGACGAGTAGAACTTCAGCAAAGGTTTTCATTTTTGTTTTGTCTTTTCGTTTTCCTGTCGCGCTGATTTAGAAAAGCCACTAGCGGTGAGTTTCTGCAACGATGATTCGATTAGTACTGACGCGTTCGGCTTCTTGCAAACGATTGTCACACAACTCGCGAGGGAATCAAGGTCACTCACAGAACCAGCTCACTGAAACTCGCTGACGCTTTGCACTACGACTTTTGTCTCGCGCCACTCTATATGTGATCGTTCGCCTGCTGCTCGACCAATCATCATGCACCTCGCCGTAATCACGTGAACCATTGGTCACGTGATTGTACGGCGCGCTGCTTGACTCATAGCACAACGTTTTTTCCCGGTATTACTAATTTACATTCTACTATAATACATTCTGCTATGTCGCTATCGTCTTCAACAACTGTGTAAACAGAATGATCGCGATTATTCTTTATAATTAATTTCATAGAGAATTGCAAACTGGCGTTGTTGATGTGATAATGATAGAGAACGCTATGGATGATATTGTGAATATGATGAACAAGTTCTTTCTCCGTTCTGCGAATTTTTAACGTATGATTTTGCGTTAACTACTAGCTACGATTATTTGCAATAAATATGTTGGAGAATTAATGATACTATAAGACGTAAAAGTCAGCCACAGCTATGTTATTTGTTCTATGAAATGGACTTAACGCATTACATTTCCAACCTTTATTGTGCATGCGCATCTGAACTGGAATACCGAAGAGAATTTTATAGCAATGAAATTCAATAATTACTGTTTCAAATACAGGATTACTGATTCCGTTTGTCCATGTTTGGTAAGAGATCTGTAAGATTGGTAAGATATGTACGAAATCTGTTAATAATTCCTTAAATCTCTATCTTTCGATTTTATTGCGATGGAGGAGATATTTGTAAAAATCAAATATAATTCATCCAAGATACTATCGTGGTAGAATAAAGTATTGTAAATATTATAAGTACATAATAATATTCAATCATTTTCTTCTATTATATAAAATAATTTATTGAAATAATTGATCTTACAATACCATATTGTATTCTTGCCAAAGGAAATGTTTATAATTGAACGGAAGGTAAATTTCCTACAGATCCTTGATATTGCGAATTCATCGATGGGTAGCATCGGTTTATTCATGAGTTTAATTTTTCTAACCAATCAGTCTATAATCACAGTGCGCCGTTAATTATAGTGGAATGAAATTATGTACATACGTAAATCAGTTTCACCGTTTCACTTACTTTTAATCAAGATTGGCCCTTTTAATAAGGGGACCAGATGCAAGAAATATTTTGGAGTCCCAAATAATTCCTTATCGGTAAAAAAGCATATTTTCTTGAAAAAATGAAGAAAAATAGACATAATAAAGAAAATAACACCAAAAAATAAGAAAATAAACATTAACATATTTAAAGATGTAACTTATTATTGTTATATCATCAATAATATTGAAAAATTTCAATTTTTTATAATATTTTTATCAATAGTTAATATAACATGTGCGTTTAATCGTTTTGCACACATTCTGGCGGAGTTTACAAAATGAAATTAATTTTAACAAATTAAAAACTTTTCGTTCTAATTTTTTTCTTTTTAATTATTTTGTCCTTTTTCGGGGCTCCTGTATAACCTTGTTACATCTTCTGTGTAAACGGCCCTGCATACAATCGTTGGAAAATATGTATATTTCGTTTTCTTGAAATATCGAGACAATGTTACATATCATGGAAATAAATTCAGATATAGGAAACAATGTCATCAATCATGTTATTTATTATCGAATGATTTGGTATTTCCGATATTACAAATAACCTTGGTAATGTTTCAAAGATAATTAATCTCACTCGGTACTCCGGTACTTGTAGATATGTATAGCTACATTAACTACATACATGCTAATGATGTCTGTGCGTGCGTTGGTCTACCTTGAATTGTTATGTGCGGTAATCAGTCTATTCTGGTTCAAAGGTGAATTAGATTTCTCCGTGTTCCCCTACGACACAAGATGATGTACAAGTTGTTTTAGAAGTCAATGATGCAGGGAATAGAAATGAAGGTTAGTAGTGACACAAACATTCTTTTTCACTATAACCCATTGTCGCTTCATTTTTAGAAAATAAATTTATTAAGGTAGGTGTCTATCATTTTTGTAAGTTTTCCATAAATTTGCAATAAAATTGTTAGTTTTACAATAAGTTTTCCATAAAATTGCAATTGATAGTATTAGAGATATATTATCTAATATAATAATATAAGGATAAAGTAACATAACCTAAATATGGCCGGTGGTCGCACCACATACTCAGCGTTCGTAGCCACATTAGTATGCAAAATATATCGCTATATAAAGTAGAATAAGACATTAGGAACGCGATTTAATAATTAATGTTGTCGTGGTATTCAAAATGGAAGTTTCCATTTAGTAAACGTTCGCAAAATTTCAATAACATTGCGAATGAATACAATTTCATTAAAAAATTCTTGTTCATTTAAACGTCAGTCATTCATGCCAGATTGATTTGCACGTTCTACGATTTACAATTTACCTCAATTCATTTTTACAAACATTACGTAAAAAAACGCACGTCAAGGATACCTTTGCAGATATGCAAATATAACTGATCATTTCATATCACCACAAGGAAAGGTTAACTGTACATGCGATAGCAATGTAATAACTGGTTGTAATTGTAGAATAAGAAGAGTGTATACTTTTAAACTTGTTTTCACCGAACATGTGCAAGTGTGACACTTCATGAATTTCAAAAGTCATTATTAACGGGTCCAGACATTCGACGACGTGGCAATTTTTTTGCAACCAGATACAAACAAGATCGTATAATCGTCGACGAATGGAGAATTTGTCAACGAAACCACGTAGTTCCTCTTAGCTAATGATGCAATTCCAACAGGTCATTGAATACGCGAATGTTTCAAACGATCGTGCAAGTAAATGGCCTACAGTGTGAATCGTGAGTACTTATGCGAGCTGTTACGACGCACGTTAAACGATCATACGGTCGTGGAATATAAATGGGAAGTTTCATTAACGACGTTGCACGTATGTTCCGTCGAATTTTCGAGATGCTACACTTGCTTGGAAACCAGCACCGATTTCGCGAAAATGCGCCCCGTGGATCGACCGTGATGTCGTATTTCATTGTTGTTTTTCGTTTCGTGTCCATTTCCTCCGATCTTTCCAGTCGAGTGTACGATTACGATTTATAACGTAGAAAATCTGGAATGGTGTTCGAGCAACCATGAGTGATCGGTTTGATCGTGCATCGAGTTAACAAAGCGAAATCGTTCGAGAAATATGTATTACATTTTCGTTGCGATTTTGCATAATGCGATTCAATAAAATTTACGCACGCGACGTGTTCGACTGTTACGTAATATTTTCGCCAGAATTCGACATAATGTTCGAAACGTGGCGATCATCGATAATTGATGTGTTATATTAATAGCAACAAAGGCACATCGGACAATGATTTGAAAAATAAAATAAAATCGATTTGCGATAGGCCAGGCGACAAAGCAGTGTTACCAATTTTCCGATATCCTGTAATAATGCTCGAACGATTTACTTCCTCCATTTCGCGGCGTTTCTCCGTGATGGCTCGTTGAAATCGTGAAATTCAAGTGTAGAATGAATCGAACGATCATCAGTTGGCGTAGATTTATTTCGAAGAGAAGACCAGGCGTCGGCGTTAATTTGGTGTCTCGTAAAGTCGTAAACAACGTGGCTTGCGTTCTAAATGTACGAGGATTTCCGGTGTTTTATCGGAGACCATAAAGCCGTGTGTTACGATTGTGCCCGTCGATATCCTGATTTTCGTCGCGAATGACTTTTTAGTATGATCTCTTTTGCAACGACGACAGTTCCTCTTTATTTTTTTTCTCTATTCTTTTTTGTTCTCTTTTTTATCTTCTTGTTTCATCAGTTGCACCACTCGCAGAAATGAAGTGATAGACCGTTGGTTGCGAGATATGATTTTTGTACTTCGTTCGATTATTTTAAAGAATAACAAAACGGAATAGATTGCGTTTCTGTAATTACATGTAATGTATGATATTATGTAGTAGGTTCAAATCAAATTATTTTGTAGAAAATCACCTTTGTGCTCATTGCTATAATATTAATCTATTAATCATGTTATTAATATAAATTTTCTCTTAATACCATTTATTTTTTAAAGCACTCTATTTTAACTGCTATTTCAAACGATAACTGTTATCTTTGTTTACCTTACCTGTGTCACTGTCATTTCCGTCATCTGCTTTTAGTTTCTTTCA
Organism: Bombus vancouverensis nearcticus; assembly: GCF_051014615.1. Classification (NCBI taxonomy): domain Eukaryota; kingdom Metazoa; phylum Arthropoda; class Insecta; order Hymenoptera; family Apidae; genus Bombus; species Bombus vancouverensis. The sequence continues at coordinate 7,219,415 of NC_134912.1, read as the reverse complement.
TTTTCCAGTTATACTTTTGTACTCGTTATTATCCCTACATCATTTCCAGGAAGTGAAATTCAAAAAGTACTAGTCTTATAAATATTAGTTCCAAGTAAGGATAGTCTTTTGTTAATGATTTCCATTTCGATAATCGCAATTTCCAATAGTGAAGAACGATATATGTAATCCATAATTTTAATTTCTTGCGTGTAAACGAAATTAGAGATTAGATATCATGATCTACGAGCAAAGTTCGAATAAGCTTCCTCCATTTTATGGACGTATAAGATCCACTTCTCATTCACGAGCAGAGCTGTTAACTCAGAGAACATCTGTACATGTAGTTGCAGTAAACTTGGGTTTCTCTGTCGTTAGCGAGTAATAATTTGCGAGTGGAAATGTATATATGCACAAATAAGAGATAAACGTCTAACGTTCTTACAATCGTAGTGCTTGATGAAACGAAGGAGGAACGAGTTTCGCTATTAAATATAAATACGTTTTCGCAGGATTCTTGTCACAACGTTGAATTTATTTGCTTGACTCAAGACTTCCACTGAGGTCTCTTTGTTTACCCAGTTTCACAAAATAGTCTATATTAGTCTACGTGATCGTAGTAGCTGCATTATACCCGAGCTGAATAATGTTAATATGACGCAATCGGATTTTAGCTTGCTATAGGTACAACCGCGATTCATTTTATGGATAAAAAATTAATGATATGGGAATATTTCTTGGAAATGAAGCTTGATTCAGAAGAAAAGAATTGTATACAAGTCCCAGTTTTTTCCGCAAAACTTTTCCAGTATATTTTATAAGCAAGGCTAAGAGAAGAATGCTATACTGTATTTGTATTTATATTTATTACCTCTTGCCTTTCGGCTTTGGGAGGCTCCCGATTTTATGCATGACTCCTTACAAATTCTATATAATTGCCTTCCTTACATTATACTTATTCTAATCTCACTCTTTACTTATCGCTATATAAATCTTAACTAATCATTTAAACAATCAATTTAATCAATCATAAATTCTTAGTAACCTTCTAACAATTATACTTTGGTCTGATTCTTATTTTGTTTCTTGGCCACTAAAATCACCAGATATCTCACCAATGGATTTTCACTTGTGAGAAACTGTGATAGAAAAAGTTTATGAAACACAAATTAATACGCATCAAGAGTTAGTGCAAAGAATTACTATTTATTATATTTATTATATATATTTATTATATTCGTATATTAATTCGCACCTATTTACGCAATTAAGGACAGTTTCCTTTCCATTTTCCAACAAGAAATTAGTAACACAATAGACTATATTTCCCATAGATGCCAGTTTTGCATTCTTAATAACAGGCTACGATTTGAAATGATATTATAATGCGAACCGATAATCAACTCCCATGTGATATCGAAGAAGAAAGTATCCTATTGTCGTTTCATATTTTTATTGTAATTTCTAACGAAGCATTTAGGAACAGGAGCTTATAAAATATCTTTTTCTTATTTTTGGTTATAGACTACACCGGTGAAGTTTAGCGGGAAGGTACTGAAATGCCCTGCACGTGTTTAGGAAAACATCTTTGCTGGAAACTTGGTTAGAGAATTTGTAAAACTATTCTGTAAGAACAATTTTTTGGTAACTTCAACTTGTGAAACATTCCATCGTTTCCAACTAAACAAAATGCCCTGTATACCTACGTAACTTTGTTAGTGAACAATATGTATACGTCGAATATTTTTGTCAAATTGCAAGTCAACTATTTCGAACGGTGTTGATAATTTGATTGTATTATATAACGTTATATAACGTATATGCATTTAACGTTGCTTCAACAGCGGAGGTCATTAGCAGAGCAGCACAGTTAACAATCTATAATTTTAAATACAATTTTGTAGATATCAGGAATCGAAGTTCAGCAGATTTTGGCTAGGATCCAACAATTTGATCATATAATTAGACGGTTTAGTAGTTCTCCTAGTTTTAAGTCTACTATATTGTAGTATATAATTTACAATTACTTTAACATGAAATTGTGTATCAAGAAAAAGCGATTGTACGATTACGCAACTGTCTGGAACGTAATCTTAAGGTAATATTTGTTCCCTTATTAGAAATTAGGACATTGATTGGTATCTATGGACAACGACAAAAACTTTGCGTGAAGAGTGTTCGACAGAATATTTCTTAGATAATATGTCGTCAGGCTGTTTCTCATTATCGGTTAATGGTGCAATGATAGTAAGTGTGCTTCTCTGAGACTGGTACCAGCACCATTGTGCGACGCAAATGTTGAGTCATCACGACTGAAAATATCGTAATTACACCGTCCGTTTACACACGTATATTTTCTCCTTGACTGTATGCAGTGTACCTGCAAATGGTGACGTGTCCAGAACATTCGAGCTTGAACTGCATGATTTGCTCGCGGAAAGAATAAAGTAATGCATCGTGACCATTTCAACTCGCTTCCTTTAAATTGTGGTTATTTCCGTTTTTATCGGAGCTATATTTGAAAATCGTGGTTCGAAATTTTAATAAAAGAACGTTATTCGGATAGAATGAGGCATTTCCATTTCTTCGACGTTTAATTAAAACTTTAAATACGAAGTAGTCATTTCCTCGAATTTAATAGATATGTATGAATAATCCTTCTTCCTTTAATTTTCTAATTTTATGGATAACGAAAATATAAGCACTTAGATGCTGAACCATTGCATAGTAATAATATGCTTTGATTCGGTAACGTAATATTGCGAATTAACTTTCGTTAAAATAAAAAAATTTCGATTAATTATTCAAACGGAAGGAAAGGTATGATTTCTCCGAAGAAGCTTCCAATTATTCCAATATTCTGATTATTCAATTTCGTCTAAACATTCAGAAGCTTTATCATATACGATGACTGTCAGGAAATCACTTTGAACATCTCGAGGACAGATTACGTTCTTGATGTAATTTACTTAGTAATCATGTAAAATAAATCTTATTGTGACAAAATGTCACTCATTGTTCCACAAGACTTCACTCGTTAATGAAATACCGTGAACTACCTCGTATTGTATGATCTTCGCATTGATAGTAACTGATTCAGTATGTTCTGTTTCTAAGTTTTGACAAGATTGGGGCAAATTTTGGCAAAACTAATTTTCCTATCGCTCAATGGCTTTTTACTTCTTAACTAAACTTTATTATTAATTCCGCAATTACAAATATATTAAGTTGTGAGACATAAATTTACTCAACAATGTTTCATTATAGATTAAACGATTCTACAAAAGAATTACAGTTCACGGACAGCGAATAGTAAAGTTTGCTTTAAGTAATTGATAAGTTACATTAAGACTGTGAAATTCCTTTCCGATCTTCAATATGGCAGGACGTTTCCGAATGCATATTCCTCCAAGACATTTTACCATAGTTCCTATTTTTATTCCCAGGAAATATTTCATAATCAGTTTACTAACTCCTGACTGGTTCAAGTGATATTGATTGAATAATTTGCCACTTGATTATGAACTAAATAAAATTTAATATGAAATTGTTCGAAAATTTTAAATACAACTTTACTAATTTCTTCTCTATTATATAAAATTATAATCATTGACTTTCTTTCAAATCATAAAAAACATAGTACATATTAACGTGTGATTCATTCTTCGCGTTCACGATATAACCTGAACACGTCAATTCGTTACGTATTCCTACAGACGAAACATTATTTTCTTTGAAAAAAGACAAGCGAGACACAAGTTGTTAAACTACGCTAAATGTACATTTTTCTTTTATTGATTTTTTTTATGATTTGCACGTGATCTGCTCTTATTCTTCTCGTACACATCCATTCAGAAAGGCGTTTCCCTGGTTCCATTCATTCAATCGACGACAATATGTCGCGACACAATCACGCAATCATAGCACGCTGTCGAATAACATTGTTCGTTTCTTTCCGTAAAAGATTCATCGTTAAACTGCTATCGCGGTTAAAAGTCCTATCGAAGTTAAAAGTCTTTACAGAGGGAAACATAATATTTCTATTACATTCACTATGTTCTTGGAATTTTTAGATTCCAATCTTGCTTTCGTGATAATAAACAGAAAGACTTTCAATGTTGTAAAGAGAAAGTGTAACTAACACAGGAGCGAGAAGACATGTATACTAACAACGGATCCTTCATATTTTGTTAAAAAATAAATTTATGTACGCTGCTACTTATTCTTTCATTATGAACAGTTATTGAAATAAAACTGATCAAAAATTGATATAAAAGCTGAAATTATACAAAAAGAAATAAGAAGAAAATTGATATTATACGTATGGATACCTGTAAATATATATATATATATTTGTCTATATGTATATATATATATATTTGTCTATATGTATATATATATATATATACATATAGACAATGATTTTGAAAAATTGAATTTTTATTATGAAAAATTGTTTTCGAAAAGTAAAAATTCCTTGTATTCGATAAAAAGAAAAAACTCACGACTTTCTCTAATCTCACACAATGAAATGAATCTGGAATCACAGAAAGCGAAGATTTCCATCAATTTCGTGCAGCTTTGTCTTCATATTTTGCAAGTCACGTCCACTGTTTTAATGCTTTGCGCATTCTCTTAATCGGTTTCTAAAATTATCTGCGGGAACATAATATTCAGACGTCACAATCTGTGTTAAGGTCGAGCGAAGGAAAAGTGGAGCGAATATTCGCTCGTCACTGTCGAACTGCATTTCACGCGAAAACTTTATCGACAAGCCGATGTTCCAAGAAAAAGAGAATGAAAAAGCGAAAAAGCATAAACTTACGATAGCCTTATGAAAAAATAGATAAGTAATAAAAATAATAATGTCTTAGAGAAATATTATTCAAGGCCGTATTGACGAGAAAAATAGGTTTTGACACAGAGCCGAAAGTTTAGACATTATCCAGTGACTCTCTCGTATCAAGCGGAGCCAGGTACTGTTTATAGATTACCACCGGGCGTACACTGTTGGTTGCTATAGCTTGAAAACGGTTTTCCACCTGTGTGCCACCTTTCGTCGGCACGAAGGAATCTCTCAAGGGTTGTATCCAGCGTGGGGAGTCGATCACGGTTAGCCACACAGCGAAGTAACCCCGTCCACCAGGATAGAACTGTTGAAAAATGGAAGAACCCTTATCTTGGAGGATACCTGAAAGCACTCGACGAGAATCCCATTCGGCTGGCAGTTGATAAACCGAAGGAAAGGATCGTGGAAAGATCGTAGGCCTATCGAGAGTGGCAGGTAAGAAGTAAAAAGGAAGGAAGAAAAAGCGTAATCTAGAGTGGACAAACGTCAAGAAAAAGACGTTTGGAGGACGTGAAAGAACGTAAAGAGGGATGTCTGAATGGGTGGTGTCTGCTCGTGTCGAGGTCGCGGTAGCCAGGTGAATGCTGGCTCGATCCTTGATCGAGTGATCAGTCATGCGAGCGACGAGGATCAATGTCTATTGTATCGTCTGGCCAATTATAAGAAGGGCGGCGAGCTGATCGAGTCGTACAATCAAGGTGGCCAAGCGGAAGTGGAAAAATTGATCAGGGAACAGTTCGGTGTACTGATGTACGCAGATGGGAAGGGTCAGGCGATCAATCGGGCGGAATATCTACGTTGGAAATTCCGTGACCTCGAGCAGGTTGTGCTACCAATAGAGGCTTCTTTGTCACAGTTTGATCCTCTGGCTCAATGGAACGATCATGAAGCATGTTGGCAGATGCAATATAGAGGATCACTCGGAGAGACTCTCCTGCATGTCCTGATTATATGCGATACCAGGATACACACACGACTAGCGCGTATTCTGCTTAAGTGCTTTCCACGATTGGCTATTGACGTAGTCGAGGGCGAGGAGTACCTCGGCGCTAGCGCTCTGCATCTCGCTATCGCGTACAACAATAATGAACTGGTTCAAGATCTCGTGGAGGCGGGCGCGATTATTTCTCAGAGGGCGATAGGCAGCTTTTTCCTGCCTAGGGACCAACAACGAACGAATCCAGCTAAGAATACGGATTACGAGGGATTAGCATACCTGGGAGAGTATCCCCTCGCCTGGGCTGCTTGCTGTGCAAACGAGAGTGTTTACAACTTATTACTCGACTCTGGCGCTGATCCCGACGAGCAGGACTCTTTTGGGAACATGATACTACATATGGTAGTCGTTTGTGATAAATTGGTATGTACTTGTTAAATTTGCTTATATCGTACGTTATTCTAAGCAAATGTTCATTTGAATTACTGTTTTGTTTCTGCAATATTCTTTGAATATTTCTATTTCACTGTTTCGAGAGGCATATTTTTCTATAATATGTAAGTTGATTAATCGAACGATATCTTGTACAAGTATATATCGTTATTCAAGGTTCAATTCGTGGTAATAGTTAATATGTGATGCTATTTCTTTTATCTTTTATACACATTTTTATACCACATTATACGCATCTTTTATACCACATTATGATATTTTCCTTAATAAATTATTGACAGAACAACTTCTTACGTATATGTGTATGCATCTATTCTGCATAAACATCGCATCATAATTCTCGAAGAAGAAATATTTATTATTATTTGAAATTGTATGTCCAGAGAACCTTGAACAATAACTTACGATTGTTTTCTATAGAAATTTTTTAAACAACACTGAGCACTTGAATTCCTTGTCCTATAGCATAAGTATACCTAACTATAATTCATACATGATAAACAGGAAGCATATCGACGAAAATTTAAAAGGTTTCGCGATCTAGCAAATGTGGACGTAGTCGTAGTGTTTAAAAACCTAATTAACTCGTCTAGCCATAAAAGCTTTATAAGATAAAGGATTAATAAGCCTCATACGGGTTTAAACGATAAAATCGAAGTAGCATTCACGATATTAGACAGAATATATCGAACGAACAGGTGAATTAATCGACTCACCATAAATATTATTCTGCGTATCGGTAATTTCCATATAACGTAATTGAAAATAGTTTACTCGGTTATTGGTGTAACAAAGCTCTAATAAAGATTATTTGTTGGCAAACCGGTCAAAAATTGATCGCTATATTGATTTTTTTCAAAGGAACCGGAAAAAATTTCAAGCTGCAATTTACCAATATTTTTGCCAGATTTTTTTTATTTTTTATTCGTAACTATCTGCATATTTTCACAAGGTTATATCGGTTTTCGTGGAATCATGATCCGACCAAGTCGAAAGTTATTTCGGGAGAGTATGTATCTTTACAATTCGTGCTACATTGATAAACAATTAAATATAACAAAGCAACGGTATATAAAAATGGAACATCGAGTATTCGAAAACTCGATTAACTACGATTTGATTTGTTTATATATACATACGTACACATGCAATACCAAGCCCATACGACTTTAACCTCGTATGACTTCTTCATTCTTTTGAAAAGGTAGTAAAAAATAAGATAGTAGAGGAATTACGCTTTTATATGTGTACATTTTAGACAAATAAAACCACATTTTTTTTCAACCCCCGTAGCACAGTCAATATCGCAAGTTTCTTCATAATATTCATTTGCATTTTTTTTAATTTCATCGCTTATTTCATTATTACGTTACGTATCTAATATTACAATATTGTGCGCGAACATTCTATCCCTTATTTACTTGCAACGAATATATAAAAAAGAGAGAAAAGTCGATATCACTGAACCAACGCAAACGAATACCATCTTAAACAACAGACCACACAGCGTACTGGTCTGTTTTTCTTAGACCATCGACAAAGATTTCCGCTAAATCGAGTACAATAGCACGGCTGTATAACGCAGGACATGTTCGGGTATGCCCTCCGTCATCCGAAGCTTCCTGCTCGCAATGGGATCGTGAATGCCGCCGGACTGACCCCATTGACGCTCGCCTGCCAGCTGGGTCGCGCAGAGGTCTTTCGGGAGATGTTGGAACTGTCTGCACGAGAATTCTGGCGTTACAGTAATATCACCTGCTCGGCATATCCGCTGAATGCACTCGACACGCTGTTACCTGACGGCAGAACAAGTACGTCGTAATGCTAATCGAATTACACGCTTTCGAGAATCGTCGTCCGGGTTTCGTCGTCCACGAGCAACGTTCAAGTGGCCACTCACTTTGTGACGTGCCTTCGTATAACTGCCAAGACTCAAGGCCGAATCGTCTTTAGATCGTTTCTTCTATTTCGGTGGAAAAAAGGGGATACCGGTTCTCCGGTAATACCATGTAATTGGCTCGCCTTTTTCGAATCCCGATCGACACCTCTTGATTGATTTTCTGAGGGAAATACCGGTGCTTTGAAATCAGTGTTCTGGGAGAGCCGGAAATTTGTAGCTGCTTTGGGACCTTTAATTTATGGAATTGCCAGATCGTGCGAATATCGTTGGTAATAGAAGATAAAATATATTCCAGGTTTTGGTTTGATATTTAAGGTACTAACGATTTTTCGATGATACCAGCGCTCGTGGAGATAAAATATGGGTTTAAGAAGAACACTGTGCATGATTCGAGCTCGATTCGATATGTGATTTTACGCGTATGTAGTTGCGCGTATGATATTATTCTTTGATATGAGGGGGAAATCACTAAAACCTTGAAGAGAATTTTTGTGCGAAAGAGTATTTAAGATTCAAAAATAATTGTCTTATTTTTAAATAGTTACGTTTGTTCATTTCTGATAACAGATACGTACTTTACTATATATCGAGTGCAGATTTAATAATTTTAATAAATGACGAACAACATTCGCCATGGATTTCGAATTGCGAACATCTTTCGAAGCACCGTTGTATTTTATTTTTTGAACTTTTATTTTGAACTTTGTATTTTATTTTTAGAATTAAAAACTGTGGAACTGAATTGTGGATCGAACGAAACATTCTCCTTATTTGAATAGAATTTTTCTTTTTTACAAAACAGGATTTTTAATTAAACAGTTCACAAATGTTTATACAAGTGGTTGACGAAAGACATATGATTAGATACGTTAAGAACTTTCTTACGGAACATGCGAATCTTTTAAGATCTTTCGTATGGACTTGTAGATTTTTAAGAACCTTTTTAAGAATTTTGCGGATTTTAAGCGTTCACATTGACGAGCTTTTCCGACTTTGTCAAGAATTTATTCAGACTTTGTACGCATTTGAGAAAGTCTCGTTATAACACTCGTTAATTGCGAGTATTACCAAATACTGAATCAAGAAACGAGCAATCATATAATTCGATCGTGAGACCTCGATATCCATGAGCAATCACATTACTCGCGATCGTCGTTTAATTTCCACGAAATTCGTCTTCGATAGAGAGACGCACCGTGCACGAAGCTAAGCCCCGTTACCATGCCACGATCTGCATTTAAAGAGCCCGGCAATCGGACTTCTGCCAAATTGTATCGAAGTTCCCAGCAGTCTCTTGAGCCTGCCTGCTTTCCTTTCCTCTCTCTCATTCACCTTCGAATTCGTGCAAAGTGGATGTATCCATCCACGATTGGCGAGTTTTCTAGACGTTTCGGTGATTCATGGGAAGCAAAGAAAGAAACGGAAGGGAAAGACAGAAACAGCAAGATAGAGAGATAGAGAGAAAGCATAGATGCCAGTGTGAAGATTGTGCAACGTTGGGAATGCCACCCTTGAAGAGGGGCGCGGAAACGGTGTAAGAAGGAAGACAAGGGAAAGCGGGTCGTTGCAGGATGCAATTACGGCCATTTAACGAAGTTTCGAGATTAGCCGCGGACGCGGAGTTGGGTGCTCGCGTTTCATTTAGTTTCGGAATCCATTATCCTTTCACCCAGCTCTTCCTCCAACCTAACCTCACTACCACTTCGTACCCACCATCGTCTCTCCACGCTCCTTCGTTTCCTAGCCGTGTCCGTCTTTGTCACCGCGGCGTGAATGTCATCCGATGGATTCGCCGATAGCTGAGTCAAGACGAACCTACCGACTAAAGGATGGGGATGACACGGGGTGGAGAGAGGGTAACCATGTCGTTGGTATATATGTATAAGAGAGGGTGAACTTTGGGCTTGCTCTCCTTCCAACGGGAACGCTTAATTACTCCGAGCCAAGGCCAGCTAGCCAGCCAGCCAGCCAGCCAGCCAGCCAGGGTCCGTCAGTTGGTTAGCCGGACCAGTTCAGTTCGCTGGGTAAACCAGTCTGCTAACCAAGGTCCAGACTTTCCTTCTTATTTTCTTTGCCGTTTCTTCGCTCTTTCTTCCCAGTTCGAGTTTTTCGCGTTTGTATTTGTCACGCGCGCCGTTGTGAAAGAGGGGACCTTCGAAAAGAGACTTTACAGGGAGGTCGCAGTTTTGAGGAGTCGCGTTAATTCCTTTGTTAAAGCCTTTCGGCTGTCCTTTGTTAGCATCGTGAGAATTCCTCGTGGATCCTCAATGACACAAAATCGTCGAGACCTTCTTTCACCCGCCGTTGTATTTCCTTTCTTCTTTCGAAGAATCTTCCTCTTCTTTCAACGAATGAAGGGGACTAAGATCTCCAAGGGAATACAAGAGAAACTACAGGGGTCTAAAGGGGAGACAGAAAAAGCATACAGACCACCAGGGAGACAATGTTTCGTCCACGTGTCGTCATTATCGATCATGTAGAGGGAGGGAGGGAGTGAGGGAGGGAGGGGAGAGAGGGGGCGGGGAAAGAAGGAAAACGAAATGGGGAGGAGCAACTAAAAGCGATAAAGTTGATCGATGATATTCCTAACGCCTCTTTGTTCTCTATCGAGCGGCTTGACACGAAAATTCATCGGGCGTATGCGTTCACAGGGACAGAGGTTTCCTGATATAATCTGTCGCGCTATTACATCACCAGCGATCGACTTTTGATGTTCCCTGATGAAATTAACCTCGGAAAGATAGCTTAAATCGATTACTGGGAACACGGATGGCCGCCTCTGCTGAAACGTTAATAATTATCCGGACGCAGCACTTAGGGATGATTATCAGCGATAGCGAATCGTTATTCAACTTTGGCTCAACGTCCGTTTTTGCGGGACTGGTCGACCACCTCGGTCCACTCGTTGATCCACGGGATGACCATAGGTGAGGAGAGAACAGAGAACCGTCAGGGAAAACTTCTCGTGAGGTTCGTACCGGAGTTGGATATAATTACGAGTTGCGGTAACGACCGCCTACTATAGAGAAGTTCGTCGTGTGCGCGAACTTTGAACACCCTGTTCGACACAGTGGCGATGTATCGCCGAAAATTCAAGATTGGACGACAGCAACTGTCAGACGTAAGACACTTGGATGGTATCGTGTACAATGCATTTTCCGATACGCGTAACATATCGTGTGAATAAATTGTGGTTGACGAAAATTTGCAAAAGGGAATTGATAGAACTTGGTGGATGTATGGGTGAAATCACGAATACCCCGAGAAGACTCCTTTTGTTTTAATCAAGCGTGCTGGAGATTTTGCACTACAAAAGTTTTATGGATGTTGCTGAAACAGGATAAATGTGCGTGCAAGATAGCGATGGAAAATGCTGTATAAATTCTTGGTAAAAAATGTCCTAAGAAAGTTTTAAAGAACAAATCCTGCGATAGAATGTGTCACCTTAAGACACGGATTTGCTAGGAAGTTTAGTTATTGATTTAATTCGAGTTTGCTTGTTTTAAATTATCGAAAAAGGTTTCTCGTTACTGAAGCTTGCTGTTGTCGATAGTGAGAAACTAGTTTATATTCTATTTCTTTCGTAAAATTGGACAGCTCTGCATCTAAAAATTATAAAAAACTCTTTGCTTAACTTTAAACATTTCATTTCACATCATTACTATTACCAATACCAAACAGTACTCGTTCAATAAGCTTCTGTAAATTCACGAATATTTCCTTCTTTTACAAAGTTTCGTTCAACAGTATTAACAGTTTCAAATCTACCTACATACTTAGTACCTCTTAAATTCCATTATTCGACTTAACCCCTTAACCTACGATTTACGTTCGAGAGTGCCCGTAATATTTACGATTGATCCGATCATCTGCTACGGGCTATGTCCGTAGTTGTAGGTTAAGGGGTTAAAACATTTTAATCCGCGTGATTATCAACGGGATGTATCGGACAAGTACAGCGTCGCATAGATATTTGGTCGCAGATCGAATTGATCGGTCCCGTAACAGCGTTTAAGCTTCAGCGAAACATCAAAGTGGCTAGTCAAATTAATATTCGCGCACTACCCACGAACCGTTAAATGCTTAGTTAATTGAATCTCACAATGGGGGCTCCATATAATTCGGAGGTGCGAGAGAAAAGGAACGAGATAGATTCGGTCGTCCGAAAGCTCGAGCATCGATTCGATCGGCGTAGAAGACAGAGCTGGAATGGAAAGTTTCGGACCGGATAGAACGGGGACGCGGATATTCGTTGCCATTTTGCTTGCACATCTGAAATTCAATTTCCCAGCCAAAAGCTGTCGGGGAAGTTCCCATCAATGGCGGCTCCGCTGCCGCCGTCGCGGTGGAGTGTGAAAGAGAGGAGAATGGAGATTGACAACAGACGCGAGCGAACGTTAAAACGTTTCCTTGAAAATATCCAATGGAACTGCGAACTTTCCTGACGCTTTAAGCTACCGTGAAAGCAGCTTTGTTTGGGTCGACGACTGATTAAAGAGTCTGAAGGCAAGACGATCGAGGTGAGACGTTGCCATCGCCATCGTACGAAGAATTTGACGCGACACGGCGCGTCTAGTCGAGACGACACGCGAAAAGGAAAACGAATCCGATCGATGAACGCGCTAAACTTTACCAAACTTACCAACGATGAACGCTTAATACTTCACGGCGAAGTCAGCTGAACAAAATTCGATAATCAATACGGATGACACGGTTAAAAGTTCGTTGGCCGTTGTTCGATATTTGTCGGTTCTTTCAAATCTTTCACGCTCCACCGTACTCTGTAGACTGCTTTTGTTTCGCGATCAAATTAGTGTAACAATGTTGGATTGCTTGTAACAGTGTTGACCAAACAATGTTCGTGGATTTTTTGATTTGAATGAAAGGATTAATTGATCGTGTACAAGCCAACTTTGATTTAGCTAAAACGTGACAGATTTATGAGGTGCTATATGTCGTTAATTTCATGTACATATGATATGGATTAAATTTTTAAAATATTTGTACAGTATTTGACAAAAATACTATAGAATAGAGGCGATACTGTCGGTGGCTCTTTTTCAAGGGGATGAAACCTTCGACGCAGTTTCGTTATTCTCGATTCTCGTTTTATCTTTTAGCCATTGAATATCTTCAAATTCGTTTGTACCAAGATTTTAAGCTCACGGTGTATGTACTAAGGCGGAGAGAAATCGGCATAACGTTTTGTTACTAGCAAATGTGTAGTATAGATTTATCTGTCCACGTTCAGTAGTGAAAGTGTAAGTAATAGGTATCCCGTAAGCATTCCAACTGCTTGCCTTTGGTGAATATTTTAAGACTTTGAATACTAAAAATACAAGGAGAGTGGTACTTTATGTGCGTCAAGATATCATAATACTCTAACATGCTGTTACAAATCGAAACATCAATCAAAAGTCTTCTTTATTATTTTATTTTAAACTTACTTTGCCACAATTGGTATAGATCAAGAAAGACGGAGATCGTGCAATGTGAGTTTGAAGTGACTATAATAGTAAGTCTGAATTTATTAATTTCAAACGATTACTTCCAATGTCGAAGTACATTCGCTGTTATAGTTTACCCATTTCCCTATTTATTGACGGCAGACACTCGTTAATAAAAAGAAAGTAGAAAGGAAATTATATATGTATAAGATACAGTGTAATCTATAAATAACACAGTGAGATGGGAACGAACCAAGATCTAGAGCGAGATATGAGCTCGTGTTTGCACAAATAAGGCAACTGGTAAAAAAGATCAGCGAATGTATGAAAATCATCGATATTATGTATCGTCGCTCGATTAAAACTATCAAAACGTTCACTGCACAAATTCATTTCTGCTACGACATATAAGTTACTGGCTATTTCTAATAGTGTGCGACAGTCGTTATTTGTATGTGTTCGGTGCAACAATTCGGCTAGTGTAGTACATCGAACTAACATTAGCTGACTTTTAGCAAGTTCGACCAGCAGATTAACGATTCGATGGAATTCTTTCGTGGTCTGCAGAATCGAGGTGGGCCGGCGTAAACTTTTATCTTTACATGCAAGAAAGTTTAGCCAGCGCACGTGGCGTGGTTACAGAAAAAGCCACCATCCTTCCTTCGCCGCCGCCCACCGTCGCCCCGAGGAAACTCGCGCATCTAATATATATAGCCGCTAATGCAAAACCCATAATTATCGCGGCGTAGAGAGAACCCTAAAGTGATGTTCCATTAACCGCAAATGGTCCTCTCCGAATTTCTATTTCAGACTGGAACTCCGCGCTATTTATCATTCTGAACGGTACGAAGGAGGAGCACTTGGACATGCTGGACGGTGGTATTATTCAGCGATTACTCGAGGAAAAATGGAAGACCTTTGCGCGGGTAAGTGCGTCCACGTGACAATATTCTCGCTACCACCTCCTTTCCGGACATTTTTCACGGATTCTAGCTAGACCAGCTTCTTCCTGCTCGGGGAAAGCAATGGTATCCATTAGACCGCTCCGTTAGGAATTTCCACCCTTTGCTTGTACGTTCAAAGAATTTAATTGATATTTTGCTGCTCGCATGCCTCATATATACGACGCTTTGCTAAATGTAGTATTATTGAGCAACGTGTGCAATTTTTCACAAACAGATGCAATGAAATTGTAGAATAAAAATTTCGTAAACGAGGAATTCTTATTTTTCGCTTGTATAATTAAAAAGCTTTACAAAGTATAATTCTATACGAAGGGATAAAGCGAGAGCCTTAATCTTTGTAAATGAGCCTTTGTTTAAGATAAATTCGATTTTGGAAATGTATAAAATTTTCGTGCATTTTATTTACCATTGTATATCGTGTTTCTCAGGTTTTTTTTCACAAAACGATATTGGCATATTCTATAGGTAAAAATAAGAGAAAAATATTATATAATTAGAAGCTCACAAGTATTTCATTAAAAAGTTATAACAAAAATATCAAATGATAACAGGCTGGATTTTTGTTGAATAAAACGTACAGATAAATGAACAGTATTTGCGTTAGCTTCACTTTAAAATATTGATCGATTTGTTACACTACGAATTCTTTGTTGATTTCTTCCTTTAATTCCATCGAATGCGTTGCATATCCTTTATCTCCTACAAGAAAATCATATCCGATGCTCATAGAAAGCAAACAATTTCTTCTCCTCGACTTATCCATCGTGGGTATTAATGTCTCGTTTATCGTAAATTAAAATTCAATTATCAAATGAAAATCTACTTTGATCCTATCTTGCCTATCTCCGTTATAATTTTTTAATACAGCATTTATGAGCCTACATTTATGTAGCATTATTCTCTTATCTTTACTCACAGCTGGCACCGTTTTATAGCAAAAACCTGGAAGACTCTGTACGTAAGTATTGTTGCCGCAAATCGACGAAAAAGCGCGGTCGGACAGTTACAGGCGGTAAGTACTTCCGTTACCATTTACATTCATCATCAAGCGCACGGTTATGGTTACAGTGGTCGCTCAGAGCTCGTTATCAAAACAAATCTCGAACGCGAGAACCATCGTCGTTTCGAATATGAAATAAATGTACGTGCAATTTAAAAAACGTCCGCTCATTAACCCTTTCGAGGCATCAAGTGCCATTGGGCGGGCGTGATTATGACCGCAATCAGTCGGACGTCGACGACTATCGTTGTTCCACGAGATCATTCGGAGATTGCCGATAGCATCGTGAATGCCAGGCCGACCCGGTCAATCGAAATAAATCGTGCGGCGCGTTCACCATTCCAACCTAGAAAACCTCTGGAAAATCCTGTCGATGCCACTCGATCGTCCGGCCGTCGAGCACGCGAGTGACAATCGTTTCCGAGTCAACGTTCGTCCAACGTCTACTCGACGTCACTTGGTAATCACCGGAATAATTTGAAATACGCTCGTGCACGTGTAAGTACTTGCCTGAGCAACGAAAATTTCTGGTGTATGTACCTGGTGCGCCTCGTACGAGCTTCGTCAATTAGGACAGCTGACATGTACATCCAATTATAGGATTATTATTAGGGTTGACGTACGGGATACACGATAAAAATGTTAAAGGGGTGAGAATGGATGGTTTTGGCATACGTTTGATGTCTACTTGGCTTGGTATTTTCAACGATGGAGGAGTTTCATTGATGATGGGCATTAAGCACGTAGAAACGTTTCATTAAGTGTATTTTAGTCTAGGATCGACTAAGGTGGAAATTCTGAACTTCTGATAAGTAATATTAAAATTACTTAACAAGGAAAAATAGAAACGAAAGAACACGTTAGAATCGTTTCTTGTCCCGGTGTATGAAGTTGATAGTAACATGATCGGAGTTTCGGAGGATCAAGATATTAATTGAACTTCAAACGGCGTTCGAATGTTTTTTGAAGAAGAGATCGAAAAATTTAACCAAAAAAATGTGATTAATTTGATGCATATTTTTCATTTTGCGAAATATCACTTTTGCATTCTTTCATTTAAAATTTCATACATATTCATTTTATCAATTTACTATATTTTGCATAGAAATTGTCTGTATAAATTATCGCAATATTTATATGTTATATACATGTGTTGCACAAACAACAAGAACGAAGTGATGTGAATATATGAATATCATCAATCATACGAAAAATATTCAACTTATAATGTTAAAGTATGTACACATGTATAGACAGGCATGCGAGTATTTACACATAACAGGCTTTCCTAACTTTACAGCACACAGTTCTCTAATGTCTATATTCGTGGAATCGATATCACGTTCTCTATTTCTTGACACAAGAAAAGTATTTTATATCGCAAGGAGAAAAAACTTTGGAATTACTCTCACGAAATCAAAGACGTAACGTTTCATGTAAAGCCATCATTTATTAATCGTGCAGCGTAATTACACGTATTTTCGTCGCTTTTACGAATTAGTTTGATTAATTTCGCTGTTATTTGAAATAGTTTCGTAAAACGCGAGCACAAAACGTTAAAAAAACATGAATACGTAGAATTTATGAAAAATTTCATATTTAAATATCGCTGACTGTATTTTCCATATCGAAAATTAAAAGAGGTTATGCGGTAACCACCGATCCGTGTATTATTTCGAAAATTGTTTCCGATAAAAATGTAAAAAAGTCGGCCGAGTTAACACGAGGTTAAAAAAAAAAGAAGTATGTACATACATTTTTTTTTCTTTTTGCTATCGATACGTATACATACATAATATCGAGATTGAATTGATTGCTCGTTACGGACATTTAAGAAACTTGTAATGGAGTTAATGGAACATCGTGTACAACTACGGAGGAACATCATAATGACACAGCATCCATGATATATCCCACTTATAGTACTAATCACGACCACGTTTAAACCGCATACAAGCGTCAAATGACCAATTATGCCATGATACTGTACACAGAGATTAGCATGGTTGTAGTGTAATTAATCACGAAGCACATTTGATGGTAACACGTCATTAGAACAACTCCACGGACTGACGAGAATATACGTTACTTGAACATTCGCAAATATCTATTCGTGTTATCCGTCAATTTAAACAACACAATAACTTAATGGAGAATTACGTTTATTATCGTAAGCCATGAATCGCACTTCTGTTTGCCGCACTTAGAATTATCGCTTGGACCTTTCATCTTTTGTTATCTATGTTGGCTTTACATGTTTTTCATAGTGACGTGCAATAGATGTATATGTTATGTATATATGCGTTGCAGATATTCAGTCATTTTTTCAGTGTTATATTTTTTATAAACGCATTTGTATGTTTTCCAAGTGGAAGTATTTCGACTGTTGATCATCAATTTTGAAATTTTCCGAGAGAGTTTTTGAACATATATATTTGATCGCTGCCGTTTATCGGCCGCCCTCTACGTCTTGAAACAGGTTGAAAACAGCCCTTAAAATTTAACAGATAGATCAAAATATATTTTGAAAATGTTAAGAATTGCTGGTATAGAGATTCAAAATTATTAGGTTGTTTGGAAGGTTTATAGCGAAATATATAAAAAATTTAGAAACAACGTATATCCAACGTATTAACTATCGAAAACACTTTGAATATCTTCACTTATGGGACAACCTATGGAAAGATCAAAGAAGACAAAGAATTATTCAATGATTAGCATACCACTCTAATAATTAGTATGCCCCTATGAAAGTTGCAGTTCTTGAAACGGTTGATCATCCTGGTGTTCCATCTGACATCACTCTCGCTAGCCGTGTATATGAGACCGTCGAACATCGATGCCACCCTCCTGGAATGGCCGGAAGAAATCACGGAAGTTGGACGCATGATCGCGGAGTGCACCACGGTGATAGGTGTGCTGAGCTACATTTTGGTGCAACTAGGCGGCGAGGTAGTCAACATTGGTCTTCTATCGTTCATGAAACAATTGGTACGTTTAATCTTAAATCTTGCTTCTTGGATGAATTCATCCCGCGCTGCGTAGCTGGAAAGATGGCTAGCGAATGGCACAGGGGCAAGCAAAGTAAGCAAAAGCTCCACTTATCAGATACTTACCCGTTCGTACAATCGGAGCTGATTTTCATATGACTAGATTTTGCTCATTCGTTAGATTACAAGGTGAAGCAGGGCTAAGTCTAAGCCGATAAGTCTGAAGTTGAATAATGGGAATTTAGGAACAAATTCGATAAACCGAATACTGTGGTGACTAGATTACGGAATTATTAAGCATTTATAGGGAATTGGGAGGTATAAACAGACGTAGAATACAGAGTGTACACGATTTACTAAAATATATATAAATATAAAATATTTGAAGTATAGGACTCGGTACGATATTTAGCGAGTAAAACAGATGTCTATCTGGATTACATTTTTTTTAATTGGACTTGTAAACATACGAACGTGCATATTTTATCGCAGTCTAGCGATGAAATTAGTTCGGATAAATGGAGTTCGAGCAAACGAAGTTCTACCGTATTCCTGTTGCTCATCTCGCTCGTATGATCTTGTTTGTACGTCTGACACCTTCGACCAATAAGTTTGCTTATTTTTATGATTCTACTTGCTAAATTAGAAATAGCCAATCGAACCTGCATTCCTTTGCCTAATAGCCTTTTCAGTTTTCTATTATACATCGACGGTTCAGCCGTGAAAGTTATACTCTCACGAAACACTCCGTTGTTCCATACATCGAGATATCTCACTTGGATGGATGGACGGAGGCAATTTCGAATCTCTCGAATCGCGCCGCGGGTATCGAAGGTTGAGCAAACCGCCAGTGAACGGTAACGGGTCAGGAGTATAATGGAAGAAAGGAAGTATTTCGTCGTGAATGCAGTGCGCTTCTAGATACGAGAGATTCCTTTTTTTTTTGTTGGTTTGGCTGGATAGAGCGTGCACGGGGTTCTGATCGCAATTTGAAAGTAAACATATGCCGCGTGAGGTTCTTTTTTTATTTTTCACTGGTAGAAGCTGGAGAAGAATGTAAAAATTGTTGTATAACAATTTCTGGGGTATTATATCGAATAATTCATCAGTTGCTGTTACTAAAAGTTTCATAGAAAAAGGCATCTGTCAACATTTATCTTTTTATGGAGGGAGAAAAGAGGTTTTATATTCGATGTTCATTGCATACATTTCAATCTTTTTCACGAAATCGGTATGTTCTATAATTTCGATGGGTTTTGTATGCAAGTCTGTCAGAGGACCGTATCCAATTGAATTATTTTGAAGATCTCATGATTGCGGTTGTTTTTTAGGCAAAACGTATTCAAATTAGATGAACATGGATTAGACGAACGATTTGATTCAGTGCCATGTGTATCTCTCGATTTTCGTATGTTATAAAATACATTCTAAAAAATATTGTATTAATGATTACTCAAAACTTACAAGTTGCTAAAACACCGTTCTGCCTCGAAAACTCACGATTAAAGCTTGGAAACGAGAATGGAAATAAATCGTTGCTCACGTGCCAAACCAAACACAAGAAATTTGCATCGTTTATCTAAAAGAGGACATTGTTCGCGAATTAATTTCTCACTAACGGCCGAATTACTCGTAAATCGCGCTCATTGAGCATTCTCGTACGGGGGAATACGTAATTCGTAATTAGCCTGGCTCGCTCGATAGCGTAGACATCAAGTGTACGATATAATTAGGACGACTTGATGTATGCGGCAGTATTATGTGATATATCGCGAGTTATTAATCGTGATCGCGTATCAACATTGCCGTGGAATCCTTTTCGAACCACTGAAAATGATTCTCTAGGAAGTAACTCCGATTTCACGGCACAATTATGCAGATCGTTTGCTTGGCGACGCAACGCGTTGCCACGTACCGAAATTCCATGGCGTATATCGATTCCTCTGCGGAAGGCCGTGAAGCGTGCAAGAATACGTGCTACCTTTGACGTTTCACCTGCGCATTTACCTTACAGAGTCACGAGCCTGCCAAGCTCATATTCTTGATCAGCAATCTGCTCATACTCGCGTGCATACCATGTCGTCTTGCTGGTAATAGGCATGCTGAAGACGCGATACTCGTGGTTGCTGTTCCCGGCTCTTGGTTCCTCCTCATGTTCTTTGCTGGGTGAGTGACGTTTTGTGTTCTTGATTGCTACTGAATTTCTAGCGTTTACGCTACACGCTTAAGAGAAGGAACAACTGAATAAGAATTCAAAAGGAAATCTCTTTCCATTAATAATTGCCAATTCCGTATTAAGCGTGCTCAATTGCTGTAATTTTTATATATGCCCAATTATTTTCTATATAACTATTTTTATATATCCGCAATTTTGTATGTCCTGCAACCGGAAAGAATGAAAAAAGATCCGTTTCTCTTGCCGATTTTTAATCAATTGTAATTTTTTTCTCTTAAGTACTATCTCTTTTTGTTTGATAAAACTAATTTTATTTTATTTCATTAATAACGACATAAGTTTTAATTGTATTACATGTAAGTTTATTATTTTAGTAATTAGAGATAATTAGCGATTAGCAATTTCCGAAGAGTATTAATTAACGAAGATAAAAAGTTATTTAATCATTGTAATGTTAATGTCACAATATCGACGGCTTTGAAAAACTGTTATTTTATATGTAGTTACATTAGATCTAAGATAGCGACTTCTTGAATACATTACAGACTTCGTATAGTTAAAGCGTTATCTTCTCACTGGAATTATGTATTAAATATATGTATGTTCTTAAGAGTAGAAGATACGATAGGAAATTATATAAGAAGCTTACTTTACTTAACTGATGAGTTGTTTGATGTATTACTTATGTATGACTTGTTCCAAAACTTCTTCCACACATGTAAATGCTAATTAAGCCAGCAACAAGTAATAGAATGATCGCAACAGCCTCCAGACTATGAACTAATCTCTGCCATTGAAATGGAACGAATGTCTATAGATTTTCATCACTGAAATGAAAATGGAGCTTCGAAAGGAACTTTTTATTTCATCTTCTATGTCTTTGCTTAGCAATCAGTTAAAATTACTTGAAAAATAGAACTTAAAAGGTATTAATTTATACAAAATTTGATTCCATATTCGATAAATATTACTCGTAACATATTTAACAAATTCTCTAACTTCATTTATATTATATCGAATCAAATCGATTAATTTCATATTTTATTCCTTTTTTTATAAAAATAGCTACCTTAAAATCTGTATCTTTGCTTCATTAATAATCTAAAAGATAACTCACCACACTAGAAGCTCACAGTCTGTGTATTCTACGCTGTATGTTTATCAACTTTTTATTTGCATGTTAGTTAAGCATGATTGCATCGTAAGGAAGTGAACTTAGAAATTGCTGATTTAATGTCTAATGCATTGAAAGAACTATGCGTGAGTCAGCGATGACCCTCGATGTTTATCAGTAATTATATTTCTCCAATAAAGGACACGAATAATTTACCATTTGACATTGAAATTAAATTCTGAAAAGAAATACGGTAAATGTTTTATAAACTCGAATATATTAATATACATTGTATGCTTATCTTATATAGTTCACTGCTATATGTACTTACGTTAACGCATTTATTACAACAATTAACTGCTAAAATTTCGTGTGTGACCGTTGCATTAGCAGAGAGGATTTACAAACCTGCATTTATCTAGCGCGACTTTACGCTACGCTTCGTTAATAGAATGTGAATTATTAACGGCATCGGTGTTTGTTAATAATATAGCAGGTAACGACGATGTCGAATGGATGTTTCGCCGTTGAAATTCCGTTGGTGGCTAGTTAGCTTATGACAGAAATATTCATGAAGAGTGATAAAAGAATGCTTGATTAAGTATTATGTCGCCTGGTCATGCAACGTTGGCTACACGTGCTATTTAAAATACCTGCGACGATATTTTGTAACTTCGACGTATCTCCTTATTTACTATAGCTATAATTATGTCGAAAGTTGTTCCGTTTTTTTTAAACGAATGAATTACTTTCATTTCTAAAATATTTCTGAAAATATAATGGATGTCAAGCAAATATACAGATTATTGCAACGTAATAGTAAATAAATATGTTAATTTTGTTTGCAATATATGCAACGCTCAGTTATAGTTATTTTTGCTAGTTTACTATCTTTTTGTTATGTAGAGAATTTAACAAATTGAAGATTTCGAATATCCAGAATTTGACTATCATTCGAAAACAAACATTTAATTCGGAACTAAGTAATTGACATATAATCCAACTGGTTAGATTTTGACGTGAAATAACTATGAGTTATATCCGTTCCTGGAATGATATGTAATGATCACAGCATAAATTTGATTAATATACTCAGGATTATTAATATCGCTGGTAATGGCGCGCATACGTTACATCAATAGCACAAATTTACTACATTTATATTATAAATTAAACGAAATTATATATCAATGATAAAAGGTATACCAACTTGATTATTTAATAGAAGCATACAAAATTATGTGATGCGATTTAAAAATAATACAAAATGTTAAATCGTAATTTGTCTTAAATCTCTTAAGTGGAAACATAGTGATATTAATGGCTACATAAATATTCGTTATTTGCAGTCTTACAAGATAGATGATTATTATCTCGCGTGATTAAATGATTATTTAGAGGACTTCTATTATTTAGCGGGCTTTCAGTCAGTCACACGCATACATAACACCATCTTACGTACAAAAACTATACTTTAGAGTTTTTATTATTAGCAAAAAAATGACAGGCAGCAGAAAATATTAGTATCATTGATAATATTCTTTATTTTTAGCCTCACGGCTAAGAAATGGGCTTGCTTTACAAAATCCTTGGCTTATAATTCTGTCTTAATCTTTCGCTCAAATCTTTCATTTTCATTCTCTTATTCTCTGTGTCCTTACTATATTTCTACTCAGTTCCTATCCGATTGATATTGCTTTTTATCGCGTCCTTTCTAGCATAATATCGCTTCTCCATCCACTCGAATCCTTTATACTACTATTATAGCAATAGAATATATTATAATGCACATCGTACCCAGAATGCTATAAATATTAAATCATAAAATTTGTAGAAGTACTGTGTCTGTATATCTTAGGTATAAAAAGTACATCATACTTTCTATTCCTAGATATATAAACTCCCAAGTAACCGAATATATTGTACGTAATAGGTTGTAACATGTAAAGTCGAACGTTTCGAGTTCTTTATCTCAATTAGATTATGTAACATATTATTTTTCTGCATTCCTCTGATAACATATATGTATAAAGTTAAATGCTGATTTATATTTCTTTCTTTCTTTGAACTATCGCTACAAGTTCTTCGATATTCTGTTTGCAAGAGTAGAACAAATATACGTGAACTTTGAGACATTTTCCCTTAAAAATTGTTTAGCCGATTTGCATAGATAACGTTGATATGTATTTGAAAGTGTCAGTAATGAACGTACGATCCGTCAGTGGTTCTCTAAGTTTTCTTTTAGCGATATCATTAAATGGATAATGAATTAAATTAAATGAAAGTGATTAACAGAGACTTGCGAAGACAACTCGGTACATGTTTCTCGTTAATAATATAAGCACATTAATTAATAATAATAAGCACGTTAATCTCAACGACATAGTAACTCAGATTAATAAATTTAGCCCGATGAAACGTAAAACGTGTTTTTCTTAACTGAAGAAACCAGACTTTTCGTACGTTCTGATCTAATATTATACGTATAAGAAGGAGAATTAACGCATCCAATATGTATAAAGGAAGGACCCTATAATCAGCCGAAATAAAATCCACCAGCAGCCGTGTACGCGCGATTTTTCTCCCTAGGAATGAATGGAACAACCAGAAGAAAGGCATTTATAATCGGTTGGATGATAGCGCCTCCAGATTTCAAACCTCTTTTCACGTGATTTACGACGAGATAATGCCGGCTATTTCGCATTACCATACACACGCCTCTCTTGGCAATCGTTTTTCTCCACCGCCGCGTCCTTTTCGTGGCCACTTTCCTGCAGATATTACTGCAGAACTTTCTGCCCTCCATCTCTCTCTCTTCCTCCCCCATCTGCTGCCTTTTCTTTGGTGTGGCCCAATGACGTCGACGACGACTTCTTTTCTATCTTCTGCTGCAAAGCTCCGAGGCAATTCGTCGAAGAACGCTCTTTGACTCGCGCGGTTTTCACCATCACTTTGACGAGCGTCTGCAACCATTGCGTCGAAACAGCGAAAAAGGATGCAAGACCCTATTGGACCGCGATAGTGCATCTTGTTTTCTGACCTCGTACTTTGAGCCGTGACGTCGGTAATTGTAGATAAATATCAATTCTACGCGAAGCGTGAGTTTTTCGGATTCGAGAGGAGTGGAATTTGCTCGGTGGACTGAAACGAGGCTTCCGAATGTGGAAAATGTTAGGATTGTTAGTTGCACGAACTGTTGCGTTGAATTTATTTTCATTTCGTTTCATTAAAATTCCCGATTTTACAGTGGATAAGTTCAGAGCAAATTGTTGTATGAAGTAGTTTGTTTACGTGTCCGATGTTAATACGTTCGGTGATTATGTTAGTGCAAAACAAATTGTAGAAAATTTCTGGCAACAATTATTAAATCCCAGATATTTCTGCACTTATAAGAGACTTAAACGTTTGAAAATGTATATTATACATATTATACGATATTTAGGTTTCATTTCCGTAATTCAATCTTTCAAATCAAATCTTTCAAAGCGCAAACAAAATTTAAACCATTTAAACCGTTAATTTTTATGCGACATTTTCAATTTCGGGTATTTGATAAGGGAAAGATTGATAAATTTGTATAACCTTTTCCATATGAAATCTTCAGATCATTTTAATCTTTTATCAACAAAATAACGTCGAATTAGTTTTAACTGTACTAACTTAGTCATACTATACTGTCAACAATTTCAGGAAATTCGAGAGTCGTATGAAGCTCATGATAATTTTTTCAAATGACACGTCATTGTTTATTGAAAAACAAGTAAATATAAGTCGATGGAATAACCATTTTATTGTGTACAAGGGAAAAACGTATCGGCAGAGTTAATTTAATTTGACATAATGAGAGATAAAACGAGCGTCACAGCATTAACGTCCGCATGCCGCGTCGAAAACGTATTTTCTTTATTGGAGCAATATTACGTAAAAGCGTCTGCGTTCCGGCGTGTAATTACTGTCCATCAGGACGCCCTTTTGTCTCTGGCTTTCCGTTTAAGTACATGTATAGGGAGCGTAATTCCTCAAAGGCTTTCGAACACCCGCTACCAGATTTCTTGTCCTCTATAACTGCTGCCGTTGACTTGGCAATAAGCCACCGTTGCGCCTGAGATTAATTTCGCACGAAATTTAACTGCAGATCGATGCAGTTTCTCTCGCCCCTAAACGCTTTATTCTACGCCACTTCCGCTTACGATTCTCTCTGTTTCCATTACTTATCATCGTTTTCCTTCGCGTTCTCATTCATCGTTACCCCTCTTCTTTTTTAGATTAATTTTATAGTCCTGGCGATTACACGACGCGATTTATTAAAGAAAGAAAACATTTGTTTCTTTTCCTGTGAAAGTTTTCTAGGCCTTTTAAAAGTTTCCGAACTTATAGAAAGCAAAGAAAGATTTTTTCTTTAGTATTTTGTCTTTATTTATGTTGTTAATTAAATATTGATTCCTAACAGTGCATTAAAAACTATAACTGCGAAAGAATGCTTATAAGATTGGAACGTTCAAAAGTTAGAAATAAATATTTTGTAAAGTTCGGATCTGAAATTTCAAAACTATACTGGGCTAGTAAATATCAGCTTGATTAAGTTAAATTGCAAATGAATACTGATTAGGT
This sequence comes from Bombus vancouverensis nearcticus, assembly GCF_051014615.1. Taxonomy (NCBI): domain Eukaryota; kingdom Metazoa; phylum Arthropoda; class Insecta; order Hymenoptera; family Apidae; genus Bombus; species Bombus vancouverensis. Next base: position 7,192,994 of record NC_134912.1, on the reverse strand, counting down.
CTTAAAAAGCTACGAGTATATGAATGATGACACCTTTTTTTAATGATTATATGACATAATGATTTGAAATAATACGATGCAGAACATTTTCCCGTTTCTCCCAGTTATAATTATGATAAATTCTGTAGGAATGTAAACAGGATTAATGAGAGGTTAATGCATAAGGATTAACAAGGGAATATTTTTATTAAACTAAGATAAGAGAAAATTTTCATTTCTCCTTTGGTAATCAGTTATTTTTATATAGACATATCTATCGCCACAGAAACCTAATAATGGTTTTTCGAAAAGAATGAGAAACCGTATAAGTAGATCGTTTCACCAAAAAGTATGGAGCTCCACTTGGGAAAAAAGCGTAATTGCACTTTGCAACTGCATGATTGCACATCCGACACCGACGAGAAGTTTGGAAGCATTATCTTTTAGCCTGCAGAGTGCGGTACGCCCTTTTTGGTGAAACGTCGAGTCTTCTCACGATTTGTTTTCCCAAATATCCTGCTACATCCTTCGGTATACAAATCTGTACTCACTGCTTAGCAACGGGGCTTTCTTGGCTTACTTTCTTCGCCACAGCAATCACTTTTTCAATGTCCTCGCTTGCAATATCTTCAGTACGCTATTTCTTGAGCGTGTGGTCAGAAACTTGAAAATCCTTTCTTGCATCCTTTTTAAAGAGTTAATGAATTCTTATAGGAAATGAATTAATTTAATTTAAAAACAGTCTCTTTCATATAAAATCAAATTTGTATTCTTTTTTTGTTTTTTGTATTTGTATTACATTATTTGTATACATTTGTATTTGTATTCTCAATGCACAAAATAATTATAGGTTGTTCTGTATTCTGAAATATAACGGAAAGATACAAATGTTGTGGTTTTTTCATCGAACTTCGAAATCATTGAATATTTCTCGAATCATAGATGAATTTAGGGTTATTAATTACAGAAGTACCATTAAACTACGAAAATATTTTTTTAGAGTAAATAACGGTTTGTACGGTAATAATGGAAAGAAGTATGGAGAACTGAAACTTTTTAACGATGTTGTTATTCACTCCTCTTTTCAAACTGAAAGTTTTACCTCAGACTGAATAAAAGAATCTCGAGTGGATATAAAATACCGAAGATTAGCAATAACGAGCATGTTTAATAAAAGAGTAACGTCGGTTTAAAAAAATGTTACTTCGTGTTATACCTATCCTATCATAGTAGGTTGATACGTATGTACAATGATTTCCGTATTTCATTTACTCAACAATCGTCATCAATTTTCCGAACTCCACGATGGAAATACTTTTTGAATGATCTTTCTACATTAAATCGCATTTCGTGTTCTTAATTACTCCCTTTCTCCGTACTAAAATAAAGTTTCAAAATGCATGATACATTCCAGCATGTGCTAATATCATAGAACATGCTTATAGAAATCAGCCGTTCAAAAATTAATCACTTGTCCTGTATAGAATTTGCTAATATTTAACCATCTCACAGAAATAATCTTGTCCTACTTTCACGGAACACTGTCTGTCTGCGTAAGCATTAGTATTCGATAGAAAATTTCAACGTTTTGATTTGCAATTCCAGCCTATTTCGACCGCCCAATCACATGATTTCACACGGATCAAATCGTACTGCGCATACATCATCGCGAGACGATTATTCGAAGTGGATAACGATTAGCTGAAATTTTCTGTTACCTGACGGCCGAATATTTCAGATTCGTCGGCACGAAAGCACCGTGCCGAGACTTCTAATTATAGGTACACGAAGCGAACATAATTGCGGCCTCATCTAGCTTCGAGATGCTAACCCGCATAGTTTAGATTCACAAGCCTAACGAGGTATAATCCTCTCCGAGAGAGAGAGAGAGGGAGAGAAAGAGAGTGAGAGAAAGAGAGAGAGAGAGTGAGAGAGAGTGTGTGTATGAGAGAGAGAGAAAGAGAGAGAGAGAAAGAGAGAGAGAGAGAAAGAGAGAGAGTGAGAGAGAGTGTGTGTGTGAGAGAGAGAGAGAAGAGAGAGTTGAGCCAGTATGAATCGAATGTCTACCATCCAAGAACCTAATTCAGATTTGTAGGCTATAGTTAACCTGACATAAGCTCTGTCCAGCTATTGGCGGGGCTAAACCGATTCTCTCGGTAGAGTTTCTCTTGTTTGGTCCTATACTACGCAAAATCGATAATCGTAATGGAGCTTCGTATTTCTGACTGACGACGTTGACGTTAAGGGATATTTCGTTTCTTGTCATCGGTTTTTCTTTTTTCTCTTTCTTTAAGGATACCAATGTATTTTTAACGTAATTAGTGACTAACGTGTCTATACTAATGAGAGACCGGAGCCTATGAAAATTCGGTTGATTAGATTTTAATTTCAGAGTAGGTTTCATTGAATTTACGTAATTAGTAGGAATTAAACGTTGGTTATTTCTATGAAATATTTGACAAATAGGAACGGCGTTTAAATGTTTGTATCAGTGTTAACGAGAAGTTAAGTCTTTAAAGACTCAACAGATCATCAAATCGGCGATTAATTCGTTAGTAGCCAATCGGTATATTCGCAGAAGTCTGGCGTAATAAATCGTGTGCACGATTTTTTCAATTGGAGAAAGTAATTTTCATAATGTATATCTTTTAATGGAAATGACAAAAACAATAGCACTGTATTTTTAAGTTACTTTGTTTGATTACGACGAATAAAATATATGTCGCTGGTAATATTCCCTACATACGTATACTCACATTAATTGGAAAATTAAAAAGATGAGCGATAAAACGTTGATAAGTTCTGGAAAGGAAACAAAATAACGCGCCGAAAAGATTATACTGTATAGTTACGTAACAAATTTCGTTGAAAAAATATTATCTAATATATATATGCCAATGAAACAACGTAAACGCTAAGCATCTCTGAAATTCTATTTGCAATTCCAAAGGAGAACAAAATGGTTCCGTCAGAATCTGCATCACGTTCCAGGAACACTAAGCGTATCAAGCGCTTAGAAAGCCTCAGGAATTATCCGACTATACCAGATATAGGAATATGAAGAGAAGAAGCTAGAGGAATGAACAAGAGTTTTATATAAGAATCTCGTCTTTGTTTGGTATTCGCTTTAATACAAATAAGTCACGTCATTGTTTTACATACAATATAAAATGTACATATACAACACAAAACCGTGTTTTTGCAATAAATGAGACTTAGCAAGATCTTACCACAGACGTATGTTTAATTTTCAAAATTATATTGATTATTATTTCAGATTAATATTCAAAATTAATATTGAATGATGTGGATATACATTATTGTCACAAAATGTGAACAAGGTACGATATAAAAAAATACTTCATAAAAGGATCTGCAATGATTTTAATTCTATAGGATCAGTACAGATGTGTATACCAGAAGTTCATTTTGATTTCGTTTCATATCACTGAATCGGTCGATGAAATCTTGCTATCAGTTCGCTACACGTATTGCGTATTTGTTTGATATCCCTTGTTTCCAAAGTAACCCATGCATAAAGGTACACATAAAAGTGGTATGAAATCTGGTGATATTGGAAGCTAATCTTTTCGACTGTTTGTCATTTCAATAAATCTTCAAACGATCTGCATTTGTAATGTATAACATCTTTAAAATTTTATACCCATAGAGCCTGACAAAGTTTGACCGCGAACAACTGAAACACTTTGCGTATTTAACCTTTTTCAAAGAACAATTAATTTGATTATTTATAATGTGATTTCACAAGAAAGTAATAAATAGACTGTGGATTTTCATGCACATTCGTATTTCTGAGAATATGATTAAAAATAATAATAATTTTGCTAAAAAATTTGCTTTACCTTTCAAGTATTATATGTAGAAAGCACTATACGTTGTATGATTTTTTTCTGACATTTTGCATCTTCAAATTTCCTACAAATGCATAAAAAATCCGCAGCCTGATAATAAATATTGTTTTTAGTCATTAATTTTTCGTTCATGACTACAACTTATGTCTTACAATCTATACGATTTTTTTATTTGGTTGAATTTTACAATCAATTCTCATTGAGGATTATAAGTAAATTTTTCTGGCTTGGTACTATGTTGTGTTTAATAAGTGCTTATCGTGTATTTGATTTTAGTTGAATCTAGTGCTTAAATCTAAAGGGTAATGTCTTTTTAGCCTGCGGATCTGATCCGACGTGTCAAGAAATTGAGTAACTAGTGGGTTTTGGTGGTTGTTAACTCTTATGTTATCTCTATTATCTATACGATATGACTAGATACTTATAGACGTGGAGTTTATAAACGTTCTATACGATTCGTTATATACTCGTTGTAATCAGTTTATAGAACGATAATATTTTAAAATGACATTGCACATCGTTCCTTTCGACTTTCGTACAGCGCAGTATGATAAAAACGGCGCGACCAATCAAATCAGGGGAAGAGTCGAACATAAATCGGACGCGTCGAATAACTTCTAAATAATACAAATGGCGCGTGAAATAACGAGACAGTGGCGCAGGAACGGGTATAAATCGGTGGTAGCGAGCGTACAACATAAAACAGAGACGACGAGTCAGCCTGTCGATGTAAATTTCCACGAAACATCGTCCTTCAAAATGTCGCGGCTACGGTAAACCGTCGAATAATTGTCATCGTCCGTATACCCGTGAATTTTACGGAATCATTCTCCGTTTGTTGAAGTTCGATTACTCGCAGAAAAGAGCAAGGGACGAGAAATGTTACTTGAGATTCGGGTTATACAGTTGGAAAAAAGAAGGAAGGAAAAATGGTGGAAAATGCGAGGAAAAAAGAGAAGGAAACACGATGAAATAAAACCTGTTTTTACGTCGAGCCATGCTATCAGCTTCGGGTTTGCGAGGCCAGCGTTTCGCTTCCCTCTAGAAACGAATCTGTGCTCGTTTCTTCCTCGTTCTTCTATTCTCGCTTATAATCAGCCTACTTTTTTCTTATCTTTCTTTTTTCTTCATACGTACATATACTAGCGATAGGAAAAGTCGAAAATCGTTTAAATCTATCTGTAACTCGAATCTTGTTCCTTTGCGAGGAAAATGATTGGTTGCAATTTCCTAATTTTAGCTGAAAATTGTAAATTAGTTAGTTCTATGAGTAGAATACTAATAGAAGGATGTACTAATTAAGTGATAAAGTAGCGTAATATTACACTCATAGGCGAATAAAATATTAGTTTGAAATAGATCTATTCAAATATAAACGAATCTGTAATATATAAACGCGAGTAGCATGAAATTATAGAGGGTTTTATAAAAACTCAATACCTTTTAGTCATCTTTTTTAAGAAATTTGAATCGCAAGCGATCTTTTGGTTTAGATGAATTTATTTATTTCTTTGTAACTTAAATTCGTAGTTGTTTTAATGTTCCCGTGTTATTTGTTTCGAAACATGCTGTAAGTTAAAATACTTTTCTTCTTATTGGCTTTTTAATATCTCTTGCTGTTATAAGCTTTTCATCCAGAGAGATTTGTACGTCCGAATTCATTTTTATTGCGTTTTGAACAGAAGTGCATCTGTGGTTCCATTAGTTATTGCTTATTTAGATGAGATGGTTTTATTCGGGAATTGCTCGGTATCAGAATATATTTTGATAAATCGTTCTTTTGATTAATATATATAAAATGAAAATGTTGTTATTTATGAAACAATAATTATACACATATACATATCTTTCTCGTTTCTTTTTAAATTAGAAATATTTTATATGTACTTATTATCTTACCACTTCTTTAATTCATTGATGTCCGACCTACTGTACTTCCACTTTCTTTTCACTACTTTGAATCATAGTCAGATTTAGATATACCTTTACTCAGCGATAAACTACAAGATACAAGAAAGTGGTGAAAAATATTCCACGCTCAAAGTAACGATACTTCTCTATACGATACAAATCAGCTTCTAATTTTAAAACATATAAAATTATGCATTATATGTTACCATTATATATCTTCATTCCTATTACAAAAAATAGCTTCTTCTTAAACAATCAGGTTATAACATGATACCTATAAACAGAAAGGAGAAGCAACAAATTTATACAATATATATAAAAAAGTTTCACAAACTTTCATTATACATGTTCCAAACTTATAAAAGATTACCACGTTCCATAGATTCAACATCTCCGACTATCACCATCTTCGTAACTCTCTCGTGCATCTCTATCTTATTAATTTCTACAGCGACTGTATCCTCCCTTGAACTTCGCGCGTTAGGAAAAACCGAAGATTTATGACTACCGGTAACTCTTGACAAGATAAGGTCACCGATCGATTAACGGAAGCGAGAAGGGACTGAGCTGTCGGTCTGGCTAATGGTACCTGGATCGATGCCTCCTCCACTCTGTCATTTCTCTATTGACTTTATATAATTCCCTATTCTTTACATAATCCAATTCTGCCAATTTATCCGTACGCTATATCAAATCAAAATAAGTGAAAAGAAAGGAACAAATTAAATACGAACGATGTGTAAAACTGATAAAATCTGGATTAAGCAACGAGGAAGATTCGCTTCTTTGACAAATATCTACGACTGATTTTATAGTTATCTATTATAGTTTTGGTCAATGTTCTGAAGCGCATAGTATGATCTACGATTTATATCACACACCTATTACGCTTGAAAGAACCTTTTATAATTATTCTTTGAACAGAACTAAGTTCAAAATTGAATTATTATATTATGAAAAATTAATTAAATTAATAACATTAAAACATTGTTGTAAATCTAATTTTTTATTTCCCTAAATCCACTGAATGTCTGAATAATAAGAATTGATCCTTTAGATCGTTTTAATCCAATAAGTTAGCTTACTTCTGATGAATTTTGTTCCACGGATAAGCTATACGTGACTTCCATATGCATCGACTCTTCTTTGCTTCGTTGGATTCGAACATTACTTATAAGAAATTAATATAAGCTTCTCATAAAATTTAATTGCAGCATATGTCATGTTGCACGTCTGTAGATTTTTAGATCGGAAGTCGACACGATTCTAAATCCTTATCAACAAGAAGGGAAAAGAGAAAGAAAGGAAAAATGTAAAGAAAGAGTCTATCCGTGTTAACGAAAGATTAAAAATGTTCCATTCTGTCGTTTGTCTGGCGGTGTCGCGAAAATCGATTTCGGCTGGCGCTCGATTCAGGAAACGCGACCATTGTCCTGTCCCGTGCGCGATTTCGGCTTGAATTACGCGCTGCTTCAATTTCATTGAACGCCGATCGCGTTGGTAAATCGGATAATCAACGGCCGATGAAACAGCTAACGTGACGAGCGATCGACAACACGATAGCACTGGTAATAGGAGTAACTTTATCTCTCTTCACGGCATTTTGTTTCGAACTTGTCCACGGTCCACTCGGAATGACCTGTAAACCGATGACAAACTCGAAAGGTACAATGTGATCTCTTATATTACGCACTATGCCACTAGGTTTTCGCTACAAAGTTCAAATCCACGTCATTCGCAATTATGTCCGCTGTCTAGAGCTATTGCGTCGCTCGCGAATAAATTACGCAGCCTGGTAGAGGTATGGGTATTGTGGTAGGGCGGTTGTTGAAGGGATCGACAGACTATGAGCTAGTAATTATTTGATTTTTATTAATTTAATAGTTATTAAAATTTGTAATTTTTACTATGTTTATTAGACGACATATGCATTTGTGGTTCTTTGGATTTCGATCGTGCTTTTAGTAATCTTTGTTCCAATGTTTCGAGAACTTTTCAATTTAAAGCTTGTTCTGATGAAGTGAATACATATTCCAATTTTACGTCTGTCCTGAAGAGGTGGATATTCCAGTTTCAGGTCTGCCACGAACAAGCGAAGTACAGTAGAGCCTCCCTTATCCGATCTAATAGGGAGACAAAACGAATAAAACAAAATAGAATTTTCAGATAATAGAACTGTCACTTTTCTGATACAAAATTTCATTTATTCGAATACCAATTAAGATTGATAGTTTCTTGAAATGTTTATTCCCATATCTTTCTAGCTGCTAAATCACATAATTATTGCAACATGAGTAACTGCGTAGAGTCACAATCCTTCTGTACTTCGAAACATCGAAGCCTTTTTCTGAATACTTTGCCAATGCTTCGACATGAGAAGACACTCCATTAATACTTTCGTTTGCTCTTTTCATTTGTGTAAAATCGTTGTTATTAGTCGCCTCTATTGCAATGGAAACATCATTCGTTACATCGGTATATAAGGTTTTTCTAATGTTACCAGTACCTGAGACATCTACACGCTTTAGATAATTTTCAATATCATATTTTTTAATGTTTGTGATTATCGCTTTTTCAACATCGTGTACTTTCGCTAATTCTATCGTACTTACACCACTTTCGAGCTTTTTAATTATGTCGTATTTTCTTTCGTATAATAGAACGCTATTAGTTTCATACTAAGTTCTTATAATCAGAATCCACTCGATAAAATAAAGAAAAGAATACATTGTATATGAACACCAGTAAAAATGTGCACTTTTAAAACAGAGAAAGCATCTGTTAGTGGAAATATTATATTCGGATAACAAAGTGTTCGAATAAGAGAACGTTCGGATATTAAGGTATTCGGATAATAGGCGTCCGGATAATGACATTACTGTATTGATTTTTATGAAAATTTAGAATAATAAACGATAGAAAAGGAAACATAAGCTAATTATCCCGTTGTTTTGAATGTAAAACATCGACGGGTTGACAAGGATCTTTCATATGAATTATCTTTTAACGGTATAGTGGACACGATCTTAATTATTTTAAATAAAACGCACTGTATTACAGGCAATAATTAATAAAACTCAGCGACCGGATAAATATGTTGAATTGATTTTGCTATATTTATTACATTTTCATTATAACCAGTTCTGTGTAAAATTCCCAGAATATTTGCTTCTAAAGAAATAATCGAATACCTGGAAAAGTATATAATGACATTGTTGCGGCAATAATCAAGCAATTGCGATGAATTACACTGAAAATAATGCTTGTGTTTAATGCAGATACAAAAATTATTAGGAATTCAAATGAATCGCTTAAATCTCACTTCTTGTCATATCTCTACGATTTTAATATCATGATATACATATAGAATAAAATAGTTACGTATTTAACTTGTCCCATCGTTTTATTCCTGTACTTCAAATTTTCTCTCGCCAATAATAAATTGATAAATTATCATTAGTGTCATTCGATATTAATCTTTAATGTTTTTAAATGTCACTTTTTTCGAGTAACTTTAACGAACCATTGGTAACGATAGTTAGAAGATCAGTGTCTTCGTAATCGCATTGTATTCAGGAATCAAACGCCAGTCATTGCCTTCCTGTCTACAAACTGACGTTAAACACGTTCACGTTATATACGACTGCATCCGTTGACAGTAAACACAGAAAGGATCGATATCTGTTGCACGATGCACGGGTACCTTTGAAAGGAACACGAGACTTCATCGATATCGCAATGACAGTGACGCTTCATCGTTGTTAAAGCTGCGTCTCGCTGAAGAGCGAGAATCTCTTTGAGATACGAGACAAAGTGAAAGGAAAATAGAGAGGAAATTACTAGAACGATGCGGCGCTTCTTGAAGATCGCAGATTTATATTTTTCACCTATACATATTTTTCCACGAATATTTAATACAGAATCTCTGCTTCTTTCCTCCTTACAGATAGTTTAGTTTAATTTTTATTGCAAAATTATTAGGTCGTCCGAAAGGTTTCTTTCATTTTATAAGGAAATAATGGATGCACAACATTTTCCGTTTTATATTATTTTATTGAATCACGTACGATCCATTTTGTTCTATCAAACTAAAGATCACAATGTTCGACAAATCTGTCGGTTTCATGTTTGTATAAAGATGCGTTGTTGTCAAAGATGTGTCTGTAAAAGAAAGACATTTTCCGGACAACCTAATATTAATACAGCCTTGAACATTCTAGGACCGTACATTTATCAACTAAATGCACGAAACATGTGTAATGATTAGCATGAACTATGGTATAAACTATAAACTTTTCCATAGTGTAATAAAATGTGAAAAGGACAAAAATCCTTATTTTAAAAGAGATTTGGTAATTTATATATTTCTGATAATTCTAGGATAGCCAATTTTAGATTTACCCTTTCACAAGCAACGTTTAGTTTTAGAACACATGAAAAAATTATTAGCTACGAAACTGCTAATTTTATGTCTCGTGCCAGAAGTTAATTCGTAAAGAACTCCACATGTACTATCATTTAGAATGTTATCATTTTATGTTAACTGTGTAGCTACGGTGAAAGATGTAATATAACTAATAACTTTTTAGAATAGAAAGCATTGTTGTTGTAAGCAGAAACTATCTTCTTCGTATGTAGGCGCGGGACTATATAGTTTAATGAGCTTAATTAATGTTGGTACGTACAATAGAATAAGAAGCTCATCTTAGATTAAATAATCTGCTCGAGCTGTAACTTTGTATAAAGAAGTATCGTATAAGATATGCAAGAGCAAGTAGCGCAAAGGTAAAATTTATCCAAAATCAATAGTACATCTTATGTATGGTATCAAGCCATCGAGATAAGCTTCATAAAAGAACATGTTTGCTTAGAAGGTTTACGTATCTTCTCTCTTAGGAAGCAAACTACGCTAACTGAACCGAAGCACTCCATGGTTAGACAATCTGCTTCGCCATTATTCAAAACAAGACGCTCCGCGCAACTTGAATAGAAACAATACGGAAATATTCACTGATACTTATTGTTCACAAACAACGCGATTATTGTATATGTTTTCTCTACAACTTATCGGAAAAAAATAAATGAACGAATAAAAGAGAAACATTTGTAATATGTAGAAAAAAGAATATATGATTTCTGACCCCGAGCATGACTGATGCAGGAATAGATCGCTGTATGGACTCATGCATGAAATAATAAATCGTGAACGTGTCACACTATTACAATGCATTGTCAATAATAAAAAAGTTGATAGAAAAATGTATGCATAGACAAATTTTTTGTCAGACCAGTATAATCAACCTTCCACTGGAATCAAAACCATAAGACCCAAATTGTGGTTGAATAATCCAGTATTCTCTCTCTATTCTTTCTACTACTCTCTTTTATGATACGTTAAACCTGGACACTGTAACATTTAATGCTGCTTTTTCACGACGACATCCAGTTCCATCGATCATGTCGGTTGTTATCTCCCGTGATAAGACTGCAATAGCACACACGTACAAGGCTTTCTTTTAAAAAAAAAAAAAAAAACGCTCATTGCCTACAACTTCTTTTTACAAAAATTACGCCATAACATTGATAATACCGTAAACGTAACAGCTGAACCGTAATGACGCTGAAGCTAATCTAATTATTCTGGGGTGAGCTCTCGTAGATACATGCTTAACTACCTAGATTGGATAACAATACTTATCGTTATACTTACACACTAACTAGCGCTAAATTCACTCTTGCATAAGTTGTACCCTGTGTGCAGCGTTCCTTATTCGAATACAATTAACGGTTTACTGCTACAGATCTCCAATTTTTATAGTCTAGTCTCACTCTTGTTTTATTAATCAAAAAGACTATTGTAGTATCAAAAAATAAAAGAAAGAAAATCAACTTTGTGACAAAAGCGAAATCTAAATTCACGCGTATTAGGAAAGATTCTTTTATGAAAAGCCGCATGTTACTGTAACGAAATAACTACATATATTTACGTATCGTCTCTTCTTGACAGATTGCAAATACAAAAGTGCAATAAAGCAAATATTAGCAAATTATATAAAGCAATATTAAGCAAAAATTAAAGAAGGAGAATTTTTTTAGCAACAGCAGGATACTATTAAACCAAAAATGGACCGAAAACCGCAGTGCAGTAATACATACCAGCTCTCTATCGCTCTTTCTACCCTTTCTGGCTGTTTGCATTCGTACAGAAGGACGCACGACGAAATCTGTGCGCAGACAAACGATGCAACCGCTATATCTGATCGTCGACGCGTTTTAACGCGTCATTATCGTACGGCCATTGATACACACATATATACCTTTATGTATCTTTCGATTGTTTTAACAGCGCTATCCGGTTGACCGGTCCATTCGTTACCATGGTCTACAGTATGATAACCGGTGACATGTTGACCTTCGGGATAATCTACATGGTGGTGCTGTTCGGATTTTGCCAGTCGTTCTACTTTTTGTACAAAGGCTTCCCGGGAGTGAAATCATCCCTCTACAGTTCCTATCACTCGACCTGGATGGCACTGTTTCAGATAACCCTCGGCGATTATAACGTAAGCCTCCCCCGTTTCCTATAAATCAGCGTTTTATTGTCGCGGTTATTTCTACTATTGTCGTATGTATTCACGTGCACACATGTTTGCTAGGATGCACGCCTATTCTTTATCTCCGTTTTTTACTTCTGCCCTTTCATAACTATGAACACACCGTATTTTGAACGAGGTTTTGAACGAAATGCTCGTTGCGGACTAAGGCCATCACCCGCTTAATAACACAGCATGTAACAGAGCAATGTATTTACATTATTCTTGTGTATCGTTCATCTATGTCAGAACGAAGCAAAGAAGGTTTTATGAAATCAAATCAAGAAGTAGAAAGTTTGAAGAGGAGAATTATTAATTACTTAATCATTTGGCAGTGAACAAACTTCGTTCTTTTATAATTTAGCTGACAGTTTTTGAATTTTGAGAGGATCTGATAAAACATCGTTTATGTACGTTGCTTACTATACAAATCAGGATTGAGAGTGTTATATGCGATAACGAGATTGTTAAATATTAAATTTTATTTCAATCATTTTATTTTATTATCGCAGAATTGTGATATTCTTATAAATGATAAATTTATGAGGAAAATAGAAATAGACGAAGTTTTACTATTTTTCATACGTAATATGTATGTTATACGTTATTATTATCTATTTATTTGTTTAGTGTCGCAGCGGCTTATTAGCTACTAGCAACCACACATTATTACGTTACCAGTGACGTTGTAAAGACATATTTACTGAACTTACATTGGTTACTACTTCCTACTAACTAAATGGATTCGCAATCAGTACGAGCAATAGCACAAGTATTTATACAGAGTTGAAAGGAATTAGAACATACATTGTACGTTATATTGGTGTAATATGATCGTCACGGCTCGTAAATGGAATTTCTATTTAATAATCACTTTAGCGACATTGACTACTAAAAACGAAATACACGTTATTGTTCTTTCCCGTTTATATGTTCAATTTTATTGCATCCTCAATAATGATTCAGTACCTTTCTTCTTATTCCATCGAACATTCTCTGAGCCTTAGTAAACATAACTTTTAAATATTTCCTTTGCCGAAATGGTACTTCCAAAAAATAACTGGACGTTAAAATAACCAATGATTCCAGAATCGAAAAAGTCTTACATTCTTTTCCGTCATCATACGAATTATAGTTCGATCGAGATCATGTTTATTTCTTTACAATATTTCCTCCAATACGCGTAAAGGAAACTATTGACGTTTGAAAGGAGTGAAAGGAAATTTTGAAACGTTTGCAACCTTTCTTTTTTAAGGTTGTGCGGATTGTTACGTGCTTTATGTACATATGTACATAAATTCAGTCGCGGCATTTTCAATAGGAGGAAAAAGTTGAATGTTGAGAAGGATCGGGCAATTTGATAAATAGTGTCTGCATGTCAATGGAGAGCATAACTTCCAGCGGTGTTTCCAGCATAGCTTTTTTCGTAGCGGTTACCGTGGAAGGGTTAAGAATTTAAACGTTGCTCGTAAATCAGTTTCAATCAGAGATACTTGCCATTCCTGTTTTTCTGATTAAACGTTGGCCCGTTTCGGATTACAAGAAACCGTCACGTTGTTAGAGCGACAGAATCTTCTGTTCTTCTTATTTTTTCAAAGTAATTCGTTTGATTTATTGTCCGAATCGTTCGTACGAGTTTAATAACGTCCAGTATAATTCATAGGAATACATTAAGTCGGTGTAAAAATATTATTAAAAGTATTATTGGTTAGCATAATAATCACTTAACTATTACGTTATCATTTTTTCGCGTTATTATTCTTTATAGTTATATTTATCTTAGTGTACTATTACCTCGTATTATTAATGTTGCTGTTTTTATATAAAATAATAATAAAATAAATGATTGGTTCTTGTTAATGATTTAATGCTTGATTATTAAGGAGTATAATAGGTGAAAGGCGATTAGGACATAATGGTTAGTTAATGATTACCTTATTGTTATTTCGTGTTGTTATTAATTTGTAATTATATTTATTTTAGTATATCATTGTTTCGTATTATTAGCAATGATGCTTCTATATAAAATAATAATAAAATACTAATAATTCACGAGAATCTAGTAAAAAATATCTTACAAAGTTTTACAAAGCTACAGTTAAGATTTACTTAAAATTTACCAATTACTAAAATCTAATTTTCTACGATATGAAAGAAAATTATATAGAATCATTGAAATTTCGTCGCTAATGAAAATGAAAAATGAAGTATCTTCAGTTCGGATTTCAAAGTTTCACTACTTTTTATTTAAGATAACAAGTAACTTATTTTCTTTCTTCGCGATCATCCTGTAAATGTATTCCAATCCACCAAACTGCTGCAACAAAATGAATTATCAAAGAATTCTTGTTTCCATGTTATTCGTTGAAGATAAAAAGAGGATGAGGAGATTTGGAAAAAAAGATAAATAAAAGAATAATTCTTTGATACCAACGGTACAACAATACTATGAAAGAACTATTCTTCCGGTTTCAGGAAAATTCAATTTCCAAGTAACAGGGGTTCTCAGTATGAACGGTATCGTTTCGACTTGAATCGATGTACAGTGATTCACGAAAGTATTCGAATGTTTATCACCGAATTTTTCTACGAGTGTATTATTTGCATTATACGAAACTTGTTGAAATTTCGATAGCACTGCAACGAAACGCAACTATCTTGAAACCAGTGAAAGTACTGAAACCACTGGAATAGGTTTGAAAATGTATTTTACATTTAGTGAGTAATTATTATACAGCATGAATAGTAGCTTTAAAAATACAATATAGTGAATACTTGATTATTCAATTACTTTGGTGATCTTTGCGAAGTTACGCTTTCAATGAGTATCTTGTAACTGCCACATACATTTCCAAATCTGTTTCATATTTTACCAATATAATCGCGATAGTTGTGTCTCGTTACAGTACCAATGAGATTTCAAAATGTTTTATATAACGCGCATGATATATTTATTTAAAAAAGACCAACGATAGCGGACATATCAAGTTGATAATAGATTAGATATTTTTTAATTGAAAGCCTCGCAAATGTTTGGAAAATGCAATAAAAAAGTTAATCGAGAGATCGTAGGGGTTCGCTAAAAATGATGACAAAGTACACAATGATCAACGATAAATGTAAGTATTATTATTACAGGCTTAAAGTTAACGTCAAAAAGCGACACGACCTATGTCACGGCCATAAAAAGTTTTCAGGAGCGCTCAAATACTTTCGTAAGCCACTGTACCATAAACAAGAATAGGAAAAAAAGTCGTCATTTCGCAGTTGAGAATATTCAACGCGGAAAACTCATTTTTAATGTAACATTCGCGCTATGCGCAATTCCCGGGCACGTGTAAAAGGGGAAAAAGAGGGGGCGAAGAGAAACACTCGCTCGTTCGGCAATCGATAGATCGCGAGTTGCAAGCCGGCACGCGCGTTGGGAAAAATTGGCTCGCCTCGCGGCGTGGTTTCCTGCGTTTCAATTAATCGAATTTCACCGATGAAATATCAAGACAATTCGCAACGCGCGCTCACTGTATCCGTGGCTAATTGAATTACATTCAACGACCGGCCCCGGACCTGCTAGAAAATAACGCGCCACACCGCGTTTCCCCGAGATCTCGTATATCTTTCGCGTAATTAACGAATCGATTATGCTGTCGGGCGACGAAAGGGAGGGAATTTATTCCCTGTGAAACATTTGCTTAGAATCGTTGGTCTACGGAAAACGATCTATCGGCAGATTATCAAATTTGAAAAACCGATGCCTAGATAAAAATTGGCAAACTTTCCGAGTGAAAAAAAATGTCCGTCAAGATTCGAATTCAATGTACGTTTTGTAGAGGGAAAATTGGAATTTACGTATTTTAGGGAACTTTAATACGAATTTAAATCGGAATTTGATTTTTTACTTCAGCTTTTAAGCAAGAAATTTGAAAACATTTAAAGCCCGTACTCACCGTCTATTTGTTTTATGTTGTTTATCGTAAAACGTGTTATTATATCCGCATCAACATTTTCATAGCTTTAATGTCTAGAGAGATATTGTCATACGAGCCTCAAACTGATCAATTCCATTTTTTAGAAATATACCAATTTCACATTATCCACGTACAAAACTAGTATTCGATGTCTCAAAGAAGAATTTCATTTTCGTAAACGTATTTGTCGTAAGAAGATTGCATAAATAATTGTCAATTCGAAGGAAAATTTCCAGAGATAAAGTTTGTAATAGTCATTCTTCTATGCATTTTAATTTACCGACTTAATCAGCATAGCTTCCGACCAACTCATATAGAGAAAGGTTATCGAATTTGCGCCACTTAAACATTTTGCGATGCAAACTCTTAACGAAATACAGTTACACTTCGATCTTTGTTACAGCGATTACTTTATAATCCGCGAATAAAATTTCTCTAATGGTAAGTGTAAATTTACGGCAAAGCTGACCTTTTTTCATCTCATAGAACGCTACGGTACGCATTAATTTTGAATTTCAATTACGAATTGTCTGCGCGAATAACGTTACATTTTTCGGTATATTTCATCAGTTTCCCTATGTTGTATATTCTTTCCTTTTATTTTTTGCCTTAAAAAGACAAACGAATAAAAGTTTGCACCACGCCAGCACCAGCACCACATAAATAGCTTTATAAAGCGTAGAATGTCCGCTAAAAGTCGTTGCTCGGTTTCACGGTTCGTCTAGCGATTCGTCGAAACACGTCGAATTAAACACGCGAAGCAGCAGAAGAATCGGCTGGATTCCCGCTGGTAAATCCATGGCCGTGCACTTTTGCTTGCGACACGATTATTTTTATCGATCCGCTGCCCGCGATTCCGGATCGTTCGAGCGTGTTGGAGACGATACTGATAACGAGGCGAAACGATTGTCCGTTTCAGTATACGGACCTCGGCTACACAACCTACCCTAATTTATCGAAGATGGTGTTCGCCATATTTATGGTCCTGGTGCCCATACTGCTGTTGAATATGCTGATTGCGATGATGGGCAACACTTACGCGCATGTGATCGAGCAGAGCGAGAAGGAATGGGTGAAGCAAGTAAATATTTGTACAGCGACATAATTAATTGATGATTTCATAGATTAACGTGTCCTATTGTTTGCTATCCCTTGGGTTCTGTATATCATACGTTTGCGTCGATCTGCAGGTCTACAGATAGAATTAAGTGTCATACACGTGTATTTGAATGTCGTTGAAGTATGATTAAATATAGTTATGTAAATTTTTAAAAAATTTATATATATATGTGATAAAATTGATATATCGATGAAATAGTCATATTATAATCGTAGTATAATACACGTGTAACGAAGAATTTGGTAAAGGTCTTATTTTCAATGGCTATCACTTTTAACATATATTCTGCTTATTTTTAATTTAAGAATTAATTAAGAAATTGAGCTAAAATGTCAGAAAATTTTAGAAGCAGTCCATTATAGAGCGTTTAACTGGTTGCAGTGGGCGAAAATCGTGGTTTCTCTGGAGCGTGCAGTCGCGCAGAAAGATGCGCAGAATTATTTGCAAGAATACAGTATTAAACTGGGACCTGGAGATGACCCGAACAACCCCGCCTCGGAACAGCGTGGAGTCCTGATTATTAAAAGTAAATCGAAAACCAAGGCGAAGCAACGCAAAGGCGCGGTGGCTAATTGGAAGGTGACGTGTTTTCCTCTGTTGTTGCATTTTTTGTTTTTTTAAATAGGTTTTAACGTCGCATCAACTACAAATATGTGATTATCAATGACGATAACGAGTACTAAAAATATTATGGGTGTTAGATTTTGTTACACATATAACATAGTGCTTTTTAAACAGGAAGAAACCTGCTGAGTTGAGATCCATGTTCAAACCAATGTTCAAACCTATGTTTCTCCTCGTTTTATAGCCATCAGCTTTGTGCTTTAACAAGTATTTTTAATGGATTTTTGTACAGTAACGAATCGATTTAAAGGGTTCGGATACGTTTCAAACTTTCCGAAATCTTCGTTTTAAGCGACTAGAATAACAAGAATAACCGGAGTAGCGTTATGAATTTTTATCAGCTGTATTTCTTGCACGATCTTTTCTTTATCTCGATATTACAGTATTTCCAAGAAATTAGAATAAACGTATTAATTTAATTTGCATTCTCTTTCTCTCTTCTTTTAAAAACTAATTCCTTTTACACCTTATTGTTTTTAATTTAACTTCGATATTACAGGATTTTTTAATGAAATTAAAATAGAAGTATAAATGCAGTTTGCCTTATCTTCCTCTTTTCTCGTAGAATTTCTACACCGAAATTTTTTAATCTCGTTACTCTTAATTTAACTCCTTATGTTTAATGCTTCTGCTTACAGCGCGTAGGCAAAGTGACGATAAACGAATTGAAGAAACGTGGTATAACAGGAGAGGCGTTGCGACGAGTCATGTGGGGCCGAGCATCTTTCTCCACTCCTGTCAGAACAAGGTAATATCAAGTCGCGTTCATTATAGGACAAAGGAAGTGATAAATTTAACATCGAGATCGTTAATTGATTCGTTAACGGGGACCCACGTGGCGTCTGAAACCATGTAAATTGTCTAGGCTTAATGAAACGCAATACAATTGACCTTGCACTTGTGAAAGTTAATATGCAAGGCATCAAGGTTACGAAATCCGATATTAACGTCAGTAAATGCGGTGCATTCGATATTGATAACATGAGGGGCATGACACGTGATTCTACAAACTATTATCTCCAAGGACACGATATTGGTCGACCATAATGCTTGATAATGTCATCATTCTGAATACTCCTGTCATGGTATCACACGCTGAAGGCACTGGAATTTCTACCAATTTGTGCTAACGAATCTAGTATAATATTATTCGAGATAATATTTGGAGTTCAAGGCCTAAGAGACTAAATCCTGAGGATTGTAGCTGATCAGTTATATAAGGCGATCTACTTAACTTTATCACCTAGAATATTTTGCTTGTTTTTGATAATATCAAGGAATATTTCAGGATACAAGTCGAATAGTTTCGAGGAGAGCATCATTTGGCATGATTAGTTTATTTAGTGGATGAACGCGTAAATGATATATGATGGTTAGCGTTGTTTCTTTAAGTGAAATCATATAATTTAATAAATTAATCGATCCATTGCGACATTCTTGATAAAAAAGTGTTAACGTATTTCTATAACCTGTAGTCGGAAAACTATTAGTTCAGTAGATATTTTAGCTTTAATTTGTCAAATTTAAGGTATGAAAGGCAAAGATAACGAAAACACTGGAATACCATTTCGCGCTTTCCCTTTGCCTCTCATACGTCAAATTTGACAAATTATAGTTAAAATATCTACTAAATTAAAGTATATATGAATAGGTAATAAACAGATTAACACTTTTTTTGTAGAGACACGCTAAGAGAGTAATACATGCTAATATATTAAAATATATATGATTCCGATTTAGAAAACATCGATATTCCTGTACGCGTTCACATGTGAAAAATGCTAACTATGTGAAATTACGTTGCTCTCTAAACCATTCAAGTTGTACCTGGAACATATTTTAATATTATCAAAAACAATATTTCAAGCAATACAGTTAGTTGAACACCCTTATACACGTGACTTGTTTCGAAAGCATTGAGTAGACTACGGATATTTATTATACAGCTTCATAATTCTATAAAGATAATTAAAAAAGGAGTGGAACCTAGATAGAAAATTGTTTGTTCTATTACATTGGATATTTCATATATATTTCCTTATTACTCGTACTCTGCATTTTTCCATCTTTAAATTTAACATAAATTCATTCTGCAAAATTTTAGAAAAGTTTAAATTCGCACAGAATTCCGTGGGTCTAATCATAATGGTACGGTATTGTATATGTTTGTTGGTTAGTAAATATTAATATGCTCATATTGTATAAGTATGCGATATTTTTTCATTGGTTCTATAATTCGGGCATTACCGATAAAAATTTACGCGAGTTTGATAGCATTCGATATCAGACAACTGATATTAAGAACGTCTGCATCGGACTTCAATTTTAATGGCACCTCATTGCGGTTGATTTTAATAAATGTCAAAGAGTAGAAATTAGCTTGAGAGTAGCAGAACTTTCCACCAAACCTTACTTATCAAGATATTTTATTTAGGTCGGCATTTGTACTCGATGCTCGAACTTTTAAAACGACGAGACTCGTAAATGATCAGACGGAACGACATCAGATGATTTTAATGATCGAAAGTCTTTAAACGTTAAAGCTTGAGCGCTCGAAACTTTACGCGTATATTTTACACAATAAATATTACGAGTTATAACATTAAAATAAGGTGGATATTAAAATTCTTTTTTACAATCAATATTGACGTATTTTGTAAAATATTCACATATACAGAATTCATGCATATTCTATTCAATTCCAATTTTTCATCGCTATTTCTAACTTAAATATTCGGCGAAATTTGGAACGCAGTTCATGAATTTCCAAAATATCGTATTCGGTCTCGTTCGAATTTCACTTTTATGCAGTAAATCGCATTGATATTCGGCTATCATAGTGTTGGAGAGATTGTTGAACATATTTGTTTACGATAGAGTTAAAGAAACGATTGCCTTATACCGCGTTAAAAAACATTCATTAATTTATTTACTAAATCCGTATGGACTTCCTGCGTAGTAGACGACAAACTAAATAATGTAATCAAATTTTTTACGTATGAAGAATGTTCAGACACATATACCATGTTGCTCTTTATGTGTTGTTTACGCGCTTTAGTAAATCGCTAGAACAAGTTTTATATCACTAACTGACGTCGTAGAAATAACGCTCGATGTATCAGCGTCGTTGTTGACTTCACTGATATCAAACATCGCTGATGCAAATGAGATGCGAAGAAAAAAGAAAAGCAAGGAAAAACGGGTCTTGAAATAGGCAAATTATTAAAGTAAATTGTAAATTATATTTAAATTATTAGGTTGCCCGAAAAGTGTCTTTCTTTCGTAAACGTGTTTTTTTACAACAGTGCACCTTCATAGAAACGTGAAACCAAGTCTGTGAAATGTCGCGATGTTTATCTCAACAGAACAAAATGGATCGTACGTAATTCGACAAAATAATATGAGGTGTAAGTGTTGTCCGTGGTAATTGTAACTGCTGGCTGTAGATGTCGCTGCTGGGGTACTGCTGTTTTTCTTCTAATTTAAGAATCGTGGAAGAAAAATCGGACTCTGGCCACCGGGATTTGAATCCGGGTCCCGAACGTTCGTAACCTAAGGCTCTAACCACTGCGCTGCCATTGTCCGGTTCTAGTTAGTGTTGAGCGGTGTTATTTTGCTGTCGAGTGCCGTTACAAATATAAAACAAGAAACGTTGTGCGTCTATTATTTCCTCATAAAACGAAAGAAACTTCTCGGACAACCTAATAAATTATAAAGTCCCCAGTAGCAGATGCTATTTGAATAATACCGAAGGAGAGATAATCAATTTCTGCGCAGTCCAAACACTGCCGAGCCTCAAGTTTCAGCGGTTACGGCCGGTTTTGGAGACGCATTGACCGCAGCGCTGGATGTGATGGCGTTCGCCCACGATCTCGACTTGTCTACTGCTACGGAAGGAATTCCGACCAACATCGGCGCGAAGCAGTCGAAATCGAAGACCGCCTGCAAGGATCAAGCGAAATCGGCGACGAATAATCAGGAGAAAGGGTCGACGGACGTTCAGCAACAACGGAAACTAACCACGGAAAATCTGGATAATCTGGCGAGCAGTCATAATGATATTGACAAAACATCCAGCGAATTTGTGGCCGTTCGCGAGATGAATTCGAAGAACGCGAGTCGTAAGTAAAGTTATTGTATTAATTAAAAAAGAATTTTATGAAAAACTATGAAGAATAGTAGTTAATACTGTACGCTGGGTATTTCATGTTTTTAACATTTTAATATAAAGTGATAACATAGAATAATAATAATGATGTGCGAATATTCTGATATTTCTATTTTAATTTTTATATTTTTAATATTTTAACATAGAATAATAATAAGACGAATAATATAAGAATATTTTATGACTTAGGAAAAACGGTGAAATTTTAAATAGCATTGTTAACCTCTTACGAGGTAAAAGCTTGTTTTAATCTCTTGAGTATTCGTTAAAATACAACCCCTTTACATTCACGAACAGGAAATATCGCTAAATATAACAATACAATGTTTTAATAAAAATTTTATCAACTTTTTATTTTACGATATATACAACTGAATATTGTTTTGCGTAAAAATGGAGTTAAAATTCAATATCGTTAATCCTATAGCATCCACGGGCGAGATGTTTTGTGAACCGATTTTTACAGACATCGCGCAAGATATTTCGTTTATAAATGAAAAAGATTTTTTTTCAAAAAAAAAAAGTATAGAGATATTGAAAGTTGCAAACAATTCGATAAAAAAAAAGAACATTATTCACAATGGGCACAATATAGCGATTTCTATCTCGACAATTTGTTGAACCAATCCTAATCTGTAATTCAACGAAAATTAAAATATTTCCTTTCCTTTTGAAAATGTGCGACAATAAAATTGTTTATTTTGATTTTTCTTTCAAACGATGCACTCCGTCAATTATAAACAATTTCATTTCTTTATAGTTTAAAAAGGAATGCAGAACGAATTATTCTTCTTTCTTTGACTGTCTCTACGTGTTCTTCAATTTGTTTATTAAAATTTGATATATCTCCTACATATAATCCAAATTTTGTGAGTTGTTCCGAAGCTCTATAGTAATGGCAATCGAATCAAGCTTATGAATGTGCATGAATTTTTATTAGCTGCACATAGGTTTTTACTTGTCGGATAAATTTCGATAACAAAACCAAGTTCCAACTTCGATGTTATCCGTTAGAAAGTAATATCGGGGCATGAAATAATTGGTAATTATTAAGTACAAATTATTTGATATTGAATTAAATTTCGAATTTCAGAACGTACATATATAACTGAACAAACCAAAGTAGAAATATAAATGTTGCAGCTTTTCGCGTTATTAGGAAATCTCACGAGTTTGCTAAGTAGAAGTCGATTAAATCTTGCGGATTCTTCGCTGAATGTCTCTTTTATGTCTACATAATGATCCATGTATTTTAAAACCGAACACTTGTCATCCAACGGCACCTTAAATTCAAAAGCTTGCAGTTTCGATCTTAATCACGATAATTTGGTTATTAAAGCGTAAATGAAACGAGAGACTTTATTGATTAACCTGAAAAGTAGTGCAACAAGCATTGGATAATTTATGGCCTTTCATCCGTTAAGCATATGATTATCATAAATTAGCAAAGTTGTAACCTAATTTCCTTCGTTAATCAAATATTGTAATCCTTCAGTATTCTTCAGCGATTACTACAATATTATACCTCCTTCCTTTAATTATCACTTCTGTTTCGAGGTTTCCATTAACAAAGAACATTATCAATTCATTAATTGTCACCTTCGGTTTCTTCAAGTTTTTATACAACTCTACGTACATTTTTATTGCTTTTTACTCGATATAATCAAACTGTGCCAACTCTACAAGATTAAACTAGATTGTAACCATTATATGTTATATATTACACGTATTGTATGTATAATGTGTAATGTAAAAAATTTAATATACGTGTATATTTTATATCTTTTCCCAACAAAAAAATAGGAGCAATACGAAAAAATAATATTTGTATTTATTTAAAGAATTATTTTTGCATATAACAACGTAGCTACTTTGATATTTACAACCATACAGACTTTTCTCTTCAAGTTTACTTTAATCCACAATTCTCTCAAATTGCAGATATTGTTACTCGTATTATTTTCTTACGAGTTCGCTAATTAGGTAAATATCAATGAAACCATAAATGTAGATTTGATTAACGTTTCGAATAGAAATATTTCAAATATTTTTCAGCGGCCTCCGACGTTTCCGCCTTTCTTGTTTCCGGCGTCCTTGATCTCGTTTCCGCTCATGAGCAACAAAACAAAATGCCGCTGTTTCAGGCATCGCTGCACAACAAGCATTTCCCATTTTTGGCCTGAAAATAATTCACATTCGTCAGGATTTAACGCAGCTTGGCCAACTTTTATTATGCAGCTTGCTGTGCGCAGGACGTTAATAAAACTTGAAAATGAGCTTGCGCATTGAAATAATGAAAACTGGTCTATTTGCGGCAAACAGAAGTCTGCATGGACGCAGAAATTGCAATTTTTAACAACATCAATTTTTAATCAAGTAAATTTAAAAATAAAGATAACGATATAGACAACGAATTTCTTTTTTCAAGAGAAAGATTCCTTTTTCTCTTTTCTCTTTTTCGACAGAAAGATCAGCAACAATTGATATGTTGCTTTCATTCGTATATGTATGTAGTAACTTGTGGATTCTTAGAGTAAGGACGAGTGATTGCTGCTAGAGTTTAAAGTTTAAGGTATTTTAATGAGTGATATTCGATAACAAAAGGACAGACTACGATATCTTCGCACGCCGACTCACACTCCGTGTCCGCTCAACTCGCACTCTGCTTCTCGACTAACACTCTCTGGCCGTTTTAGCACTCTATTGTCTATTGCTGGGCCCACCGCACACGTGTTCTACAGACGCTCGTAGCCAGGGTCACGTAGGTCTTTTCGGCTATTTACCTATTTACCTGAAGGACCCGGTAATGCATTGATGGAGCCGACAGCGCCTCGGCTCTCGCGACATTGTCTGTAGTTAGCTCGACGTTTCTTGGACCCTTCTTCCCGATACTACATGTATACGGTTTCTTTTTGTCGGATATAGATCGTGAAATGTAAAAAATTAAGTTTATTAAAAAATTTCTTTTCGTGGATTTGAAATTTGTATCTTCGTTGTTATTTCTGCTCATACGCATTTTGGTGAACGATATTTGTTTCGACCACTCGCGGTAAGACGCGATCGCGAGGAAGCACGTCAACGGGAGTCGTAAATTTCCGTTACGATTAGATAATCGACGCCACGAAATGATCGATCCCCTATTTCGATTAGGATAATAGAGGTAGTTAAATTAAATATGACACTGATATAACAAGTTATAAATCACAGCTTATTCCAACAACTTTGTAAAGAAGATAGTTACGCTGGTGCGTATGTATAAGATAAGTAAGTGACTGATCTAAGGGTGTAAACCCAGTCAAAAGGATGTTGACTGTTTGAAAGATGGAAAATCAGTAAAGTTCGGTGACGATGCTGTGGCGGAGGAAAGCTAAGGATGGGGGTGTCTAGCGCACGGGACCATCGGATTTGTTGATGACAATTTTGGCTAGGAGAATGAGGGAAATAGGCTTCGTTGTTAATTAGTTGTTTGCTATGGTGGTGGGTGAGGAAGGATGCTAACCGCCCTCGAGATAAAGTTGCTAGTGGGAGGCCTCATACGTGAGAAAAGGCAACTTTTCCGTGTCAACCCGTTGTAGACAATAAACTTTAGGAAACAATTCAGTGAAAGAATATCTATTCGGTCTGAAGGACCTTAACTAGAAAATTCCTAAGATTTATGGAGAGTACTTGAGACTATTGAGACTGGATTGAAACGTTTTGTTCAAAACAATTAACAAATTACGGTCTTCAGAAATGTTTCTACATGATGGAAATCCGTTTGCATTTGTTTAAAATTAATTTTTTAGTTACTTGTTAAGCAGCTAATTAGTATTAATACTTCTTTTAATCGTTTTTTAAACTGTCTGGAATCAGGTACTTATTTTACGTTTGTTGTTTAATACATTAACTTGATAAAGTTTCAAGGAAGATAATAGTGTAGTAACAATAAACAAATATCGATAATCACGCGATGTAATGTATAATATGTATAAGAATGTAACAATTTTATCCATATTTTCAATGCATTTAACTTTACTTCAGCAAAAATGGAACTATGTCCAAAAGAAATAAAAATTGCTACAGCATAAAACCGAGTTCAGTAAAAATGGAGTTGTTGAAATTTTCTCTTTGTAATAATCGCAAACGAAAAGATTTTTCGTTTTTATCCAGAGATACATCAACTTACACAATATTCGAGCAGTGTCTAAAGAAGAATATATCAATGTTATTAATATTATTTATAGATATAATACGATGAATATTAAAAAAAAAAACTCAAAATATACATATTTATCCTAGATTCGAGCATGGCCGAGGATTTTCAGGATCCGCTTTTGGAGCTTGTGATTGCTTCCGAAAATACGGACGATCCTGAAACGCTGCTGAAAATAGCTGAGCGGGCTGCGGCGAATTTCGAAGTGGAGAGCAGTTCGAAAATAAATCTGCAAATTTTGGAGCAATTCACGATGACTAAGCTACCTATGGAGGAGAAAGTTGCCGCTACAAAGAAGCAGTACTTTGTTGAATCGAGTGACAACGATTTTGGTGGTAATGACGAACTACTTTCCGTAAAATATTTCTTTGATATTCTAAGAATTAATCAATGGCATGGTCGCACACTAATTGCCTATTACTAAACGCGCCACCGATTGCATTAAGTGTAATTGTTACTAGGCGAATTTGAATGAATCATCTCTGTACATTTGCGTCTTACATAATTTAATCTGCAAGCATCTCATCAAATCGAATTTTATTTTTGCTTTATTCCGAGCAACGAAACGAATAATACCAGAGAATTATTACAAACCATCAACATTTTAAATTTATGTTTAATATTTAACATGCATTTATACGCGTATAATCAAAGTATTAAAAAGCGAAGCGATCTCTCAACGATAATTTTACAATGAAGATATCAAAGAATAAAACCAGCAATGGCCGTGTGGCCGTAAATTTTGCTGGAGAGTGTTAAGCGCCACGCGAATTTCATGAAAATTGATTGTCTTATCGCAGGCGACAACCTACTCGGAACCGAGGCCCGTCTACGTAGAATAAGATCAGCGAACAACAGATTTATCACGACACGGAGACGGTCGCGGCACACCGATGACGACCTGTCATCTACGTCGTCCACATCCGCCGACAGAAATCCTCAATATCAGCCATTGCTCAACGGCCCTGAGAACTTGGCGAGCCGTCAAATCGAAAGTCGAGAGAGCTCTATCGAAGCAATTAAGCCGCAAGTAAAGCAGAACGGGTCATGCGATTCAGTGAAGATCAAGGTTCAGAAGCGTCGACCGAAAACGGCGAAAAATAGGTAGCTAATTCATAATGGAACTCTTCTAAATCTTTTTTTCTCTTTTAAATCATTGATAGAATTAAACTTTAATTATGGAATTAAGGATTAACGTACTTTAATAGCTATGCAACGTAAAAAGGTGAAAGTATTTTTGAATAATTTACATCCCCAAATCAAAGTCTGTATTTCTATAGAGTATAAAAAAGTTAAATAGATAAGAAGAGGGACGAAAGGGGATGTTTTTCTAGGGACGACATATCAGTAAGATTAAAGTACTGTTATTTGATTTTAATTAGTATTGTTAGGATTATCCGATTATAAGTTTCTCCCTATATTTACCTGTCCTATCTTCTATTTGTTAGAAAAAGTCTACTTTAGCCTTTAACTACGGACCACTTAACTGTTAGAAGAGTCTGTATTTTCGTTTCATTACTACAATCTAGCAAAGGAGCTTAAAAAATTCAACATTTGAGTACTTTTAACCGTAAAAAATCTATATCAATGAATATATATATAGTTATAGATTAAAATATCGATATTAGAGTAATATTATATTATTGTAGCTAAAGGTTAATCTAATTATTCGACGTAATTGATAAAAACCTGAGATTCGTATCAAAATTACTATTAAGAGCATCAATTTCGCAGAGCTTGCCTTACTTCCTCAATTAAGGTGGTTCATTACGAAAAATCTATACTTACCAGAAAGCAATATTAACGTTTGATATTTCAACGCCGTCGTCATTTTCCTCGATCGCCAATCCCATTACCCGTATCCAATTTGAATCTCCCGTAACGCGAGCGTCATCGGGCATCTAACAAAGCCATACACACGTAACAAAACAATTATCACTTAAAGAACTGCTAAATGGAAATCCGTGGTACGGCCGAACTGACTTCTTTGGACTTTAATGAAATTTCATCGAGCCGCCGCGTGAACGTCCGTCAGAGAAACGATAGTATAGAAAATACACAATTTCCTGGCCCGGCCTCGAAAAGTAATTACAACATAATGGCCGAGTTACAACGTTTCGTGGCATTCGTGTTAAGTCACGGCTCGGATGTATGTACAGCCACGCATACGTATACCGGACAAAGGTATATAGAATCAGGCTGAAAACACTAGAAGCACTGGACAACACTATCAACAATCGATCGTGTGTCGACATCCCGGAACACGAGGAACACGCAATATTGGAACATAGATTTCCTATTTAGATTTGTCGAATGTTTCCTTTCACCATTTTCCGTCCGAAGTCGGAAAACAGACAGGTTCGCTTCCGCGTATAAAACACGTACTCATGGATGAAATTAAGAATGGGTTTCGATTGTTTTGCATCGGTGAAATTATACATGGTTCGTTGTAATTGCGTAGATCGTAGATGATATAACTGAGAAAGGAATAATACCGCAGTATCGCTCAAAGGTATGTGAATGCTTGCTTACTTTTAACGCAATTGAATAATTTCGTTATAGAATTACACAGAAAAAGATCCAGATTAATTTTACTCTTTATTATCAGACTGCGGATTTTTATACACTTTTATACTTTTACGAATAGAACTAAAGAAATGAAATTTAAATAGGAATTTGTTTCATCTCTCGAGTATTATAACAAATACTTTATTTTGTGTATTTTATATATTTTTATGTGTTATACACACCATCAAATTTCCCATAAATACATAAAAATCCGCATTCTAGTGATAAAGAATAGAATCGATCTGGATCTTTTTCCACGTAATTTTATAACGAAATTATTTGATTCTATCAAAAGTAAGCAAGCGTTTACATACTTTTAAGCGATATTGTGCTATTATTCCCTTTATTCATTATTATAGCTGTATCTCGTAGCATGTTACGACATGATAAAATTTGTTTCTACATAATCTGCGGAAGATCGACATCTGTAAAGTTTTCCTTTCCTTTCAAGAAAACATGTATTTCCGTTGTTACTCCTCATCGAAACACGGAATTATTCTTTTATCATAAAGAATCGGTTTTCTGTTAATTTTATTAAGAATTTAAACGAACATTCCTTTAAGGTGCACAATTTTTCATTGTTCAATTTCCAAGTAATCGTGTTTCAGAACAAAGAGAGTACAGCGAACGAGTCACTCGAAACTATAGACTCAGAGCTGTGATTAATCGTCACAATGAAATCATTGTGTGTTACTCAGATTGCACAGTGCTCGTTGTTACCTCGTGAATAGAATAATACAAGACGTTTTGTTCCAACGTTAGAATAAATCTTACGCATCTGCAGCAGAAGTTTGCCACGCGAGGTACCTATTCATCGAAACATTCTTCTTTGCGGATTATCTGCAAGGTAACCGCTGGAATTTTATGGGCGTGGCAGGATAGAAAATAAATTTCAACGATTATTATTTTCGACCTATCGTATTTTCCTTTATGGACTGAATGAATTAGACACGAAAGACAGTAATCATTTTGTTTCTGAAAATTTAAAAGTTAACCATACTAGTGTAATACAAAAGTGTCGTTGAACTGAAGAAAATTTATAGGAAGTATAGAATCTATCGATTCAGCTTGTGAGCGCTATAAATATATCATTGCAGTTTGAATGTAATTAAATATAATTGTTGCTATAATTATTCTCAATTTGGAAGAATTTTCTTTATCTTATATTTATCCCTTGACGAGTGAGCATTATTGAGGATAATGAACTCCTGAAATAACAAAATTGCTTTGTAAAATTTTTCTCCGAAGATGAGTAAATCGTAGTTGATATTTTCCTTTAAAAAAAAGATAACGAATTTAATACTCTAACGTTTTGAAATAATCTATTATTACTAATTATAACTTTATATGAATTTGTTTATAAATTATAGTCCTTTCGTAGAAATAATCCTATGAAACGTGACAGATACTTTTTCCGCGTTATACCATACGCGTGAAAATATTTTTCTAAACAAAAAGTCGAAAAGAGCGTTACAGCCCAAAAACTAGACTCCAGAGCTAGAATGTATTAAGTCTATTTTTTTTTCAAAAATAACATTTTATATGTTTCCCGCGTCAAAGTCTTCGCTCTTTCCGATAGTAAAAATTTTCTCATCCTAAACTTTTCGTATAATAGCGTAAAAATAACATTCGGTCCGTATCTCGATACAAAGTTCTTGCAACTATGATTTCCTTTGCTTTAAAGTTTGAGAAACATGACTTAATACGCTCTGGTTTTGGATTCCAGAAATATTAAATTTATCTAGCACGTTACACGATGCATTTGTCGCTCTCTACGACTACTAATTCTGCCACTGTTTCGTCACATTATATAGTTTACATATTTCGTTTCTTAGTTCAAAAATTTCTTACAACTTTTCATTCTGATCGACGTTGATTCGCATGAGTCGCATCACTCGCTCCATCATCGACTTGTCACACGATTTTTATCCGAGATCCTAAAGCAACCAATGGGACGTGGATAACGAAATGATGAATAGCTATCCGAAACAAGTAATGTAAATTATCGTGCGCGAATTTCAAAATTTTCCGCACCGATATGTAATACAGGAGGCGTCTGTTACCGATACAGTTAGTTTCGGTGAAACGTCAACGTCCTCTGTAATTATTCCACGGAACTCGATGCTGCGATAAATTATTAATCACTCGTTAATAATTCTTCTTCAAACGAACGCCACGGGACAACGAAATCGGATCACGACGTATGCAGCCGTTCGATAAACAGTATTGGGAATCACGCGAGCGCGATATTGCTCGTGAAAGAAGGGATTTAAACGCGGAACGATCGGTGATATCGACGATTACCAAAGGCAAATTGAAAGTATAGCTTTATTAGGCGGGATAAACGCGGAGTGCGAGTCGTTTCCAGAGCAAATTGAGATTATGCGATAAAAAGGCGACAACGGAAGCGAATTCGTAAATATTGTCATAATGAATTGCTTATTTATCCGATCGGATTATATTGTTTAATTGATTTCTTCCATATTGGTGTATGCAGGGACGTAGTAATAAAAAGTGGGAGGATATTATTTCCGACAAAAAGTATGAATGTTTAATTTCATTTTATATGACAAGCTCTTATTTCGATCATTTCAAAATCAGAGAAACATCGGAACAAATGCACAAGGGGCGAAGTATTGATCACAGTCAACGTCGTTGTTTCTATTATTTCTCGAATCAGCTAAATATGCAATATCGATTTGGAAGTAGAATTGAATAAATTCGAACAAAAGCATTACACGTACACAACGCAATATCCAAAGAATCATTCATTTTTATAACAGCCATTCTTTCACCAGATATGAACGACATTCAGGGCTGTTATGCTATTGGAATGCGTAGTCATTCTCGAATTCCAATTTTGTCGCGCTTTGATGTAAATTATTTTTCGAAATATTTAAATATACGCGCTTATCCATGGTTCTATCGACGAAGATAAATTTCCAACGCCGTTATCAGCCACGTACTTAACTCCAAATTATTACGCTTCTACCCAGAGCCGCATTTGCCATAAGGCGCATTAGGAGCAAGGTGGGGCCTCGCTCTCTACGTGGCCACATCTTAAAACTTAACTCGGCAACCTAATTAGACCTTGTAACGCTGTTGTTCCTAGGGCTTCTAGAAGTATACATATGGTCTTGCTTCTACTTCCATCATTCAGTTCCAACGTCCTTTATATAAAATTCAACTTCCTAACCCGTAGAAAGAAAACAAGTAAAAAAAGAAATAAGAGAAAACGGAAAGAAAAAAGAGACGAAGACGAAAAGAATAAGAAAATCCTATCTTACCAAGACCTTTCGAATCGCAAGTTCGAAAGAACCCATTCCTCCAATCCCGATCGGAGGCAATGTTCGCGGCGTTAGTGTCCGTGAGCACAGGAAACGATTGACCGTTCGTTTAATGGTTTCTGTTCGGCACGATGCATGCACAGGGTATCACCGAAGGAAATAGAGGAGGCTGGTCCGAGGAGAAGAGAATCGATCGAGCGGAATAAGGCGGTTTCACCGGCGACGTCGCCTACTGATCCGCTCGAACCATGGAGCACACGCGGCATTAAGGACATGAACACGATATTGGCTTGGGAGGAGAATACGCCGGACAGTCCTTAACGAAACTTTACGATATTATGCGCCGTGTACCTCCGGCTGACCGTTCGATCGACAAAATGGCATCAATGGTTTTTGCCCTGGCAGCAAGCTGCGACGCGTCAAGTACTTGGAAGCTCGAGATCGCTCGAAAGCCAAACCGAGATTCAAGCGATATAGAGAATTCTTGAAGGATTCGATGGTAACGTTGAGGAAGTATCGAGAGAAAAAGGGAAAACACAGTCGCTACAAACGGTATTTGTATGCCCATCAAACAAACTCTTATCGCAAGATATAGTTTCTGATATTTAAATAGCTTCTCACATTTCACTTTCACAGTATCAATGTTATTTGCAGTATTGAGTTTGTAGCTGCCGACTATAGGTATTGGAATACTTATTGATATTTGGTGTAGAATGCTATTCACTGCTTTTATCCTTTAGTTATTTTATTGCTAACCAGTCATTTCGTCCGCAACGTATATGTATTTTTTGTAATGTAAAATATTAAGTAGGAAATGAAATTTGTTAGATTTTTCGAATAAATGTAACCAGTAGGTGTCCCAATATTTATGGTTGGTTATATGAAAGTATTACTAAATCGGACGAAATTTGAAATACTTGGACCCAATTAATAGGTATGTAAATGCCCAAATAAATACAACGATGTACAAATGCTTTTTTGTAGCCACTGTATATTGCCAGTTCGAAGCATATATACATGTAATGTATATAAATACGTACAAGTTTGTTTTTCGCTCAAACTGTCTGGGTACAACGCGAAGTGATGTTATTTCGTGTTATATCTGTCGTTATTAGGCATTTTACATCTTATTTCAGCGAAACGCAATTTGTCTTACATCGAGTATTGTGTGGAACATATTTCCGTTGAGAAAGACAAAGTGAAAGTTGACAAGAATCTTTTTGATTTCAATTGTTCGAAATGAATTTTATAGAACTTTTGAAAGTTGTTTTAACTTCGTATCGCAAAAGTAAATTGTGATTGAGTTTCGTTAGAGATGTTAGAGAGATTCAGAAACAAACTTGCAGTAATTAACGAATGAAAAAGATATAGGTTTTTATTCGAAAAAGTGGTTCAAACGATAAAATTGTAACGTTATCAGATCAAATTCATTTATGTATTTAAGAAACAATAGGATTAAAAATTTAATAAGATTGTCGTCCTTGTACGCGGATGATACAAGGAGCGTTTTTGTCATTCATTTAGTTCGTTAGTTAAATCTCTATAAATGAATAACAAACGTATCAAATGTTCATCCAAGGACACTTTAATCCGATTACAAGGAGTACGAAAATACGAAGATGCTAGGCGAAAAAGCGTTTATTCCTTTTGTAGCGTACCAACATTGACTAATACCATAAAGGACAATGACGTAATGATAAAATCAACAAATAGCAATTTCTTTCTGCAAAAGGATTAATTCTACGCATTTGTGATCGCAGAAAAAAATCAAAGAACTAAAATTCTTGCTGACGAACGCCACTCGTTTGATCAGATGTTGCTCATTAAACTGTTCTTTGATATGAAAGCATATACATCTCGATAAAGAAACAACAGCAATGAAAAATAAAACTCTAGATATTTTGAAACAAAGTTTTGAAAATTACTTAATTAAAAGCTTTTATAGAAATATTGTATAATAAAATATATATAGTAATTTGAAGCATAGTTTGGGTATCTACGAATAAACGTTCAGTTTTTGATAGATCAATTTTAATTAAAGATATTGCTCTAGCATATCGATTATTGAAGTTCAAGAAAGTTCAAGTTGAAGAAACAAATGTATCATGATATCAAGTAATTTGGCATTTAAGTAGTATCTAAGTAATTTTTAAATTAAATAAAAAAATATGAAGGAATTTAATAAAAAATATTGCACGTGCCAAAAAAGAAAAAGGAATATAAATCTTATAATAGTACGCCCTATTTGAAAAATGATCGGAATACTTACACGGGACTATACAGTTGTAAATATTTTAGGACATTTTGTAGAGTAAGATTCAAATAGCGTTATGTATAAACAATTTTTGCATTAGATCAATTTTCCAGTAGATCAATTTTAAATAAAAATCATTCTAAGATTATTCGTATGGCCATTTCCTAGCGTAGGGATAAGGAAGATTAAGGTTTATACATACGAAAAGTAATGTGAATTTTGATCCATTAAGAAATTTCTTTTGTGTTTACTCTCAAGTTAAAATTCGATAGAAATTCTAATTTCATGTTCAAAAATTCTATTTTAATTTATAATTTGCTATTATTACTGATATGGATCTAAATTATTAATTTTGCTCCCGTTTTTCCCACGTTCGATTTTGAAAGTTTATCATGCACATAACGCTGCACTCACCACTCTTCTATAACTCATCTTTATATTTATTCCAAGCAGAGTGTTATTAAAATACTTAAGAAAAGTTTCCTACTATTTATAGGAATGAAAGATGTATCGAGCAAACTTTCCTTCTTCAGAGTTACGGTCTTCGAAAACCACATGCAAAGTTACATCGACTTCTTCGTTTAATGATCCAAATGTAATCGAGCTCTTATAACAATGAAAAAAGAAATACGAAACCGTACAATCGCAAATGTTTTTCCTTGGAATTGGACTTTGGAATTTTGAAGTTGCACACAAAACGGTATATTTGTACGGAAGAAAGAAGCGTAGGAAGGAAAGTTACAATTATCGGAAAATGTAGGAAAGAATTTAAATTATTGTAACAGAAATTATCATGACAAAGTTAACAGTGCAAGAGAGTAGAAGTTATACGTACAAGCTAATATAGTATACAAGATGTACCGCAGATACGTTTGATACGTAAAAATAGGGAAATTGGAACATATTTCTCAGAAATCTGATGTCTAGAGATACGACAGAGGAAAGCGAAATCGAAGCACACGGTTTCCAATATTAACAGCAACAGCAAACTGTTATAAATGTGTCTTTAACAATACTAGAACTATTTCTGTAGCAATAACGCGGAGCGTGGAACAATTATCTTTTTTACGTACATATTTAAAATAAAATATTATATTACGTATCCGGTGTATTATTTTTCCTCCATATTTTATTTACTTTTTATAACTGAGTAATATGTAGAATTGGGAAATGTATCGTACTTATATTGTATAAAGCCTCAGTTCGTGGTATATTGAGAAGCTCGTTTAAATATGTTTCGCGCGTGCTTGGTAATTTTGGAAATATTTGCAATATTTTTAGGTGACAGGATGTACCTACTTCTACAATACTCCATTTATCGACACGATATTTTAGTTAGCGCCCCGATTAACTGGATTTTCGCTGATTGTAGCGGGGGAATAGGTAAACTCCTAAATAAACTAAAATAAACTTAAATAAACTACAATCATATATGTCGCATATTGCTAATAGGCAATGCATATTATTACGCGCAAACGCGTTGATGCGTGCAGGATACGGAGCCTGGCATCAAGAGGTTAATTCGGTTTATCATCGGCCTCAAGGTATCCAGTACGCTTTAGTTAAAAATCTGATGCGCACGAGTGACATTCGTAGGATAACTTCGAGAACCAATTTAACCAATTAATGGAAAAA
Source organism: Bombus vancouverensis nearcticus (assembly GCF_051014615.1). Classification (NCBI taxonomy): domain Eukaryota; kingdom Metazoa; phylum Arthropoda; class Insecta; order Hymenoptera; family Apidae; genus Bombus; species Bombus vancouverensis. The sequence continues at coordinate 7,156,826 of NC_134912.1, read as the reverse complement.
ATCATGCAGTGCATTTTTTCCATTAACCAAAATCAAATCTCTTTCGTTGATTTTGGGTATCACTTATATTCTAAATACATTTGCACACTTAAATTTACCATGAATAAGCATTAAATAAATGTGCGTAGTTATATTACTGCTAGCATAAACGTTTATTAAATTAATCGACTATTTCAACTACAGTGGTCAACTACATTATTGTAATTTAATCGCTCGTATCTTAGGTCCGTAATTATTCTATCGTTTTCTACGATCTCGTCCAATGTTATTCCAAAGCTATTCTTAAATCTAGAGCTGAAGTTCTTTTCTTATCGAAACAACAATCGTTTTACTTTTGAAGTCGTTCAAATAATTATACACATGTTACCGTATACAAAGAAGTTCACACGTCATTTCCGACGGAAAGTAATCTTGTTTGCATTTGAAAGTGTGCATACGGATGTTATTAGAACGCAAATGTAACCGCATGCGCTGGGCTTAACGCAGCTGCGTATACACGCGGTCGATGTTTCAAGTTGAAACATTCAACACTAAAGAAAGTCCGTGAATTAAGAGCTTAGAAGGCTTAGGTACGAGAAATGGGGGCCTCTTAGGTGCCTGATTGCAATAGCATGCAAGAGAAATTAGTCCTCTTATCGGTGCAATTTCATTAATAAACTACGTCACTGCCCTATTTTTAACGTGTCTAGAGATCAACGCAGTTGTGTATCCCGAAGCGACGCGTGGAATTATCGTGCGTTTGATACATATGTAAAAAGAAAAGAGAGGACAGAATCTCGAGGATCTTATGCATATCTCTCGTGTGAAAACGATGTATACGCGAGAAATATACTAGTAGAGGTGAAAAAGTAAATTATTTCCAACCTGTTCTTATTTTATTATTAATTATTCTTTCTTGAATTATTCATTATTTGATGTGTGTATAGCTTTTTTTATTTAGCCAAAGTAACCTAGATAATAAATAATAAATGTATGTTTGTTATAGTTTTAATATGCGACGAGGGAAAAATTTTGTGCACCGTTCGTGTAATGTTGGGATCGTTATTATCTATATTATCAGCTTTCCTATCAGTCACATTGGTTTTAGAAATGTGTATTCGTGATTTGTACTCTCTTTTAAAATATTTAACAATATATAGTCTTCGCCAAATTAATATATAAGTATAATAGTCTTTTTGATATTATTTCGATTCTTACTAAGGAGCGCGAAATTCGAATTTTTGTTTCTTAAAAATAAAGATGGAATTAATTTCAATGCCGCTTGAAAGGTACACTAATAGCTAGACCGTAAATTTTTATTTTATGCGAGAAATTTTAAAATGTATAAATCCGTACAACACACAAAAATATACAAATTGTCCAAAGTAGAGTACTTTCAGTTACGATTTCTATTAAATTAAATTGGAATCTCTATTTGAATTTTACATATGGCTTTAGCTATGTCCATAAAAATGTATGTACATTTGATAGCTATAACGAATCAAACTTCAACAGCTTGAAGATAAAAATAGGTACCACGGTATAACATTCGACAAACTTAACACACTGCTTCTTTTTTATTCCTTTCCTCCCCGATTTTCTCGCGAATCTAAGAACTACCGATATAAAATTTTGGTTGGTCGTTTCTCCTCCAAGCGTTCTTTTGTGGCTTGGGCCATTGCCATTCCAACAAGACCATGAACGAGAGGGAAGAAAAAGGCCAGCGATATACGAAGGCTCGCTGACTCGGAAAACTTTCCGTCTCCCGCGCGTATTGAAACAGTAATGATATGGGAAGAAGTCGGTGGGATAACGAAATGAAAACACGTGCTGAACATCCGAAAATCGTCCAACTTGTCGGTAAGTTGCGTCGGTGCCGTTTACGCGTTATAGCGCTTTCGCCTGGGGAACGATATAGACACTGTGTGCCGGAACTTTTACCATATGGTCGAAATAAAAATCAACCGAGGGATAATTAGCTGTGTAAATAGTCGCAAATACGCAACTTCGTTACTGGACTTTTTGTACATGGTTGACACGTTGACTGCCACGGTGTACATCAGTGACAAACGTTTTATTAAATTTAGAATGATTGAATTAAGATAAATTTCCGTGGACCGAAAAATTGTCAGCAATGTGAAAATTGAGAAAAACTGCGCAATATAATATTGTATTATTATATGATATAATATTTGCGAAAAATAAATGTTATGACGTAGTATATTTCAATCTATTGCGGCTCCACTGATAAACATAAACTTCGCGTGTAATATGTATATATACAATAAAAATACATGAACTTTTTGAAGGAAATTCACAAACCGTCCTTTATAAGTGGGAGATATATAGGTAAACACGTGAATCGAGAGGGAAAATTTAATGTTATAAGATTTCAATCTTCTATAAAAAAATTCAATTCTGGTAACGTATGCAGACACCGTGTGTTAAACGATAATTACATATTTGATTAGAAGATTTGTTACGAGCAGGAAAAAATAATTGTAATGATAAGTTGCTAATTGTTACTTTTCATTAATTTGCAGACGACCAGCTTTCCCGTGTTTTTACTATGACGGTTGATTTTGGACTGGGTGACTGCTTAGATATATACGTATATCCTTGCATATTTTACACGAAACGTTCCTATTCCAGTAGAGTGAATATACATGTGCTAGTTGCTGTTTCTACATCGCTTAAAATAAATACTAGTACCTATACTGTTGATAATTCAGTGGATCGTATTCAACAGTTTTAATCTGAAAATATTTGTATCCGAAGCTAATGTAAAAATACCATTAACGTATTATCACATACTTATATGTATTGATCAACGAAATGATCGTTTCAATTTATAGAATAGCAGGCTCGTAACTAAAAGTTAAGCGATTAACCATCACCATCGTGAAATCTCAGTCGGAGCGAGCGTTGGTTACCATCAAGGAACTGGTACGTAGGTTTGTTATCCTCTTTTGGTTCGTCCTACCCGCTTAGTTTTTAACGAACATCATTTCCGGCAGGTAAAATATTATCCTCCGCCGTGGGCCGGCTTGTCACTGTTTCATTGGAAAATCGATTCGGAAAACATCACCATGGGGTGAAGGTAGCAGCGAGATTACCCGGACAGCAGTGAAACGCAAAAGATAAAACGTCGCGACGAATTTTCGGCCGTTGAAAGCCACGACAAGAACCGGCGGAATGACAGGTCATATCTCGTTCTGCTTCTTATTGTTCTTAACGGGCTGCTATGATTGCATACTACCGAGAACAATATCATCGTTCTCAGTGGGCCACGAAGACAATCCTTACTGCCGCATTTGCGCCAATCACACCATGTGCCAATTTCCGGTACGTATTTCCATGAATCGATGAACTTATTTATTAAAGTGACTTGCTGCTTGGGTATTTGTTGCATTTAGAGATATTAATCCTCTGTGCCATATCTGACTCGTTTCGGGAGAATCGTAATTTCTATCATCTTATTGTGATTGTTGATTTGTATGGTTGTTGTGAGATGTTAACCTAATTATCGAGGCGAAGGTTAGTAAATTTCGATATCATGTTATGTTATGAGGTTTATTATCTCGATGTTACATTGCATCTTAATGGTATAAACGATGGCAAGTTAGTAATATAATAACATGGCCTTTAATCATAATCGATCATAAAAATAATGAACATCTCCAATTGTTAAGCTGAGGTTTCTTCAATCTCAATGTTATTTTATGTTATTATGTTAGAAGATTTATTGTACCGATCTTATGTCGAATCTTAACGTTGATACTACAAAAATGGCACAAATAACCAATTGGCGATTTTTCATAACAATAAAAATTATGTGGATGAAAATATGAATATGCGTAAAATATGTGGATGAAAGATCCCCTTTTGCCTTGTATCACTGTATTAAGAGGACCAAACAACATGGTACTTTTTATATTTTATCTCGCATTTGCATTTCTCTGGTACTTGCAAATCTCATGTTTTAATCGTTGGTAGTTTTAGTGCCGATAGCAGGAATGATGTAAATAACGGTACAACGATACAAATGGTGTAAATTATATCAGGTTAATGATATAAAGACATGAATTTTAATCAATCCATCATAAATTTGAGATAGGAATAAAGTGGAATGTAATTATTGGAGCAGCTAAATCATCTTTATTGCGATACTTTCACATTTACGCAATGCCTATGCTGTTTGTTCTATCGATGAAATTTTTAATTAATGCAGCAAATATTAATCAGTCCGAGCAAACGTGATACAACATGATTTTGTTCATTTAATTAACCGATACAGCGAGTCAGAAAACGCTGAGTAAGATTATTGGTCATTAATCATCCATTGTTTACTCCCCATTGAATCTTCATTAAATCCACAATTTATCAAGTGCGATGTATCGGTAAACTATAAAAATTGTTTAAACGCATGCAAGTGCATAAAGAATGATCAATATTGAACCATAAAACAGAGTACATAATCCATCGTAGACGTTATTATCGCCGAAATCATATGAAATACGTTGCGTAGAGATCCGCGACAGCCCAGAAATACGACTACCGTATTAAAAATTTGGAAAACCATTTAAAGGTTACATGACATTTTGAAGAAGCTGTGTGCGGTTAAAATTTGATTCAAAGAAACGAACGTCTCGTACGTATCGCCCTAATGCAATCTTCTTTACGACAATCTTTTAAACTAAAATACTGTAAAGTAAACTCTATGTTTTAGGATATTTCGTTTTAAATAGGGCAACACGTCGATTTATCGTTTAAATCTTCTTCATTTACGCTTTGTCATTAACTCACGAAACGTAATCACACCCTCTTCCAATATCGACTTCCGCTTGTTTTCCGTAAATATCCTACGAAATTCTTGCTTCATCGAGATGCCGCGGTCGCGATGAGCGAACGATACGTACGGAAAACGTCACCGCGACGTCGATAATAAATACGAACGCGGTCGAGGTTAGCGAATCGAGAACATAAAAATCCATCGCAAGTGCGAATTTGCGCAACAGGAAATTCGGGACGACGACACCGCTCGTTATTGTCGACCCGGTGTCACGCATACAATGAGTCTATTCTCGGCGCACATTTCCAGGCCGAAGGATCACGCCGTCACCCACGAAGAATAGTGCGAACGCATTCAGACTAAGGTTTTATAGGAAACGTGAATTCTTGAGACGGGCGTTAATTCGCGATGTCAGATACGTGGTATCATCATTCCGCGCCGGATGCACGCCGATGCTGCCTGCTTCTCGTTGATGAGCATGAAAAATACTGAAAAATACTATGAATCGTTGATTTTCTATGACAATGTAGCTTTGTATAACTTTACATTTTTGTAGTATTTTTTAACGCCCCTTTGTGAAAAAATTTCGAAGTGTACTAATTAGCAAATTAATATTATATTGTCTTATGGTTAAATTAAAATACGACCAGGGCTGTTTTGTAGAACTGGAACGATATTATTAGGAAAACTGTACAAGATGCAAGTAACAAATTATCAGTGTTAACGAATATTTTTGCATGATGATGTCACGTCCCGCGCTGCGCACGCGCCGTAATGTAGACTAAAACTACCAATAGCGCGAGTGAGCGTTCCAATTTAAAATTTAAATAAATGTTGACAGTTTGTATAGAAACCAAATTCGAGCCTCACAACCCCCACGGAATAACCCGTCACATGACATGACGCCTCCACGGTAGACCTAAATATAAATAAGCTTAGCGACATAGAAGATAGAGAAATAATTCCTTAGTTCGGAGTAGTTAGTTCCTCAGTTCTTGGTGATTAATTCCTTGGTTCTTGGCGATCAGTTCCCCAATTCTTGGCAAGTAACTTCCTTGTTCATAGCGATTAGTTCTCAATTCCTTTAGCTCTTAATTTCTCAGTTCCTTTGCCTTTCAATTCTTTTGTTCCTTAGCTTTTCAGCTCTTAGTTCCTTTAGCTCTTAGTTTTTTGCTCTCAGTTCTTAAGTTCTTTAGTCCTTTAGTTCTTTAGATTTTAGTTCTTTGTTTCATTAGTTCCCAGTTCTTGTTAGTCTTGTTAATCGATGTGTTTGCATTTGTCAATTTGTAAATTATTGAAAATCAATCAAATTAAAATCTTGTAATTAATAAGAGTGAAAACGTATTGCGAACGATTGTAACTTCGAGTATTCGAAATCTCAACGACAATTCTGTCTGTTACGACCGTTCGCGGAGAGACGCGGTCGCTAGGAAAACGCGTCAGCGAGAGGCGTAGATTCTCGCTACGATTCGGTTAATCGACGCCGCGAATTAGTCGTTCCCCTGTTTCGGTTAAGATAACAGAGGTGGTTCAATGAATGTAACACTGTATAGTAAGTTATATATCACCGTTTATTCTAACAACTTGTAAAGAAGACAGTTACGCTGGTGCGTATGTATAAGACGAGTGAGTGACTGATCTACGGGTGTATTCCCGGTCAAAGAATGTTGACTGTTCGAAGGATGTAAAATCAATGATGTTCGGAGACGATGCTGTGGCGGAGGAAAGCTAAGGATGGGTGTGTCTAGCGCACGGGACCATCGGATTTGTTGGTGACGATTTTGGCTAAGAGAGTGAGGGAAATAGGCTTCGTTGTTAATTGGTTAAACGAAGGTTGGTGGACTAGGAAGGGTCTTAGCCGCCCTCGAGAGAAAGTGGTTAGTGGGAGGAAAGTTGCATCATAGGTGAGAAAAACTAACTTTCCCTTGTCAAGCCGTAGTAGACAATGGTCTTTAGAAATGAGTCGGAAAACAGATGTTTGTTCGGTTTGAAGGGCCTCGACTAAGAAATTCCTGAGATTTATGGAGGGTACTTGAGACTATTGAGGGTACGCAGTAAGTATCCGAAGATATCTGGTTGTCATCTTGCCCGCGGTGTGTGTCCTGGTCTAGGTAGAGTGTTATGCGACTTAACACTGTCAATATCCAATTAGAATTAGAATAAACATTTGTTGTGAAGAATATTTGTCCAATAATATAATAGGATTAAGCGAACATTTATTTTCACCAACTTTGATCTTCTCCCGTGCCAGTACTCCTGCGCGTAGCAGGTTAGCCGAAACGTGGAGTTTAATTGCCAATCACATTAAACATCAGACAACACTACAATTTAATCTAAATTCAAAAATTAACGGCAACACAACCAAAACGAACCAAACAAAAACGTAACAATGATATAACAGCTTTGATAATAAAACAATCAAAGTTTTGCAAGGAAATTTTACTTTATTGAAGGGAAGATTATAAACATGTAATACAGAAGTGTCTAGGTATTAATCCGCAACAAGGGAATTGTTAACGATTAACGATTAAGTAGTAAAGCAATGTTTAAACGTTTCATATATACGATGTTATTGAAAATTGTAAATAAAGTAACTTGTATATTATTTTGCAATTTACAAGTAGTATATACTAGAACAGTAGATAGGTACGTTAATTTCAAAATCAATTACATTATTATTATAAATAATTGACGTGTTACACTTAAAGGAAAATATGCTAAAGCAAAATGCTTATTTCACATTAGTTTACTTTAAATGATATTAAAGGAGACATCAAGAGAGTCTTCCTCGTAGACAACGAATTAAAAAGCACAAGTTAAATAAAGTACAATATTTTTTTTATGCTTCAACTTCTTCAAGAAACGAACTTATGTCACACAAAAGATTCAATTTCCTTCTAATTGTAATTTTATATGAAGACAATTCAATCTTAACACAACTGTATTATAAAATTTCTATTTCGTGTTCCCTTAAAGTCGATCTTTGTAGATCAATAGGTCTCCATTTGCCCGTTTCCCGACCTCTCGATTACTCGCCTTAGAATTGTAATTTTAATTAATAACAAAGGATTTCTTACATGAAAATATGATAGACAATTACAGTAATGAGCAAAATTAAATACACGGCCTCTAAAACAGTGTAACTTTTTAAAAATTCGACCAAACGAATTGATTTTTTTTTCTTTTTTGAGAAGTAAGAAGGATCAGTTTACTAGATGACGTGTAAAAAAGTTTTATATAAATCGCGAACTGGCCGGAACTGATAGAAGAAAGTAAAAATCGCTTTTACAACTTTTTTATCTGAGTCTGCAGTAAAGATATAAAGATGAAAGAATTTATAGATTTTAGGCTGAAAGTGATGAAAATTTTGTTTTGGATCGAACTGTGTTTAAACGAAATATAATCAAACGTATTGTTTAAAATTTTATGACAGGCTTAGATAAAGACGTTATGAAATGCGAGCTTTACTATTTTCTTCGCGATTCCGCTCAATTGCAATTTTTACAAGGACTTCTTGCACGTCGACTATTAAACTAATCCTCCTAATTCTCAAGAAATAAACTCAAGTCGTTTGATCCCATTTTAAAAAAGTTATTTTATTTTAAAGAGTGTACGTTCAGTTTCGCCCATTATTGTATACGGAAAATGTCACGGAATAAATAATAATTTACATGTAATAAAAAAATAATTTACTTTCGTACTCGATAATTTTCAGTTTTTCGACGTACTTACTTGTTTCCAAATCGATTTTTCACTTTTCTTAAAATCTAATAGCTAATTTATTTCAGTAAAGAACGAGATTAAATGATCGTTACATCGATCGTAAAATTCGCTTTTCGAAAAACGAATTACCATTTCATACGCATATTCAATTATTTCATATGCACGTTCAGAGTAAAGCGCGACAAGGAGTGTCGACGTTGCTCGGCCAGTGCGAAATTTCTACCGGTTTAAATTTATGAAACGAGGAAATAACGATGTCGAGAACGCGATATATCGAAAATAAGCTAGTGGTAAAGGGTGGATACTGCATTAACGATGGCTATCAGTGTGTGCGTGTGAAATTGCGGGCCATGGAATTTCGAATAACGATGCCGCTATTCCTTAACGTTATTTGTACCAATCACGTTAACTCTCTATTTTAGCGTTTGTTGGACTTTTCTCCCCAAAATTCAACCAACTATTGGCCATATGCAATTAGAATTACGTATCACGTATATGTATTTGTAAAAATATAAAAGCGATTAATATTTAATATTTATCGTTCGAAGTACTATTATGATACATTTCTGTGAAGGCTCTTAATACCAATGTGCATTCGAATACCATATTTCGCTGTCATGTTTAATATTTTAGTTAGACTGATTTAGGTACATCTCGTACATAAATTACGCTTATGCTCGTACCGTTGAAATCGAGCTTTTGAAATATTGATATATCGGATACAGATTTCAGTTTACGCGCTCATCAATACTTTCTGACTGTTTCCGGTTATGAACGCGTTTGCTAGATAGCATGCAATATATTGTGTAATTAGAGACATTGTTGTAATTGAAAGGAGTGACAAATTTCATTGAATAGCAACTTTTAAGCAAGAAAATATATCAGAAATGTACACGTATCCGGAAATTTGTAATGTAGAAAAAGTAATATAAGTATAAAGTACGACTTTGCGTTCTCCTCGTTTTGCAAAAATTGAAATTAAAGTGTATATATCATTCGAATTAATCCTTCCCAAAGACTTTAACATTTTTGGTGGAAGAAGAAAAGCTCATCAATTTTTATTTTTATTTAAAAGATATACAGTTAAAAAAATATGGGTTAACTCGAACTCTTTAAAACACCCGCGCTTTAAAAGAAAACACTTGCGTCACATGAGCCGTTCGGAAGCGTCTTAATTTTACTTAATGAGCATTTTCTCTACGTTTCATCGTTTCAAATCCATAGCCCGAGTTAGTTGCGTGAAACATCCTCTATATGAATGAACAATATGTTATGTATAATAACGTTTTTACGTGAACTTTCGGCCGGCCAATCCAAAAATATAGCAGATCGTATTATTAACAGAAAATTGAAATACGAAATTTATTTACATATTCGTCAAAATGAAAGATTACAAGCTGGACATTTAGAATGGTGAAAACTGATAGCGTGATAGAGGCTTTTTCTCTATTCGCTCGATCAACGTTAATGCTGGAGGTAGGTGAGAAGAAACCTTTCGATTAAATGCCATTAGGTCGATCGCTTTCTGTCGTTATCGCTAATTTCCCTTTAATTCGAGCTTTCGTGGAAGTTTTAAAATTCTTTGTGATATTTTGCGCCCAATTATTTTCTAAATTCCCCGATGCCGCAACAACCAGCGCGTTATCATTAATTCGTCTTGTTTCGATTAGTTGAAATATTGTCATTACTTTAGATTCTTTAAGGCGTTAGAGTATTAAATAGCCGTCTTATTTATCATTTCACACATCTAGATACAGAATAGTAATCGTTCAAAATTGAATTAAATTTATTATTTATTAAAAATAAATTTAGTATTTATTGCAATGTACAGAATTGCCTCCTATTTATTAATAATAAATCCTCCACCTGCATTTAAACATATGAAAACTGTTACAGGTACAAATGCACGTATAAATGCAAGCAGGTATAATTGAATAATTTCTGAAAATTATTTATCTATGATCTATAGCATGGCTTGTTAAAATTAGTTCCCAATTTTGCTTCAAGTACCATGTTATCAATGCCATCGTTAGTTCTCTAGCTGAAGGTACTACTTGAGTAACTTCAAATTGCAATCGAATTAAGATTTCATTGCTCTTCAGTTTCCAATAAAAAGTTATGTTTTTTGTTCGTTGCAACATGCAAATGTTCGTTTGAGCAACTGTTTCAGAACCCATTTGCAATCGATGGAATTACGTAAGATAGTGAATTAAAGAAATGTCGCGATATCGTTTCCGTTGATAACGATACTTTTACGATATCACACGATTGCGTTAAATAGAATGCTTTATTGGAAAAATATTTTAGTAGCAGTATGAGATCAAACTTTTCGACACGACAAGAAGTCGCCGCTATATTTAAAATTTCTATTTCTCCAGAAATATAGAAAATTCTTAGAACAATTTTTTACGTCGATCTTGGAACTTTTTGAATTACTCACTTTTTCTGAATCGACGGTTAATCTCTTTTTCTATATTATATTCTGTTTTTTTCTTTTTTCTTAAATAAGTGTCTTTATTACTTAAAGTAGAAATGTATTGCAGAATATAGAATGTATAGACTATAGAATTTTATATATTGTCTGTACAAAAATATGAAAGAATATATACGTATATACTTGATGAATTAATTTAGCTAGGATACCACACATGTATGTATTTTACGCGCATAAAACAACCAAACAAAGAACGCGTAGAACGAAAATCAAGACTGACAGAGTGAATTTCATAGCCTACTTCTAAAAAATAGAATGTGGGCCTGTGATAGACATAAAAAAATGCTTCTTCCTCTGCTATACATCAAAGCGAATTCGATGAAGCATCACGTCAAAGCTCTGCCTAAAGAAAGTATATGCTTCGAGTACCCTCCCACTAAATTCGATAGCACTTCGTATGAAAAGCTTAAAGAGGCTATTTTTATTGAGTACGAAATTCGCAAGTCGATAGCGCCAGTTCGAAGGAACTATGAATCCATATAAAAAGAAGGCTATTGACATTTTAATTTTATTCCAACTATTCAACCCAAACCAAATACATTTGTGTATCCCTGATAATAATTGATCGTACCAATTGATAAATTTTTGTGTACGTTTCAGAAATTTTAATATGGAAAATGAAAATAGATCTTTTAACATTATATCAAGTAATAGAAATCGTATTTTAAAACCGTAATCTTTGTGAGAGTAACCATACGTATAATAAATCATCAATGTACCTAAAATGTAGTAATATGATAGAGTCTTCATACAATATGTATGATATCTGCACTATTCTTGTACTATTGCTACACCAGTTATAGAAATTTCGGTTCATAATTTGCGTTTATTAATACAAACATCCAAGATGTATAACTAATCGGGCTTTCAAATGACAATTTCAATTAGAATGTATAAAAGCTATTTGAAACGAACAGGAAGATTAAAGCAGCGATTCAATTAACAATATCTCGTTTGTTTGTCAAACTTAAAAGACGTTCGAATGACGTAAAATTGTTAAAGACAAAGCAACAAGAAACAAAGATATTGGAAAAAATATGATTATAAGAAATAATGAAAGAAATGATCAAAGAGAATAACTATTCCTTTCCTTTTATTAAACAGAAAATTCTACTTTCTTAATATTAAGTTAATAGTAAAACATCTAATGTCCTATCGTAAATCGAAAGTTCGATATATAATTTTCACAGCACGACACGGATGGCACCAGATGCGTGAACCTTCAGCATACTGATCTGAACGAGAAGGATATCGAGACCATACTCGACTGGCACAACGTTTATCGCAACACTGTGGCGAACGGGGACGAAGAGCGAGGAAATCCGGGCCCTCAACGTCCAGCAAAGTTCATGATGGAGCTGGTAAGATTTAGTTTGGTCCGACAAGGCATAATATATGTGGCTATAAAAAAATAAGGGATAAGGTTGGGACATGGTGACGACTGGCATGAACAACATTCAGGTGTTGGATGGCAACTGTAAAGAAATTTCAACCCCCTCTATAGTAGAAAAATTCCCAACTAGTCCCTTTCGACTGTTTTATTTCATAAATCTGTTCATAAACCAAAGTATATTCCACTTCGATACGCGTAAACCCAATGTAACTTATAAACTCGAGTTATAAAAACTTTATATTACAACACAAATAAAAACTGTCAATTAAACGAAAGAACAGTGAATAGCTGTCGTGGGAGAACTTTAGTCCCCCTAATACTTGATTTTCGATCGGTTTCTAAATATGCAAGTGCTATATAAAAGTAAAAAATGGTATCTCATATTTTTGTCTTCTCTTTAAATTAATTTGAGCTTCATAATTATGAGTTCAGTTATGGATATTTTATCTGTGTACTAGAAAATGGATGTATCTGTGTTTCATCACAATTAGATTTTTATGTAAATTCGTATTTTTATAAACCTAATTAAACAAATAGAATCTAAGTAGAAATCCACTGAATATCATAATAAGTACTATACGTGGAATATTTCGAATATTTTCGTATTTATAAGCATTTCTACAATTTTACATTCCCATAATACATTTACATAAATGTTCAAAAGTCTGTCGTCTAATCATAACAATTAACGGTTGAAGCTACATTTATTCTATATATATTAATAACAAACAAAATCGCAGTATGATGCATCGTATAATATCAGTAATTTCTCTCTAGTTACACAGCTATCGATTTTTTCGATCATTTCGAATAAAGAGTTAATGGACTTTTCTGTAATGATCATACTTGTCAGAATCTGATGTCGATATTTATTTTGACAGATCTGGGATGACGAACTTGCTCATATCGCGAGACGATGGGTAGTACAGTGCAACCTTCTCGAGAAAGATCAGTGCAGAGACGTTGGCAAGTAACTCCTACAGATATATTCCATTTTTCATTCCCTTTAGTCTTCCCTATCATTTTTCAATATCCACCGGTATACGTTCGAACGCGAAATTGTTCCGCCTGCAACCAGATCGATGTCAGCGCGTTTCTTCTTTTTACTTCAATTTTTCTTCTTCTTACTTACGAATCTCCCCTACCATACTGTTTTTTTTCGTCCCGTGTAGTTTGTTTCGACTTCATTTCAATTTTCAACAGCAAGGCGCAAAAAGCGATAGTGGTTCTTATAAAAGAAAAATTCCATTTCGTTTATTGCCTGTCTTCGATGGGTGCACTTGATTGCTCGTTTGATTTTGTCGAGAAACAATCGACGTGCTGTAGATGCCTTCGAAATATTTGTCTGAGCTTTGATAATATATGTAGCGGCACATGAGTCAGAAGATAATTCCAATCATGTTGTTGTTTTGCCTCGAAGTATCAAGATCGTTAGGATACACGTAATGTAAGAATAAATAAATTCCGGGCAAAACAATGTCTCCGCTCCGTGCAACCCTCAAACAAAGACGAATTCGAATTTTCCGACTCTCCCCCGACCAGTATAAATAAACGGACGCGATCGTGAGCGAAGCAGTTATACGAGTTATACGAGTTATCGATTAATGTCTACGAGTTATCTGCGAGCGATTATACACTGTCTTTGCGAATACGTTTGTATGAGCGACTTTGGACATTGTCTATATTTATTTATAATTTATTTAATTTATTTCAAATATATTTGACGGGTTGCAACAGCAAGTTCTCGTTACCTATTTATCAATCCTCTACAATTCCTCTACATATACATCATCGATTAAAAGCTTGGAATCATTTGTTCGGTTGCTGTAACATAAATTTGCAATTTTTTTTATTCATTTCGGAAACAGTTATATAATTTAAGAGAATAATATTACATAGACTAATTTAATTCGACAAAGCATCTTATTCTCCTTTGGTATATTTTTAAGGACAAAAAATGTATTTTAAAGTGGCTTAAAATTATTAACTTTATTTAATTAATTCTTATACTTATTTCAGTATACAGAATTTTCAAGCGTTTAACTGGTAATGCATGGAAACATTTCCTTTGTTTTGCGTATTGTTTTATATCGTTCGGTATATAATTGAAACAGATTCTCTTATTTACGCTCACCGCGGAAAATATAAAGTTACCTACAAAAGAAAACCGATTGAAACATGTAAAAAACTAATTATGCGTAGATATATCCTGTTAGAAAAAGCATGAGTTTGTAGAATTCCTTTTGTCCGAAAATGTTTCTAATACGTTAATGAAATTAAAAAGAAGAAAGAGAAAACCCGCTTGAAAAGATTATTTAGTTCTGTTCCGCGTAAATATTTCAGCAGTTAAAACGATAAAAATATAGCTAATTTAAAACATCGGCTTTTCATTATCAAACCAGACTCGTTGATTCAATCAATTTAAAGCAAAGTACGCAAAACGTAAAATAAACACAATAATATCAGAGTAACATCAACTTGAAATAAAACAAAGTAAAGTGAAATATGAAAGCGAATATTGCATATATAAATAAACAATTATGATACGAAAAGAATACTAAACGTAAGAAATTAAACGGATCGTTTTATTAAACAGAAAACAAAAAAAAAAAAAAGAAAAAAGAAAAGGAAGTGTGAAATCTTGAAGAAGACGACATTTCCACAAATGATACTCCTGCGAAACTATTAACTTTAAAAAAAGATATGAGATTTTGCAGCTCACAAGAATTGGGAAAACAATGATGAATAAAACTTACGTATATAATTCTTGTAATATGTAACAAATTATAATTTTTCACGTAGAATGTAGTTAAATACGAGTCGTTCGATTATATGAAAAATTCGATTATCCGATCATCCTGAACGAAGTTAGTTTGGATAATCGAGCTTCTACTGTATCTGTAATAACGTTTGACAATGAAAGAATAACATTCGATAGCGAAAACTTAAACATCGCACACAATCTTTCCAAATTAAAGATTTTATCAGTTTTTTCTGATTTTTTCGTATAATAGAAAAATATTCAAGTGTAACCCTCGATATATCACAGCACGTGACATTCAAACCCCCTGGTGCGTTCTGGATTGCGTAACGCGAGTTTATAATTGAGATCTTGCGAACTATCAACAGGATTCCAGCGAATAAGCCGGTAGAGTTACCTCCGGATGAAAAAATCCGAAAGATTGAAATCCGAGGAGCATATGGGTCATGCAGTTGGCTCTCTTTTATCAATTCAATGACCAGAATACCTTTTATTAAAACAGTCTCGGGTATGAGACTGAAAACCGGAGGTCAGTCATACGTGAACCAGATCTAACGAATTTTTAAAGTAAGGTAGTTTATTTGTGGCAGCGATTCTGCCCGCAAGAAATATATAACAATTATATATTCTATATTATATTTACGCCGCATATATTTTTAATCACTGTTTATAATATCGATTATTGATATTATGTTAATACTATTTATTAATAACAAAATTAATATTTATCAGCATGAATGTTATTATTAATTGATTAGTAGAGTCATAGTACCCGTAATTTAGTTCATATAATATTTAACACACTAATACATAATCCGATATTTAAGTATGTTTGTCGCATTAATTTATGAAGCTATTCATGTGGTTTCACAAATTCCCAGGATTGCAGGTCTGTTGCTAACAACAAATTTCAACACAGCTTCTTTTAACAAACGTTATTCGATTATTTTGGCATTTTGATGCATAAATCTGAAGTATTTACATTTGCTGGTAACAAATGAATTCTTTTAGCGTAACAATATTTCCAACAGATGAAAAACATTGAATAAGATCGAAGTTACCGATGTTACTGGTATCATTAAATATTCCATTGCTGATTCCACGATCGTCGCGTTCAACTTTAAATTAACTTGGATTCAGGGAAATAAAATTTACACCGATCGAAGTATGCATAATACTTACACGTGCATTTAAAATTTGAATACAAAAAATAGGGCTCTACTGGAATTTTATCAATAAAGCAGAAATTTCCCTCTATTTTCACTGAATGAATTTATACTTGTTCGGAAAAATATCGACGAACAACATAGTTTTAGCAAAACATATACAATATGCACGTATGACGAAGGGGAAAAGCAAAAAAAGACGAATCAAATGGATCTACCCGACTAAGGAATTTAATTGATTCAGTCGTAACCATGTTTCTATTTCATTATGTTAAGATAACAAAATTAAAATTAACTCGAACATACTATACAAGATTAAAAAGATCCTACCTCACCCCTATTACTCCATCCTAAAATCTTACCTAACCAATAGACAATTCATGGTTAAATGCCTAGACGCCACTTCCGCAACATTCCCAATAGAAGCCGGCATACCCCAAGGTAGTGTCCTCGGACCCCTACTGTACTCCATCTACACTGCCGACCTACCTATATCAAACGATATAACAATAGCGACATTTGCAGACGACACAGCGCTATTAGCTACCCACGCAGACCCGGTAATAGCCTCATCCACTCTCCAACGAAGTCTCGACTCCATGGAAAAGTGGTTTCACAAATGGGGCTTCAAAGTCAACGAAAAGAAATCCTCACATGTAACCTTCACGCTCCGAAAACAAACCTGCCCCCAGGTCACCATCAACAATGCAACAGTTCCTAGCAGGGACACAGTCCGATACCTGGGCATGACCCTGGACAGGAGACTAACGTGGAAGACACACATCTCAGATAAAACGAAGCAACTAAAGGACAAACTAAAAAAACTCTATTGGCTCACGGGCCGACGCTCCAAACTAAACATACAGAATAAAATTACCCTCTACAAGACCGTAATAAAACCTGTCTGGACCTACGGAATCCAACTATGGGGAACAGCAAGTAACTCCAACATTGAAATACTCCAACGCTTTCAATCGAAAACGCTAAGATCCCTAATTGACGCACCTTGGTATGTAACCAATGAAACAATACACCGCGACCTCAAGATACCCACCGTCAAAGAGGAAATAGCAAAATATAGCGACAGATATAGCAAAAGAATCAACAAACACCGAAACCCCCAATCACTGGACTACTCGATACGACGGACCAGATTCGCAGGCTGAAGAGGCACTACCCGCTAGACCTAAACGTTAGATTCATTTAATTATCCAAATTAAGCATATGCACTTACTTATAATACTTATAAATTATACCTATCTATAATAAGTATTAACTTATTGTAAATAAACAGCCATGTCACTGCGCCACGCCAGAAAAATTACTGAAAATTCTCAACGCGAGAATTGATTGTAATTTCAACAAATAAATAAAAAAAAAAAAACTCGAACATAATACTCGAACGTTGTTTTTACACTGAAAACAAAATCCAACTTCGAAAATCCACTTTCATAATTCAGAAATCCCGCTCTGTCAAATACCTTGGTCTTCTTTTGGACAACAAACTAAACCGAAAAATATATATTCAAGAGAAAATCAAATAAAAACTGGCAGGAAAACTATGAACTGGCTCATGACCAGCAATTCCAAACTGAATATAAACAGTAAACTATAAATTTACAAATTACCGATCCCATGTGGTCATATTGAATTCAAATTTGAGGCATGGCTGCCAAATTTCGTATTAAAAAAAAAAAAAAAAAAAAAAAAAAATAGAAAATCTACAATCGGTTCTACTAAGAACTACGTTAAATGTACCGTGGTATATATGAGACGATGACATAAGGAAGATACTAAAGATCCTAACAGTGGAATAGGAAATTAGAAGATATTCGGAATCACATGAACACAGATTAAACAGGCTACAAAAATCAATTTGACAAAAGTTGTTACTCAGGTTTCTAAGAAACTTCAAAGGAAACACCGTTTACATCTATTTACACCTAATGATTAATAATTGATAATCGATACCGATACAACATTAACTTTCACTCTGACGATTAGTATTATAACGATAAGTACCACCATAGAATAAATGCAAGTAATTACAAGCATACAATTAGAAACGTTTGAATAAAGGAACATCCAAAGAAAAAGAATTTCATTATGTCATTTCATCGATTTGAACAATTTGTTGTTAATGAGCCATGTCTCGGTACAGTGTTAATGACATTTCGAAATGTTTCGTATAACTGCATATACATAAAATGTTTCTAGGAGTGTCAGAATACTTTCGTGAGCCACTTCGTATCATTCAATCGTTTGGAACCTAAAATTACAGGTGATAACAATCCGGATGTCTATCTTTTGTAGAACGATTCGGAGTGTGGCAGAACGTGCACGTACTCGACATGTATAGCGTAGGAAACACGACGTCCACCGCGAGGATTCGCTTTCATATTCAATCATGGTACGACGAAGTAGAAGACTTCGATTCTGCGGAATTCGGGTAAGCTCTTTGCGCGCGCTTTCGTACGGATTTTAAGGCAGCGTCATTTTTCCTCTTCTTTCTTTTCTTTTCTTTTTTCTTTCCTTTTTTCTTTTTTTTTGTTTTTTAAGTTCTCTTTTTCAATCTACCCTTTTGCACGAGCGTGCGAGGATGAACTTCAGCAGAGAGATCCGGTGTGAAAGGCGTTATTCGAAAAGAATAAAAGTGAGCGCGTAGCCGTGCTCCGCACCGATTCTGTGTATCGTGTTAAATTGAATTTCATTTGTATGGTAGTCTTTCAGTTTTTTGAGATTGGGAGGATTGTTGTATAGTTCAGGTTGCTGAGTTTAATTGTTCTATTGTGGCTGGTTTAACAAGACACAGTAATTGAATCGGTGAGATCGGGAACAAACAAGTTTTTTTGGTGGGGGCGGGGAGGGGGGTCGAATTATTCGCTGAATCATATTTTTCGCCTGTAAATTAGTGCGGAATTATACGTCACTAATACGTTAAATGAGTGCATATAAGCCAAAAATGTGTACATGTGTATGTGATAAAATAGGAAAAGTGATTCGTAAGAAACGTTATAAGTTATATTTGTTTCTGAAAAGTGACTTGTAATGTTTTTAATTCAATTGCGGGGAACATGAGGGGGAAAGCGAAGATTTGGAACGTGGCAACGTAGTTAATTCGAAATCGATTTATTCTTTAGGAAGGCTGTGGAACTAATTCTTTTCCATATATACACATTTTAATCTGTCTATTGTATGGAAACAAAAATATGACTCCCCAACGGTACCTTAATACTAGAAATACTACAATACTTAATATTACAAGTTAAAACAAAATGTTTTTTTACATAACAATATAGAGAATAAGATTTGAATTCCACTTCGCTTTCTTTCTTAATGGTACATCAATGAATCTTTGATTCTGTGAGAATATTTAAAAATAATCGCCAATATTTTGCTATTCGTTTCTGTTACTATTTATTATAATTTGCAGGCTATGGGTTTTTATACAAATTCATATTTTTATGAACAGAATCAAATAAATTGGATCCTAATAAATGTCTTCTTCTTTTAGATATTTTAAGGGTCATTTTATTCTGAATGATTGAATACTTTATTTTTATACATAATTTAAATCAGTTATAAAATTTCATTCATGAGATATAAAATCTTGATGAGTTACTTCCTTCAGTCACTATTTCTTTTATAGAAAGGAATGATTCGAACGATGGAAGAGAAATTGACGGAATAATTGGAACGGCGCCAAAGATTGCCAAAGATCTTGTTTCCCTTTTCATTCCTTCTGTAGGGCGTTGAAGTATCGAAATAGTTTGTCGTTCAGAAATATTGATGCGGATTTTATTGGCCCCTGTGGAATGACTAAAATCCTGAAAGTCTGCAAATACCCTGATATGAAAAATTGATACAGGAGTAATTTGATCTCGACGATAATAAGTCATGTCATGGTTTAGGATTACAGGAAGTGCTTGAGACAAAGCCTTCAGATCAAATAGCCATGAACCTAAATAGAAGATTAACAAATTGAAAATCCAGATATCTAATTGGGTAGACTAGAATAGATCAAATATTTCTTTATACGCTTATAATTAATCTAAAACTAATCGATAACAAACTTGCAATAATTAAAAGAAAATTCAACCTATAGATACATTCTTATGAGGTAAAGGTACTTGTACAAATTATTTACAAATACGCGTACACTCAAGATTTTAGGTACACAATTTTGTACAAAAACATCCCGTATTTTGAATTGTAACAAAAACTTTCCCATATTGATGATGCAGGGATGTTATTTAATTGTGAAATTATATTTAAAAGTGGTGTTCAAATAGATATCTTTGTTCGGTTTTGTAACATTAAGCGGCTTTCACAAACATATTCACGGTGATTTACCACAGGCAAACGATTGACGGATAAGTACGAATCGTATGTAATTTAACAAGATAGATAGGATTTGATTAAAAACGTAAAAAAAGCGAGAAATACGGCCAGAAAAGCAAATGAAAAAATGGATATGCATTAATCACATCGGCGCGACTTTATCACGACGTAAACTCGTTATTTGCATTAACGGCGGTTCGACACGCAAAAAATAAAAAGGACGAAATGAACGTAGCTTTATGATTTCGTTGTCGTTTGTGACATAATGTTTATTTTTATATTGTTAATGAAACTAATCTGCCGAATATTGGGAAACAAAGGATATTTTCCGCTGACGGAAATTGCACGGAGAGAAGAATATTTCGTGAATTTTGTATTTATTGGTATCTACTACGATATTTCGATGGTATTATTATTTCATTAGAGAGTATGATATTTTATACTACGATATTTTCAGGATGCGCCGTGCAGTTTTGTGGCTATACGGAGTACTTAAGCATTTATAAAACATGCTTTTTCTAGCCAACGTAAATTTTCAAAATCTTTAAAAGGATCGAAGACAGAAATTACATATGTAGCGTCATTTTATTTAATTTTATAATTAGAAGTATATTAGAAAAGAATGGCAAAATATATTTTTTGGAACGTACACATAACGATACAATAAATAAATACTTCTTTCATTACTTTATTTTTTATAATTTTTTCACCATTCAGTGCTCTTCCATTTCGCAATCAAGCTTGAAAATCAAAATAAAAATTACAAAATATAAATATGTAAGTATATTTCTTCATATCTTCGAATTACAGAAAGCAGTAAATCGCGTAGAAAAAGACAGGAATCGTCTTATGAAATACATGACATAAGCTTTTAAATAACTTTAAGGGAAGAGTATGACTCGTAAAATTCAATGGAATTCAATCACTTCCCTTCCATCTTCAGGAATCAACAATAAATAGCGCAGATACAAAGGGAGTCAAAAGACACAAGGCCTTTCAACGTACGTTTGTCGTGTGATAATACCTCGTGTATACGCGAGCCTGTGTACGTGTGAATGTGCACTCAAGTCACGTGAAAATCCACACGTATTGTCATTCTGCACAGCATGCAATAGCCTAAGTTGAATTGATCGAAACGACTTTTATCTGCCAAGGCTTTCACTTTGTAAGTGGAACTGGTCGATGCAGCGTGTGTAGACACTGTTAACTTGTCTTTGAATTTAGCAGAAGGTTTACATTGCCTCTTTCTCTAGCCCTTTCCTTAACTTTCCACTCTGTCTTTGCGTGTTTTATCCCAACTGTCTATGTAGGACAGACGCATTTCGCTTACATCGAATCGACGTTGGCTAGGAAAACACCGAAACATCGAGCTTTCATCGTCGATCTTAATGAAAATCCTCTGTATTATGGTTTGTATAATAATCTGTACTACAGTGGTAGTAGATTGAAATTTTCAAATCGCATCGTTAATATCGTTTTGCTGAATTTGCTTAATTTCTGATTGATTAAATTATTTTCTTAATTCTAATATGCTTCAGTGAGACATAATTATCGTAGACTCTCGATAATTATTATTAGACTATTGATAGATTCTGTTTAATTCCAAGTGTCAAAACTAATGCATATGCATGTATCGGTTTTAATTGGTCCATTTAATCATATATGTTGGTACAGTAATGAATCAGTTTTAGTCAAATTTGATTGATCAAACTAAACGGAAATGGATAAATAGAATCATATCGAATGACATCGAGCATACAGTAATAAATGGTATAAAATAAATTTGTCGGTGGCAAATTTGTGCAATGTTAGGAATAATTATAAACAATTTTCAAAATTAGGTGTCTCTACAAGCGAATTTTAGTAGCAGTTTCAACGTGTCGTATATTTATTACATAGGCTATTAAAAATCCAGAAGAATACGTAGCTATCACCTTCAGTTTTATTATACGTATCGCATGACGTACAAAGTATTACATTTTTCCATAACTGTTCAAATTTTATTTATTGGGATGGCTCATTAAATACCAAGCCCAGTGTCAAATGGAGCTACGGCTTCTTCCAATTTGAATATCATACAATGTTATCAACCTTCGCATATAAAATTTCACACCTCATACACATCTCATATATATATATATATATTGTCACCATTTTAAGATTCTCAACCGAAGGGCTCAATAAGTATTGTCAATGCAATATTGTCAATATTTACTGATGAATCGCATTTTCGTTGAGAATCATGAAATATTGACAATAGTATCGATTGTCTCAGGGCACCACAACCACCTCATCTTACATTGCAGTTTCTATGCTTCTCTCTCAAAACCTCCTCATTTACAATCCCTCGATTTCAGATTGGTGAATTTCGCAGCGCGGAGCAACCTGTCTTACATTCCGTTCGCGTCGTCGACAATTAGGCAGATCGGTTGCGGTCGTGCAATTTACACGGGCAGGTCCGGGCAATCGACAAGCAGTAGTACAGACACGCCAATAGCCGGCCGTACAATGGCAGTTGGATTCGGGGATCGCGTAGAGGCCCTCGTGTGCAATTACGGCCCACTCGATCGGAACACTGCAAGAGAACTGTACGAAGATGGTGTGCCGGCTCTTTGTCCATCGGGGACGATCCGCAGCTCACGATACCGAGCCCTCTGTCGTAAGTGTTTCCTCGTAGAGATGTTCCCGCCGCGGAACTCGCGCGATCGTTGTCGCTTCCTTTCTCTTCTCTCTGTCCTCTCCCTCGCTATGTCTGCATACAGCGCTTGTTAGCTATTTCCTTGAATGACGATTCTTGCGACGACGCGACTACGCGACATTAGAATCGTTTTCATGGAGTATTCGGATCGCTGGTCTCACGGGAGACTGGCTTCAGGTTATTCGATATATACGGAGTGGGCTAGTTCTGCTGCCGCAAGCTAACAGGAAACATAAGACACGATACGTACAATCATCATTAAAAGTCTATGCAACAATTTGCCACAACAAGAACAATGTGAAATGTTTTCGTTATCGTAAATAACAGCATATTTAGGCTGCGTGCGCGTTGGTGACAATTCGTCACGCTCCCGCTCGCATCAACCGCAAGTTCAATTGTTTCTTTCTCCAATAAGCAGTTAAATGCTAGTCTTGCAATCGTCAAATGCGCGTTTATATACACGTAAACGAATGTCCTTTTCGTAAACGACGAAAATATCGCGCGACAAATTGTCACTAGTGCGCGCGTAGTCTTTGCGATATCGAAATGGTCGAGGATGAGAAAAGATGTCGTAGGGTAAGATTAAATAAGGGATTTAATGGTAAAACGGGGCAAGTAGATCTTTCCAGGTAGATTGCAGAAAATTGCTGCGACAAGCTACAAAGGCTATGCAAAGCATTTTTGTAATATCGACAGTTATTTCCCAATGAAGAAGTTTTTTATGAGATTTTATATTTCACTTTCGTGGAATTAGATAACCAAGTGAAGGCACTTCTAAATCATACGAAATTTAATATACTTGAACATAATTAATTAGTAGGTATATAAAAGATACTTTCTTCCGACACTGTATCCGAACTCAGTATGCAACTACGATTTAATAAATAATTTCGATATATTATGTATGGATTTCATAAACATTTTAGTGAATCAAAATAGTCTGCTGATTCCATGAGATCACAAGTGTGACCCTTAATTAATTTGATTAACTTGCCATTAGTTTCCAATATTCATTTATACTATATATATTTTAACGCTATTTATGTACAGTTCTACAGTGTTCACGCATCGATACTATGTAAGATATACAGAACGGAATGTAATACTATTGACACTTCAATTGTTTAAAAATGTAGCAACCATGCCTATCAAATTGCCGCTTATCAAGTTTCATAGAATAACACTAATTGATTTTTAGCAGATCTCACGCGAAAATAATAAGGCTAATTCAAGAATAAGATCGATTTGTTCGGTATTCGCATGTTAGTAGGACAAGACTGAAGTTGTATCGAAATAGTGTTTCACTTTGCTTCATTGATCAAGTCTATCTTTATTTGCTACATTATTTTTCAATGACTGCGAGAAAACGAGAACGATGTTGTTTTTGTCGAAATCTTAATACAACACGGGAGATTGCAATTACGGTCTGCTCTTAAAATACTTCACAAGGTAGCAGGTAACTATGATGAAAGTTTTGTTAAAATAACAAAATAAAAGTGTAAACCGTCAATCGGCGAAAGAAAGACTGATTTTCTACGCTCAATTTAGTAGAAAACGGTCATAGTGAAATATACATTGTAAATATTGAAATGCAACTCTGTCAAAGAATGAAATGCAGCCACCAGTTTGTACGTTATTTGTTTCTTCTTTTATTGCGTGCAAAACATCGATTTTTCATACGTTGAAATATAATGGACAAAAGGATATTTTGCATAGTATTGCTTTGTTTGAAAAACGTTTGTCGGATTCTATTTAAAAAATGATTTAGTTTGTTTATTTGTAGCAAAAGCTACTTTTAGGAAATTTATCTATAAAAAAGCAAATATTTGGCGTCGCGGCTGATAAAATAAATTTTTCAGCTTTTAAAGAATATCCTTACTTCCTCTATTTTTCTCCGTTGCCTATTTTATTCTTCACAAAAGTATGTTATTTCTTTGCAATTTCAACGATGTCTGAACGATTCGTAAAATCCGACGTTCGAGCGACTGTAAGAGCCGCGAAACTATTACCTCTGATTGCGAGATATAGGTACTTGAAGTTGCAGAACATTTCTATAAGTAGATATAGAAGGGGCAGGCTGAACATTAAGGGAGCGTCTCTACAATCTTATTCAGCATTCTGCTCCGGTACTGCTGAATCCTCCAGAGTTTCCCGAAAACGTACCTAGTTCCCTCGAAAATTTTCGCTTCTGTTTGAAACTGAACTTAGAACGAATGAACAGCAATAAAACCGTGACGCTATTACCATTGTCAATCGAGTTACTTAAATCGATATCTTCTTATTTTCGCCATTATTCGTTTAGATATCATTCAAATAATTCCTTACTAAAAATACGAATCATAAAGTGTTAAAATTTTACATGATATATCACTAACAATAATATGAAAACATTACGACAGGAAGAATATCAGCAGAAGAGTAACGAATCACAAAACGTATCTCCGAAAACAAAATTTCATTTCCCATAAGCTTATACTAGCGTGAAATATTGTATGCGAAGATCTTTCTTCTTATCGCATAAAATTATTTTCCAATAATTCAACAAGACGTTTCCTTTTGAGTCGAATAAAATTATACACAAGTGTTTACGTTAATTGCTAAACGTATTATTCTTAATTACCTTATCTTTCGTTTTCAAATTTTTCCTTCGTGCGTGGAACATTCTGAAAGAGAGCGAGACCCAAGAAAAGCAAAAAACGTAAAGTTACGCGATAAAAAAAACTATAATAGCATCTTTCCCTGGAGTGTTGTTACAATTGGAAAAAGCAATAATCATAGCAAGACAAACCTCGTTACACTGTTCGACTTTTTCCTCGCTGAAATTGCGTGACTCGTTCCGTGCACAACCTTTTTTATTCCTCGCGAAATCTTTTCCTTGCCTTTCATGGCGATTCGACCACCGTCAATCAAATAATACACATAACGAGGATAAAAATTAATACGTTACAATGGAACGATCGTGACACAGCGTTCGTGATTTCGGGTTAGTCGTATGATTCTCGTTACGAAAATTACTTGATCGTTTCTCAGTCGATTACGTATTCCAAGGGAAAGAAAATCTAAAATCCGTCGATGGAAACCAGGGCCGGATGAAAGTTTTTGAGGCCTGGGATCATTGATCCAGCCGAGGCCCCCTTTATAGAAAATTCGGAGGCGGGAATTAAAATGTGTATACATATATATCGATTAGACATTATAAGAAGTATTCTTTGCTAATCTACAGCAAAATTAAATAAATTTACGTAAATATGGAATGAAATTTATTGTATAATATGTCATATTCAAAACTTTTTACTATGCATTATCAAAAGACAGCTGCTTTCTTTTAATTTTTTTAAATTTTTAAATTTGAGATGAGCGAGTGAATTTCTTGTTATTGTTCCTGATGGAAACGTCGCCAAAGTTTTTAGCGGACAAAATTAATCCATTCGTCATCTAGTTTGGTTTCTTACCAGGTCCCAAACAGTACGCGTCTTATGACAGCGAAAGAATTATATTAACTGCGCAAATAGCCATTTGATAATATTCATCCGCGTTTTCGCGTTAAGGAATCAATGTATCCCGATATTAATTAAACTGTAACTGTCATTTCTGTCGTCTCGTGCGAATGACAAGTTCCCTATGATTATTCGTTTTCTATTCGAACATTCGAGACTCGAAGCCAAGAAGTACAATAAAAGATATTTAGTCCTAATAGAACAAAATATAGATTTAACATTTGATAAAGAAATATATTTTTAACGCATGAAAAAAGAATTGTATTGCTATCGATAATAGTTAACCATAAATTTATAACGTGCTTGAAAAGTGGCGTTATTTACTCAAATTACCAGATATTGTGTAATTGTCTCATAACTGTAACCCTTCCAATTGCATATGGAACGAAAGATTTCGTATTTCGACGAGTTCAGTAATTGTAATGTTACCTAAAAGACCAGTCGGAACAAACACGTCGAAACGCAAAGTAAAAAGAAGTACGTGCAAATATTTTGTGCAGCCACCGTAAGTATCAAACATCAATCTTCGTGGCAACATTACGTCGTAAGCAAATAAATCTCACCCAGCTCGGCTGTTTCCTCGCGAGTCGACATTTTCCCTCTTCCATGCCATCGAAAAGCAAACAAGAAAACCGACATATCGCGTGACTTGTTCCGTATACGAAAACAACGATCTACTATACCGATCGAAAATTCCTTCAAAGAACGCGTACATATACGTTACATACATAGAACGATGTAGCCGCGTTGATCGCGAAATTGCGCATGGATTTCAGTTATCTTTCCAATTTATACCGACGAACTCGCTCGCGAGATCTCAACAAGGATAAGGTGGATGCTCGTTAAAGTTTTCCATGAGACACTGCCACTCGAATGGAGAAAGAAAGAGGCAGAGAGAGAGAGAGAGAGAGAAAGAGAGAGAGACAAAGAGAAGAAAAAATGATTGCCTCTATTAGAAAAGTTTCAGAAGCAGCAGTCGCAAAAGGTGCAGCACAAGATTCAACAGAAGCAAGATAAAAGGAACGATCGACCGATGAGCAACGGGGCATTCTTAATCAAATCGGCAATTTATCTTATTCAACTGATATTATTATTGTTGTCGACGTGATCGCCCACTTATCGTCGTTCCTTGCTGTAGCACTATCAATAGACCGTATTCACCAGGTAAATCGTTTTTTCTTTCTCTTCCTTCCCGTTGATTCGGTTTACGATAGCGCACAGAAAGTCTTCGAACAGATGGAATTTTTTAGGCTTATTCTTTACCAAAAAATTGAAAGAATCTTAATTGATATTGCACCAACGAACGACTCCTGATTATTGATGTTTAGTTTAGATAGAATATAGTAAAGAACGAGCGATTTAACGTATTCAAAGAGTTACGGGGGAAAATCTATCCGGTCGAAGATGTTTCCTCCGTTATTGTAGTTTGTAGAAAATTAATATTATATTATCGCATTGTATATTTGAGTAACTTTTCGTTAATTAATCTTCTTAGTGTTATTATATTAATCGCTTGACGTTGATATTCTTAAATAGTTTCTTTTCCTTGTTCGAATTTCTTATTTTCCTTGAACTTTATTTTCCATTATCATCGGTAATTATTCATTTATTCATCTGTTATCGATTTATTATTATTTATTTATTCTATTCACTTATTAGCAATTTATTTTTAGCAATTCTTATACAAATGTTCACTCGAGTAATGTTTGAATTTTCTCTCAGTTTTTCTCACAACTGATATGTTTCAATTGCTGTACAACAAATATGTATTGTTACAAGAAACCTTTACAAGGTAATAAAACGATTTTTATCTTATAACGTAATAATGTCTGATGTCCAATCTCTGAATATTTTATAATACTCGAAAGTAAATTATAGTAACGGAAAGGAAAACTAGTTACGACTGTATAGCGTTTTTGACGGATTTCAAATTCATGGGAGTTTTGTCTTTGCATACGTCTGCAAATACTAGAAAATGGGGCAAGCCAGACAGGCGTTGTAGTTGAAAGCAAACATTTCAGAACTTAATCGTTTCAAGAACGGCTAAAAACGTGATTATATTTTTCTCCAAATTTCTGAACATATCTTGCAAATGTTACTTAATTACAATATAACGCACTAAAACGTTTCTACAAATTGCATGCCAATCACGCCGCTGCACCTAACCCAGATCTGTAAAACCTACTCACAGTACACGTAAGTACACTTCATTTCATTTAAAATGCAACAATCCTGTGATTTCCACGTCAGAAGTTTCTTCTCGTATACTTTTTATCTATTTTTATTCTCAATATGGATTTAATTAATATTATAGTTAATATTTCTCGTGATTACTCCCTCATATCAATTTTATAAAAATCTTACGCTAACCCCAAGAAGTCTGAACCCTGTCGCCTTCATCGGTTTATTTCCGATCAAACTGTATTTCTCTACCATCAGAAAATCTGTCAAAAGGACCGAGAAAAATATAAAATAATCAATGTTATATGCGTAACTTCTTTTTCCAATTTTACATTGGAAGCTTCCTTTAAAACATAAGAAATCATTTTCTCGATCGAAACGAGAACGACATTATGCAGTAAGTAAATTCGATTGGATCTAATTGAAATTTCAAAAACCCATTTACGAGGCAGATTCATTTGATTACCCCTAAAACATAACTGCCCAACGATCACCGGTGTCACGACAACGACATTAATCTCCATTCGCCTTTTCATTACAGTTTAACCACTGTTTATGCCATAGTCACCGGGTCGGCTCATTAGCCGCGATAACGAGGAACGTGGATCGTAGAGCGTAGAGCGATTAGACGTGTGTTTAACGTGGACTTTTACTCGATCAATTTGCCGAGGTCCGTTACTTTTTGCCAGCTCGAAGAATTTGATCGGACGATTAAACGATCGTGATGAAGCAACATGACCGTTGGGTGCAAAAAGAAACGGATCCAGCTTGTCCAGGCGATAATTGAAAGAGACAGGCCGAAAGGAGAATCGAGCGAGACGATTGATGAATATTTCAGCGGGGATCAGGTCGAGAATTACGAGGCGAAAAAGGGAAGCTTCACGGTGGTAACGGCTGGCCGTCATCGAAGGTTTCGCGAAAGAAGAAACGAGAAAATCGATGTTCCGTAAGTGGAACGATGTCCTTGCCCGTTTTGCGTTATTTTCTTGTTTGGCCGCAACGTCGGAACGTTTCGTGGCATGTCTGTTACTTGACGCGTCGTTGAGTGGTTTATTCCATCGGTTCGGTTGCCCTTTTCTTCTTTTTTTGGAAATGGGAGCGCTCGCGCGAATCAAATTTTGATTCCATTCTGATTTTTCAAAAATTATTTTTGCGTGCTAAGAGAACGTGAGTTTAAAACGGGATATTTTTTTCGAGCGTTTCGAACGATTCCATTGGTGAAAATTCTGTTTGCATGATGATGTTTATAGAACAATCGTTACAGATACAAATAGTATTTGATATGCATATGGACTTCGTAACTTGATCGTAGGTTCAGAATACTGTAAACGCATAAATACTATACGCATCACTTTTTACATCGATCTTATTGATTATTTTAAGATCATTTAATTTTAAAGTAATATCATACACGAATGATGTTCATTACTGAAAATCGATAAATTCATCTTTGTATGTATTATGATTATAAATAGACGGCAACTATTTCTGCAAATTTATCTTTTTATGGATATAACTAAAGAAATAGAACCTAAATAAAAATTTGCTCCATTTGCTAAATATAATGAATACTTTATTTGAATATTTTATACATTTTTGTACACTTAGATTTCTAATAAATGTACAAATACAAGAGGGCCTGTATAATCTTATGACAGGGAATATTTTCCCAGTTGCTACAGCAATTTATTCATCAGTCGGAATTATTTTGTTTCGAGCATTTTATTATCAAATTATCGGAAGCGACAATCAATATGTCAAACATGTTGTATAAGAAATACTATTACATTCATTTCAACAATTTGTGTATATTTAATTTCCGATTCTTTTTGAGCCCAGTATCGTATTATAAATTAATGGGAATCCGTATTCAATTAATAATTGTAATAATGGCAGATGTAATTTCTATGAATAAAATTTAATGAAATTGCCCAATTCATATAAATAACAAAATGGCATCACCTGAAGAATTCTACAATATAATATAAATTTCTCGTTCTGTATACAACATGCATGTACGTACAATATATTGAATATGATAAAACTTCATTTGCCTGAAATGTTTCCTTAAATAAAAACACGAG
Source organism: Bombus vancouverensis nearcticus (assembly GCF_051014615.1). Classification (NCBI taxonomy): domain Eukaryota; kingdom Metazoa; phylum Arthropoda; class Insecta; order Hymenoptera; family Apidae; genus Bombus; species Bombus vancouverensis. The sequence goes on along the minus strand of NC_134912.1, from coordinate 7,125,717 downwards.
AAATAAATAAATCAATATTCTAACGAATGTTATAAATCGAGAAGTTAAAGGTTGTAGGATATAGATTTTTCTCTCACAATTTCATAATTCTAGGACGTTTAGCTTCATAGTTTTATTCGCAGCTTGCAAAATTTATTTCTGAAATCTTTTTTTTTTCATTATTATTAGTATTATTATCGTGTTAAGTTTTCGTCCATTATGTGCTTAGTACTCATGCAGAGAACGAAGTAATTGATACTTGTAATTTCTGACTTGTAAAATTTCGATAATGATATTAATTGAATTTCAAAAAAAGAAGGTAAAATGAGAACCGATCGAAGATCAACGTAATTATCGTGGCATCGTCGTAATCGAAAACGAAAAAATATTGCAAGATGTCTTCTTGTTAAGTATAACGTTCGAAGGAAATCGTAATGTGCTTCGAGCTTAGTGGGAGACGCTGTTATATTGCGTTCCAATAGAAATAGCATCGCTAATGAAAAAGCGTCAAGGTGTTTTCGCAATGAACATTTCACGCGACAGCGAAATTGCTTCTTTCTTTCGTTCCATCGTCGTCTTGTTTTTTAATTTAACCGGAGAGTTTTTAACGGTGCAGGTCTGGTGGAAACAGTAATCTAACCGAAGGGACGAAGGAAGTTGGTATCACGAGTCGACAACAAGATGATTTAATATGTCGGGCAATCGGCTTCACCCTCGCGCTCGACTTCCAATTTAAAATGAACATCACGACCTAGGAGGTGGAGAATCATTTCGTGAAAGAAGGACCGGCCAGTTCTCATTAAATTATTCCGCAACGTTTCTAGCGACAAGTAATATTAGCTCGATGTTCCTTTCTCGTGACATTAAACAATTTTCTCGACTCGATGTTTCGCGACCTTCGGAACCTATGGACATTCCGCAACTTCCTTGGACACCCCTTTTTATTCTTATTTTACTCTAAGATACGGTAGCGAACGAAAGAAAGTTTAGATACAAGCGGCACAAACAATAAGTATGATTTTACAAAACACAATTGTACTTGAGAAAAACAGTGAACAAATATAATACAGTGCAGAGCAATGTGATTGTGCAGCATGCTGAAAAATATTAATATATACGTAAAAGGTGAAACTTAAAAATACCCAACAATATGCAAACGCTTCTAACTGCTAGAATACAATGTTAAAAAAGAACTTTAGTTTTCTATTAGAAATACTAAATCTTTTGTGCCGCCTGTAGAAATACGTATGTAAAACTGTACTAGTTTGGTAATTAACTATTAATAACTAACATATTATTTACTAGTTAACAGCATTAAGGTAACTGTACCAAATTAAGCATGTAAATAGTATTTAAATATTTATATATTTATAAAAAATATGAAATTGTAGTCACTAGTATCTTAACAAGGAATGTGACGATAAACAATAAATAATATTTTCTTTTCTTTGAAAATATTTTATTTTATTTTAAAAATTCGCCGAAATAGAAGAAATGATCAAACATCGTATAGAATAACGATGTACAATAAAATGAATATTTCTTATCTTTCCCAAATGATAAATAGACTGTATGTTATGCATCAACTGGATATAAAATAGCCATAACCACGTACAATGACGTTGCGTTAATTGGAAGTGTCAAGTATTTGCGCATCTCTACGGGATTATTATTTACCAAGTGAATTAGTTCTCTTCCTCTGTGTTTCTCCTCACAGTCAAAGAGCGGAAAGACATCGAGTGAGCAGGGGAGAGCCGAGCTCTTCAGATCACGTAACGACTAGCCATTTCACGTCAAATCGCACTAGATTTCACATGGTCACCTCGTGAACCCTGATTAGAGAATTTCAAGGATGGGATGAAACAGACGATGGGAAGAGAATCTCGCTTGGTTAACGATGTGAACTCGTGTAAGATATGAATTTACTTAGTTTGCACAGATGTGAGAATATACAATTAATAAATTAAGGAATCATTTGAAAAATGATACTCAAAAGCCATTGTAGATCTATTATGGAAATTTTCTGTTAGATCTATTGTTTCAAAATTTGTTATCAATTTTGTTTATATATATATATATGTCATATATATTTATTATGTCATATATATGTCATATATATATATATATATATATATATATATATATATATATATATATATGTATGTATATAAGGACATCGGAGCCTTCCCTTTGGAACTTCGGGAAAATCCCTTAACACCGTAATCTAGATTCTATCATAGGCGTAATTAAACAATTGTCGTCCTTCGATCCGATTGTATTTATTCGAGATTTGTGATAATGAGCTTGGGCTCGAGGCGACAGTCAGTCGCCGAACGTAGCCGCGGGCACGGGATGAACGCTTTGTCTAACAAAGGCATGGAGTAATTCTATAGCCCTCCTTAAAAAGGAAATAGTTGTAACACTCGACAGTAAACATTCCAACGGTCTCTGTCCCGTAGCTCGCCACACGCACGTAGATTTTGTGAGCACGTTCATCTATCATCCCGTCGACCGCGCATTCGTCATTGAACCTAGGATCATTGTCATTAGTTTCTCGAGTATCTAATTACCATGGTTACTTGTCCGGTTCTATGATAATCGTATTTGCACTGGTCAATGTATTTTCTACTGCATAACGACAACGTGTAATCCAAACGAAGATTCGTTTCACGCCCCTAACCCTAATTCTAATGTAAACCCGACATATATATATATATATATATATATATATATATATATATATATATGTCGTACATATACGTACATATACAATGTATACATATATATGTATACAATAGATCTAACAGAAAATTTATAAATTTATATGTTTATATCGAGTTATCGTTAGGTTTATGGGCGTGTAACGAATCTTCATTCGAACTAGTCATCGTTGTTATACAATGGAAATTATATTTACTAGTATAAATATTGATTTTTACAAAGTTTGACAAATAACCGCGGTGATTAAACATTCGAGATGTTAGTGACAATGTTCTTAGGTTCAGTAATGAATCCACGGTCAACGGGGTAACTCTTTGTTAAACGTAGAATATATTTTGAAGCACAAAGTAACGTTTGCTGTGACGCTCGATATAATACTGCACGTAAAGACGATGTGCAAACTCTCCAAGGTGATCGCAAGAATAAAAGACTGATGGAAATTTTTCTCTCCTTACGATCGCGTTTGTTCGTTGCATATTGGCCGGGGATACCAACAAAATTCCAGCCGCCGTTGCTAGGCAGACCCGCGTAGAGCTGACATTGCTCCTGCCCGGGGTTGGATTGTTAATACAACGTGTGTCCCACAATATTGGCACTTCTCTATTAGGTAAAAACGTTCATCCCATGACCGTGGCTACGTTCGGCGACCAGTTGTGTCACCTCGAGCCTAAGCCCACCGACACAAATCTCGGGCAAACATAATAGGATTGAATCATAACTATTTCTAAGTTTCATCATTTAAGTACAGCTATAATAAATAGTCTAGACTGAAGTATTGGGGATCCTTCCAAAAATTGCAAAAGAAAGGCCCCGATGTCCCGTCATCTTCAACATATATATACACGCTTATAGGAACGCAAATTTTTTTAAAAAAATTTAATCGGGACTATCATGTATCTATGAACAGTTTTTATTGTGCGCAAAGGGTTAAGGAGGAAGAAATTCAATGAAGAAAAGTCAAAAATAATTTAAATTTATACGAGAAAATGTATAATCGGGATATTTTTTTATTTGAATACTTCGAGTGTTTAAGTGTGGTATAACAGTGTGGAATAATGAGTTTATCGAGCATATAACTATGCACGTGATTAAAGTTTAATTACCATAAGTCGATGGCACATTAAATTATAATTTAAAAGAATTTAGGAAATTTATATATTTCTTTTTTACCAGGCACTTACTCAGGCTCATATTACACAAGCTTTTTACAGCATAAAAGAAGTTCGAAGTTTGCAATATCAAACGTCGTACGATGTAATATATGATAGTTTATATACGCGAAGAATGACATCCTGCAAACTCTCATAACCATTCCGTTGTCAGGCTCAGGATACCGGTGCTGCTGTGCTGCGCGTTATTGTTATTTCTAGACACATTCACATATAGTATATTTTTATGGTGTGAGAAATAGTAGGTTCTCGGCGTTAAATAATATTAAAGTTGTCAGAGCGTTCAACTTAAGAGACTAAAGAAAGCAAAAGGGAAATGAGGTCAACAATTGTTTTTCAAATTCGACATTGCTATTATTACTCCACTCGGTACTTTTTTAATTATTCGATAATATCTACGATAGAATGTGGATTATTTAAGTCATTTTTGAAAATTTTGCTGGAAATAATAGAAATATTGCATTTATACACCTTCGGAACCATTCTGAAATACGGAATTGCAAGAGACATTTACGATAGGAGGACACTTACTCAGGATTCAAGATATCATGGAATCTGTTAATGACAACTTTAAGATTCACAGGTGTAGAAACCAGTGGATATCGTATTACTATGCTTCGCTACGCCACTACTTGCTACAACATTCATTCGTCAGACATAACATTGATATATTCTACTTGGCATTCAACATTACCTGCTTATACCAGCACATTGTACGTGAATCTTTGCCAAAAAAAAGTAGCAATGCTTCCTTATCCACTGTATTTATCTGATTTGACACTCTATAACCACTTTCTACTCCGGAAACTCAAAATTCCAATAACACACTGGCAAAGAAAATATTGCAACCGTAGAAATAGTTACACGAGATCACAGCAGTAACACATACTCAGAAATCTATTCATTCATTGGTCGACTATCTTTAGCTTTATTGGTATTATTTATTGGGTATCATTCGACGAGTTTCAAAAGTAAAAAGAATTTTGCTACTCATAAAGGAAAGGTAAGGAGGAAAAACAAGGGATATAATCAAATGGCTTGATTGTATCGATAATTTAGTCCACTAGAAAAGAAACAACATTTGAGAAATTCGACTGTATTGTCCATAAAATGCAGTTTATACTTTACTTAACCATCATGAAAAATAATGGTTAGTAGAATATTCGCCATCCTAATCCGTGTCTTGTCCCTATGCAGAGCGGACATTTCCTGATTTTAACCAGTATGCCAAATCTTTAATGCTGGTGGAGACATTCGAAACATTATAATCGTTGCGACTTGACAGTTTTGCAGTTCCAATTGTCATGAACAAAATTTGTTATAGAACGGAAGATCAGGAAACATTTCTTGGTTTTTTTTCTTTACCTTTTAAATAGTCTAAATATTCTAACTAAGGAAGATAGCAATGTAGATAACATTGATTTTCGAGAAAAACAAATAAAGTTAGAGAGATGATATACCTTGAATAAAGGATATATCTTGAAGAACGATTTTTTTTTGTTACTTATCGAATCCTGTCGATAAGTTTGAAAATCTGGAGGATCATGGATGCTTCAAACATCAATGGAATCTCTGCGATCTTGAGATATCTGCGGTATCTTTGGAATTTTTTTAGCGATCATACATATCAGCAGCACTCGTACAACATATTACAATTTCGGATAGTTTGCATACCTATGGTACCTCTAAAGTTCTTATGTATCTTTGACATTCTTAGAATTCTTATTTCTCTTCAGACCAGCGAAATATTCGTGTTCTTAAGCCCCGAAAATTTTTTCACTATTCCCATAACCTAGATATCTACATTTCGCGTGTATTATCGTTTAGTCTGTTATGTCTTATCGCTACAAAAGCTTACTAATCGAATCTAATGATTCCGACGTTGTCTTTATCGATTTCTATTAATTCGATTGTTTTCTCTAACGAGTTATCTATCGAATTGTACGAGTGAGAGTCATTTCAATTTCTCGATTCTGTGCACTTAAAATTAATAAAGCTTTGCTTGCGAATTTATCTGTAAGAATTTGAGCTCTGAAAGTTTGAAAAGTTAATGGGAATAATAGTTATTCAAAGAAGGTATAAAGACCCTAGTTTAAGAAGCATTTTTTAAATGGAAAATAAGTCAAGAACATAGATAATATTTCCTTTGAAATTTTGGGGATAACTAGAATGGAAGAACAAATGCAAGTTTAAATGATATTGGTTCTTTAGTCAAAGATATCAATTGGAGAATTAATGTAAGATTGAAAATTCGCGGAAATTCTATCTTACGAACTTGATGTTTGTATCCTACAAAGATTTGTCAAATTTATTAACTACGTTTCTAAAGTTTTAGAATCTTACATAAATTTCCAAATTCACGACTATCTGGCAACGTGAAAGCCGCCTCTGGCGCATATCTAAGATCTACTCGTTTTAAGATCGTTCTCCATCGTTCGTCTACACTCTATACCGAATCTCGTAAGTTCTGCAACTTCGATGTTATCAATATGAAATTCTGCACGGCCAGATTTGTCGTGTGTTGCGTCCTCCGTGTCCGAAGATGTAATATTGAATGTATGGTAAGTTGAAGAAGTGAATATTGAGTATCGTAAAACCGATGTTGTCGATATAAGATACAACGGGGTTACCGCAAGTGATCGTACGTATTTTCTAGCAGCTACGGAAAACAATGTGGTAGTTCTTTTGATTCCAGCTGCTTGAAATGGCTTTCGCGTAGCTTATTGCGGCACAGTGAGTATTAAAGAATTCGTGCAACCATTCGAATAGATATCAAGCCAATGGGGAAGTAGTGCCGGTTTTATAGGTATAAAAGTGAATGGTCTTGTTTTGTTTAATTAATTATATTTTATTGGTCATTGTTTTCTATGGCCTTTCCATACTACATTCATACAAAAGAAGTCAATTCTCATTCTCTCGTTCGATTTCAACGAATGTGTATGTACTTCTTTCAATTTCAAATAATTTTACGGTAGAGGAAGAATATGGGGTTTCTAGGAAATGTGAAATGTAAAAAGAAATCTCGAAGGTAAAATAATTGACCAAAAACAAACTTTGCCACGCTCCGAGTTTAAACGTTAAAACTACTCCATCTTTAAGTTGATTTCTAGGTTCGAACAAGGAGCAAATGTTTCAAAAGCCATAGAACCATTACCTTGATTTTCTCCGCGATCAAAAGTGACGTTACTTCCTCGTCAAAGTAATATCTACTAATTTAAAATCAATAAATATATAATCTTGATCATCGAATAATACAATTGAATTAAATTAATTTGCAAGTAAATTGAAATACGAAATAGTACACATATAATTTATATGTATATAGCCATTGTGTATATATTTCAATATAAAAATAATCGGTATTACCAACCGTACAACAATATTATTAGAAATTAATAAAGAATTGCCGATGGAACGAACATTAATCGATACGGTTTAGATATTTCGATTTATAAGAGTCATAAAAGCGGTTGAATCGACCTGGGATCGACAAAACATTTTTGTTTTGAGTTTGCCGCTCATTGATTTCCATTGGACAGACGATATCACGGCTGGTCTTCTTGTAGTTGTTTCTCCTGTTTGATCAATTCAAGCACCCCGTTTCTCATTTCGAAAACCACTTCCCTCTCGGTCAAGCCCAGCCGACGTTTGTTGCTGATATCGTAGATGCCTCCTTCGCTCTCCGTATGCTCGCCCCTGGTGCCTCTTATCTGAATATTTAATCGTTGAAATGTTTAATTCCACCATGTACTTCGTTAGTTTAATGAGCATCGAGTTCTACTTATTTATATTACTCTATCGCGAATTTTCAAATTTATATTTATATCGATATAACAATAATAATAATAATAATGATAATAAACAGGCATAACCGAGCGGCAGGAAGAAATTCACAGCCATAGCACAGAATTACAAGTTCACAATGGAAAATGATACATACATAGGTACACACAGACCACAAACAGTATTATAGAATGATGACGTAAAACTATACTGAGATAAAACGACACAAACGGATCATACAATAACGAACAATAGACCAGACATAACACTAATAGATAAAATGAACGAAACAACACACCTAATAGAAATCAACACTCTGAACGACAACAACGTAATAAAGAAGTAGCAAGAAAAGATAGAAAAACATATACCAGTAGCGCGAGAAATAACAAAGATATGACATCAAACAACAGCAAAAGTTTTACCAATAATGGTATCAGTATTCGGAATAGCATTCAAATCTTTTCACAAAAATATACAGGAATAGGTCTGCACATAAACATCCATACATGCATGCAAGAATCAGTTCTAAAACCTATAAATATAACGCGCTCGTTTATAACACTTAATAGATTAATTATGAGCAGTCTTGGCATCATGCCTGTATGCCCATATATATAACACCCGTAACTAGTTAATATAGGGATAATAATAATAACAATAATAATAGTAATAATAGTCGCCTATCGGTTTTCGTCTATTGCAACCCCGCTGGATACAAAGATCTTTTTTATTTTCTACTTCTATATTCTAGTCATCTGCAAGTCTATTCATTTTAGCAAAATGCTCTTATTTTTAGCATTGTTTGCGTAAAACAATATTTCACCTGTTCTTCTTTGATTATTAACAATATTTCGGGGCAGGTATTTCGTTTAATCATATTTATCTTTTTATATAAATATTTTTATTTGTATGTCTCTTATGATTTTAACGCATTTAAAGAAATATGATCGAGACGAAGTATATTTTTTACTCACTGAACATTAGAATGAACTCTATACTTTGCGTATTTCATACAATTCTGGGTACCGTATATAGTCTGTGTATTTTCGTATCTCTAAATTCCTTGCAAATGTCTCAACATCTGCAGCTTGCTTATTCCTTTGATTCGGTATATATAAATAATTATTTCTTATATATAATATGAAAAGAAATAATAATATATAAAAAAGATACCTATATACGCAGATATTGCTTACAGTTACGAGGTTATGACTACGTAAGTACTAATTATGTAAATTACGGCCATATTTACTGTAAGAAATTGTGATATTAATATTAATATGAATTTAGACAATAAGATAGTCTTTTATCTACCTTACATACTTTATGCTTTTTCTACAACATCCACTGAGTTAGAAACATTATATCCTGCACTAACAATATTACCATTTCTCTCTCTCTCTCTCAAGAGTTATTACGTTGGACTAATAAATTTACTAATCCGTCTATCGATAATATCGCAGAAGGAATATCGATCAACTCGGTTTAGAATCTGAAAGATATCTCACATGGCATGGAATACAAATTTACAAACGACAGTGGACTAAATAATAATAATTCAGTCGAATGATTTATAATTATAATTATTCGGTGTTCATTATCAATTATGATATAATCAAACGAAATATAATATAACGTAATACAATATAACATAATATATTGTAACGTTATATAAAATGATGTAACATAATGAAACGTAACATAGCATAACGTAATACAGTACAACGTGATACGAAAAAACGTGATATAATATAAGGTACTATATTAAAACGTCAAATAGTTTAACGCAATAGAATATAATGTGATATAATCAAACGTAACATAGCATAACGTAATATGATAAACCGTTTTATAATATAACGTACTATAGTATAACGTTATATAATATAACGTCATATAATATAACGTCATATAATATAACGTGATATAATACAACGTGATATATAGGTTATAGCGTCACATAGTACAACGTTATACAGTATAACGTGATATAACATAACGTCACACATTAGATTAACGTCATATAATATAAAGACAAACAGTATAACGTCATACATAGTACAATTTCACATAGTATAACGTCATATAATATAAAGTCACATAGTATAACGTTGTATAGTACAATAATATAGTACAACTTAACATAATACAACGTAATAAAATAGAACGCCATACAGTATAAACTAATATAAGATAAAGAAACATAATATAACGCCATACAGTATGAAGTCAGAAAATATAACGGGATATAATATACCGTCATATAATAACGTCATACAGAACAACATAATATAATGTAATATAGCATAATGTAATAAAAGATAACGTCAAATAGTATAACGTTATATATTATAACGTGATATAATATGACGTCATACTTTAGTACGTAATGTAATATAACGTAATATAGTACAACCTGATACAATATAACATCACATAATAACGTTATAAAGTATAACATAATATAACACAGTGTGTATTGTAACGTGATATAATATACGTAACGGCATATAACTTAATACTATATAACGTAATACTATTTTCCGTATTACGTTATGCGCTAATACTGTATAACGAAATACTACATAACGCAATAATGTATAATACTATAAAACCTAATACTATATACCGTAATACAATATACCGTTTTACTATATAACGTAATAGGTTCTAACGTAATACTATATAACGTAATAGTACATAACACAATACTATTTAACATAATGCTATATATAGTTATTCTATATAACGTAATACGTTCTAACGCAATACTATATAACGTAATACTATTTAACGTATAATATGTAACGTAATACAATGTAACGTAATGCTACATAACGTAATACTACGTAGCGTAATTCGTTACAGCGTTGCAATATATAACGCAATACGATATAACGTAATACTATAAAGCACAATACTATATATCGTAACACTATATAACGTTATACTATATAGAGTAATACTATATAACATAATACGTTATAACATAATTTAGTATTATACTAAATAACGTAATACTGTGTAATGTAATACAATATAACGCTATACAATATAACGTCATACATTATAACGCAATAATTTATAATGTAATACTATATAACGTTATACCGTATAGCGCAATACTATATAATATAACACGTCACAACGTAATACCAAATATCGTAATACTTCATAACGTAATACCATTTAACGTAATGCATTATGACGTAATACAATATAACGTAATGCTACATAGTGTAGTAGATTATAACCTAGCATATTATAATGTAATATAATATAACGTGTTCTGATATACTATTACGCTATTTTATATAACGTAATATAAAATAATGTAATACTATACAACGTAATAATATATAACGTCACACTATATAGCGTAATACTATATAACATAATACGTTATAACGTATTACTAAAAAACGTAATACTATATAACGTTATACTATATGCCGCAATACGTTATAACGTAATACATGATACCGTAATAGTATACAACGTAATACTTGTGATAGGGTATTCTGCTAGTAGGTTTGGTAAAGGTACGATTTGTTTCTATAGTGTTCGTGTCAACACAAAATTTATTGTGATGCTCCATCTGTCTGTATGTACGCATTCACCATTCGTCACACACTACTTTCGTTACAATGTTTCCAACGCTCTTTTTTCGGCTAACCATACTCCTTGACAGTGCTCAAAACACTACTTGACAACGCTGACAACACTCCTTGACAACGCTGACAACACTCCTTGACAACGCTGACAACACACCTTGACAACGCTGACAGCTCTCCTTGACAACGCTGAAAACACTCACTTCTCAACTGATTAACGGTTACTTCTTATAGCATGGCTCCGCTATACCCGGCACACACATATTCCAGAGACGGGGATATTCCATGGTCAAGCAGAGATACTCAAATACGTCGGGTTTCCCTCCGACACTACATATATTATAACGTAATATAATATAATGCAATACAATAGAAAGTAATATAATATTACATGTTATGATATACTACAATGCAATATAATATAACGTAATACTGTACAACGTAATACGTTGTAATGTAATACTACGTAACGTAATACTATGCACAATTATACGTTGTAACGTAATACTATATAACATTCTACTATATAACGTTATACTATATCACGTTATACTATGTAACGTAATACTATATAACATAACACGTCATAACGCTAAACTATATAACATAATACGTTATAACGTTATACTATATTATGTTATGCCATATAACATTATACTATATATCGTTATACGTTATAATGTAATACTATATAACGTCTTACGTTATGTAATAATACTATATAACTTAATACAATATATCGTAATACTTCATAACGTAATACCATATATCGTAATACGTTATAGCGCAATACATTCTAACGTAATACTATATAACGTCATACTATATAACGTAATAATATATATAATCCTACACTATAACGTAATACGCTATAACGTAATACTATATAACGTAATACTGTATAAAGGAATACGATGTAACGTTATACAATATTACGTTATACAACATAACGTAATACTATATAACGCCTTACGTTATGTACTAATACTATATAACTTAATACAATATATCGTAATACTTCATAACGTAATACCATATATCGTAATACGTTATAGCGCAATACATTCTAACGTAATACTATATAACGTCATACTATATAACGTAATAATATATATAGTACTACACTATAACGTAATACGTAATAACGTTATACAATATAACGTAATAGTATATGACGTTATACTATATGACGTGATAGTATATAACGTTATACTATATGTATTTTCGACCAATCGCGGGGAGGCGCAATCGCGAGGAAACACGTCAACGGTAGTCGTAAATTCCCGTTACGAGTGTAATAATCGACAACACGGGGTTGATCCGTCCCCTGATTACCGTTAAGATAATAGGGGTGGTTGAGAAGGTATAACTCTGTGATTCACAGGGTTATAAGTCTTTTATTTTTTCCACTTAAGTTGCACCGTTGCTTATGATATATATTACTATCTAAATATAGTGATTAAGCGTATAGAGACGCGATACAATGGCACACTGTTTGTTGCTGATAGAGCAAGGCTCGTAGAGCTTTTGTTATAATTGACGTAGCGATAAGGGAAAAGACAGAGCTGAATTAACCCGTCATGGACACGTGGACTTCTCTAGCGTTGTAGAATAAGTAATTAACAGTGCCGATGCTGTGTCGAAGAAAAGCTAGCGATGGTTGTGTCTAGGGCACGGGAACATCGGATTCGTTCATGACATTTTGGTCAGGAAAGTGAGGGCAGTAGACATTGCTCCTGATTGGATAAATGAAGACTGGTGGACTACGAAGGGTCCTAGCCACCCTCGATATAAAGTTGCAAGTGGGAAACATCTTACGTGAGAGAAACTAATTTTGCTGGATCAAGCCGTCATAACGTATTACGTTATATGGTATAACGTTATACCGTATTACGTTATATGGTATAACGTTATAACGTATTACGTTATATGGTATAACGTTATAACGTATTACGTTATATGGTATTACGTTACAACCTATTACGTTATATAGTATAACGTTATAACGTATTACGTTATATGGTATAACGTTATAACGTATTACGTTATACGGTACAACGTTATAACGTATTACGTTATATGGTATAACGTTATAACGTATTACGTTATATGGCATAACGTTATATCGTATTACGTTATATGGTATAACGTTATAACGTATTACGTTATATGGTATAACGTTATATCGTATTACGTTATATGTTATAACGTTATAACATATAACGCTATATGGCATTACGTTATAACGTATTACGTTATATGGTATAACGTTATAACGTATTACGTTATATTGTATAACGTTATAACGTATTACGTTATATGGTATAACGTTATACCGGAGTATGTAATATGGTATAGCGAAATGACGTTTTACGTTATATGTTATAACGTTATAACGTATCACTTTATACGGTATATCGAAATGACGCTTTACGTTATATGGTATAACGATATAACGTATTACGTTATATGGTATAACGTTTTAACATATTACGTTATATGGTATAACGTTATAACGTATTACGTTATATGGTATAACGTTATAACGTATTACGTTATATTGTATAACGTTATAATGTATTACGTTATACGGTATAACGTTATAACGTATTGCGGTATATGGTACAACGTTATACCGTATTACGTTATATGGTATATCGAAATGACGTTTTACGTTATATGGTATTACGTTATAACGTATTACGTTATATGGTATAACGTTGTACCGTATTACGTTATATGGTATAACGAAATGACGCTTTACGTTATATGGTATATCGTTTTATCGTATTACGTTATATGGTATAACGTTATAACGTATTACGTTATATGGTATAACGTTATAACTTATTACGTTATATGGTATTACGTTACAACCTATTACGTTATATTGTATAACGTTATAACGTATTACGTTATATGGTATAACGTTATAACGTATTACGTTATATGGTATAACGTTATACAGTATTATGTGATATGGTATAGGGAAATGACGTTTTACGTTATATGTTATAACGTTATAACGTATCACGTTATATGGTATATCGAAATGACGTTTTACGTTATATGGTACAAGGATATAACGTATTTCGTTATATGGGATAACGTTTTAACATATTACGTTATATGGTACAACGTTATAACGTATTACGTTATATGGTATAAGGATATAACGTATTACGTTATATGGTATAACGTTATAACATATAACGCTATATGGCATTACGTTATAACGTATTACGTTATATGGTATAACGTCATAACGTATTACGTTATATGGTATAACGTTATACCGTATTACGTTAAATGGTATAACGTTATAACGTATTACGTTATATGGTATAACGTTATAACGTATTACGTTATATGGTATAACGTTATAACGTATTACGTTATATGGTATAACGTTATACAGTATTATGTGATATGGTATAGGGAAATGACGTTTTACGTTATATGTTATAACGTTATAACGTATCACGTTATATGGTATATCGAAATGACGTTTTACGTTATATGGTATAACGATATAACGTATTTCGTTATATGGGATAACGTTTTAACATATTACGTTATATGGTACAACGTTATAACGTATTACGTTATATGGTATAAGGCTATAACGTATTACGTTATATGGTATTACGTTACAACCTATTACGTTATATATTATAACGTTATAACGTATTACGTTATATGGTATAACGTTATAACGTATTACGTTATATGGTATAACGTTATACCGTATTACGTTATATGGTATAACGTTATAACGTATTACGTTATATGGTATAAGGATATAACGTATTACGTTATATGGTATAACGTTATAACATATAACGCTATATGGCATTACGTTATAACGTATTACGTTATATGGTATAACGTTATAACGTATTACGTTATATGGTATAACGTTATACCGTATTACGTTATATGGTATAACGTTATAACGTATCACGTTATATGGTATATCCAAATGACGTTTTACGTTATATGGTATAACGACATAACGTATTACGTTATATGGTATAACGTTTTAACATATTACGTTATATGGTATAACGTTATAACGTATTACGTTATATGGTATAACTTTATAACGTATTACGTTATATGGTATAACGTTATAACGTATTACGTTATATGGTATTACGTTACAACCTATTACGTTATATAGTATAACGTTATAACGTATTACGTTATATGGCATAACGTTATATCGTATTACGTTATATGGTATAACGTTATAACGTATTACGTTATATGGTATAACGTTATATCGTATTACGTTATATGTTATAACGTTATAACATATAACGCTATATGGCATTACGTTATAACGTATTACGTTATATGGTATAACGTTATAACGTATTACGTTATATTGTATAACGTTATAACGTATTACGTTATATGGTATAACGTTATACCGGAGTATGTTATATGGTATAGCGAAATGACGTTTTACGTTATATGTTATAACGTTATAACGTATCACTTTATACGGTATATCGAAATGACGCTTCACGTTATATGGTATAACGATATAACGTATTACGTTATATGGTATAACGTTTTAACATATTACGTTATATGGTATAACGTTATAACGTATTACGTTATATGGTATAACGTTATAACGTATTACGTTATATTGTATAACGTTATATCGTATTACGTTATATGGTATAACGTTATAACGTATTACGTTATATGGTATAACGTTATAACGTATTACGTTATATGGTATTACGTTACAACCTATTACGTTATACAGTATAACGTTATAACGTATTATGTTATATGGTATAGCGAAATGACGTTTTACGTTATATATCATAACGTTATAACGTATCACGTTATATGGTATATCGAAATGACGTTTTACGTTATATGGTATAACCATATATCGTATTACGTTATATGGTATAACATTTTAACATATTACGTTATATGGTATAACGTTATAACGTATTACGTTATATGGTATAAGGATATAACCTATTACGTTATATGGTATAACGTTATAACATATAACGCTATATGTCATTACGTTATAACGTATTACGTTATATGGTATAACGTTATACCTTATTACGTTATATGGTATAACGTTATAATGTATTACGTTATATGGCATTACGTTATAACGTATTACGTTATATCGTATAACGAAATGACGTTTTACGTTATATGGTATTACGTTATAACGTATTACGTTATGTGGTATAATGTTATACCGTATTACGTTATATGGCACTGCGAAATGACGATATACGTTATATGGTATAACGCTATAACGTATTACGTTATATGGTATAACGTTATACCGTATTACGTTATATGGTATAACGTTATAACGTATTACGTTACATGGTATTACGTTACAACCTATTACGTTATATAGTATAACGTTTTAACATTTTACGTTATATGGTACAACGTTATAACGTATTACGTTATATGGTATAACGTCATAACGTATTACGTTATATGGTATAACGTTATACCGTATTACGTTATATGGTATAACGTTATAACGTATTACGTTATATGGTATAACGTTATAACGTATTACGCTATATTGTATTACGTTACAACCTATTACGTTATATAGTATAACGTTATAACGTATTACGTTATATGGTATAACGTTATAACGTATTACGTTATATGGTATAACGTTATACCGTATTACGTTATATGGTATAACGTTATAACGTATTACGTTATATGGTATAAGGATATAACGTATTACGTTATATGGTATAACGTTATAACATATAACGCTATATGGCATTACGTTATAACGTATTACATTATATGGTATAACGTTATAACGTATTACGTTATATGGTATAACGTTATACCGTATTACGTTATATGGTATAACGTTATAACGTATTAGGTTATATGGTATAACGTTATAACGTATTACGTTATATGGTATAACGTCATAACGTATTACGTTATATGGTATAACGTTATACCGTATTACGTTATATGGTATAACGTTATAACGTATTACGTTATATGGTATAACGTTATAACGTATTACGCTATATTGTATTACGTTACAACCTATTACGTTATATAGTATAACGTTATAACGTATTACGTTATATGGTATAACGTTATAACGTATTACGTTATATGGTATAACGTTATACCGTATTACGTTATATGGTATAACGTTATAACGTATTACGTTATATGTTATAACGTTATAACGTATCACGTTATATGGTATATCGAAATGACGTTTTACGTTATATGGTATAACGACATACCGTATTACGTTATATGGTATAACGTTTTAACATGTTACGTTATATGGTATAACGTTATAACGTATTACGTTATATGGTATAACGACATAACGTATTACGTTATATGGTATAACGTTTTAACATATTACGTTATATGGTATAACGTTATAACGTATTAGGTTATATGGTATAACGTTATAACGTATTACGTTATATGGTATAACGTTGTATCGTATTACGTTATATGGTATAACGTTATAACATATTACGTTATATGGTATAACGTTATAACGTATTACGTTATATGTTATAACGTTATAACGTATCACGTTATATGTTATATCGAAATGACGTTTTACGTTATATGGTATAACGACATACCGTATTACGTTATATGGTATAACGTTTTAACATGTTACGTTATATGGTATAACGTTATAATGTATTACGTTATATGGTATAACGTTATAACGTATTACGTTATATGGTATAACGTCATATCGTATTACGTTATATGGTATAACGTTATACCGGAGTATGTTATATGGTATAGCGAAATGACGTTTTACGTTACATGTTATAACGTTATAACGTATCACGTTATATGGTATATCGAAATGACGTTTTACGTTATATGGTATAACGATATAACGTATTACGTTATATGGTATAACGTTTTAACATATTACGTTATATGGTATAACGTTATAACGTATAACGTTATATGGTATAACGTTATACCGTATTATGTTATATGGTATAGCGAAATGACGTTTTACGTTATATGTTATAACGTTATAACGTATCACGTTATATGGTATAACGTTATACCGTATTACGTTATATGGTATATCGAAATGACGTTTTACGTTATATGGTATAACGTTATAACGTATTACGTTATATGGTATAACGTTTTAACATATTACGTTATATGGTATAACGTTATAACGTATTACGTTATATGGTATAACGTTATACCGTATTACGTTATATGGTATATCGAAATGACGTTTTACGTTATATGGTATAACGACATACCGTATTACGTTATATGGTATAACGTTTTAACATGTTACGTTATATGGTATAACGTTATAATGTATTACGTTATATGGAATAACGTTATAACGTATTACGTTATATGGTATAACGTCATATCGTATTACGTTATATGGTATAACGTTATACCGGAGTATGTTATATGGTATTGCGAAATGACGTTTTACGTTATATGTTATAACGTTATAACGTATCACGTTATATGGTATATCGAAATGACGTTTTACGTTATATGGTATAACGATATAACGTATTACGTTATATGGTATAACGTTTTAACATATTACGTTATATGGTATAACGTTATAACGTATTACGTTATATGGTATAACGTTATACCGTATTATGTTATATGGTATAGCGAAATGACGTTTTACGTTATATGTTATAACGTTATAACGTATCAGGTTATATGGTATAACGTTATACCGTATTACGTTATATGGTATATCGAAATGACGTTTTACGTTATATGGTATAACGTTATAACGTATTACGTTATATGGTATAACAAAATGACGTTTTACGTTATATGGTATAACGTTATAACGTATTACGTTATATGGTATAACGTTATAATGTATTACGTTATATGGTATAACGTTATAACGTATTACGTTATATGGTATAACGTCATATCGTATTACGTTATATGGTATAACGTTATACCGGAGTATGTTATATGGTATAGCGAAATGACGTTTTACGTTACATGTTATAACGTTATAACGTATCACGTTATATGGTATATCGAAATGACGTTTTACGTTATATGGTATAACGATATAACGTATTACGTTATATGGTATAACGTTTTAACATATTACGTTATATGGTATAACGTTATAACGTATAACGTTATATGGTATAACGTTATACCGTATTATGTTATATGGTATAGCGAAATGACGTTTTACGTTATATGTTATAACGTTATAACGTATCACGTTATATGGTATAACGTTATACCGTATTACGTTATATGGTATATCGAAATGACGTTTTACGTTATATGGTATAACGTTATAACGTATTACGTTATATGGTATAACGTTTTAACATATTACGTTATATGGTATAACGTTATAACGTATTACGTTATATGGTATAACGTTATACCGTATTACGTTATATGGTATATCGAAATGACGTTTTACGTTATATGGTATAACGACATACCGTATTACGTTATATGGTATAACGTTTTAACATGTTACGTTATATGGTATAACGTTATAATGTATTACGTTATATGGAATAACGTTATAACGTATTACGTTATATGGTATAACGTCATATCGTATTACGTTATATGGTATAACGTTATACCGGAGTATGTTATATGGTATTGCGAAATGACGTTTTACGTTATATGTTATAACGTTATAACGTATCACGTTATATGGTATATCGAAATGACGTTTTACGTTATATGGTATAACGATATAACGTATTACGTTATATGGTATAACGTTTTAACATATTACGTTATATGGTATAACGTTATAACGTATTACGTTATATGGTATAACGTTATACCGTATTATGTTATATGGTATAGCGAAATGACGTTTTACGTTATATGTTATAACGTTATAACGTATCAGGTTATATGGTATAACGTTATACCGTATTACGTTATATGGTATATCGAAATGACGTTTTACGTTATATGGTATAACGTTATAACGTATTACGTTATATGGTATAACAAAATGACGTTTTACGTTATATGGTATAACGTTATAACGTATTACGTTATATGGTATAACGAAATGACGTTTTACGTTATATGGTATAACGTTATAACGTATTACGTTATATGGTATAACGTTATACCGTATTACGTTATATGGTATAACGAAATGACGTTTTACGTTATATGGTATAACGTTATAACGTATTACGTTATATGGTATGACGTTATAAAGTATTACGTTATATGGTATAACGTTATACCGTATTACGTTATATGGTATAACGTTATAACGTATTACGTTATATGGTATAACGTTATATCGTATTACGTTAAATGGCATTACGTTATAACGTATTACGTTATATGATATAACGTTATAACTTATTACGTTATATGGTATAACGCTATTACCTATTACGTTATATGGTATAACGTTATAACGTATTAAGTTATATGGTATAACGTTATAATGTATTACGTTATATGGCATTACGTTATAACGTATTACGTTATATCGTATAACAAAATGACGTTTTACGTTATATGGTATTACGTTATAACGTATTACGTTATGTGGTATAACGTTATACCGTATTACGTTATATGGCACTACGAAATGACGATACACGTTATATGGTATAACGTTATAACGTATTACGTTATATGGTATAACGTTATACCGTATTACGTTATATGGTATAACGTTATAACGTCTTACGTTACATGTTATTACGTTACAACCTATTACGTTATATAGTATAACCTTATAACGTATTACGTAATATGATATAACGTTATAACGTATTACGTTATATGGTATAACGTTATACCGTATTACGTTATGTGGTATAACGTTATAACGTATTACGTTGTATGGCATAACGTTATAACGTATTACGTTATATGGTATTACGTTATAACGTATTACGTTATATGGTATAACGTTATAACGTATTACGTTATATGGTATAACGTTATACCTTATTACGTTATATGGCATAACGTTATAACGTATTACGTTGTATGGCATAACGTTATAACGTATTACGTTATATGGTATAATGTTATAACGTATTACGTTATATGGTATTACGTTATAACGTATTACGTTATATGGTATAACGTTATAACGTATTACGTTATATGGTATAACGTTATACCTTATTACGGTATATGGCATAAGGTTATAACGTATTACGTTGTATGGCATAACGTTATAACGTATTACGTTATATGGTATAACGTTATAACGTATTACGCTATATTGTATTACGTTACAACCTATTACGTTATATAGTATAACTTTATAACGTATTACGTTATATGGTATAACGTTATAACGTATTACGTTATATGGTATAACGTTATACCGTATTACGTTATATGGTATAACGTTATAACGTATTACGTTATATGGTATAAGGATATAACTTATTACGTTATATGGTATAACGTTATAACATATAACGCTATATGGCATTACGTTATAACGTATTACATTATATGGTATAACGTTATAACGTATTACGTTATATGGTATAACGTTATACCGTATTACGTTATATGGTATAACGTTATAACGTATCACGTTATATGGTATATCGAAATGACGTTTTACGTTATATGGTATAACGTTATAACGTATTACGTTATATGGTATAAGGATATAACGTATTACGTTATATGGTATAACGTTATAACATATAACGCTATATGGCATTACGTTATAACGTATTACATTATATGGTATAACGTTATAACGTATTACGTTATATGGTATAACGTTATACCGTATTACGTTATATGGTATAACGTTATAACGTATCACGTTATATGGTATATCGAAATGACATTTTACGTTATATGGTATAACGACATGACGTATTACGTTATATGGTATAACGTTTTAACATATTACGTTATATGGTATAACGTTATAACGTATTAGGTTATATGGTATAGCGTTATAACGTATTACGTTATATGGTTTAACGTTGTATCGTAATACGTTATATGGTATAACGTTATAACGTATTACGTTATATGGTATAACGTTATAACGTATTACGTTATATGGTATAACGTTATAACATATAACGCTATATGGCATTACGTTATAACGTATTACGTTACATGGTATAACGTTATAACGTATTACGTTATATGGTATAACGTTACACCGTATTACGTTATATGGTATAACGTTATAACGTATCACGTTATATGGTATATCGAAATGACGTTTTACGTTATATGGTATAACGTTATACCGTATCACGTTATAAGGTATAGCGTTATAACGTATTACGTTATATGGTACAACGTTATAACGTATTACGTTATATGGTATAACGTTATAACATATAACGCTATATGGCATTACGTTATAACGTATTACGTTATATGGTATAACGTCATAACGTATTACGTTATATGGTATAACGTTATACCGTATTACGTTATATGGTATTACGTTACAACCTATTACGTTATATGGTATAACGTTATAACGTATTACGTTATACGGTATAACGTTATAACGTATTACGTTATATGGTACAACGTTATAACGTATTACGGTATATTGTATATGGATATAACGTATTACGTTATATGGTATAACGTTATAACATATAACGCTATATGGCATTACGTTATAACGTATTACGTTATATGGTATAACGTCATAACGTATTACGTTATATGGTATAACGTTATACCGTATTACGTTATATGGTATAACGTTATAACGTATTACGTTATATGGTATAACGTTATACAGTATTATGTGATATGGTATAGCGAAATGACGTTTTACGTTACATGTTATAACGTTATCACGTATCACGTTATATGGTATATCGAAATGACGTTTTACGTTATATGGTATAACGATATAACGTATTTCGTTATATGGGATAACGTTTTAACATATTACGTTATATGGTACAACGTTATAACGTATTACGGTATATGGTATATGGATATAACGTATTACGCTATATGGTATAACGTTATACCGTATTATGTTATATGGTACAGCGAAATGACGTTTTACGTTATATGTTATAACGTTATAACGTGTCACGTTATATGGTATATCGAAATGACGTTTTACGTAATATGGTATAACGATATAACGTATTACGTTATATGGTATAACGTTTTAACATATTACGTTATATGGTATAACGTTATAACGTATTACGTTATATGGTATAACGTTATACCGTATTACGTTATATGGTATAACGTTATAACGTATTACGTTATATGGTATAACGTTACACCGTATTATGTTATATGCTATAACGAAATGACGTTTTACGTTATATGTTATAACGTTATAAGTATCACGTTATACGGTATATCGAAATGACGTTTTACGTTACATGGTATTACGTTATAACGTATTACGTTTTATGGTATTACGTTATAACGTTTTACGTTATATGGTATAACGTTATACCGTATTATGTTATATAGTATAACGAAATGACGTTTTACGTTATATGGTATAACGTTATAACGTTTTACGTTATATGGTATAACGATATAACGTATTACGTTATATGGTATAACGTTTTAACATATTACGTTATATGGTATAACGTTATAACGTATTACGTTATATGGTATAACGTTATACCGTATTACGTGATATGGTATAACGTTATAACGTATTACGTTATATAGTATAACGTTATACCGTATTATGTTATATAGTATAACGAAATGACGTTTTACGTTATATGGTATAACGTTATAACGTATTACGTTATATGGTATAAGGATATAACGTATTACGTTATATGGTATAACGTTATAACATATAACGCTATATGGCATTACGTTATAACGTATTACATTATATGATATAACGTTATAACGTATTACGTTATATGGTATAACGTTATACCGTATTACGTTATATGGTATAACGTTATAACGTATCACGTTATATGGTATATCGAAATGACATTTTACGTTATATGGTATAACGACATAACGTATTACGTTATATGGTATAACGTTTTAACATATTACGTTATATGGTATAACGTTATAACGTATTAGGTTATATGGTATAGCGTTATAACGTATTACGTTATATGGTTTAACGTTGTATCGTAATACGTTATATGGTATAACGTTATAACGTATTACGTTATATGGTATAACGTTATAACGTATTACGTTATATGGTATAACGTTATAACATATAACGCTATATGGCATTACGTTATAACGTATTACGTTACATGGTATAACGTTATAACGTATTACGTTATATGGTATAACGTTACACCGTATTACGTTATATGGTATAACGTTATAACGTATCACGTTATATGGTATATCGAAATGACGTTTTACGTTATATGGTATAACGTTATACCGTATCACGTTATAAGGTATAGCGTTATAACGTATTACGTTATATGGTATAACGTTATAACGTATTACGTTATATGGTATTACGTTATAACATATAACGCTATATGGCATTACGTTATAACGTATTACGTTATATGGTATAACGTTATAACGTATTACGTTATATGGTATAACGCTATACCGTATTACGTTATATGGTACAACGTTATAACGTATTACGTTATATGGTATAACGTTATAACATATAACGCTATATGGCATTACGTTATAACGTATTACGTTATATGGTATAACGTCATAACGTATTACGTTATATGGTATAACGTTATACCGTATTACGTTATATGGTATTACGTTACAACCTATTACGTTATATGGTATAACGTTATAACGTATTACGTTATACGGTATAACGTTATAACGTATTACGTTATATGGTACAACGTTATAACGTATTACGGTATATGGTATATGGATATAACGTATTACGTTATATGGTATAACGTTATAACATATAACGCTATATGGCATTACGTTATAACGTATTACGTTATATGGTATAACGTCATAACGTATTACGTTATATGGTATAACGTTATACCGTATTACGTTATATGGTATAACGTTATAACGTATTACGTTATATGGTATAACGTTATACAGTATTATGTGATATGGTATAGCGAAATGACGTTTTACGTTACATGTTATAACGTTATCACGTATCACGTTATATGGTATATCGAAATGACGTTTTACGTTATATGGTATAACGATATAACGTATTTCGTTATATGGGATAACGTTTTAACATATTACGTTATATGGTACAACGTTATAACGTATTACGGTATATGGTATATGGATATAACGTATTACGCTATATGGTATAACGTTATACCGTATTATGTTATATGGTACAGCGAAATGACGTTTTACGTTATATGTTATAACGTTATAACGTGTCACGTTATATGGTATATCGAAATGACGTTTTACGTAATATGGTATAACGATATAACGTATTACGTTATATGGTATAACGTTTTAACATATTACGTTATATGGTATAACGTTATAACGTATTACGTTATATGGTATAACGTTATACCGTATTACGTTATATGGTATAACGTTATAACGTATTACGTTATATGGTATAACGTTACACCGTATTATGTTATATGCTATAACGAAATGACGTTTTACGTTATATGTTATAACGTTATAAGTATCACGTTATACGGTATATCGAAATGACGTTTTACGTTACATGGTATTACGTTATAACGTATTACGTTTTATGGTATTACGTTATAACGTTTTACGTTATATGGTATAACGTTATACCGTATTATGTTATATAGTATAACGAAATGACGTTTTACGTTATATGGTATAACGTTATAACGTTTTACGTTATATGGTATAACGTTATAACGTATTACGTTATATGGTATGAGGATATAACGTATTACGTTATATGGTATAACGTTATAACATATAATGCTATATGGCATTACGTTATAACGTATTACATTATAAGGTATAACGTTATAACGTATTACGTTATATGGTATAACGTTATACCGTATTACGTTATATGGTATAACGTTATAACGTATCACGTTATATGGTATATCGAAATGACGTTTTACGTTATATGGTATAACGACATAACGTATTACGTTATATGGTATAACGTTTTAACATATTACGTTATATGGTATAACGTTATAACGTATTAGGTTATATGGTATAGCGTTATAACGTATTACGTTATATGGTTTAACGTTGTATCGTAATACGTTATATGGTATAACGTTATAACGTATTACGTTATATGGTATAACGTTATAACGTATTACGTTATATGGTATAACGTTATAACATATAACGCTATATGGCATTACGTTACAACGTATTACGTTATATGGTATAACGTTATAACGTATTACGTTATATGGTATAACGTTATACCGTATTATGTTATTTGGTATAGCGAAATGACGCTTTATGTTATATGGTATATCGTTTTATCGTATTACGTTATATGGTATAACGTTATAACGTATTACGTTATATGGTATAACGTTGTAACTTATTACGTTATATGGTATTACGTTACAACCTATTACGTTATATGGTATAACGTTATAACGTATTACGTTATATGGTATAACGCTTTAACATATTACGTTATATGGTATAGCGTTATAACGTATTACGTTATATGGTATAACGTTATAACATATAACGCTATATGGCATTACGTTATAACGTATTACGTTACATGGTATAACGTTGTAACGTATTACGTTATATGGTATAACGTTATACCGTATTACCTTATATGGTATAACGTTATAACGTATCACGTTATATGGTATATCGAAATGACGTTTTACGTTATATGGTATAACGTTATACCGTATCACGTTATATGGTATATCGTTATAACGTATTACGTTATATGGTATAACGTTATAACGTATTACGTTATATGGTATTACGTTATAACATATAACGCTATATGGCATTACGTTATAACGTATTACGTTATATGGTATAACGTTATAACGTATTACGTTATATGGTATAACGTTATACCGTATTACGTTATATGGTATAACGTTATAACGTATTACGTTATATGGTATAACGTTATAATGTATTACGTTATATGGTATTACGTTACAACCTATTACGTTATATAGTATACCGTTATAACGTATTACGTTATATGGTATAACGTTATAACGTATTACGTTATATGGTATAACGTTATACCGTATTATGTTATTTGGTATAGCGAAATGACGCTTTATGTTATATGGTATATCGTTTTATCGTATTACGTTATATGGTATAACGTTATAACGTATTACGTTATATGGTATAACGTTGTAACTTATTACGTTATATGGTATTACGTTACAACCTATTACGTTATATGGTATAACGTTATAACGTATTACGTTATATGGTATAACGCTTTAACATATTACGTTATATGGTATAACGTTATACCGTATTACGTTATATGGTATAACGTTATAACGTATTACGTTATATGGTATAACGTTATACCGTATTATGTTATATGGTATAGCGAAATGACGTTTTACGTTATATGTTATAACGTTATAACGTATCACGTTATATGGTATATCGAAATGACGTTTTACGTTATATGGTATAACGATATAACGTATTACGTTATATGGTATAACGTTTTAACATATTACGTTATATGGTATAACGCTTTAACATATTACGTTATATGGTATAACGTTATACCGTATTACGTTATATGGTATAACGTTTTAACATATTACGTTATATGGTATAACGCTTTAACATATTACGTTATATGGTATAACGTTATACCGTATTACGTTATATGGTATAACGTTTTAACATATTACGTTATATGGTATAACGCTTTAACATATTACGTTATATGGTATAACGTTATACCGTATTACGTTATATGGTATAACGTTTTAACATATTACGTTATATGGTATAACGCTTTAACATATTACGTTATATGGTATAACGCTATACCGTATTACGTTATATGGTATAACGAAATGACATTTTACGTTATATGGTATGACGTTATAACGTATTACGTTATATGGTATAACGCTATACCGTATTACGTTACGTTACGTTATATGGTATATCGAAATGACGTTTTACGTTATATGGTATTACGTTATAATGTATTACGTTATATGGTATAACGTTGTACCGTATTACGTTATATGGTATAACGTTATAACGTATTACGTTATATGGTATAACGTTATAACTTGTTACGTTATATGGTATTACGTTACAACCTATTACGTTATATAGTATAACGTTATAACGTATTACGTTATATGGTATAAGGATATAACGTATTACGTTATATGGTATAACGTTATAACATATAACGCTATATGGCATTACGTTATAACGTATTACATTATATGGTATAACGTTATAACGTATTACGTTATATGGTATAACGTTATACCGTATTACGTTATATGGTATAACGTTATAACGTATTACGTTATATGGTATAAGGATATAGCGTATTACGTTATATGGTATAACGTTATAACATATAACGCTATATGGCATTACGTTATAACGTATTACATTATATGGTATAACGTTATAACGTATTACGTTATATGGTATAACGTTATACCGTATTACGTTATATGGCATAACGTTATAACGTATCACGTTATATGGTATATCGAAATGACGTTTTACGTTATATGGTATAACGACATAACGTATTACGTTATATGGTATAACGTTTTAACATATTACGTTATATGGTATAACGTTATAACGTATTAGGTTATATAGTATAACGTTATAACGTATTACGTTATATGGTATAACGTTATAACGTATTACGTTATACGGTACAACGTTATAACGTATTACGTTATATGGTATAGCGTTATACCGTATTACGTTATACGGTACAACGTTATAACGTATTACGTTATATGGTATAACGTTGTACAGTATTATGTGGTATGGTATAGCGAAATGACGTTTTACGTTATATGTTATAACGTTATAACGTATCACCTTATATGGTATATCGAAATGACGTTTTACGTTATATGGTATAACGATATAACGTATTACGTTATATGGTATAACGTTTTAACATATTACATTATATGGTATACCGTTATAACGTATTACGATATATGGTATAACGTTATAACGTATTACGTTATATGGTACAACGTTATATCGCATTACGTTATATGGTATAACGTTATACCGTACTACGTTATATGGTATAACGTTACACCGTATTATGTTATATGGTATAACGAAATGACGTTTTACGTTATATGTTATAACGTTATAACGTATCACGTTATATGGTATATCGAAATGACGTTTTACGTTACATGGTATTACGTTATAACGTATTACGTTATATGGTATAACGTTATAACGTATTACGTTATATGGTATAACGTTATAACGTATTACGTTATATGGTATAACATTATAACGTATTACGTTCTATGGTATAACGTTATAACGTATTACGTTAGATGGTATAACGTTATAACGTATTACGTTATACGGTATAAAGTAATAACGTATTACGTTATATAGTATAACGTTTTAACGTATTTCGTTATATGGTATAACGTTATACCGTATTACGTTATATGGTATAACGAAATGACGTTTCACGTTATATGGTATTACGTTATAACGTATTACGTTATATGGTATAGCGCTATACCGTATTACGTTATATGGAATAACGAAATGACATTTTACGTTATATGGTATAACGTTATAACGTATTACGTTATATGGTATAACGCTATACCGTATTACGTTACGTTACGTTATATGGTATATCGAAATGACGTTTTACGTTATATGGTATTACGTTATAACGTATTACGTTATATGGTATAACGTTGTACCGTATTACGTTATATGGTATAAGGATATAACGTATTACGTTATATGGTACAACGTTATAACGTATTACGTTATATGGTATAACGTTATACCGTATTACGTTATATGGTATAACGTTATAACGTATTACGTTATATGGTATAACGTTATAACGTATCACGTTATATGGTATATCGAAATGACGTTTAACGTAATATGGTATAACGATATAACGTATTACGTTATATGGTATAACGTTATAACGTATTACGTTATATGGTATAACGTTATAACATATAACGCTATATGGCATTACGTTATAACGTATTACGTTATATGGTATAACGTTATACCGTATTACGTTATATGGTATAACGTTATAACGTATTACGTTATATGGTATAACGTTATACCGTATTATGTTATATGGTATAGCGAAATGACGTTTTACGTTATATGTTATAACGTTATAACGTATCACTTTATATGGTATATCGAAATGACGTTTTACGTAATATGGTATAACGATATAACGTATTACGTTATATGGTATAACGTTTTAACATATTACGTTATATGGTATAACGTTATAACGTATTACGTTATATGGTATAACGTTATACCGTATTACGTTATATGGTATAACGTTATACCGTATTACGTTATATGGTATAACGTTATAACGTATTACGTTATATGGTATAACGTTACACCGTATTATGTTATATGGTATAACGAAATGACGTTTTACGTTATATGTTATAACGTTATAACGTATCACGTTATACGGTATATCGAAATGACGTTTTACGTTATATGGTATAACGTTATAACGTATTACGTTATATGGTATAACGTTATACAGTATTATGTGATATGGTATAGCGAAATGACGTTTTACGTTATATGTTATAACGTTATAACGTATCACGTTATATGGTATATCGAAATGACGTTTCACGTTATATGGTATAACGATATAACGTATTTCGTTATATGGGATAACGTTTTAACATATTGCGTTATATGGTACAACGTTATAACGTATTACGTTATATGGTATAAGGATATAACGTATTACGTTATATGGTATAACGTTATAACATATAACGCTATATGGCATTACGTTATAACGTATTACGTTATATGGTATAACGTCATAACGTATTACCTTATATGGTATAACGTTATTCCGTATTACGTTATATGGTATAACGTTATAACGTATTAAGTTATATGGTATATCGTTATAACGTATTACGTTATATGGTATAACGTTATATCGTATTACGTTATATGGTATAACGTTATAACGTATTACGTTATATGGTATAACGTTATAACGTATTACGTTATATGGTATAACGTTATAACATATAACGCTCTATGGCATTACGTTATAACGTATTACGTTATATAGTACAACGTTATATCTTTATTACGTTATATGGTATAGCGAAATGACGTTTTACGTTATATGTTATAACGTTATAACGTATCACGTCATATGGTATATCGAAATGACGTTTTACGTTATATGGTATAACGACATACCATATTACGTTATATGGAATAACGTTTTAACATATTACGTTATATGGTATAACGTTATAACGTATTACGTTATATGGTATAACGTTATAACGTATTACGTTATATGGTATAACGTTATATCGTATTACGTTATATGGTATAACGTTATAACGTATTACGTTATATGGTATAACGTTATAACGTATTACGTCATATGGTATAAAATTATAACATATAACGCTATATGGCATTACGTTATAACGTATTACGTTATATAGTATAACGTTATAACGTATTACGTTATATGGTATAACGACATACCGTATTACGTTATATGGTATAACCTTTTAACATATTACGTTATATGGTATAACGTTATAACGTATTACGATATATGGTATAACGTTATATCGTATTACGTTATATGGTATAACGTTATAACGTATTACGTTATATGGTATAACTTTGTAACGTATTACGTCATATGGTATAACGTTATAACATATAACGCTATATGGCATTATGTTATAACTTATTACGTTATATGGTATAACGTTATAACGTATTACGTTATATGGTATAACGTTATACCGTATTACGTTATATGGTATAACGTTATAACGTATTACGTTATATGGTATTACGTTACAACCTATTACGTTATATAGTATAACGTTATAACGTATTACGTTATATGGTATAACGTTATAACGTATTACGTTATATGGTATAACGTTATACAGTATTATGTGGTATGGTATAGCGAAATGACGTTTTACGTTATATGGTATAACGTTATAACGTATTACGTTATATGGTATAACGTTATACCGTATTACGTTATATGGTATAACGTTATAACGTATTACGTTATATGGTATTACGTTACAACCTATTACGTTATATAGTATAACGTTATAACGTATTACGTTATATGGTATAACGTTATAACGTATTACGTTATATGGTATAACGTTATACAGTATTACGTTATATGGTATAACGTCATAACGTATTACGTTATATGGTATAACGTTATTCCGTATTACGTTATATGGTATAACGTTATAACGTATTAAGTTATATGGTATATCGTTATAACGTATTACGTTATATGGTATAACGTTATATCGTATTACGTTATATGGTATAACGTTATAACGTATTACGTTATATGGTATAACGTTATAACGTATTACGTTATATGGTATAACGTTATAACATATAACGCTATATGGCGTTACGTTATAACGTATTACGTTATATAGTATAACGTTATATCTTTATTACGTTATATGGTATAGCGAAATGACGTTTTACGTTATATGTTATAACGTTATAACGTATCACGTTATATGGTATATCGAAATGACGTTTTACGTTATATGGTATAACGACATACCATATTACGTTATATGGAATAACGTTTTAACATATTACGTTATATGGTATAACGTTATAACGTATTACGTTATATGGTATAACGTTATAACGTATTACGTTATATGGTATAACGTTATATCGTATTACGTTATATGGTATAACGTTATAACGTATTACGTTATATGGTATAACGTTATAACGTATTACGTCATATGGTATAACGTTATAACATATAACGCTATATGGCATTACGTTATAACGTATTACGTTATATAGTATAACGTTATAACGTATTACGTTATATGGTATAACGACATACCGTATTACGTTATATGGTATAACCTTTTAACATATTACGTTATATGGTATAAAGTTATAACGTATTACGATATATGGTATAACGTTATATCGCATTACGTTATATGGTATAACGTTATAACGTATTACGTTATATGGTATAACTTTGTAACGTATTACGTCATATGGTATAACGTTATAACATATAACGCTATATGGCATTATGTTATAACTTATTACGTTATATGGTATAACGTTATAACGTATTACGTTATATGGTACAACGTTATACCGTATTACGTTATATGGTATAACGTTATAACGTATTACGTTATATGGTATTACGTTACAACCTATTACGTTATATAGTATAACGTTATAACGTATTACGTTATATGGTATAACGTTATAACGTATTACGTTATATGGTATAACGTTATACAGTATTATGTGGTATGGTATAGCGAAATGACGTTTTACCTTATATGGTATAACGTTATAACGTATTACGTTATATGGTATAACGTTATACCGTATTACGTTATATGGTATAACGTTATAACGTATTACGTTATATGGTATTACGTTACAACCTATTACGTTATATGGTATAACGTTATAACGTATTACGTTATATGGTATAACGTTGTAACGTATTACGTCATATGGTATAACGTTATAACATATAACGCTATATGGCATTATGTTATAACTTATTACGTTATATGGTATAACGGTATAACGTATTACGTTATATGGTATAACGTTATACCGTATTTCGTTATATGGTATAACGTTATAACGTATTACGTTATATTGTATTTCGTTACAACCTATTACGTTATATAGTATAACGTTATAACGTACTATGTTATATGGTAAAACGTTATAACGTATTACGTTATATGGTATGACGTTATACCGTATTATGTTATATGGTATAGCGAAATGACGTTTTACGTAATATGTTATAACGTTATAACGTATCACGTTATATGGTATATCGAAATGACGTTTTACGTTATATGGTATAACGATATATCGTATTACGTTATATGGTATAACGTTTTAACATATTACGTTATATGGTATAACGTTATAACGTATTACGTTATATGGTATAACGTTATAACGTATTACGTTATATGGTATAACGTTATAACGTATTACGTTATATGGTATAACGTTATATCGCATTACGTTATGTGGTATAACGTTATAGCTTATTACGTTATATGGAATAACGTTATAACGTATTACGCTATATTGTATTTCGTTACAACCTATTACGTTATATAGTATAACGTTATACCGTATTTCGTTATATGGTATAACGTTATAACGTATTACGTTATATGGTATTACGTTACAACCTATTACGTTATATGGTATAACGTTATAACGTATTACGTTATATGGTATAACGTTGTAACGTATTACGTCATATGGTATAACGTTATAACATATAACGCTATATGGCATTATGTTATAACTTATTACGTTATATGGTATAACGTTATAACGTATTACGTTATATGGTATAACGTTATACCGTATTTCGTTATATGGTATAACGTTATAACGTATTACGTTATATTGTATTTCGTTACAACCTATTACGTTATATAGTATAACGTTATAACGTACTATGTTATATGGTAAAACGTTATAACGTATTACGTTATATGGTATGACGTTATACCGTATTATGTTATATGGTATAGCGAAATGACGTTTTACGTAATATGTTATAACGTTATAACGTATCACGTTATATGGTATATCGAAATGACGTTTTACGTTATATGGTATAACGATATATCGTATTACGTTATATGGTATAACGTTTTAACATATTACGTTATATGGTATAACGTTATAACGTATTACGTTATATGGTATAACGTTATAACGTATTACGTTATATGGTATAACGTTATAACGTATTACGTTATATGGTATAACGTTATATCGCATTACGTTATGTGGTATAACGTTATAGCTTATTACGTTATATGGAATAACGTTATAACGTATTACGCTATATTGTATTTCGTTACAACCTATTACGTTATATAGTATAACGTTATAACGTATTATGTTATATGGTATAACGTTATAACGTATTACGTTATATGGTATGACGTTATACCGTATTATGTTATATGGTATAGCGAAATGACGTTTTACGTAATATGTTATAACGTTATAACGTATCACGTTATATGGTATATCGAAATGACGTTTTACGTTATATGGTATAACGATATATCGTATTACGTTATATGGTATAACGTTTTAACATATTACGTTATATGGTATAACGTTATAACGTATTACGTTATATGGTATAAGGATATAACGTATTACGTTATATGGTATAACGTTTTAACATATTACGTTATATGGTATAACGTTATAACGTATTACGTTATATGGTATAACGTTATAACGTATTACGTTATATGGTATAACGTTATATCGTATTACGTTATATGGTATAACGTTATAACGTATTACGTTATATGGTATAACGTTATAACGTATTACGTCATATGGAAAAACGTTATAACATATAACGCTATACGGCATTACGTTATAACGTATTACGTTATATGGTATAACGTTATAACGTATTACGTTATATGGTATAACGACATACCGTATTACGTTATATGGTATAACCTTTTAACATATTACGTTATATGGTATAACGTTATAACGTATTACGATATATGGTATAACGTTATATCGTATTACGTTATATGGTATAACGTTATAACGAATTACGTTATATGGTATAACGTTGTAACGTATTACGTCATATGGTATAACGTTATAACATATAACGCTATATGGCATTATGTTATAACTTATTACGTTATATGGTATAACGTTATAACGTATTACGTTATATGGTATAACGTTATAACGTTATACAGTATTGTGTGGTATGGTATAGCGAAATGACGTTTTACGTTATATGTTATAACGTTATAACGTATCACATTATATGGTATATCGAAATGACGTTTTACGTTATATGGTATAACGATATAACGTATTACGTTATATGGTATAACGTTTTAACATATTACATTATATGGTATAACGTTATAACGTATTACGTTATATGGTATAACGTTATTCCGTATTACGTTATATGGTATAACGTTATAACGTATTAAGTTATATGGTATATCGTTATAACGTATTACGTTATATGGTATAACGTTATATCGTATTACGTTATATGGTATAACGTTATAACGTATTACGTTATATGGTATAACGTTATAACGTATTACGTTATATGGTATAACGTTATAACATATAACGCTATATGGCATTACGTTATAACGTATTACGTTATATAGTACAACGTTATATCTTTATTACGTTATATGGTATAGCGAAATGACGTTTTACGTTATATGTTATAACGTTATAACGTATCACGTCATATGGTATATCGAAATGACGTTTTACGTTATATGGTATAACGACATACCATATTACGTTATATGGAATAACGTTTTAACATATTACGTTATATGGTATAACGTTATAACGTATTACGTTATATGGTATAACGTTATAACGTATTACGTTATATGGTATAACGTTATATCGTATTACGTTATATGGTATAACGTTATAACGTATTACGTTATATGGTATAACGTTATAACGTATTACGTCATATGGTATAAAAGTATAACATATAACGCTATATGGCATTACGTTATAACGTATTACGTTATATAGTATAACGTTATAACGTATTACGTTATATGGTATAACGACATACCGTATTACGTTATATGGTATAACCTTTTAACATATTACGTTATATGGTATAACGTTATAACGTATTACGATATATGGTATAACGTTATATCGTATTACGTTATATGGTATAACGTTATAACGTATTACGTTATATGGTATAACTTTGTAACGTATTACGTCATATGGTATAACGTTATATCATATAACGCTATATGGCATTATGTTATAACTTATTACGTTATATGGTATAACGTTATAACGTATTACGTTATATGGTATAACGTTATACCGTATTACGTTATATGGTATAACGTTATAACGTATTACGTTATATGGTATTACGTTACAACCTATTACGTTATATAGTATAACGTTATAACGTATTACGTTATATGGTATAACGTTATAACGTATTACGTTATATGGTATAACGTTATACAGTATTATGTGGTATGGTATAGCGAAATGACGTTTTACGTTATATGGTATAACGTTATAACGTATTACGTTATATGGTATAACGTTATACCGTATTACGTTATATGGTATAACGTTATAACGTATTACGTTATATGGTATTACGTTACAACCTATTACGTTATATAGTATAACGTTATAACGTATTACGTTATATGGTATAACGTTATAACGTATTACGTTATATGGTATAACGTTATACAGTATTACGTTATATGGTATAACGTCATAACGTATTACGTTATATGGTATAACGTTATTCCGTATTACGTTATATGGTATAACGTTATAACGTATTAAGTTATATGGTATATCGTTATAACGTATTACGTTATATGGTATAACGTTATATCGTATTACGTTATATGGTATAACGTTATAACGTATTACGTTATATGGTATAACGTTATAACGTATTACGTTATATGGTATATCGTTATAACATATAACGCTATATGGCGTTACGTTATAACGTATTACGTTATATAGTATAACGTTATATCTTTATTACGTTATATGGTATAGCGAAATGACGTTTTACGTTATATGTTATAACGTTATAACGTATCACGTTATATGGTATATCGAAATGACGTTTTACGTTATATGGTATAACGACATACCATATTACGTTATATGGAATAACGTTTTAACATATTACGTTATATGGTATAACGTTATAACGTATTACGTTATATGGTATAACGTTATAACGTATTACGTTATATGGTATAACGTTATATCGTATTACGTTATATGGTATAACGTTATAACGTATTACGTTATATGGTATAACGTTATAACGTATTACGTCATATGGTATAACGTTATAACATATAACGCTATATGGCATTACGTTATAACGTATTACGTTATATAGTATAACGTTATAACGTATTACGTTATATGGTATAACGACATACCGTATTACGTTATATGGTATAACCTTTTAACATATTACGTTATATGGTATAACGTTATAACGTATTACGATATATGGTATAACGTTATATCGCATTACGTTATATGGTATAACGTTATAACGTATTACGTTATATGGTATAACTTTGTAACGTATTACGTCATATGGTATAACGTTATAACATATAACGCTATATGGCATTATGTTATAACTTATTACGTTATATGGTATAACGTTATAACGTATTACGTTATATGGTACAACGTTATACCGTATTACGTTATATGGTATAACGTTATAACGTATTACGTTATATGGTATTACGTTACAACCTATTACGTTATATAGTATAACGTTATAACGTATTACGTTATATGGTATAACGTTATAACGTATTACGTTATATGGTATAACGTTATACAGTATTATGTGGTATGGTATAGCGAAATGACGTTTTACCTTATATGGTATAACGTTATAACGTATTACGTTATATGGTATAACGTTATACCGTATTACGTTATATGGTATAACGTTATAACGTATTACGTTATATGGTATTACGTTACAACCTATTACGTTATATGGTATAACGTTATAACGTATTACGTTATATGGTATAACGTTGTAACGTATTACGTCATATGGTATAACGTTATAACATATAACGCTATATGGCATTATGTTATAACTTATTACGTTATATGGTATAACGGTATAACGTATTACGTTATATGGTATAACGTTATACCGTATTTCGTTATATGGTATAACGTTATAACGTATTACGTTATATTGTATTTCGTTACAACCTATTACGTTATATAGTATAACGTTATAACGTACTATGTTATATGGTAAAACGTTATAACGTATTACGTTATATGGTATGACGTTATACCGTATTATGTTATATGGTATAGCGAAATGACGTTTTACGTAATATGTTATAACGTTATAACGTATCACGTTATATGGTATATCGAAATGACGTTTTACGTTATATGGTATAACGATATATCGTATTACGTTATATGGTATAACGTTTTAACATATTACGTTATATGGTATAACGTTATAACGTATTACGTTATATGGTATAACGTTATAACGTATTACGTTATATGGTATAACGTTATAACGTATTACGTTATATGGTATAACGTTATATCGCATTACGTTATGTGGTATAACGTTATAGCTTATTACGTTATATGGAATAACGTTATAACGTATTACGCTATATTGTATTTCGTTACAACCTATTACGTTATATAGTATAACGTTATACCGTATTTCGTTATATGGTATAACGTTATAACGTATTACGTTATATGGTATTACGTTACAACCTATTACGTTATATGGTATAACGTTATAACGTATTACGTTATATGGTATAACGTTGTAACGTATTACGTCATATGGTATAACGTTATAACATATAACGCTATATGGCATTATGTTATAACTTATTACGTTATATGGTATAACGTTATAACGTATTACGTTAAATGGTATAACGTTATACCGTATTTCGTTATATGGTATAACGTTATAACGTATTACGTTATATTGTATTTCGTTACAACCTATTACGTTATATAGTATAACGTTATAACGTACTATGTTATATGGTAAAACGTTATAACGTATTACGTTATATGGTATGACGTTATACCGTATTATGTTATATGGTATAGCGAAATGACGTTTTACGTAATATGTTATAACGTTATAACGTATCACGTTATATGGTATATCGAAATGACGTTTTACGTTATATGGTATAACGATATATCGTATTACGTTATATGGTATAACGTTTTAACATATTACGTTATATGGTATAACGTTATAACGTATTACGTTATATGGTATAACGTTATAACGTATTACGTTATATGGTATAACGTTATAACGTATTACGTTATATGGTATAACGTTATATCGCATTACGTTATGTGGTATAACGTTATAGCTTATTACGTTATATGGAATAACGTTAT
Source organism: Bombus vancouverensis nearcticus (assembly GCF_051014615.1). Taxonomy (NCBI): domain Eukaryota; kingdom Metazoa; phylum Arthropoda; class Insecta; order Hymenoptera; family Apidae; genus Bombus; species Bombus vancouverensis. The sequence continues at coordinate 7,085,144 of NC_134912.1, read as the reverse complement.
AACGTATTACGCTATATTGTATTTCGTTACAACCTATTACGTTATATAGTATAACGTTATAACGTATTATGTTATATGGTATAACGTTATAACGTATTACGTTATATGGTATGACGTTATACCGTATTATGTTATATGGTATAGCGAAATGACGTTTTACGTAATATGTTATAACGTTATAACGTATCACGTTATATGGTATATCGAAATGACGTTTTACGTTATATGGTATAACGATATATCGTATTACGTTATATGGTATAACGTTTTAACATATTACGTTATATGGTATAACGTTATAACGTATTACGTTATATGGTATAACGTTATAACGTATTACGTTATATGGTATAACGTTATAACGTATTACGTTATATGGTATAACGTTATATCGCATTACGTTATGTGGTATAACGTTATAGCTTATTACGTTATATGGAATAACGTTATAACGTATTACGCTATATTGTATTTCGTTACAACCTATTACGTTATATAGTATAACGTTATACCGTATTTCGTTATATGGTATAACGTTATAACGTATTACGTTATATGGTATTACGTTACAACCTATTACGTTATATGGTATAACGTTATAACGTATTACGTTATATGGTATAACGTTGTAACGTATTACGTCATATGGTATAACGTTATAACATATAACGTTATATGGTATAACGTTATAACGTATTACGATATATGGTATAACGTTATATCGTATTACGTTATATGGTATAACGTTATAACGAATTACGTTATATGGTATAACGTTGTAACGTATTACGTCATATGGTATAACGTTATAACATATAACGCTATATGGCATTATGTTATAACTTATTACGTTATATGGTATAACGTTATAACGTATTACGTTATATGGTATAACGTTATAACGTTATACAGTATTGTGTGGTATGGTATAGCGAAATGACGTTTTACGTTATATGTTATAACGTTATAACGTATCACATTATATGGTATATCGAAATGACGTTTTACGTTATATGGTATAACGATATAACGTATTACGTTATATGGTATAACGTTTTAACATATTACATTATATGGTATAACGTTATAACGTATTACGTTATATGGTATATCGTTATAACGTATTACGTTATATGGTATAACGTTATATCGCATTACGTTATGTGGTATAACGTTATAACGTATCACGTTATATGGTATAACGTTATAACGTATTACGTTATATGGTATTACGTTACAACCTATTACGTTATATAGTATAACGTTATAACGTATTACGTTATATGGTATAACGTTATAACGTTATACAGTATTGTGTGGTATGGTATAGCGAAATGACGTTTTACGTTATATGTTAAAACGTTATAACGTATCACGTTATATGGTATATCGAAATGACGTTTTACGTTATATGGTATAACGATATATCGTATTACGTTATATGGTATAACGTTTTAACATATTACGTTATATGGTATAACGTTATAACGTATTACGTTATATGGTATAACGTTATAACATATAACGCTATATGGCATTACGTTATAACGTATTACGTTATATGGTATAACGTTATAACGTATTACGTTATATGGTATAACGTTATTCCGTATTACGTTATATGGTATAACGTTATAACATATAACGCTATATGGCATTACGTTATAACGTATTACGTTATATGGTATAGCGAAATGACGTTTTACGTTATATGGTATAACGTTATACCGTATTATGTTATATGGTATAGCGAAATGACGTTTTACGTTATATGTTATAACGTTATAACGTATCACGTTATATGGTATATCGAAATGACGTTTTACGTTATATGGTATAACGATATAACGTATTACGTTATATGGTATAACGTTATAACATATAACGCTATATGGCATTACGTTATAACGTATTACGTTATATGGTATAACGTCATAACGTATTACGTTATATGGTATAACGTTATTCCGTATTACGTTATATGGTATAACGTTATAACGTATTGCGTTATATGGTATAACTTTATAACGTATTACGTTATATGGTATAACGTTATATCGTATTACGTTATATGGTATAACGTTATAACGTATTACGATATATGGTATAACGTTATATCGTATTACGTTATATGGTATAACCTTTTAACATATTACGTTATATGGTATAACGTTATAACGTATTACGTTATATGGTATAACGTTATATCGTATTACGTTATATGGTATAACGTTATAACGTATTACGTTATATGGTATAACGTTATATCGCATTACGTTATGTGGTATATCGAAATGACGTTTTACGTTATATGGTATAACGATATAACGTATTACGTTATATGGTATAACGTTTTAACATATTACGTTATATGGTATAACGTTATAACGTATTACGTTATATGGTATTTCGTTACAACCTATTACGTTATATAGTATAACGTTATAACGTATTATGTTATATGGTATAACATAATAACGTATTACGTTATATGGTATGACGTTATACCGTATTATGTTATATGGTATAGCGAAATGACGTTTTACGTTATATGTTATAACGTTATAACGTATCACGTTATACGGTATATCGAAATGACGTTTTACGTTATATGGTATAACGATATATCGTATTACGTTATATGGTATAACGTTTTAACATATTACGTTATATGGTATAACGTTATAACGTATTACGTTATATGGTATAAGGATATAACGTATTACGTTATATGGTATAACGTTATAACATATAACGCTATATGGCATTACGTTATAACGTATTACGTTATATGGTATAACGTTATACCGTATTACGTTATATGGCATTACGTTATAACGTATTGCGTTATATGGTATAACGAAATGACGTTTTACGTTATATGGTATAACGTTATAACGTTATAAAGTATTACGTTATATGGTATAACGACATACCATATTACGTTATATGGAATAACGTTTTAACATATTACGTTATATGGTATAACGTTATAACGTATTACGTTATATGGTATAACGTTATAACGTATTACGTTATATGGTATAACGTTATATCGTATTACGTTATATGGTATAACGTTATAACATATAACGCTATATGGCATTACGTTATAACGTATTACGTTATATGGTATAACGTTATAACGTATTATGTTATATGGTATAACATAATAACGTATTACGTTATATGGTATGACGTTATACCGTATTATGTTATATGGTATAGCGAAATGACGTTTTACGTTATATGTTATAACGTTATAACGTATCACGTTATATGGTATATCGAAATGACGTTTTACGTTATATGGTATAACGATATATCGTATTACGTTATATGGTATAACGTTTTAACATATTACGTTATATGGTATAACGTTATAACGTATTACGTTATATGGTATAACGTTATATCGTATTACGTTATATGGTATAACGTTATAACGTATTACGTTATATGGTATAACGTTGTACAGTATTATGTGGTATGGTATAGCGAAATGACGTTTTACGTTATATGTTATAACGTTATAACGTATCACGTTATATGGTATATCGAAATGACGTTTTACGTTATATGGTATAACGATATAACGTATTACGTTATATGGTGTAACGTTTTAACATATTACATTATATGGTATACCGTTATAACGTATTACGATATATGGTATAACGTTATAACGTATTACGTTATATGGTATAACGTTATAACGTATTATGTTATATGGTATAACATAATAACGTATTACGTTATATGGTATGACGTTATACCGTATTATGTTATATGGTATAGCGAAATGACGTTTTACGTTATATGTTATAACGTTATAACGTATCACGTTATATGGTATATCGAAATGACGTTTTACGTTATATGGTATAACGATATAACGTATTACGTTATATGTTATAACGTTATAACGTATCACGTTATATGGTATATCGAAATGACGTTTTACGATATATGGTATAACGTTATAACGTATTACGTTATATGGTATAACGTTATAACGTATTGCGTTATATGGTATAACGAAATGACGTTTTACGTTATATGCTATAACGTTATAACGTTATAAAGTATTACGTTATATGGTATAACGACATACCATATTACGTTATATGGAATAACGTTTTAACATATTACGTTATATGGTATAACGTTATAACGTATTACGTTATATGGTATAACGTTATAACGTATTACGTTATATGGTATAACGTTATATCGTATTACGTTATATGGTATAACGTTATAACGTATTACGTTATATGGTATAACGTTATAACGTATTACGTCATATGGAATAACGTTATAACATATAACGCTATATGGCATTACGTTATAACGTATTATGTTATATGGTATAACGTTATAACTTATTACGTTATATGGTATAACGACATACCGTATTACGTTATATGGTATAACCTTTTAACATATTACGTTATATGGTATAACGTTATAACGTATTACGATATATGGTATAACGTTATATCGTATTACGTTATATGGTATAACGTTATAACGTATTACGTTATATGGTATAACGTTGTAACGTATTACGTCATATGGTATAACGTTATAACATATAACGCTATATGGCATTATGTTATAACTTATTACGTTATATGGTATAACGTTATATCGTATTACGTTATATGGTATAACGTTATACCGTATTACGTTATATGGTATAACGTTATAACGTATTACGTTATATGGTATAACGTTTTAACATATTTCATTATATGGTATAACGTTATAACGTATTACGTTATATGGTATAACGTTGTAACGTATTACGTCATATGGTATAACGTTATAACATATAACGCTATATGGCATTACGTTATAACGTATTACGTTATATGGTATAACGTTATAACGTATTACGTTATATGGTATAACGACATACCGTATTACGTTATATGGTATAACCTTTTAACATATTACGTTATATGGTATAACGTTATAACGTATTACGATATATGGTATAACGTTATATCGTATTACGTTATATGGTATAACGTTATAACGTATTACGTTATATGGTATAACGTTATAACATATAACGCTATATGGCATTACGTTATAACGTATTACGTTATATGGTATAGCGAAATGACGTTTTACGTTATATGGTATAACGTTATACCGTATTATGTTATATGGTATAGCGAAATGACGTTTTACGTTATATGTTATAACGTTATAACGTATCACGTTATATGGTATATCGAAATGACGTTTTACGTTATATGGTATAACGATATAACGTATTACGTTATATGGTATAACGTTATAACATATAACGCTATATGGCATTACGTTATAACGTATTACGTTATATGGTATAACGTCATAACGTATTACGTTATATGGTATAACGTTATTCCGTATTACGTTATATGGTATAACGTTATAACGTATTACGTTATATGGTATAACTTTATAACGTATTACGTTATATGGTATAACGTTATATCGTATTACGTTATATGGTATAACGTTATAACGTATTACGATATATGGTATAACGTTATATCGTATTACGTTATATGGTATAACCTTTTAACATATTACGTTATATGGTATAACGTTATAACGTATTACGTTATATGGTATAACGTTATATCGTATTACGTTATATGGTATAACGTTATAACGTATTACGTTATATGGTATAACGTTGTACAGTATTATGTGGTATGGCATAGTGAAATGACGTTTTACGTTATATGTTATAACGTTATAACGTATCACGTTATATGGTATATCGAAATGACGTTTTACGTTATATGGTATAACGATATAACGTATTACGTTATATGGTATAACATTTTAACATATTACATTATATGGTATACCGTTATAACGTATTACGATATATGGTATAACGTTATAACGTATTACGTTATATGGTATAACGTTATATCGCATTACGTTATGTGGTATATCGAAATGACGTTTTATGTTATATGGTATAACGATATAACGTATTACGTTATATGGTATAACGTTTTAACATATTACGTTATATGGTATAACGTTATAACGTATTACGTTATATGGTATTTCGTTACAACCTATTACGTTATATAGTATAACGTTATAACGTATTATGTTATATGGTATAACATAATAACGTATTACGTTATATGGTATGACGTTATACCGTATTATGTTATATGGTATAGCGAAATGACGTTTTACGTTATATGTTATAACGTTATAACGTATCACGTTATACGGTATATCGAAATGACGTTTTACGTTATATGGTATAACGATATATCGTATTACGTTATATGGTATAACGTTTTAACATATTACGTTATATGGTATAACGTTATAACGTATTACGTTATATGGTATAAGGATATAACGTATTACGTTATATGGTATAACGTTATAACATATAACGCTATATGGCATTACGTTATAACGTATTACGTTATATGGTATAACGTTATACCGTATTACGTTATATGGCATTACGTAATAACGTATTGCGTTATATGGTATAACGAAATGACGTTTTACGTTATATGGTATAACGTTATAACGTTATAAAGTATTACGTTATATGGTATAACGACATACCATATTACGTTATATGGAATAACGTTTTAACATATTACGTTATATGGTATAACGTTATAACGTATTACGTTATATGGTATAACGTTATAACGTATTACGTTATATGGTATAACGTTATATCGTATTACGTTATATGGTATAACGTTATAACATATAACGCTATATGGCATTACGTTATAACGTATTACGTTATATGGTATAACGTTATAACGTATTATGTTATATGGTATAACATAATAACGTATTACGTTATATGGTATGACGTTATACCGTATTATGTTATATGGTATAGCGAAATGACGTTTTACGTTATATGTTATAACGTTATAACGTATCACGTTATATGGTATATCGAAATGACGTTTTACGTTATATGGTATAACGATATATCGTATTACGTTATATGGTATAACGTTTTAACATATTACGTTATATGGTATAACGTTATAACGTATTACGTCATATGGTATAAGGATATAACGTATTACGTTATATGGTATAACGTTATAACATATAACGCTATATGGCATTACGTTATAACGTATTACGTTATATGGTATAACGTTATAACGTATTACGTTATATGGTATAACGTTATATCGTATTACGTTATATGGTATAACGTTATAACGTATTACGTTATATGGTATAACGTTGTACAGTATTATGTGGTATGGTATAGCGAAATGACGTTTTACGTTATATGTTATAACGTTATAACGTATCACGTTATATGGTATATCGAAATGACGTTTTACGTTATATGGTATAACGATATAACGTATTACGTTATATGGTGTAACGTTTTAACATATTACATTATATGGTATACCGTTATAACGTATTACGATATATGGTATAACGTTATAACGTATTACGTTATATGGTATAACGTTATAACGTATTATGTTATATGGTATAACATAATAACGTATTACGTTATATGGTATGACGTTATACCGTATTATGTTATATGGTATAGCGAAATGACGTTTTACGTTATATGTTATAACGTTATAACGTATCACGTTATATGGTATATCGAAATGACGTTTTACGTTATATGGTATAACGATATAACGTATTACGTTATATGTTATAACGTTATAACGTATCACGTTATATGGTATATCGAAATGACGTTTTACGATATATGGTATAACGTTATAACGTATTACGTTATATGGTATAACGTTATAACGTATTGCGTTATATGGTATAACGAAATGACGTTTTACGTTATATGCTATAACGTTATAACGTTATAAAGTATTACGTTATATGGTATAACGACATACCATATTACGTTATATGGAATAACGTTTTAACATATTACGTTATATGGTATAACGTTATAACGTATTACGTTATATGGTATAACGTTATAACGTATTACGTTATATGGTATAACGTTATATCGTATTACGTTATATGGTATAACGTTATAACGTATTACGTTATATGGTATAACGTTATAACGTATTACGTCATATGGAATAACGTTATAACATATAACGCTATATGGCATTACGTTATAACGTATTATGTTATATGGTATGACGTTATAACTTATTACGTTATATGGTATAACGACATACCGTATTACGTTATATGGTATAACCTTTTAACATATTACGTTATATGGTATAACGTTATAACGTATTACGATATATGGTATAACGTTATATCGTATTACGTTATATGGTATAACGTTATAACGTATTACGTTATATGGTATAACGTTGTAACGTATTACGTCATATGGTATAACGTTATAACATATAACGCTATATGGCATTATGTTATAACTTATTACGTTATATGGTATAACGTTATAACGTATTACGTTATATGGTATAACGTTATACCGTATTACGTTATATGGTATAACGTTATAACGTATTACGTTATATGGTATAACGTTTTAACATATTTCATTATATGGTATAACGTTATAACGTATTACGTTATATGGTATAACGTTGTAACGTATTACGTCATATGGTATAACGTTATAACATATAACGCTATATGGCATTACGTTATAACGTATTACGTTATATGGTATAACGTTATAACGTATTACGTTATATGGTATAACGACATACCGTATTACGTTATATGGTATAACCTTTTAACATATTACGTTATATGGTATAACGTTATAACGTATTACGATATATGGTATAACGTTATATCGTATTACGTTATATGGTATAACGTTATAACGTATTACGTTATATGGTATAACGTTATAACGTATTACGTTATTTGGTATTTCGTTACAACCTATTTCGTTATATAGTATAACGTTATAACGTATTATGTAATAAAATGTATAACGTTATAAAGTATTACGTTATATGGTATAACCTTTTAACATATTACGTTATATGGTATAACGTTATAACGTATTACGATATATGGTATAACGTTATATCGTATTACGTTATATGGTATAACGTTATAACGTATTACGTTATATGGTATAACGTTGTACAGTATTATGTGGTATGGTATAGCGAAATGACGTTTTACGTTATATGTTATAACGTTATAACGTATCACGTTATATGGTATATCGAAATGACGTTTTACGTTATATGGTATAACGATATAACGTATTACGTTATATGGTATAACGTTTTAACATATTACATTATATGGTATACCGATATAACGTATTACGTTATATGGTATAACGTTGTAACGTATTACGTCATATGGTATAACGTTATAACATATAACGCTATATGGCATTACGTTATAACGTATTACGTTATGTGGTATAACGTTATAACGTATAACGTTATATGGTATAACGACATACCGTATTACGTTATATGGTATAACCTTTTAACATATTACGTTATATGTTATAACGTTATAACGTTTTACGATATATGGTATAACGTTATATCGTATTACGTTATATGGTATAACGTTATAACGTATTACGATATATGGTATAACGTTATAACGTATTACGTTATATGGTACAACGTTATATCGCATTACGTTATGTGGTATAACGTTATAGCGTATTACGTTATATGGTATAACCTTATAACGTATTACGTTATATGGTATTTCGTTAGAACCTATTACGTTATATAGTATAACGTTATAACGTATTATGTTATATGGTATAACATAATAACGTATTACGTTATATGGTATGACGTTATACCGTATTATGTTATATGGTATAGCGAAATGACGTTTTAAGTTATATGTTATAACGTTATAACGTATCACGTTATATGGTATATCGAAATGACGTTTTACGTTATATGGTATAACGATATATCGTATTACGTTATATGGTATAACGTTTTAACGTATTACGTTATATGGTATAACGTTATACCGTATTACGTTATATGGTATAACGTTATAACGTATTACGTTATATGGTATTACGTTACAACCTATTACGTTATATAGTGTAACGTTATAACGTATTACGTTATATGGTATAACGTTATAACGTATTACGTTATATGGTATAACGTTATACAGTATTATGTGGTATGATATAGCGAAATGACGTTTTACGTTATATGTTATAACGTTATAACGTATCACGTTATATGGTATATCGAAATGACGTTTTACGTTATATGGTATAACGATATATCGTATTACGTCATATGGAATAACGTTATAACGTATTACGTTATATGGTATAACGTTATAACGTATTACGTCATATGGAATAACGTTATAACATATAACGCTATATGGCATTACGTTATAACGTATTACGTTATATGGTATAACATTATATCGTATTATGTTATATGGTATAACGACATACCGTATTACGTTATATGGTATAACCTTTTAACATATTACGTTATATGGTATAACGTTATAACGTATTACGATATACGGTATAACGTTATATCGTATTACGTTATATGGTATAACGTTATAACGTATTACGTTATATGGTATAACGTTGTAACGTATTACGTCATATGGTATAACGTTATAACATATAACGCTATATGGCATTATGTTATAACTTATTACGTTATATAGTATAACGTTATAACGTATTACGTTATATGGTATAACGTTAGACCGTATTACGTTATATGGTATAACGTTATAACGTATTACGTTATATGGTATTACGTTACAACCTATTACGTTATATAGTATAACGTTATAACGTATTACGTTATATGGTATAACGTTATAACGTATTACGTTATATGCTATAACGTTATACAGTATTATGTGGTATGGTATAGCGAAATGACGTTTTACGTTATATGTTATAACGTTATAACGTATCACGTTATATGGTATATCGAAATGACGTTTTACGTTATATGGTATAACGATATAACGTATTACGTTATATGGTATAACGTTTTAACATATTACATTATATGGTATAACGTTATAACGTATTACGTTATATGGTATAACGTTGTAACGTATTACGTCATATGGTATAACGTTATAACATATAACGCTCTATGGCATTACGTTATAACGTATTACGTTATATGGTATAACGTTATAACGTATTACGTTATATGGTATAACGACATACCGTATTACGTTATATGGTATAACCTTTTAACATATTACGTTATATGGTATAACGTTATAACGTATTACGATATATGGTATAACGTTATATCGTATTACGTTATATGGTATAACGTTATAACGTATTACGTTATATGGTATAACGTTATAACGTATTACGTTATATGGTATTTCGTTACAACCTATTACGTTATATAGTATAACGTTATAACGTATTATGTTATATGGTATAACGTTATAACGTATTACGTTATATGGTATGACGTTATACCGTATTATGTTATATGGTATAGCGAAATGACGTTTTACGTTATATGTTATAACGTTATAACGTATCACGTTATATGGTATATCGAAATGACGTTTTACGTTATATGGTATAACGATATATCGTATTACGTTATATGGTATAACGTTTTAACATATTACGTTATATGGTATAACGTTATAACGTATTACGTTATATGGTATAAGGATATAACGTATTACGTTATATGGTATAACGTTATAACATATAACGCTATATGGCATTACGTTATAACGTATTACGTTATATGGTATAACGTTATACCGTATTACGTTATATGGTATAACGTTATACAGTATTATGTGATATGGTATAGCGAAATGACGTTTTACGTTATATGTTATAACGTTATAACGTATCACGTTATATGGTATATCGAAATGACGTTTCACGTTATATGGTATAACGATATAACGTATTTCGTTATATGTGATAACGTTTTAACATATTGCGTTATATGGTACAACGTTATAACGTATTACGTTATATGGTATAAGGATATAACGTATTACGTTATATGGTATAACGTTATAACATATAACGCTATATGGCATTACGTTATAACGTATTACGTTATATGGTATAACGTCATAACGTATTACGTTATATGGTATAACGTTATTCCGTATTACGTTATATGGTATAACGTTATAACGTATTACGTTATATGGTATAACGTTATAACGTATTACGTTATATGGTATAACGTTATAACGTATTACGTTATATGGTATAACGCTATACAGTATTATGTGGTATGGTATAGCGAAATGACGTTTTACGTTATATGTTATAACGTTATAACGTGTCACGTTATATGGTATATCGAAATGACGTTTTACGTTATATGGTATAACGATATAACGTATTACGTTATATGGTATAACGTTTTAACATATTACATTATATGGTATAACGTTATAACGTATTACGTTATATGGTATAACGTTGTAACGTATTACGTCATATGGTATAACGCTATAACATATAACGCTATATGGCATTACGTTATAACGTATTACGTTATATGGTATAACGTTATAACGTATTACGTTATATGGTATAACGACATACCGTATTACGTTATATGGTATAACCTTTTAACATATTACGTTATATGGTATAACGTTATAACGTATTACGATATATGGTATAACGTTATATCGTATTACGTTATATGGTATAACGTTATAACGTATTACGTTATATGGTATAACGTTATAACGTATTACGTTATATGGTATTTCGTTACAACCTATTACGTTTTATAGTATAACGTTATAACGTATTATGTTATATGGTATAACGTTATAACGTATTACGTTATATGGTATGACGTTATACCGTATTATGTTATATGGTATAGCGAAATGACGTTTTACGTTATATGTTATAACGTTATAACGTATCACGTTATATGGTATATCGAAATGACGTTTCACGTTATATGGTATAACGATATAACGTATTTCGTTATATGGGATAACGTTTTAACATATTGCGTTATATGGTACAACGTTATAACGTATTACGTTATATGGTATAAGGATATAACGTATTACGTTATATGGTATAACGTTATAACATATAACGCTATATGGCATTACGTTATAACGTATTACGTTATATGGTATAACGTCATAACGTATTACGTTATATGGTATAACGTTATTCCGTATTACGTTATATGGTATAACGTTATAACGTATTACGTTATATGGTATAACGTTATAACGTATTACGTTATATGGTATAACGTTATATCGTATTACGTTATATGGTATAACGACATACCATATTACGTTATATGGAATAACGTTTTAACATATTACGTTATATGGTATAACGTTCTAACGTATTACGTTATATGGTATAACGTTATAACGTATTACGTTATATGGTATAACGTTATATCGTATTACGTTATATGGTATAACGTTATAACGTATTACGTTATATGGTAGAACGTTATAACGTATTACGTCATATGGTATAACGTTATAACATATAACGCTATATGGCATTACGTTATAACGTATTACGTTATATGGTATAACGTTATAACGTATTACGTTATATGGTATAACGACATACCGTATTACGTTATATGGTATAACCTTTTAACATATTACGTTATATGGTATAACGTTATAACGTATTACGATATATGGTATAACGTTATATCGTATTACGTTATATGGTATAACGTTATAACGTATTACGTTATATGGTATAACGTTGTACAGTATTATGTGGTATGGTATAGCGAAATGACGTTTTACGTTATATGTTATAACGCTATAACGTATCACGTTATATGGTATATCGAAATGACGTTTTACGTTATATGGTATAACGATATAACGTATTACGTTATATGGTATAACGTTTTAACATATTACATTATATGGTATACCGTTATAACGTATTACGTTATATGGTATAACGTTGTAACGTATTACGTCATATGATATAACGTTATAACATATAACGCTATATGGCATTACGTTATAACGTATTACGTTATATGGTATAACGTTATAACGTATTACGTTATATGGTATAACGACATACCGTATTACGTTATATGGTATAACCTTTTAACATATTACGTTATATGGTATAACGTTATAACGTATTACGATATATGGTATAACGTTATATCGTATTACGTTATATGGTATAACGTTATAACGTATTACGATATATGGTATAACGTTATAACGTATTACGTTATATGGTACAACGTTATATCGCATTACGTTATGTGGTATAACGTTATAGCGTATTACGTTATATGGTATAACCTTATAACGTATTACGTTATATGGTATTTCGTTACAACCTATTACGTTATATAGTATAACGTTATAACGTATTATGTTATATGGTATAACATAATAACGTATTACGTTATATGGTATGACGTTATACCGTATTATGTTATATGGTATAGCGAAATGACGTTTTACGTTATATGTTATAACGTTATAACGTATCACGTTATATGGTATATCGAAATGACGTTTTACGTTATATGGTATAACGATATATCGTATTACGTTATATGGTATAACGTTTTAACATATTACGTTATATGGTATAACGTTATAACGTATTACGTTATATGGTATAAGGATATAACGTATTACGTTATATGGTATAACGTTATAACATATAACGCTATATGGCATTACGTTATAACGTATTACGTTATATGGTATAACGTTATACCGTATTACGTTATACGGTATAACGTTATAACGTATTACGTTATATGGTATAACGTTATACCGTATTACGTTATATGGTATAACGTTATAACGTATTACGTTATATGGTATTACGTTACAACCTATTACGTTATATAGTATAACGTTATAACGTATTACGTTACATGGTATAACGTTATAACGTATTACGTTATATGGTATAACGTTATACAGTATTATGTGGTATGATATAGCGAAATGACGTTTTACGTTATATGTTATAACGTTATAACGTATCACGTTATATGGTATATCGAAATGACGTTTTACGTTATATGGTATAACGATATATCGTATTACGTCATATGGAATAACGTTATAACGTATTACGTTATATGGTATAACGTTATAACGTATTACGTCATATGGAATAACGTTATAACATATAACGCTATATGGCATTACGTTATAACGTATTACGTTATATGGTATAACGTTATAACGTATTACGTTATATGGTATAACGACATACCGTATTACGTTATATGGTATAACCTTTTAACATATTACGTTATATGGTATAACGTTATAACGTATTACGATATACGGTATAACGTTATATCGTATTACGTTATATGGTATAACGTTATAACGTATTACGTTATATGGTATAACGTTGTAACGTATTACGTCATATGGTATAACGTTATAACATATAACGCTATATGGCATTATGTTATAACTTATTAGGTTATATGGTATAACGTTATAACGTATTACGTTATATGGTATAACGTTATACCGTATTACGTTATATGGTATAACTTTATAACGTATTACGTTATATGGTATTACGTTACAACCTATTACGTTATATAGTATAACGTTATAACGTATTACGTTATATGGTATAACGTTATAACGTATTACGTTATATGGTATAACGTTATAAAGTATTATGTGGTATGGTATAGCGAAATGACGTTTTACGTTATATGTTAAAACGTTATAACGTATCACGTTATATGGTATATCGAAATGACGTTTTACGTTATATGGTATAACGATATAACGTATTACGTTATATGGTATAACGTTTTAACACATTACATTATATGGTATAACGTTATAACGTATTACGTTATATGGTATAACGTTGTAACGTATTACGTCATATGGTATAACGTTATAACATATAACGCTATATGGCATTACGTTATAACGTATTACGTTATATGGTATAACGTTATAACGTATTACGTTATATGGTATAACGACATACCGTATTACGTTATATGGTATAACCTTTTAACATATTACGTTATATGGTATAACGTTATAACGTATTACGATATATGGTATAACGTTATATCGTATTACGTTATATGGTATAACGTTATAACGTATTACGTTATATGGTATAACGTTATAACGTATTACGTTATATGGTATTTCGTTACAACCTATTACGTTATATAGTATAACGTTATAACGTATTATGTTATATGGTATAACGTTATAACGTATTACGTTATATGGTATGACGTTATACCGTATTATGTTATATGGTATAGCAAAATGACGTTTTACGTTATATGTTATAACGTTATAACGTATCACGTTATATGGTATATCGAAATGACGTTTTACGATATATGGTATAACGATATATCGTATTACGTTATATGGTATAACGTTTTAACATATTACGTTATATGGTATAACGTTATAACGTATTACGTTATATGGTATAATGATATAACGTATTACGTTATATGGTATAACGTTATAACATATAATGCTATATGGCATTACGTTATAACGTATTACGTTATATGGTATAACGTTATACCGTATTACGTTATATGGTATAACGTTATAACGTATTACGTTATATGGTATAACGTTATACAGTATTATGTGATATGGTATAGCGAAATGACGTTTTACGTTATATGTTATAACGTTATAACGTATCACGTTATATGGTATATCGAAATGACGTTTCACGTTATATGGTATAACGATATAACGTATTTCGTTATATGGGATAACGTTTTAACATATTGCGTTTTATGGTACAACGTTATAAAGTATTACGTTATATGGTATAAGGATATAACGTATTACGTTATATGGTATAACGTTATAACATATAACGCTATATGGCATTACGTTATAACGTATTACGTTATATGGTATAACGTCATAACGTATTACGTTATATGGTATAACGTTATTCCGTATTACGTTATATGGTATAACGTTATAACGTATTACGTTATATGGTATAACGTTATAACGTATTACGTTATATGGTATAACGTTATATCGTATTATGTTATATGGTATAGCGAAATGACGTTTTACGTTATATGTTATAACGTTATAACGTATCACGTTATATGGTATATCGAAATGACGTTTTACGTTATATGGTATAACGATATATCTTATTACGTTATATGGTATAACGTTATAACGTATTACGTTATATGGTATAACGTTATATCGTATTACGTTATATGGTATAACGTTATAACGTATTACGTTATATGGTATAACGTTATAACGTATTACGTCATATGGAATAACGTTATAACATATAACGCTATATGGCATTACGTTATAACGTATTACGTTATATGGTATAACGTTATAACGTATTACGTTATATGGTATAACGACATACCGTATTACGTTATATGGTATAACCTTTTAACATATTACGGTATGGTATAACGTTATAACGTATTACGATATATGTTATAACGTTATATCGTATTACGTTATATGGTATAACGTTATAACGTATTACGTTATATGGTATAACGTTGTAACGTATTACGTCATATGGTATAACGTTATAACATATAACGCTATATGGCATTATGTTATAACTTATTACGTTATATGGTATAACGTTATAACGTATTACGTTATATGGTATAACGTTATACCGTATTACGCTATATGGTATAACGTTATAACGTATTACGTTATATGGTATTACGTTACAACATATTACGTTATATAGTATAACGTTATAACGTATTACGTTATATGGTATAACGTTATAACGTATTACGTTATATGGTATAACGTTATACAGTATTATGTGGTATGGTATAGCGAAATGACGTTTTACGTTATATGTTATAACGTTATAACGTATCACGTTATATGGTATATCGAAATGACGTTTTACGTTATATGGTATAACGATATAACGTATTACGTTATATGGTATAACGTTTTAACATATTACATTATATGGTATAACGTTATAACGTATTACGTTATATAGTATAACGTTATAACGTATTACGTTATATGGTATAACGTTATATCGCATTACGTTATGTGGTATAACGTTATAACGTATTACGTTATATGGTATAACGTTATAACGTATTACGTTATATGGTATTTCGTTACAACCTATTACGTTATATAGTATAACGTTATAACGTATTATGTTATATGGTATAACGTTATAACGTATTACGTTATATGGTATGACGTTATACCGTATTATGTTATATGGTATAGCGAAATGACGTTTTACGTTATATGTTATAACGTTATAACGTATCACGTTATATGGTATATCGAAATGACGTTTTACGTTATATGGTATAACGATATATCGTATTACGTTATATGGTATAACGTTTTAACATATTACGTTATATGGTATAACGTTATAACGTATTACGTTATATGGTATAAGGATATAACGTATTACGTTATATGGTATAACGTTATAACATATAACGCTATATGGCATTACGTTATAACGTATTACGTTATATGGTATAACGTTATACCGTATTACGTTATATGGTATAACGTTATAACGTATTACGTTATATGGTATAACGTTATACAGTATTATGTGATATGGTATAGAGAAATGACGTTTTACGTTATATGTTATAACGTTATAACGTATTACGTTATATGGTATATCGAAATGACGTTTCCCGTTATATGGTATAACGATATAACGTATTTCGTTATATGGGATAACGTTTTAACATATTGCGTTATATGGTACAACGTTATAACGTATTACGTTATATGGTATAAGGATATAACGTATTACGTTATATGGTATAACGTTATAACATATAACGCTATATGGCATTACGTTATAACGTATTACGTTATATGGTATAACGTCATAACGTATTACGTTATATGGTATAACGTTATTCCGTATTACGTTATATGGTATAACGTTATAACGTATTACGTTATATGGTATAACGTTATAACGTATTACGATATATGGTATAACGTTATATCGTATTACGTTATATGGTATAACGTTATAACGTATTACGTTATATGGTATAACGTTGTAACGTATTACGTCATATGGTATAACGTTATAACATATAACGCTATATGGCATTATGTTATAACTTATTACGTTATATGGTATAACGTTATAACGTATTACGTTATATGGTATAACGTTATATCGTATTACGTTATATGGTATAACGTTATAACGTATTACGTTATATGGTATTACGTTACAACCTATTACGTTATATAGTATAACGTTATAACGTATTACGTTATATGGTATAACGTTATAACGTATTACGTTATATGGTATAACGTTATACAGTATTATGTGGTATGGTATAGCGAAATGACGTTTTACGTTATATGTTATAACGTTATAACGTATCACGTTATATGGTATATCGAAATGACGTTTTACGTTATATGGTATAACGATATAACGTATTACGTTATATGGTATAACGTTTTAACATATTACATTATATGGTATAACGTTATAACGTATTACGTTATATGGTATTACGTTACAACCTATTACGTTATATAGTATAACGTTATAACGTATTACGTTACATGGTATAACGTTATAACGTATTACGTTATATGGTATAACGTTATAACGTATTACGTCATATGGAATAACGTTATAACATATAACGCTATATGGCATTACGTTATAACGTATTACGTTATATGGTATAACGTTATAACGTATTACGTTATATGGTATAACGACATACCGTATTACGTTATATGGTATATCCTTTTAACATATTACGTTATATGGTATAACGTTATAACGTATTACGATATACGGTATAACGTTATATCGTATTACGTTATATGGTATAACGTTATAACGTATTACGTTATATGGTATAACGTTGTAACGTATTACGTCATATGGTATAACGTTATAACATATAACGCTATATGGCATTATGTTATAACTTATTACGTTATATGGTATAACGTTATAACGTATTACGTTATATGGTATAACGTTATACCGTATTACGTTATATGGTATAACGTTATAACGTATTACGTTATATGGTATTACGTTACAACCTATTACGTTATATAGTATAACGTTATAACGTATTACGTTATATGGTATAACGTTATAACGTATTACGTTATATGGTATAACGTTATAAAGTATTATGTGGTATGGTATAGCGAAATGACGTTTTACGATATATGTTAAAACGTTATAACGTATCACGTTATATGGTATATCGAAATGACGTTTTACGTTATATGGTATAACGATATAACGTATTACGTTATATGGTATAACGTTTTAACATATTACATTATATGGTATAACGTTATAACGTATTACGTTATATGGTATAACGTTGTAACGTATTACGTCATATGGTATAACGTTATAACATATAACGCTATATGGCATTACGTTATAACGTATCACGTTATATGGTATATCGAAATGACGTTTTACGTTATATGGTATAACGATATAACGTATTACGTTATATGGTATAACGTTTTAACATATTACATTATATGGTATAACGTTATATCGTATTACGTTATATGGTATAACGTTATAACGTATCACGTTATATGGTATATCGAAATGACGTTTCACGTTATATGGTATAACGATATAACGTATTTCGTTATATGGGATAACGTTTTAACATATTGCGTTATATGGTACAACGTTATAAAGTATTACGTTATATGGTATAAGGATATAACGTATTACGTTATATGGTATAACGTCGTAACGTATTACGTTATATGGTATAACGTTATAACGTATTACGTTATATGGTATAACGTTATACCGTATTACGTTATATGGTATAACGTTATAACGTATTACGTTATATGGTATTACGTTACAACATATTACATTATATAGTATAACGTTATAACGTATTACGTTATATGGTATAACGTTATAACGTATTACGTTATATGGTATAACGTTATACAGTATTATGTGGTATGGTATAGCGAAATGACGTTTTACGTTATATGTTATAACGTTATAACGTATCACGTTATATGGTATATCGAAATGACGTTTTACGTTATATGGTATAACGATATAACGTATTACGTTATATGGTATAACGTTTTAACATATTACATTATATGGTATAACGTTATAACGTATTACGTTATATAGTATAACGTTATAACGTATTACGTTATATGGTATAACGTTATATCGCATTACGTTATGTGGTATAACGTTATAACGTATTACGTTATATGGTATAACGTTATAACGTATTACCTTATATGGTATTTCGTTACAACCTATTACGTTATATAGTATAACGTTATAACGTATTATGTTATATGGTATAACGTTATAACGTATTACGTTATATGGTATGACGTTATACCGTATTATGTTATATGGTATAGCGAAATGACGTTTTACGTTATATGTTATAACGTTATAACGTATCACGTTATATGGTATATCGAAATGACGTTTTACGTTATATGGTATAACGATATATCGTATTACGTTATATGGTATAACGTTTTAACATATTACGTTATATGGTATAACGTTATAACGTATTACGTTATATGGTATAAGGATATAACGTATTACGTTATATGGTATAACGTTATAACATATAACGCTATATGGCATTACGTTATAACGTATCACGTTATATGGTATATCGAAATGACGTTTTACGTTATATGGTATAACGATATATCGTATTACGTTATATGGTATAACGTTTTAACATATTACGTTATATGGTATAACGTTATAACGTATTACGTTATATGGTATAAGGATATAACGTATTACGTTATATGGTATAACGTTATAACATATAACGCTATATGGCATTACGTTATAACGTATTACGTTATATGGTATAACGTTATACCGTATTACGTTATATGGTATAACGTTATAACGTATTACGTTATATGGTATAACGTTATACCGTATTATGTTATATGGTATAGCGAAATGACGTTTTACGTTATATGTTATAACGTTATAACGTATCACGTTATATGGTATATCGAAATGACGTTTTACGTTATATGGTATAAGGTTATAACGTATTACGTTATATGGTATAACGTTATAACGTATTACGTTATATGGTATAACGTTATATCGTATTACGTTATATGGTATAACGACATACCGTATTACGTTATATGGTATAACCTTTTAACATATTACGTTATATGGTATAACGTTATAACGTATTACGATATATGGTATAACGTTATATCGTATTACGTTATATGGTATAACGTTATAACGTATTACGTTATATGGTATAACGTTGTAACGTATTACGTCATATGGTATAACGTTATAACATATAACGCTATATGGCATTATGTTATAACTTATTACGTTATATGGTATAACGTTATAACGTATTACGTTATATGGTATAACGTTATACCGTATTACGTTATATGGTATAACGTTATAACGTATTACGTTATGTGGTATTACGTTACAACCTATTACGTTATATAGTATAACGTTATAACGTATTACGTTATATGGTATAACGTTATAACGTATTACGTTATATGGTATAACGTTATACAGTATTATGTGGTATGGTATAGCGAAATGACGTTTTACGTTATATGTTATAACGTTATAACGTATCACGTTATATGGTATATCGAAATGACGTCTTACGTTATATGGTATAACGATATAACGTATTACGTTAT
Source organism: Bombus vancouverensis nearcticus (assembly GCF_051014615.1). Lineage (NCBI taxonomy): Eukaryota > Metazoa > Arthropoda > Insecta > Hymenoptera > Apidae > Bombus > Bombus vancouverensis. Next base: position 7,062,401 of record NC_134912.1, on the reverse strand, counting down.
ATGGTATAACGTTTTAACATATTACATTATATGGTATAACGTTATAACGTATTACGTTATATGGTATAACGTTGTAACGTATTACGTCATATGGTATAACGTTATAACATATAACGCTATATGGCATTACGTTATAACGTATTACGTTATATGGTATAACGTTATAACGTATTACGTTATATGGTATAACGACATACCGTATTACGTTATATGGTATAACCTTTTAACATATTACGTTATATGGTATAACGTAATAACGTATTACGATATATGGTATAACGTTATATCGTATTACGTTATATGGTATAACGTTATATCGTATTACGTTATATGGTATAACGACATACCGTATTACGTTATATGGTATAACCTTTTAACATATTACGTTATATGGTATAACGTTATAACGTATTACGATATATGGTATAACGTTATATCGTATTACGTTATATGGTGTAACGTTATAACGTATAACGTTATATGGTATAACGTTGTAACGTATTACGTCATATGGTATAACGTTATAACATATAACGCTATATGGCATTATGTTATAACTTATTACGTTATATGGCATAACGTTATAACGTATTACGTTATATGGTATAACGTTATACCGTATTACGTTATATGGTATAACGTTATAACGTATTATGTTATATGGTATTACGTTACAACCTATTACGTTATATAGTTTAACGTTATAACGTATTACGTTATATGGTATAACGTTATAACGTATTACGTTATATGGTATAACGTTATACAGTATTATGTGGTATGGTATAGCGAAATGACGTTTTACGTTATATGTTATAACGTTATAACGTATCACGTTATATGGTATATCGAAATGACGTCTTACGTTATATGGTATAACGATATAACGTATTACGTTATATGGCATTACGTTATAACATATTACGTTATATGGTATATCGAAATGACGTTTTACGTTATATGGTATAACGATATATCGTATTACGTTATATGGTATAACGTTATAACGTATTACGTTATATGGTATAACGTTATAACGTATTACGTTATATGGTATTTCGTTACAACCTATTACGTTATATAGTATAACGTTATAACGTATTATGTTATATGGTATAACGTTATAACGTATTACGTTATATGGTATGACGTTATACCGTATTATGTTATATGGTATAGCGAAATGACGTTTTACGTTATATGTTATAACGTTATAACGTATCACGTTATATGGTATATCGAAATGACGTTTTACGTTATATGGTATAACGATATATCGTATTACGTTATATGGTATAACGTTTTAACATATTACGTTATATGGTATAACGTTATAACGTATTACGTTATATGGTATAAGGATATAACGTATTACGTTATATGGTATAACGTTATAACATATAACGCTATATGGCATTACGTTATAACGTATTGCGTTATATGGTATAACGAAATGACGTTTTACGTTATATGGTATAACGTTATAACGTTATAAAGTATTACGTTATATGATATAACGACATACCATATTACGTTATATGGAATAACGTTTTAACATATTACGTTATATGGTATAAGGTTATAACGTATTACGTTATATGGTATAACGTTATAACGTATTACGTTATATGGTATAACGTTATATCGTATTACCTTATATGGTATAACGTTATAACGTATTACGTTATATGGTATAACGTTATATCGCATTACGTTATGTGGTATAACGTTATAACGTATTACGTTATATGGTATAACGTTATAACGTATTACGTTATATGGTATAACGTTATAACGTATTACGTTATATGGTATAACGTTATAACATATAACGCTATATGGCATTACGTTATAACGTATTACGTTATATGGTATAACGTTATAACGTATTACGTCATATGGAATAACGTTATAACATATAACGCTATATGGCATTACGTTATAACGTATTACGTTATATGGTATAACGTTATAACGTATTACGTTATATGGTATAACGACATACCGTATTACGTTATATGGTATAACCTTTTAACATATTGCGTTATATGGTATAACGTTATAACGTATTACGATATATGGTATAACGTTATATCGTATTACGTTATGTGGTATAACGTTATAACGTATTACGTTATATGGTATTTCGTTACAACCTATTACGTTATATAGTATAACGTTATAACGTATTATGTTATATGGTATAACGTTATAACGTATTACGTTATATGGTATAACGTTATAACGTATTACGTTCTATGGTATAACGTTGTACAGTATTATGTGGTATGGTATAGCGAAATGACGTTTTACGTTATATGTTATAACGTTATAACGTATCACGTTATATGGTATATCGAAATGACGTTTTACGTTATATGGTATAACGACATACCATATTACGTTATATGGAATAACGTTTTAACATATTACGTTATATGGTATAACGTTATAACGTATTACGTTATATGGTATAACGTTATAACGTATTACGTTATATGGTATAACGTTATATCAATTACGTTATATGGTATAAAGTTATAACGTATTACGTTATATGGTATAACGTTATAACGTATTACGTCATATGGTATAACGTTATAACATATAACGCTATATGGCATTACGTTATAACGTATTACGTTATATGGTATAACGTTATAACGTATTACGTTATATGGTATAACGACATACCGTATTACGTTATATGGTATAACCTTTTAACATATTACGTTATATGGTATAACGTTATAACGTATTACGATATATGGTATAACGTTATATCGTATTACGTTATATGGTATAACGTTATAACGTATTACGTTATATGGTATAACGTTGTACAGTATTATGTGGTATGGTATAGCGAAATGACGTTTTACGTTATATGTTATAACGTTATAACGTATCACGTTATATGGTATATCGAAATGACGTTTTACGTTATATGGTATAACGATATAACGTATTACGTTATATGGTATAACGTTTTAACATATTACATTATATGGTATACCGTTATAACGTATTACGATATATGGTATAACGTTATAACGATTTACGTTATATGGTATAACGTTATATCGCATTACGTTATGTGGTATAATGTTATAGCGTATTACGTTATATGGTATAACCTCATAACGTATTACGTTATATGGTATTTCGTTATAACCTATTACGTTATATAGTATAACGTTATAACGTATTATGTTATATGGTATAACATAATAACGTATTACGTTATATGGTATGACGTTATACCGTATTATGTTATATGGTATAGCGAAATGACGTTTTACGTTATATGTTATGACGTTATAACGTATCACGTTATATGGTATATCGAAATGACGTTTTACGTTATATGGTATAACGATATATCGTATTACGTTATATGGTATAACGTTTTAACATATTACGTTATATGGTATAACGTTATAACGTATTACGTTATATGGTATAAGGATATAACGTATTACGTTATATGGTATAACGTTATAACATATAACGCTATATGGCATTACGTTATAACGTATTACGTTATATGGTATAACGTTATACCGTATTACGTTATATGGTATAACGTTATAACGTATTACGTTATATGGTATAACGTTATACCGTATTATGTTATATGGTATAGCGAAATGACGTTTTACGTTATATGTTATAACGTTATAACGTATCACGTTATATGGTATATCGAAATGACGTTTTACGTTATATGGTATAACGATATAACGTATTACGTTATATGGTATAACGTTATAATGTATTACGTTATATGGCATTACGTTATAACGTATTGCGTTATATGGTATAACGAAATGACGTTTTACGTTATATGGTATAACGTTATAACGTTATAAAGTATTACGTTATATGATATAACGACATACCATATTACGTTATATGGAATAACGTTTTAACATATTACGTTATATGGTATAAGGTTATAACGTATTACGTTATATGGTATAACGTTATAACGTATTACGTTATATGGTATAACGTTATATCGTATTACGTTATATGGTATAACGACATACCGTATTACGTTATATGGTATAACCTTTTAACATATTACGTTATATGGTATAACGTTATAACGTATTACGATATATGGTATAACGTTATATCGTATTACGTTATATGGTATAACGTTATAACGTATTACGTTATATGGTATAACGTTGTAACGTATTACGTCATATGGTATAACGTTATAACATATAACGCTATATGGCATTATGTTATAACTTATTACGTTATATGGTATAACGTTATAACGTATTACGTTATATGGTATAACGTTATACCGTATTACGTTATATGGTATAACGTTATAACGTATTACGTTATATGGTATTACGTTACAACCTATTACGTTATATAGTATAACGTTATAACGTATTACGTTATATGGTATAACGTTATAACGTATTACGTTATATGGTATAACGTTATACAGTATTATGTGGTATGGTATAGCGAAATGACGTTTTACGTTATATGTTATAACGTTATAACGTATCACGTTATATGGTATATCGAAATGACGTCTTACGTTATATGGTATAACGATATAACGTATTACGTTATATGGTATAACGTTTTAACATATTACATTATATGGTATAACGTTATAACGTATTACGTTATATGGTATAACGTTGTAACGTATTACATCATATGGTATAACGTTATAACATATAACGCTATATGGCATTACGTTATAACGTATTACGTTATATGGTATAACGTTATAACGTATTACGTTATATGGTATAACGACACACCGTATTACGTTATATGGTATAACCTTTTAACATATTACGTTATATGGTATAACGTTATAACGTATTACGTTATATGGTATAACGTTATACAGTATTATGTGATATGGTATAGCGAAATGACGTTTTACGTTATATGGTATAACGATATATCGTATTACGTTATATGGTATAACGTTATAACGTATTACGTTATATGGTATAACGTTATACCGTATTACGTTATATGGTATAACGTTATAACGTATTACGTTATATGGTATAACGTTATAACGTATTACGTTATATGGTATAACGTTATACAGTATTATGTGATATGGTATAGCGAAATGACGTTTTACGTTATATGTTATAACGTTATAACGTATCACGTTATATGGTATATCGAAATGACGTTTCACGTTATATGGTATAACGATATATCGTATTACGTTATATGGTATAACGTTATAACGTATTATGTTATATGGTATTACGTTACAACCTATTACGTTATATAGTATAACGTTATAACGTATTACGTTATATGGTATAACGTTATAACGTATTACGTTATATGGTATAACGCTATACAGTATTATGTGGTATGGTATAGCGAAATGACGTTTTACGTTATATGTTATAACGTTATAACGTATCACGTTATATGGTATATCGAAATGACGTCTTACGTTATATGGTATAACGATATAACGTATTACGTTATATGGTATAACGTTTTAACATATTACATTATATGGTATAACGTTATAACGTATTACGTTATATGGTATAACGTTGTAACGTATTACGTCATATGGTATAACGTTATAACATATAACGCTATATGGCATTACGTTATAACGTATTACGTTATATGGTATAACGTTATAACGTATTACGTTATATGGTATAACGACACACCGTATTACGTTATATGGTATAACCTTTTAACATATTACGTTATATGGTATAACGTTATAACGTATTACGATATATGGTATAACGTTATATCGTATTACGTTATATGGTATAACGTTATATCGTATTACGTTATATGGTATAACGACATACCGTATTACGTTATATGGTATAACCTTTTAACATATTACGTTATATGGTATAACGTTATAACGTATTACGATATATGGTATAACGTTATATCGTATTACGTTATATGGTGTAACGTTATAACGTATTACGTTATATGGTATAACGTTGTAACGTATTACGTCATATGGTATAACGTTATAACATATAACGCTATATGGCATTATGTTATAACTTATTACGTTATATGGTATAACGTTATAACGTATTACGTTATATGGTATAACGTTATACCGTATTACGTTATATGGTATAACGTTATAACGTATTATGTTATATGGTATTACGTTACAACCTATTACGTTATATAGTATAACGTTATAACGTATTACGTTATATGGTATAACGTTATAACGTATTACGTTATATGGTATAACGTTATACAGTATTATGTGGTATGGTATAGCGCAATGACGTTTTACGTTATATGTTATAACGTTATAACGTATCACGGTATATGGTATATCGAAATGACGTCTTACGTTATATGGTATAACGATATAACGTATTACGTTATATGGTATAACGTTTTAACATATTACATTATATGGTATAACGTTATAACGTATTACGTTATATGGTATAACGTTGTAACGAATTACGTCATATGGTATAACGTTATAACATATAACGCTATATGGCATTACGTTATAACATATTACGTTATATGGTATATCGAAATGACGTTTTACGTTATATGGTATAACGATATATCGTATTACGTTATATGGTATAACGTTATAACGTATTACGTTATATGGTATAACGTTATACCGTATTACGTTATATGGTATAACGTTATAACGTATTACGTTATATGGTATAACGTTATAACGTATTACGTTATATGGTATAACGTTATACAGTATTATGTGATATGGTATAGCGAAATGACGTTTTACGTTATATGTTATAACGTTATAACGTATCACGTTATATGGTATATCGAAATGACGTTTCACGTTATAGGGTATAACGATATATCGTATTACGTTATATGGTATAACGTTTTAACATATTACGTTATATGGTATAACGTTATAACGTATTACGTTATATGGTATAACGTTATACCGTATTACGTTATATGGTATAACGTTATAACGTATTACGTTATATGGTATTACGTTACAACCTATTACGTTATATAGTATAACGTTATAACGTATTACGTTATATGGTATAACGTTATAACGTATTACGTTATATGGTATGACGTTATACGGTATTATGTTATATGGTATAGCGAAATGACGTTTTACGTTATATGTTATAACGTTATAACGTATCACGTTATATGGTATATCGAAATGACGTTTTACGTTATATGGTATAACGATATATCGTATTACGTTATATGGTATAACGTTTTAACATATTACGTTATATGGCATAATGTTATAACGTATTACGTTATATGGTATAAGGATATAACGTATTACGTTATATGGTATAACGTTATAACATATAACGCTATATGGCATTACGTTATAACGTATTACGTTATATGGTATAACGTTATACCGTATTACGTTATATGGTATAACGTTATAACGTATTACGTTATATGGTATAACGTTATACAGTATTATGTGATATGGTATAGCGAAATGACGTTTTACGTTATATGTTATAACGTTATAACGTATCACGTTATAAGGTATATCGAAATGACGTTTCACGTTATATGGTATAACGATATAACGTATTACGTTATATGGTATAACGTTATAATGTATTACGTTATATGGCATTACGTTATAACGTATTGCGTTATATGGTATAACGAAATGACGTTTTACGTTATATGGTATAACGTTATAACGTTATAAAGTATTACGTTATATGATATAACGACATACCATATTACGTTATATGGAATAACGTTTTAACATATTACGTTATATGGTATAAGGTTATAACGTATTACGTTATATGGTATAACGTTATAACGTATTACGTTATATGGTATAACGTTATATCGTATTACGTTATATGGTATAACGTTATAACGTATTACGTTATATGGTATAACGTTATATCGCATTACGTTATGTGGTATAACGTTATAACGTATTACGTTATATGGTATAACGTTATAACGTATTACGTTATATGGTATAACGTTATAACGTATTACGTTATATGGTATAACGTTATAACATATAACGCTATATGGCATTACGTTATAACGTATTACGTTATATGGTATAACGTTATACCGTATTATGTTATATGGTATAGCGAAATGACGTTTTACGTTATATGTTATAACGTTATAACGTATCACGTTATATGGTATATCGAAATGACGTTTTACGTTATATGGTATAACGATATAACGTATTACGTTATATGGTATAACGTTATAATGTATTACGTTATATGGCATTACGTTATAACGTATTGCGTTATATGGTATAACGAAATGACGTTTTACGTTATATGGTATAACGTTATAACGTTATAAAGTATTACGTTATATGATATAACGACATACCATATTACGTTATATGGAATAACGTTTTAACATATTACGTTATATGGTATAAGGTTATAACGTATTACGTTACATGGTATAACGTTATAACGTATTACGTTATATGGTATAACGTTATATCGTATTACGTTATATGGTATAACGACATACCGTATTACGTTATATGGTATAACCTTTTAACATATTACGTTATATGGTATAACGTTATAACGTGTTACGATATATGGTATAACGTTATATCGTATTACGTTATATGGTATAACGTTATAACGTATTACGTTATATCGTATAACGTTGTAACGTATTACGTCATATGGTATAACGTTATAACATATAACGCTATATGGCATTATGTTATAACTTATTACGTTATATGGTATAACGTTATAACGTATTACGTTATATGGTATAACGTTATACCGTATTACGTTATATGGTATAACGTTATAACGTATTACGTTATATGGTATTACGTTACAACCTATTACGTTATATAGTATAACGTTATAACGTATTACGTTATATGGTATAACGTTATAACGTATTACGTTATATGGTATAACGTTATACAGTATTATGTGGTATGGTATAGCGAAATGACGTTTTACGTTATATGTTATAACGTTATAACGTATCACGTTATATGGTATATCGAAATGACGTCTTACGTTATATAGTATAACGATATAACGTATTACGTTATATGGTATAACGTTTTAACATATTACATTATATGGTATAACGTTATAACGTATTACGTTATATGGTATAACGTTGTAACGTATTACGTCATATGGTATAACGTTATAACATATAACGCTATATGGCATTACGTTATAACGTATTACGTTATATGGTATAACGTTATAACGTATTACGTTATATGGTATAACGACACACCGTATTACGTTATATGGTATAACCTTTTAACATATTACGTTATATGGTATAACGTTATAACGTATTACGATATATGGTATAACGTTATATCGTATTACGTTATATGGTATAACGTTATATCGTATTACGTTATATGGTATAACGACATACCGTATTACGTTATATGGTATAACCTTTTAACATATTACGTTATATGGTATAACGTTATAACGTATTACGATATATGGTATAACGTTATATCGTATTACGTTATATGGTGTAACGTTATAACGTATTACGTTATATGGTATAACGTTGTAACGTATTACGTCATATGGTATAACGTTATAACATATAACGCTATATGGCATTATGTTATAACTTATTACGTTATATGGTATAACGTTATAACGTATTACGTTATATGGTATAACGTTATACCGTATTACGTTATATGGTATAACGTTATAACGTATTATGTTATATGGTATTACGTTACAACCTATTACGTTATATAGTATAACGTTATAACGTATTACGTTATATGGTATAACGTTATAACGTATTACGTTATATGGTATAACGTTATACAGTATTATGTGGTATGGTATAGCGCAATGACGTTTTACGTTATATGTTATAACGTTATAACGTATCACGGTATATGGTATATCGAAATGACGTCTTACGTTATATGGTATAACGATATAACGTATTACGTTATATGGTATAACGTTTTAACATATTACATTATATGGTATAACGTTATAACGTATTACGTTATATGGTATAACGTTGTAACGTATTACGTCATATGGTATAACGTTATAACATATAACGCTATATGGCATTACGTTATAACATATTACGTTATATGGTATATCGAAATGACGTTTTACGTTATATGGTATAACGATATATCGTATTACGTTATATGGTATAACGTTATAACGTATTACGTTATATGGTATAACGTTATACCGTATTACGTTATATGGTATAACGTTATAACGTATTACGTTATATGGTATAACGTTATAACGTATTACGTTATATGGTATAACGTTATACAGTATTATGTGATATGGTATAGCGAAATGACGTTTTACGTTATATGTTATAACGTTATAACGTATTACGTTATATGGTATAACGTTATATCGTATTACGTTATATGGTATAACGTTATAACGTATTACGTTATATGGTATAACGTTATAACGTATTACGTCATATGGTATAACGTTATAACATATAACGCTATATGGCATTACATTATAACGTATTACGTTATATGGTATAACGTTATAACGTATTACGTTATATGGTATAACGACATACCGTATTACGTTATATGGTATAACCTTTTAACATATTACGTTATATGGTATAACGTTATATCGTATTACGTTATATGGTATAACGTTATAACGTATTACGTTATATGGTGTAACGTTGTACAGTATTATGTGGTATGGTATAGCGAAATGACGTTTTACGTTATATGTTATAACGTTATAACGTATCACGTTATATGGTATATCGAAATGACGTTTTACGTTATATGGTATAACGATATAACGTATTACGTTATATGGTATAACGTTTTAACATATTACATTATATGGTATAACGTTATAACGTATTACGTTATATGGTATAACGTTATAACGTATTACGTTATATGGTATAACGTTATATCGCATTACGTTATATGGTATAACGTTATACCGTATTACGTTATATGGTATAACGTTATAACGTATTACGTTATATGGTATAACGTTATACAGTATTATGTGATATGGTATAGCGAAATGACGTTTTACGTTATATGTTATAACGTTATAACGTATCACGTTATAAGGTATATCGAAATGACGTTTCACGTTATATGGTATAACGATATAACGTATTACGTTATATGGTATAACGTTATAATGTATTACGTTATATGGCATTACGTTATAACGTATTGCGTTATATGGTATAACGAAATGACGTTTTACGTTATATGGTATAACGTTATAACGTTATAAAGTATTACGTTATATGATATAACGACATACCATATTACGTTATATGGAATAACGTTTTAACATATTACGTTATATGGTATAAGGTTATAACGTATTACGTTATATGGTATAACGTTATAACGTATTACGTTATATGGTATAACGTTATAACGTATTACGTTATATGGTATTTCGTTACAACCTATTACGTTATATAGTATAACGTTATAACGTATTATGTTATATGGTATAACGTTATAACGTATTACGTTATATGGTATAACGTTATAACGTATTACGTTATATGGTATAACGTTGTACAGTATTATGTGGTATGGTATAGCGAAATGACGTTTTACGTTATATGTTATAACGTTATAACGTATCACGTTATATGGTATATCGAAATGACGTTTTACGTTATATGGTATAACGACATACCATATTACGTTATATGGAATAACGTTTTAACATATTACGTTATATGGTATAACGTTATAACGTATTACGTTATATGGTATAACGTTATAACGTATTACGTTATATGGTATAACGTTATATCAATTACGTTATATGGTATAACGTTATAACGTATTACGTTATATGGTATAACGTTATAACGTATTACGTCATATGGTATGACGTTATACCGTATTATGTTATATGGTATAGCGAAATGACGTTTTACGTTATATGTCTTAACGTTATAACGTATCACGTTATATGGTATATCGAAATGACGTTTTACGTTATATGGTATAACGATATATCGTATTACGTTATATGGTATAACGTTATAACGTATTACGTTATATGGTATAACGTTATAACGTATTACGTTATATGGTATTTCGTTACAACCTATTACGTTATATAGTATAACGTTATAACGTATTATGTTATATGGTATAACGTTATAACGTATTACGTTATATGGTATGACGTTATACCGTATTATGTTATATGGTATAGCGAAATGACGTTTTACGTTATATGTTATAACGTTATAACGTATCACGTTATATGGTATATCGAAATGACGTTTTACGTTATATGGTATAACGATATATCGTATTACGTTATATGGTATAACGTTTTAACATATTACGTTATATGGTATAACGTTATAACGTATTACGTTATATGGTATAAGGATATAACGTATTACGTTATATGGTATAACGTTATAACATATAACGCTATATGGCATTACGTTATAACGTATTACGTTATATGGTATAACGTTATACCGTATTACGTTATATGGTATAACGTTATAACGTATTACGTTATATGGTATAACGTTATACAGTATTATGTGATATGGTATAGCGAAATGACGTTTTACGTTATATGTTATAACGTTATAACGTATCACGTTATATGGTATATCGAAATGACGTTTCACGTTATATGGTATAACGATATAACGTATTTCGTTATATGGTATAACGTTTTAACATATTGCGTTATATGGTACAACGTTATAACGTGTTACGTTATATGGTATAAGGATATAACGTATTACGTTATATGGTATAACGTTATAACGTATTACGTTATATGTTATAACGTTATAACGTATCACGTTATATGGTATATCGAAATGACGTTTTACGTTATATGGTATAACGACATACCATATTACGTTATATGGAGTAACGTTCTAACATATTACGTTATATGGTATAACGTTATAACGTATTACGTTATATGGTATAACGTTATAACGTATTACGTTATATGGTATAACGTTATATCGTATTACGTTATATGGTATAACGTTATAACGTATTACGATATATGGTATAACGTTATATCGTATTACGTTATATGGTGTAACGTTATAACGTATTACGTTATATGGTATAACGTTGTAACGTATTACGTCATATGGTATAACGTTATAACATATAACGCTATATGGCATTATGTTATAACTTATTACGTTATATGGTATAACGTTATAACGTATTACGTTATATGGTATAACGTTATACCGTATTACGTTATATGGTATAACGTTATAACGTATTATGTTATATGGTATTACGTTACAACCTATTACGTTATATAGTATAACGTTATAACGTATTACGTTATATGGTATAACGTTATAACGTATTACGTTATATGGTATAACGTTATACAGTATTATGTGGTATGGTATAGCGCAATGACGTTTTACGTTATATGTTATAACGTTATAACGTATCACGGTATATGGTATATCGAAATGACGTCTTACGTTATATGGTATAACGATATAACGTATTACGTTATATGGTATAACGTTTTAACATATTACATTATATGGTATAACGTTATAACGTATTACGTTATATGGTATAACGTTGTAACGAATTACGTCATATGGTATAACGTTATAACATATAACGCTATATGGCATTACGTTATAACATATTACGTTATATGGTATATCGAAATGACGTTTTACGTTATATGGTATAACGATATATCGTATTACGTTATATGGTATAACGTTATAACGTATTACGTTATATGGTATAACGTTATACCGTATTACGTTATATGGTATAACGTTATAACGTATTACGTTATATGGTATAACGTTATAACGTATTACGTTATATGGTATAACGTTATACAGTATTATGTGATATGGTATAGCGAAATGACGTTTTACGTTATATGTTATAACGTTATAACGTATCACGTTATATGGTATATCGAAATGACGTTTCACGTTATAGGGTATAACGATATATCGTATTACGTTATATGGTATAACGTTTTAACATATTACGTTATATGGTATAACGTTATAACGTATTACGTTATATGGTATAACGTTATACCGTATTACGTTATATGGTATAACGTTATAACGTATTACGTTATATGGTATTACGTTACAACCTATTACGTTATATAGTATAACGTTATAACGTATTACGTTATATGGTATAACGTTATAACGTATTACGTTATATGGTATGACGTTATACGGTATTATGTTATATGGTATAGCGAAATGACGTTTTACGTTATATGTTATAACGTTATAACGTATCACGTTATATGGTATATCGAAATGACGTTTTACGTTATATGGTATAACGATATATCGTATTACGTTATATGGTATAACGTTTTAACATATTACGTTATATGGCATAATGTTATAACGTATTACGTTATATGGTATAAGGATATAACGTATTACGTTATATGGTATAACGTTATAACATATAACGCTATATGGCATTACGTTATAACGTATTACGTTATATGGTATAACGTTATACCGTATTACGTTATATGGTATAACGTTATAACGTATTACGTTATATGGTATAACGTTATACAGTATTATGTGATATGGTATAGCGAAATGACGTTTTACGTTATATGTTATAACGTTATAACGTATCACGTTATAAGGTATATCGAAATGACGTTTCACGTTATATGGTATAACGATATAACGTATTACGTTATATGGTATAACGTTATAATGTATTACGTTATATGGCATTACGTTATAACGTATTGCGTTATATGGTATAACGAAATGACGTTTTACGTTATATGGTATAACGTTATAACGTTATAAAGTATTACGTTATATGATATAACGACATACCATATTACGTTATATGGAATAACGTTTTAACATATTACGTTATATGGTATAAGGTTATAACGTATTACGTTATATGGTATAACGTTATAACGTATTACGTTATATGGTATAACGTTATATCGTATTACGTTATATGGTATAACGTTATAACGTATTACGTTATATGGTATAACGTTATATCGCATTACGTTATGTGGTATAACGTTATAACGTATTACGTTATATGGTATAACGTTATAACGTATTACGTTATATGGTATAACGTTATAACGTATTACGTTATATGGTATAACGTTATAACATATAACGCTATATGGCATTACGTTATAACGTATTACGTTATATGGTATAACGTTATACCGTATTATGTTATATGGTATAGCGAAATGACGTTTTACGTTATATGTTATAACGTTATAACGTATCACGTTATATGGTATATCGAAATGACGTTTTACGTTATATGGTATAACGATATAACGTATTACGTTATATGGTATAACGTTATAATGTATTACGTTATATGGCATTACGTTATAACGTATTGCGTTATATGGTATAACGAAATGACGTTTTACGTTATATGGTATAACGTTATAACGTTATAAAGTATTACGTTATATGATATAACGACATACCATATTACGTTATATGGAATAACGTTTTAACATATTACGTTATATGGTATAAGGTTATAACGTATTACGTTACATGGTATAACGTTATAACGTATTACGTTATATGGTATAACGTTATATCGTATTACGTTATATGGTATAACGACATACCGTATTACGTTATATGGTATAACCTTTTAACATATTACGTTATATGGTATAACGTTATAACGTGTTACGATATATGGTATAACGTTATATCGTATTACGTTATATGGTATAACGTTATAACGTATTACGTTATATCGTATAACGTTGTAACGTATTACGTCATATGGTATAACGTTATAACATATAACGCTATATGGCATTATGTTATAACTTATTACGTTATATGGTATAACGTTATAACGTATTACGTTATATGGTATAACGTTATACCGTATTACGTTATATGGTATAACGTTATAACGTATTACGTTATATGGTATTACGTTACAACCTATTACGTTATATAGTATAACGTTATAACGTATTACGTTATATGGTATAACGTTATAACGTATTACGTTATATGGTATAACGTTATACAGTATTATGTGGTATGGTATAGCGAAATGACGTTTTACGTTATATGTTATAACGTTATAACGTATCACGTTATATGGTATATCGAAATGACGTCTTACGTTATATAGTATAACGATATAACGTATTACGTTATATGGTATAACGTTTTAACATATTACATTATATGGTATAACGTTATAACGTATTACGTTATATGGTATAACGTTGTAACGTATTACGTCATATGGTATAACGTTATAACATATAACGCTATATGGCATTACGTTATAACGTATTACGTTATATGGTATAACGTTATAACGTATTACGTTATATGGTATAACGACACACCGTATTACGTTATATGGTATAACCTTTTAACATATTACGTTATATGGTATAACGTTATAACGTATTACGATATATGGTATAACGTTATATCGTATTACGTTATATGGTATAACGTTATATCGTATTACGTTATATGGTATAACGACATACCGTATTACGTTATATGGTATAACCTTTTAACATATTACGTTATATGGTATAACGTTATAACGTATTACGATATATGGTATAACGTTATATCGTATTACGTTATATGGTGTAACGTTATAACGTATTACGTTATATGGTATAACGTTGAAAAGTATTACGTCATATGGTATAACGTTATAACATATAACGCTATATGGCATTATGTTATAACTTATTACGTTATATGGTATAACGTTATAACGTATTACGTTATATGGTATAACGTTATACCGTATTACGTTATATGGTATAACGTTATAACGTATTATGTTATATGGTATTACGTTACAACCTATTACGTTATATAGTATAACGTTATAACGTATTACGTTATATGGTATAACGTTATAACGTATTACGTTATATGGTATAACGTTATACAGTATTATGTGGTATGGTATAGCGCAATGACGTTTTACGTTATATGTTATAACGTTATAACGTATCACGGTATATGGTATATCGAAATGACGTCTTACGTTATATGGTATAACGATATAACGTATTACGTTATATGGTATAACGTTTTAACATATTACATTATATGGTATAACGTTATAACGTATTACGTTATATGGTATAACGTTGTAACGTATTACGTCATATGGTATAACGTTATAACATATAACGCTATATGGCATTACGTTATAACATATTACGTTATATGGTATATCGAAATGACGTTTTACGTTATATGGTATAACGATATATCGTATTACGTTATATGGTATAACGTTATAACGTATTACGTTATATGGTATAACGTTATACCGTATTACGTTATATGGTATAACGTTATAACGTATTACGTTATATGGTATAACGTTATAACGTATTACGTTATATGGTATAACGTTATACAGTATTATGTGATATGGTATAGCGAAATGACGTTTTACGTTATATGTTATAACGTTATAACGTATTACGTTATATGGTATAACGTTATATCGTATTACGTTATATGGTATAACGTTATAACGTATTACGTTATATGGTATAACGTTATAACGTATTACGTCATATGGTATAACGTTATAACATATAACGCTATATGGCATTACATTATAACGTATTACGTTATATGGTATAACGTTATAACGTATTACGTTATATGGTATAACGACATACCGTATTACGTTATATGGTATAACCTTTTAACATATTACGTTATATGGTATAACGTTATATCGTATTACGTTATATGGTATAACGTTATAACGTATTACGTTATATGGTGTAACGTTGTACAGTATTATGTGGTATGGTATAGCGAAATGACGTTTTACGTTATATGTTATAACGTTATAACGTATCACGTTATATGGTATATCGAAATGACGTTTTACGTTATATGGTATAACGATATAACGTATTACGTTATATGGTATAACGTTTTAACATATTACATTATATGGTATAACGTTATAACGTATTACGTTATATGGTATAACGTTATAACGTATTACGTTATATGGTATAACGTTATATCGCATTACGTTATATGGTATAACGTTATACCGTATTACGTTATATGGTATAACGTTATAACTTATTACGTTATATGGTATAACGTTATACAGTATTATGTGATATGGTATAGCGAAATGACGTTTTACGTTATATGTTATAACGTTATAACGTATCACGTTATAAGGTATATCGAAATGACGTTTCACGTTATATGGTATAACGATATAACGTATTACGTTATATGGTATAACGTTATAATGTATTACGTTATATGGCATTACGTTATAACGTATTGCGTTATATGGTATAACGAAATGACGTTTTACGTTATATGGTATAACGTTATAACGTTATAAAGTATTACGTTATATGATATAACGACATACCATATTACGTTATATGGAATAACGTTTTAACATATTACGTTATATGGTATAAGGTTATAACGTATTACGTTATATGGTATAACGTTATAACGTATTACGTTATATGGTATAACGTTATAACGTATTACGTTATATGGTATTTCGTTACAACCTATTACGTTATATAGTATAACGTTATAACGTATTATGTTATATGGTATAACGTTATAACGTATTACGTTATATGGTATAACGTTATAACGTATTACGTTATATGGTATAACGTTGTACAGTATTATGTGGTATGGTATAGCGAAATGACGTTTTACGTTATATGTTATAACGTTATAACGTATCACGTTATATGGTATATCGAAATGACGTTTTACGTTATATGGTATAACGACATACCATATTACGTTATATGGAATAACGTTTTAACATATTACGTTATATGGTATAACGTTATAACGTATTACGTTATATGGTATAACGTTATAACGTATTACGTTATATGGTATAACGTTATATCAATTACGTTATATGGTATAACGTTATAACGTATTACGTTATATGGTATAACGTTATAACGTATTACGTCATATGGTATGACGTTATACCGTATTATGTTATATGGTATAGCGAAATGACGTTTTACGTTATATGTCTTAACGTTATAACGTATCACGTTATATGGTATATCGAAATGACGTTTTACGTTATATGGTATAACGATATATCGTATTACGTTATATGGTATAACGTTATAACGTATTACGTTATATGGTATAACGTTATAACGTATTACGTTATATGGTATTTCGTTACAACCTATTACGTTATATAGTATAACGTTATAACGTATTATGTTATATGGTATAACGTTATAACGTATTACGTTATATGGTATGACGTTATACCGTATTATGTTATATGGTATAGCGAAATGACGTTTTACGTTATATGTTATAACGTTATAACGTATCACGTTATATGGTATATCGAAATGACGTTTTACGTTATATGGTATAACGATATATCGTATTACGTTATATGGTATAACGTTTTAACATATTACGTTATATGGTATAACGTTATAACGTATTACGTTATATGGTATAAGGATATAACGTATTACGTTATATGGTATAACGTTATAACATATAACGCTATATGGCATTACGTTATAACGTATTACGTTATATGGTATAACGTTATACCGTATTACGTTATATGGTATAACGTTATAACGTATTACGTTATATGGTATAACGTTATACAGTATTATGTGATATGGTATAGCGAAATGACGTTTTACGTTATATGTTATAACGTTATAACGTATCACGTTATATGGTATATCGAAATGACGTTTCACATTATATGGTATAACGATATAACGTATTTCGTTATATGGTATAACGTTTTAACATATTGCGTTATATGGTACAACGTTATAACGTGTTACGTTATATGGTATAAGGATATAACGTATTACGTTATATGGTATAACGTTATAACGTATTACGTTATATGTTATAACGTTATAACGTATCACGTTATATGGTATATCGAAATGACGTTTTACGTTATATGGTATAACGACATACCATATTACGTTATATGGAGTAACGTTCTAACATATTACGTTATATGGTATAACGTTATAACGTATTACGTTATATGGTATAACGTTATAACGTATTACGTTATATGGTATAACGTTATATCGTATTACGTTATATGGTATAACGTTATAACGTATTACGTTATATGGTATAACGTTATAACGTATTACGTCATATGGTATAACGTTATAACATATAACGCTATATGGCATTACATTATAACGTATTACGTTATATGGTATAACGTTATAACGTATTACGTTATATGGTATAACGACATACCGTATTACGTTATATGGTATAACCTTTTAACATATTACGTTATATGGTATAACGTTATATCGTATTACGTTATATGGTATAACGTTATAACGTATTACGTTATATGGTGTAACGTTGTACAGTATTATGTGGTATGGTATAGCGAAATGACGTTTTACGTTATATGTTATAACGTTATAACGTATCACGTTATATGGTATATCGAAATGACGTTTTACGTTATATGGTATAACGATATAACGTATTACGTTATATGGTATAACGTTTTAACATATTACATTATATGGTATAACGTTATAACGTATTACGTTATATGGTATAACGTTATAACGTATTACGTTATATGGTATAACGTTATATCGCATTACGTTATGTGGTATAACGTTATAGCGTATTACGTTATATGGTATAACGTTATAACGTATTACGTTATATGGTATTTCGTTACAACCTATTACGTTATATAGTATAACGTTATAACGTATTATGTTATATGGTATAACGTTATAACGTATTACGTTATATGGTATGACGTTATACCGTATTATGTTATATGGTATAGCGAAATGACGTTTTACGTTATATGTTATAACGTTATAACGTATCACGTTATATGGTATATCGAAATGACGTTTTACGTTATATGGTATAACGATATATCGTATTACGTTATATGGTATAACGTTTTAACATATTACGTTATATGGTATAACGTTATAACGTATTACGTTATATGGTATAAGGATATAACGTATTACGTTATATGGTATAACGTTATAACATATAACGCTATATGGCATTACGTTATAACGTATTACGTTATATGGTATAACGTTATACCGTATTACGTTATATGGTATAACGTTATAACGTATTACGTTATATGGTATAACGTTATACCGTATTATGTTATATGGTATAGCGAAATGACGTTTTACGTTATATGTTATAACGATATAACGTATCACGTTATATGGTATATCGAAGTGACGTTTTACGTTATATGGTATAACGATATAACGTATTACGTTATATGGTATAACGTTATAATGTATTACGTTATATGGCATTACGTTATAACGTATTGCGTTATATGGTATAACGAAATGACGTTTTACGTTATATGGTATAACGTTATTCCGTATTACGTTATATGGTATAACGTTATAACGTATTCCGTTATATGGTATAACGTTATAACGTATTACGTCATATGGTATAACGTTATAACATATAACGCTATATGGCATTACGTTATAACGTATTACGTTATAACGTATTACGTTATATGGTATAACGTTATAACGTATTACGTTATATGGTATAACGACATACCGTATTACGTTATATGGTATAACCTTTTAACATATTACGTTATATGGTATAACGTTATAACGTATTACGATATATGGTATAACGTTATATCGTATTACGTTATATGGTATAACGTTATAACGTATTACGTTATATGGTATAACGTTGTACAGTATTATGTGGTATGGTATAGCGAAATGACGTTTTACGTTATATGTTATAACGTTATAACGTATCACGTTATATGGTATATCGAAATGACGTTTTACGTTATATGGTATAACGATATAACGTATTACGTTATATGGTATAACGTTATAATGTATTACGTTATATGGCATTACGTTATAACGTATTGCGTTATATGGTATAACGAAATGACGTTTTACGTTATATGGTATAACGTTATTCCGTATTACGTTATATGGTATAACGTTATAACGTATTCCGTTATATGGTATAACGTTATAACGTATTACGTCATATGGTATAACGTTATAACATATAACGCTATATGGCATTACGTTATAACGTATAACGATATAACGTATTACGTTATATGGTATAACGTTTAAACATATTACATTATATGGTATACCGTTATAACGTATTACGATATATGGTATAAAGTTATAACGTATTACGTTATATGGTATAACGTTATATCGCATTACGTTATGTGGTATAACGTTATAGCATATTACGTTATATGGTATAACCTTATAACGTATTACGTTATATGGTATTTCGTTACAACCTATTACGTTATATAGTATAACGTTATAACGTATTATGTTATATGGTATAACATAATAACGTATTACGTTATATGGTATGACGTTATACCGTATTATGTTATATGGTATAGCGAAATGACGTTTTACGTTATATGTTATAACGTTATAACGTATCACGTTATATGGTATATCGAAATGACGTTTTACGTTATATGGTATAACGATATATCGTATTACGTTATATGGTATAACGTTTTAACATATTACGTTATATGGTATAACGTTATAACGTATTACGTTATATGGTATAACGTTATACCGTATTGCGTTATATGGTATAACGTTATAACGTATTACGTTATATGGTATAACGTTATAACGTATTACGTTATATGGTATAACGTTATAACGTATTACGTTATATGGTATAACGTTATAACATATAACGCTATATGGCATTACGTTATAACGTATTACGTTATATGGTATAACGTTATAACGTATTACGTTATATGGTATAACCTTTTAACATATTACGTTATATGGTATAACGTTATAACGTATTACGATATATGGTATAACGTTATATCGTATTACGTTATATGGTATAACGTTATAATGTATTACGTTATATGGCATTACGTTATAACGTATTGCGTTATATGGTATAACGAAATGACGTTTTACGTTATATGGTATAACGTTATTCCGTATTACGTTATATGGCATTACGTTATAACGTATTGCGTTATATGGTATAACGAAATGACGTTTTACGTTATATGGTATAACGTTATAACGTTATAAAGTATTACGTTATATGATATAACGACATACCATATTACGTTATATGGAATAACGTTTTAACATATTACGTTATATGGTATAAGGTTATAACGTATTACGTTATATGGTATAACGTTATATCGTATTACGTTATATGTTATAACGTTATAATGTATTACGTTATATGGCATTACGTTATAACGTATTGCGTTATATGGTATAACGAAATGACGTTTTACGTTATATGGTATAACGTTATTCCGTATTACGTTATATGATATAACGACATACTATATTACGTTATATGGAATAACGTTTTAACATATTACGTTATATGGTATAAGGTTATAACGTATTACGTTATATGGTATAACCTTATAACGTATTACGTTATATGGTATAACGTTATATCGTATTACGTTATATGGTATAACGTTATAACGTATTACGTTATATGGTATAACCTTATAACGTATTACGTTATATGGTATAACGTTATATCGTATTACGTTATATGGTATAACGTTATAACGTATTACGTTATATGGTATAACGTTATACCGTATTGCGTTATATGGTATAACGTTATAACGTATTATGTTATATGGTATAACGTTATAACGTATTACGTTATATGGTATAACGTTATAACGTATTACGTTATATGGTATAACGTTATAACATATAACGCTATATGGCATTACGTTATAACGTATTACGTTATATGGTATAACGTTATAACGTATTGCGTTATATGGTATAACGTTATAACGTATTACGTTATATGGTATAACGTTATACCGTATTATGTTATATGGTATAGCGAAATGACGTTTTACGTTATATGTTATAACGTTATAACGTATCACGTTATATGGTATATCGAAATGACGTTTTACGTTATATGGTATAACGATATAACGTATTACGTTATATGGTATAACGTTATAATGTATTACGTTATATGGCATTACGTTATAACGTATTGCGTTATATGGTATAACGAAATGACGTTTTACGTTATATGGTATAACGTTATAACGTTATAAAGTATTACGTTATATGATATAACGACATACCATATTACGTTATATGGAATAACGTTTTAACATATTACGTTATATGGTATAAGGTTATAACGTATTACGTTATATGGTATAACGTTATAACGTATTACGTTATATGGTATAACGTTATATCGTATTACGTTATATGGTATAACGTTATAACGTATTACGTTATATGGTATAACGTTATAACGTATTATGTTATATGGTATAACGTTATAACGTATTACGTTATATGGTATAACGTTATAACGTATTACGTTATATGGTATAACGTTATAACATATAACGCTATATGGCATTACGTTATAACGTATTACGTTATATGGTATAAGGTTATAACGTATTACGATATATGGTATAACGTTATATCGTATTACGTTATATGGTATAACGTTATAACGTATTACGTTATATGGAATAACGTTTTAACATATTACGTTATATGGTATAAGGTTATAACGTATTACGTTATATGGTATAACGTTATAACGTATTACGTTATATGGTATAACGTTATATCGTATTACGTTATATGGTATAACGTTATAACGTATTACGTTATATGGCATTACGTTATAACGTATTGCGTTATATGGTATAACGAAATGACGTTTTACGTTATATGGTATAACGTTATTCCGTATTACGTTATATGGTATAACGTTATAACGTATTA
This sequence comes from Bombus vancouverensis nearcticus, assembly GCF_051014615.1. Classification (NCBI taxonomy): domain Eukaryota; kingdom Metazoa; phylum Arthropoda; class Insecta; order Hymenoptera; family Apidae; genus Bombus; species Bombus vancouverensis. The sequence goes on along the minus strand of NC_134912.1, from coordinate 7,037,430 downwards.
CGTTATATGGTATAACCTTTTAACATATTACGTTATATGGTATAACGAAATGACGTTTTACGTTATATGGTATAACGTTATTCCGTATTACGTTATATGATTAAACGACATACCATATTACGTTATATGGAATAACGTTTTAACATATTACGTTATATGGTATAAGGTTATAACGTATTACGTTATATGGTATAACGTTATAACGTATTACGTTATATGGTATAACGTTATATCGTATTACGTTATATGGTATAACGTTATAACGTATTACGTTATATGGTATAACGTTATATCGCATTACGATATGTGGTATAACGTTATAACGTATTACGTTATATGGTATAACGTTATAACGTATTACGTTATATGGTATAACGTTATAACGTATTACGTTATATAGTATAACGTTATAACATATAACGCTATATGGCATTACGTTATAACGTATTACGTTATATGGTATAACGTTATAACGTATTACGTCATATGGAATAACGTTATAACATATAACGCTATATGGCATTACGTTATAACGTATTACGTTATATGGTATAACGTTATAACGTATTACGTTATATGGTATAACGACATACCGTATTACGTTATATGGTATAACCTTTTAACATATTACGTTATATGGTATAACGTTATAACGTATTACGATATATGGTATAACGTTATATCGTATTACGTTATATGGTATAACGTTATAATGTATTACGTTATATGGCATTACGTTATAACGTATTGCGTTATATGGTATAACGAAATGACGTTTTACGTTATATGGTATAACGTTATAACGTATTACGTTATATGGTATAACGTTATACCGTGTTACGTTATATGGTATAACGTTATAACGTATTACGTTATATGGTATTACGTTACAACCTATTACGTTATATAGTATAACGTTATAACGTATTACGTTATATGGTATAAGGTTATAACGTATTACGTTATATGGTATAACGTTATACAGTATTATGTGGTATGGTATAGCGAAATGACGTTTTACGTTATATGTTATAACGTTATAACGTATCACGTTATATGGTATATCGAAATGACGTTTTACGTTATATGGTATAACGATATAACGTATTACGTTATATGGTATAACGTTTTAACATATTACATTATATGGTATAACGTTATAACGTATTACGTTATATGGTATAACGTTATAACGTATTACGTTATACGGTATAACGTTATATCGCATTACGTTATGTGGTATAACGTTATAACGTATTACGTTATATGGTATAACGTTATAACGTATTACGTTATATGGTATTTCGTTACAACCTATTACGTTATATAGTATAACGTTATAACGTATTATGTTATATGGTATAACGTTATAACGTATTACGTTATATGGTATCACGTTATACCGTATTATGTTATATGGTATAGCGAAATGACGTTTTACGTAATATGTTATAACGTTATAACGTATCACGTTATATGGTATATAGAAATGACGTTTTACGTTATATGGTATAACGATATATCGTATTACGTTATATGGTATAACGTTTTAACATATTACGTTATGTGGTATAACGTTATAACGTATTACGTTATATGGTATAAGGATATAACGTATTACGTTATATGGTATAACGTTATAACATATAACGCTATATGGCATTACGTTATAACGTATTACGTTATATGGTATAACGTTATACCGTATTACGTTATATGGTATAACGTTATAACGTATTACGTTATATGGTATAACGTTATACAGTATTATGTGATATGGTATAGCGAAATGACGTTTTACGTTATATGTTATAACGTTATAACGTATCACGTTATATGGTATATCGAAATGACGTTTCACGTTATATGGTATGACGATATAACGTATTTCGTTATATGGGATAACGTTTTAACATATTGCGTTATATGGTACAACGTTATAACGTATTACGTTATATGGTATAAGGATATAACGTATTACGTTATATGGTATAACGTTATAACATATATCGCTATATGGCATAACGTTATAATGTATTACGTTATATGGTATAACGTCATAACGTAATACGTTATATGGTATAACGTTATTCCGTATTACGTTATATGGTATAACGTTATAACGTATTACGTTATATGGTATAACGTTATAACGTATTACGTTATATGGTATAACGTTATAACATATAACGCTATATGGCATTACGTTATAACGTATTACGTTATATGGTATAACGTTATAACGTATTACGTCATATGGAATAACGTTATAACATATAACGCTATATGGCATTACGTTATAACGTATTACGTTATATGGTATAACGTTATAACGTATTACGTTATATGGTATAACGACATACCGTATTACGTTATATGGTATAACCTTTTAACATATTACGTTATATGGTATAACGTTATAACGTATTACGATATATGGTATAACGTTATATCGTATTACGTTATATGGTATAACGAAATGACGTTTTACGTTATATGGTATAACGTTATTCCGTATTACGTTATATGGTATAACGTTATAACGTATTACGTTATATGGTATAACCTTTTAACATATTACGTTATATGGTATAACGAAATGACGTTTTACGTTATATGGTATAACGTTATTCCGTATTACGTTATATGATTAAACGACATACCATATTACGTTATATGGAATAACGTTTTAACATATTACGTTATATGGTATAAGGTTATAACGTATTACGTTATATGGTATAACGTTATAACGTATTACGTTATATGGTATAACGTTATATCGTATTACGTTATATGGTATAACGTTATAACGTATTACGTTATATGGTATAACGTTATATCGCATTACGTTATGTGGTATAACGTTATAACGTATTACGTTATATGGTATAACGTTATAACGTATTACGTTATATGGTATAACGTTATAACGTATTACGTTATATGGTATAACGTTATAACATATAACGCTATATGGCATTACGTTATAACGTATTACGTTATATGGTATAACGTTATAACGTATTACGTCATATGGAATAACGTTATAACATATAACGCTATATGGCATTACGTTATAACGTATTACGTTATATGGTATAACGTTATAACGTATTACGTTATATGGTATAACGACATACCGTATTACGTTATATGGTATAACCTTTTAACATATTGCGTTATATGGTATAACGTTATAACGTATTACGATATATGGTATAACGTTATATCGTATTACGTTATGTGGTATAACGTTATAACGTATTACGTTATATGGTATAACGTTATAACGTATTACGTTATATGGTATTTCGTTACAACCTATTACGTTATATAGTATAACGTTATAACGTATTATGTTATATGGTATAACGTTATAACGTATTACGTTATATGGTATAACGTTATAACGTATTACGTTATATGGTATAACGTTGTACAGTATTATGTGGTATGGTATAGCGAAATGACGTTTTACGTTATATGTTATAACGTTATAACGTATCACGTTATATGGTATATCGAAATGACGTTTTACGTTATATGGTATAACGACATACCATATTACGTTATATGGAATAACGTTTTAACATATTACGTTATATGGTATAACGTTATAACGTATTACGTTATATGGTATAACGTTATAACGTATTACGTTATATGGTATAACGTTATATCAATTACGTTATATGGTATAACGTTATAACGTATTACGTTATATGGTATAACGTTATAACGTATTACGTCATATGGTATGACGTTATACCGTATTATGTTATATGGTATAGCGAAATGACGTTTTACGTTATATGTCTTAACGTTATAACGTATCACGTTATATGGTATATCGAAATGACGTTTTACGTTATATGGTATAACGATATATCGTATTACGTTATATGGTATAACGTTATAACGTATTACGTTATATGGTATAACGTTATAACGTATTACGTTATATGGTATTTCGTTACAACCTATTACGTTATATAGTATAACGTTATAACGTATTATGTTATATGGTATAACGTTATAACGTATTACGTTAAATGGTATGACGTTATACCGTATTATGTTATATCGTATAGCGAAATGACGTTTTACGTTATATGTTATAACGTTATAACGTATCACGTTATATGGTATATCGAAATGACGTTTTACGTTATATGGTATAACGATATATCGTATTACGTTATATGGTATAACGTTTTAACATATTACGTTATATGGTATAACGTTATAACGTATTACGTTATATGGTATAAGGATATAACGTATTACGTTATATGGTATAACGTTATAACATATAACGCTATATGGCATTACGTTATAACGTATTACGTTATATGGTATAACGTTATACCGTATTACGTTATATGGTATAACGTTATAACGTATTACGTTATATGGTATAACGTTATACAGTATTATGTGATATGGTATAGCGAAATGACGTTTTACGTTATATGTTATAACGTTATAACGTATCACGTTATATGGTATATCGAAATGACGTTTCACGTTATATGGTATAACGATATAACGTATTTCGTTATATGGTATAACGTTTTAACATATTGCGTTATATGGTACAACGTTATAACGTGTTACGTTATATGGTATAAGGATATAACGTATTACGTTATATGGTATAACGTTATAACGTATTACGTTATATGTTATAACGTTATAACGTATCACGTTATATGGTATATCGAAATGACGTTTTACGTTATATGGTATAACGACATACCATATTACGTTATATGGAGTAACGTTCTAACATATTACGTTATATGGTATAACGTTATAACGTATTACGTTATATGGTATAACGTTATAACGTATTACGTTATATGGTATAACGTTATATCGTATTACGTTATATGGTATAACGTTATAACGTATTACGTTATATGGTATAACGTTATAACGTATTACGTCATATGGTATAACGTTATAACATATAACGCTATATGGCATTACATTATAACGTATTACGTTATATGGTATAACGTTAAAACGTATTACGTTATATGGTATAACGACATACCGTATTACGTTATATGGTATAACCTTTTAACATATTACGTTATATGGTATAACGTTATATCGTATTACGTTATATGGTATAACGTTATAACGTATTACGTTATATGGTGTAACGTTGTACAGTATTATGTGGTATGGTATAGCGAAATGACGTTTTACGTTATATGTTATAACGTTATAACGTATCACGTTATATGGTATATCGAAATGACGTTTTACGTTATATGGTATAACGATATAACGTATTACGTTATATGGTATAACGTTTTAACATATTACATTATATGGTATAACGTTATAACGTATTACGTTATATGGTATAACGTTATAACGTATTACGTTATATGGTATAACGTTATATCGCATTACGTTATATGGTATTTCGTTACAACCTATTACGTTATATAGTATAACGTTATAACGTATTATGTTATATGGTATAACATAATAACGTATTACGTTATATGGTATGACGTTATACCGTATTATGTTATATGGTATAGCGAAATGACGTTTTACGTTATATGTTATAACGTTATAACGTATCACGTTATATGGTATAGCGAAATGACGTTTTACGTTATATGTTATAACGTTATAACGTATCACGTTATATGGTATATCGAAATGACGTTTTACGTTATATGGTATAACGATATATCGTATTACGTTATATGGTATAACGTTTTAACATATTACGTTATATGGTATAACGTTATAACGTATTACGTTATATGGTATAAGGATATAACGTATTACGTTATATGGTATAACGTTATAACATATAACGCTATATGGCATTACGTTATAACGTATTACGTTATATGGTATAACGTTATACCGTATTACGTTACATGGTATAACGTTATAACGTATTACGTTATATGGTATAACGTTATACAGTATTATGTGATATGGTATAGCGAAATGACGTTTTACGTTATATGTTATAACGTTATAACGTATCACGTTATATGGTATATCGAAATGACGTTTCACGTTATATGGTATAACGATATAACGTATTTCGTTATATGGTATAACGTTTTAACATATTGCGTTATATGGTACAACGTTATAACGTGTTACGTTATATGGTATAAGGATATAACGTATTACGTTATATGGTATAACGTTATAACGTATTACGTTATATGTTATAACGTTATAACGTATCACGTTATATGGTATATCGAAATGACGTTTTACGTTATATGGTATAACGACATACCATATTACGTTATATGGAGTAACGTTCTAACATATTACGTTATATGGTATAACGTTATAACGTATTACGTTATATGGTATAACGTTATAACGTATTACGTTATATGGTATAACGTTATATCGTATTACGTTATATGGTATAACGTTATAACGTATTACGTTATATGGTATAACGTTATAACGTATTACGTCATATGGTATAACGTTATAACATATAACGCTATATGGCATTACATTATAACGTATTACGTTATATGGTATAACGTTATAACGTATTACGTTATATGGTATAACGACATACCGTATTACGTTATATGGTATAACCTTTTAACATATTACGTTATATGGTATAACGTTATATCGTATTACGTTATATGGTATAACGTTATAACGTATTACGTTATATGGTGTAACGTTGTACAGTATTATGTGGTATGGTATAGCGAAATGACGTTTTACGTTATATGTTATAACGTTATAACGTATCACGTTATATGGTATATCGAAATGACGTTTTACGTTATATGGTATAACGATATAACGTATTACGTTATATGGTATAACGTTTTAACATATTACATTATATGGTATAACGTTATAACGTATTACGTTATATGGTATAACGTTATAACGTATTACGTTATATGGTATAACGTTATATCGCATTACGTTATGTGGTATAACGTTATAGCGTATTACGTTATATGGTATAACGTTATAACGTATTACGTTATATGGTATTTCGTTACAACCTATTACGTTATATAGTATAACGTTATAACGTATTATGTTATATGGTATAACGTTATAACGTATTACGTTATATGGTATAAGGATATAACGTATTACGTTATATGGTATAACGTTATAACATATATCGCTATATGGCATAACGTTATAACGTATTACGTTATATGGTATAACGTCATAACGTAATACGTTATATGGTATAACGTTATTCCGTATTACGTTATATGGTATAACGTTATAACGTATTACGTTATATGGTATAACGTTATAACGTATTACGTTATATGGTATAACGTTATAACATATAACGCTATATGGCATTACGTTATAACGTATTACGTTATATGGTATAACGTTATAACGTATTACGTCATATGGAATAACGTTATAACATATAACGCTATATGGCATTACGTTATAACGTATTACGTTATATGGTATAACGTTATAACGTATTACGTTATATGGTATAACGACATACCGTATTACGTTATATGGTATAACCTTTTAACATATTACGTTATATGGTATAACGTTATAACGTATTACGATATATGGTATAACGTTATATCGTATTACGTTATATGGTATAACGAAATGACGTTTTACGTTATATGGTATAACGTTATTCCGTATTACGTTATATGGTATAACGTTATAACGTATTACGTTATATGGTATAACCTTTTAACATATTACGTTATATGGTATAACGAAATGACGTTTTACGTTATATGGTATAACGTTATTCCGTATTACGTTATATGATTAAACGACATACCATATTACGTTATATGGAATAACGTTTTAACATATTACGTTATATGGTATAAGGTTATAACGTATTACGTTATATGGTATAACGTTATAACGTATTACGTTATATGGTATAACGTTATATCGTATTACGTTATATGGTATAACGTTATAACGTATTACGTTATATGGTATAACGTTATATCGCATTACGTTATGTGGTATAACGTTATAACGTATTACGTTATATGGTATAACGTTATAACGTATTACGTTATATGGTATAACGTTATAACGTATTACGTTATATGGTATAACGTTATAACATATAACGCTATATGGCATTACGTTATAACGTATTACGTTATATGGTATAACGTTATAACGTATTACGTCATATGGAATAACGTTATAACATATAACGCTATATGGCATTACGTTATAACGTATTACGTTATATGGTATAACGTTATAACGTATTACGTTATATGGTATAACGACATACCGTATTACGTTATATGGTATAACCTTTTAACATATTGCGTTATATGGTATAACGTTATAACGTATTACGATATATGGTATAACGTTATATCGTATTACGTTATGTGGTATAACGTTATAACGTATTACGTTATATGGTATAACGTTATAACGTATTACGTTATATGGTATTTCGTTACAACCTATTACGTTATATAGTATAACGTTATAACGTATTATGTTATATGGTATAACGTTATAACGTATTACGTTATATGGTATAACGTTATAACGTATTACGTTATATGGTATAACGTTGTACAGTATTATGTGGTATGGTATAGCGAAATGACGTTTTACGTTATATGTTATAACGTTATAACGTATCACGTTATATGGTATATCGAAATGACGTTTTACGTTATATGGTATAACGACATACCATATTACGTTATATGGAATAACGTTTTAACATATTACGTTATATGGTATAACGTTATAACGTATTACGTTATATGGTATAACGTTATAACGTATTACGTTATATGGTATAACGTTATATCAATTACGTTATATGGTATAACGTTATAACGTATTACGTTATATGGTATAACGTTATAACGTATTACGTCATATGGTATGACGTTATACCGTATTATGTTATATGGTATAGCGAAATGACGTTTTACGTTATATGTCTTAACGTTATAACGTATCACGTTATATGGTATATCGAAATGACGTTTTACGTTATATGGTATAACGATATATCGTATTACGTTATATGGTATAACGTTATAACGTATTACGTTATATGGTATAACGTTATAACGTATTACGTTATATGGTATTTCGTTACAACCTATTACGTTATATAGTATAACGTTATAACGTATTATGTTATATGGTATAACGTTATAACGTATTACGTTAAATGGTATGACGTTATACCGTATTATGTTATATCGTATAGCGAAATGACGTTTTACGTTATATGTTATAACGTTATAACGTATCACGTTATATGGTATATCGAAATGACGTTTTACGTTATATGGTATAACGATATATCGTATTACGTTATATGGTATAACGTTTTAACATATTACGTTATATGGTATAACGTTATAACGTATTACGTTATATGGTATAAGGATATAACGTATTACGTTATATGGTATAACGTTATAACATATAACGCTATATGGCATTACGTTATAACGTATTACGTTATATGGTATAACGTTATACCGTATTACGTTATATGGTATAACGTTATAACGTATTACGTTATATGGTATAACGTTATACAGTATTATGTGATATGGTATAGCGAAATGACGTTTTACGTTATATGTTATAACGTTATAACGTATCACGTTATATGGTATATCGAAATGACGTTTCACGTTATATGGTATAACGATATAACGTATTTCGTTGTATGGTATAACGTTTTAACATATTGCGTTATATGGTACAACGTTATAACGTGTTACGTTATATGGTATAAGGATATAACGTATTACGTTATATGGTATAACGTTATAACGTATTACGTTATATGTTATAACGTTATAACGTATCACGTTATATGGTATATCGAAATGACGTTTTACGTTATATGGTATAACGACATACCATATTACGTTATATGGAGTAACGTTCTAACATATTACGTTATATGGTATAACGTTATAACGTATTACGTTATATGGTATAACGTTATAACGTATTACGTTATATGGTATAACGTTATATCGTATTACGTTATATGGTATAACGTTATAACGTATTACGTTATATGGTATAACGTTATAACGTATTACGTCATATGGTATAACGTTATAACATATAACGCTATATGGCATTACATTATAACGTATTACGTTATATGGTATAACGTTAAAACGTATTACGTTATATGGTATAACGACATACCGTATTACGTTATATGGTATAACCTTTTAACATATTACGTTATATGGTATAACGTTATATCGTATTACGTTATATGGTATAACGTTATAACGTATTACGTTATATGGTGTAACGTTGTACAGTATTATGTGGTATGGTATAGCGAAATGACGTTTTACGTTATATGTTATAACGTTATAACGTATCACGTTATATGGTATATCGAAATGACGTTTTACGTTATATGGTATAACGATATAACGTATTACGTTATATGGTATAACGTTTTAACATATTACATTATATGGTATAACGTTATAACGTATTACGTTATATGGTATAACGTTATAACGTATTACGTTATATGGTATAACGTTATATCGCATTACGTTATGTGGTATAACGTTATAGCGTATTACGTTATATGGTATAACGTTATAACGTATTACGTTATATGGTATTTCGTTACAACCTATTACGTTATATAGTATAACGTTATAACGTATTATGTTATATGGTATAACGTTATAACGTATTACGTTATATGGTATGACGTTATACCGTATTATGTTATATGGTATAGCGAAATGACGTTTTACGTTATATGTTATAACGTTATAACGTATCACGTTATATGGTATATCGAAATGACGTTTTACGTTATATGGTATAACGATATATCGTATTACGTTATATGGTATAACGTTTTAACATATTACGTTATATGGTATAACGTTATAACGTATTACGTTATATGGTATAAGGATATAACGTATTACGTTATATGGTATAACGTTATAACATATAACGCTATATGGCATTACGTTATAACGTATTACGTTATATGGTATAACGTTATACCGTATTACGTTATATGGTATAACGTTATAACGTATTACGTTATATGGTATAACGTTATACAGTATTATGTGATATGGTATAGCGAAATGACGTTTTACGTTATATGTTATAACGTTATAACGTATCACGTTATATGGTATATCGAAATGACGTTTCACGTTATATGGTATAACGATATAACGTATTTCGTTATATGGTATAACGTTTTAACATATTGCGTTATATGGTACAACGTTATAACGTGTTACGTTATATGGTATAAGGATATAACGTATTACGTTATATGGTATAACGTTATAACGTATTACGTTATATGTTATAACGTTATAACGTATCACGTTATATGGTATATCGAAATGACGTTTTACGTTATATGGTATAACGACATACCATATTACGTTATATGGAGTAACGTTCTAAAATATTACGTTATATGGTATAACGTTATAACGTATTACGTTATATGGTATAACGTTATAACGTATTACGTTATATGGTATAACGTTATATCGTATTACGTTATATGGTATAACGTTATAACGTATTACGTTATATGGTATAACGTTATAACGTATTACGTCATATGGTATAACGTTATAACATATAACGCTATATGGCATTACATTATAACGTATTACGTTATATGGTATAACGTTATAACGTATTACGTTATATGGTATAACGACATACCGTATTACGTTATATGGTATAACCTTTTAACATATTACGTTATATGGTATAACGTTATATCGTATTACGTTATATGGTATAACGTTATAACGTATTACGTTATATGGTGTAACGTTGTACAGTATTATGTGGTATGGTATAGCGAAATGACGTTTTACGTTATATGTTATAACGTTATAACGTATCACGTTATATGGTATATCGAAATGACGTTTTACGTTATATGGTATAACGATATAACGTATTACGTTATATGGTATAACGTTTTAACATATTACATTATATGGTATAACGTTATAACGTATTACGTTATATGGTATAACGTTATAACGTATTACGTTATATGGTATAACGTTATATCGCATTACGTTATGTGGTATAACGTTATAGCGTATTACGTTATATGGTATAACGTTATAACGTATTACGTTATATGGTATTTCGTTACAACCTATTACGTTATATAGTATAACGTTATAACGTATTATGTTATATGGTATAACGTTATAACGTATTACGTTATATGGTATGACGTTATACCGTATTATGTTATATGGTATAGCGAAATGACGTTTTACGTTATATGTTATAACGTTATAACGTATCACGTTATATGGTATATCGAAATGACGTTTTACGTTATATGGTATAACGATATATCGTATTACGTTATATGGTATAACGTTTTAACATATTACGTTATATGGTATAACGTTATAACGTATTACGTTATATGGTATAAGGATATAACGTATTACGTTATATGGTATAACGTTATAACATATAACGCTATATGGCATTACGTTATAACGTATTACGTTATATGGTATAACGTTATACCGTATTACGTTATATGGTATAACGTTATAACGTATTACGTTATATGGTATAACGTTATACCGTATTATGTTATATGGTATAGCGAAATGACGTTTTACGTTATATGTTATAACGATATAACGTATCACGTTATATGGTATATCGAAATGACGTTTTACGTTATATGGTATAACGATATAACGTATTACGTTATATGGTATAACGTTATAATGTATTACGTTATATGGCATTACGTTATAACGTATTGCGTTATATGGTATAACGAAATGACGTTTTACGTTATATGGTATAACGTTATTCCGTATTACGTTATATGGTATAACGTTATAACGTATTCCGTTATATGGTATAACGTTATAACGTATTACGTCATATGGTATAACGTTATAACATATAACGCTATATGGCATTACGTTATAACGTATTACGTTATAACGTATTACGTTATATGGTATAACGTTATAACGTATTACGTTATATGGTATAACGACATACCGTATTACGTTATATGGTATAACCTTTTAACATATTACGTTATATGGTATAACGTTATAACGTATTACGATATATGGTATAACGTTATATCGTATTACGTTATATGGTATAACGTTATAACGTATTACGTTATATGGTATAACGTTGTACAGTATTATGTGGTATGGTATAGCGAAATGACGTTTTACGTTATATGTTATAACGTTATAACGTATCACGTTATATGGTATATCGAAATGACGTTTTACGTTATATGGTATAACGATATAACGTATTACGTTATATGGTATAACGTTATAATGTATTACGTTATATGGCATTACGTTATAACGTATTGCGTTATATGGTATAACGAAATGACGTTTTACGTTATATGGTATAACGTTATTCCGTATTACGTTATATGGTATAACGTTATAACGTATTCCGTTATATGGTATAACGTTATAACGTATTACGTCATATGGTATAACGTTATAACATATAACGCTATATGGCATTACGTTATAACGTATAACGATATAACGTATTACGTTATATGGTATAACGTTTAAACATATTACATTATATGGTATACCGTTATAACGTATTACGATATATGGTATAAAGTTATAACGTATTACGTTATATGGTATAACGTTATATCGCATTACGTTATGTGGTATAACGTTATAGCATATTACGTTATATGGTATAACCTTATAACGTATTACGTTATATGGTATTTCGTTACAACCTATTACGTTATATAGTATAACGTTATAACGTATTATGTTATATGGTATAACATAATAACGTATTACGTTATATGGTATGACGTTATACCGTATTATGTTATATGGTATAGCGAAATGACGTTTTACGTTATATGTTATAACGTTATAACGTATCACGTTATATGGTATATCGAAATGACGTTTTACGTTATATGGTATAACGATATATCGTATTACGTTATATGGTATAACGTTTTAACATATTACGTTATATGGTATAACGTTATAACGTATTACGTTATATGGTATAACGTTATACCGTATTGCGTTATATGGTATAACGTTATAACGTATTACGTTATATGGTATAACGTTATAACGTATTACGTTATATGGTATAACGTTATAACGTATTACGTTATATGGTATAACGTTATAACATATAACGCTATATGGCATTACGTTATAACGTATTACGTTATATGGTATAACGTTATAACGTATTACGTTATATGGTATAACCTTTTAACATATTACGTTATATGGTATAACGTTATAACGTATTACGATATATGGTATAACGTTATATCGTATTACGTTATATGGTATAACGTTATAATGTATTACGTTATATGGCATTACGTTATAACGTATTGCGTTATATGGTATAACGAAATGACGTTTTACGTTATATGGTATAACGTTATTCCGTATTACGTTATATGGCATTACGTTATAACGTATTGCGTTATATGGTATAACGAAATGACGTTTTACGTTATATGGTATAACGTTATAACGTTATAAAGTATTACGTTATATGATATAACGACATACCATATTACGTTATATGGAATAACGTTTTAACATATTACGTTATATGGTATAAGGTTATAACGTATTACGTTATATGGTATAACGTTATATCGTATTACGTTATATGTTATAACGTTATAATGTATTACGTTATATGGCATTACGTTATAACGTATTGCGTTATATGGTATAACGAAATGACGTTTTACGTTATATGGTATAACGTTATTCCGTATTACGTTATATGATATAACGACATACCATATTACGTTATATGGAATAACGTTTTAACATATTACGTTATATGGTATAAGGTTATAACGTATTACGTTATATGGTATAACCTTATAACGTATTACGTTATATGGTATAACGTTATATCGTATTACGTTATATGGTATAACGTTATAACGTATTACGTTATATGGTATAACCTTATAACGTATTACGTTATATGGTATAACGTTATATCGTATTACGTTATATGGTATAACGTTATAACGTATTACGTTATATGGTATAACGTTATACCGTATTGCGTTATATGGTATAACGTTATAACGTATTATGTTATATGGTATAACGTTATAACGTATTACGTTATATGGTATAACGTTATAACGTATTACGTTATATGGTATAACGTTATAACATATAACGCTATATGGCATTACGTTATAACGTATTACGTTATATGGTATAACGTTATAACGTATTGCGTTATATGGTATAACGTTATAACGTATTACGTTATATGGTATAACGTTATACCGTATTATGTTATATGGTATAGCGAAATGACGTTTTACGTTATATGTTATAACGTTATAACGTATCACGTTATATGGTATATCGAAATGACGTTTTACGTTATATGGTATAACGATATAACGTATTACGTTATATGGTATAACGTTATAATGTATTACGTTATATGGCATTACGTTATAACGTATTGCGTTATATGGTATAACGAAATGACGTTTTACGTTATATGGTATAACGTTATAACGTTATAAAGTATTACGTTATATGATATAACGACATACCATATTACGTTATATGGAATAACGTTTTAACATATTACGTTATATGGTATAAGGTTATAACGTATTACGTTATATGGTATAACGTTATAACGTATTACGTTATATGGTATAACGTTATATCGTATTACGTTATATGGTATAACGTTATAACGTATTACGTTATATGGTATAACGTTATATCGCATTACGTTATGTGGTATAACGTTATAACGTATTACGTTATATGGTATAACATTATAACGTATTACGTTATATGGTATAACGTTATAACGTATTACGTTATATGGTATAACGTTATAACATATAACGCTATATGGCATTACGTTATAACGTATTACGTTATATGGTATAACGTTATAACGTATTACGTCATATGGAATAACGTTATAACATATAACGCTATATGGCATTACGTTATAACGTATTACGTTATATGGTATAACGTTATAACGTATTACGTTATATGGTATAACGACATACCGTATTACGTTATATGGTATAACCTTTTAACATATTACGTTATATGGTATAACGTTATAACGTATTACGATATATGGTATAACGTTATATCGTATTACGTTATATGGTATAACGTTATAATGTATTACGTTATATGGCATTACGTTATAACGTATTGCGTTATATGGTATAACGAAATGACGTTTTACGTTATATGGTATAACGTTATTCCGTATTACGTTATATGGTATAACGTTATAACGTATTACGTTATATGGTATAACCTTTTAACATATTACGTTATATGGTATAACGTTATAACGTATTACGATATATGGTATAACGTTATATCGTATTACGTTATATGGTATAACGTTATAACGTATTACGTTATATGGAATAACGTTTTAACATATTACGTTATATGGTATAAGGTTATAACGTATTACGTTATATGGTATAACGTTATAACGTATTACGTTATATGGTATAACGTTATATCGTATTACGTTATATGGTATAACGTTATAACGTATTACGTTATATGGCATTACGTTATAACGTATTGCGTTATATGGTATAACGAAATGACGTTTTACGTTATATGGTATAACGTTATTCCGTATTACGTTATATGGTATAACGTTATAACGTATTACGTTATATGGTATAACCTTTTAACATATTACGTTATATGGTATAACGAAATGACGTTTTACGTTATATGGTATAACGTTATTCCGTATTACGTTATATGATTAAACGACATACCATATTACGTTATATGGAATAACGTTTTAACATATTACGTTATATGGTATAAGGTTATAACGTATTACGTTATATGGTATAACGTTATAACGTATTACGTTATATGGTATAACGTTATATCGTATTACGTTATATGGTATAACGTTATAACGTATTACGTTATATGGTATAACGTTATATCGCATTACGATATGTGGTATAACGTTATAACGTATTACGTTATATGGTATAACGTTATAACGTATTACGTTATATGGTATAACGTTATAACGTATTACGTTATATAGTATAACGTTATAACATATAACGCTATATGGCATTACGTTATAACGTATTACGTTATATGGTATAACGTTATAACGTATTACGTCATATGGAATAACGTTATAACATATAACGCTATATGGCATTACGTTATTACGTATTACGTTATATGGTATAACGTTATAACGTATTACGTTATATGGTATAACGACATACCGTATTACGTTATATGGTATAACCTTTTAACATATTACGTTATATGGTATAACGTTATAACGTATTACGATATATGGTATAACGTTATATCGTATTACGTTATATGGTATAACGTTATAATGTATTACGTTATATGGCATTACGTTATAACGTATTGCGTTATATGGTATAACGAAATGACGTTTTACGTTATATGGTATAACGTTATAACGTATTACGTTATATGGTATAACGTTATACCGTGTTACGTTATATGGTATAACGTTATAACGTATTACGTTATATGGTATTACGTTACAACCTATTACGTTATATAGTATAACGTTATAACGTATTACGTTATATGGTATAAGGTTATAACGTATTACGTTATATGGTATAACGTTATACAGTATTATGTGGTATGGTATAGCGAAATGACGTTTTACGTTATATGTTATAACGTTATAACGTATCGCGTTATATGGTATATCGAAATGACGTTTTACGTTATATGGTATAACGATATAACGTATTACGTTATATGGTATAACGTTTTAACATATTACATTATATGGTATAACGTTATAACGTATTACGTTATATGGTATAACGTTATAACGTATTACGTTATACGGTATAACGTTATATCGCATTACGTTATGTGGTATAACGTTATAACGTATTACGTTATATGGTATAACGTTATAACGTATTACGTTATATGGTATTTCGTTACAACCTATTACGTTATATAGTATAACGTTATAACGTATTATGTTATATGGTATAACGTTATAACGTATTACGTTATATGGTATCACGTTATACCGTATTATGTTATATGGTATAGCGAAATGACGTTTTACGTAATATGTTATAACGTTATAACGTATCACGTTATATGGTATATAGAAATGACGTTTTACGTTATATGGTATAACGATATATCGTATTACGTTATATGGTATAACGTTTTAACATATTACGTTATATGGTATAACGTTATAACGTATTACGTTATATGGTATAAGGATATAACGTATTACGTTATATGGTATAACGTTATAACATATAACGCTATATGGCATTACGTTATAACGTATTACGTTATATGGTATAACGTTATACCGTATTACGTTATATGGTATAACGTTATAACGTATTACGTTATATGGTATAACGTTATACAGTATTATGTGATATGGTATAGCGAAATGACGTTTTACGTTATATGTTATAACGTTATAACGTATCACGTTATATGGTATATCGAAATGACGTTTCACGTTATATGGTATGACGATATAACGTATTTCGTTATATGGGATAACGTTTTAACATATTGCGTTATATGGTACAACGTTATAACGTATTACGTTATATGGTATAAGGATATAACGTATTACGTTATATGGTATAACGTTATAACATATATCGCTATATGGCATAACGTTATAACGTATTACGTTATATGGTATAACGTCATAACGTAATACGTTATATGGTATAACGTTATTCCGTATTACGTTATATGGTATAACGTTATAACGTATTACGTTATATGGTATAACGTTATAACGTATTACGTTATATGGTATAACGTTATAACATATAACGCTATATGGCATTACGTTATAACGTATTACGTTATATGGTATAACGTTATAACGTATTACGTCATATGGAATAACGTTATAACATATAACGCTGTATGGCATTACGTTATAACGTATTACGTTATATGGTATAACGTTATAACGTATTACGTTATATGGTATAACGACATACCGTATTACGTTATATGGTATAACCTTTTAACATATTACGTTATATGGTATAACGTTATAACGTATTACGATATATGGTATAACGTTATATCGTATTACGTTATATGGTATAACGTTATAATGTATTACGTTATATGGCATTACGTTATAACGTATTGCGTTATATGGTATAACGAAATGACGTTTTACGTTATATGGTATAACGTTATTCCGTATTACGTTATATGGTATAACGTTATAACGTATTACGTTATATGGTATAACCTTTTAACATATTACGTTATATGGTATAACGTTATAACGTATTACGATATATGGTATAGCGTTATAACGTATTACGTTATATGGTATAACGTTGTAACGTATTACGTCATATGGTATAACGTTATAACATATAACGCTATATGGCATTATGTTATAACTTATTACGTTATATGGTATAACGTTATAACGTATTACGTTATATGGTATAACGTTATACCGTATTTCGTTATATGGTATAACGTTATAACGTATTACGTTATATGGTAATACGTTACAACCTATTACGTTATATAGTATAACGTTATAACGTATTACGTTATATGGTATAACGTTATAACGTATTACGTTATATGGTATAACGTTATACAGTATTATGTGGTATGGTATAGCGAAATGACGTTTTACGTTATATGTTATAACGTTATAACGTATCACGTTATATGGTATATCGAAATGACGTTTTACGTTATATGGTATAACGATATAACGTATTACGTTATATGGTATAACGTTTTAACATATTACATTATATGCTATAACGTTATAACGTATTACGTTATATGGTATAACGTTATAACGTATTACGTTATATGGTATAACGTTATATCGCATTACGATATGTGGTATAACGTTATAACGTATTACGTTATATGGTATAACGTTATAACGTATTACGTTATATGGTATTTCGTTACAACCTATTACGTTATATAGTATAACGTTATAACGTATTATGTTATATGGTATAACGTTATAACGTATTACGTTATATGGTATGACGTTATACCGTATTATGTTATATGGTATAGCGAAATGACGTTTTACGTTATATGTTATAACGTTATAACGTATCACGTTATATGGTATATCGAAATGACGTTTTACGTTATATGGTATAACGATATATCGTATTACGTTATATGGTATAACGTTTTAACATATTACGTTATATGGTATAACGTTATAACGTATTACGTTATATGGTATAAGGATATAACGTATTACGTTATAACGTATTATGTTATATGGTATAACGTTATACCGTATTACGTTATATGGTAAAACGAAATGACGTTTTACGTTATATGGTATTACGTTATAACGTATTACGTTATATGGTATAACGTTATACCGTATTACGTTAGATGGTATAACGAAATGACGTTTTACGTTATATGGTATAACGTTGTAAAGTATTACGTTATATGGTATAGCGATATACCGTATTACGTTATATGGTATAACGAAATGGCATTTTACGTTATATGGTATTACGTTATAACGTTATAACGTATTACGTTATATGGTATAACGTTATATCGCATTACGTTATGTGGTATAACGTTATAACGTATTACGTTATATGGTATAACGTTATAACGTATTACGTTATATGGTATTTCGTTACAACCTATTACGTTATATAGTATAACGTTATAACGTATTACGTTATATGGTATAACGTTATAACGTATTACGTTATATGGTATAATGTTATACCGTATTATGTTATATGGTATAACGAAATGACGTTTCACGTTATATGTTATAACGTTATAACGTATCACGTTATATGGCATATCGAAATGACGTTTTACGTTATATGGTATTACGATATAACGTATTACGTTAAAAGGTATTACGTTATAACGTATTACGTTACATGGTATAACGTTGTACCGTATTATGTTATATGGTATAACGAAATGATGTTTCACGTTATATGGTATAACGTTATAATGTATTACGTTATATGGTATAACGAAATGACGTTTTACGTTATATGATATTATGTTATAACGTATTACGTTATATGGTATAACGTTATAACGTATTACGTTATATGGTATAACGTTATAACGTATTACGTTATATGGTGTAACGTTATAACGTATTACGTTATATGGTACAACGTTATACCGTATTACGTTATAAGGTATAACGAAATGACGTTTCACGTTATATGGTATTACGTTATAACGTATTACGTTATATTTTAATAACGCTATACCGTATTACGTTATATGGTATAACGAAATGACGTTTTACGTTATATGGTATAACGTTATAACGTTTTACGTTATATGGTATAACGCTATACCGTATTACGTTACGTTACGTTATATGGTATAACGAAATGACGTTTTACGTTATATGATATAACGTTATAACGTATCACGTTATATGGTATATCGAAATGACGTTTTACGTTATATGGTATAACGTTATAACGTATTACGTTATATGGTATAACGTTATACAGTATTATGTGATATGGTATAGCGAAATGACGTTTTACGTTATATGTTATAACGTTATAACGTATCACGTTATATGGTATATCGAAATGACGTTTCACGTTATATGGTATAACGATATAACGTATTTCGTTATATGGGATAACGTTTTAACATATTACGTTATATGGTACAACGTTATAACGTATTACGTTATATGGTATAAGGATATAACGTATTACGTTATATGGTATAACGTTATAACATATAACGCTATATGGCATTACGTTATAACGTATTACGTTATATGGTATAACGGCATAACGTATTACGTTATATGGTATAACGTTATTCCGTATTACGTTATATGGTATAACGTTATAACGTATCACGTTATATGGTATATCTTAATGACGTTTTACGTTATATGTTATAACGTTATAACGTATCACGTTATATGGCATATCGAAATGACGTTTTACGTTATATGTTATAACGTTATACCGTATTACGTTATATGGTATAACGAAATGACGTTTTGCGTTATATGGTATAACGTTATAACGTATTACGTTATATGGTATAACGTTATACCGTATTACGTTATATGGTATAACGAAATGACGTTTTGCGTTATATGGTATTACGTTATAACGTATTACGTTATATGGCATAACGTTATACCGTATTACGTTATATGGTAAAACGAAATGACGTTTTACGTTATATGGTATTACGTTATAACGTATTACGTTATATGGTATAACGTTATACCGTATTACGTTAGATGGTATAACGAAATGACGTTTTACGTTATATGGTATAACGTTGTAAAGTATTACGTTATATGGTATAGCGATATACCGTATTACGTTATATGGTATAACGAAATGGCATTTTACGTTATATGGTATTACGTTATAACGTTATAACGTATTACGTTATATGGTATAACGTTATAACGTATTACGTTATATGGTACAACGTTATAAAGTATTACGTTATATGGTATAACGAAATGACGTTTTGCGTTATATGGTATAACGTTATAACGTGTTACGTTATATGGTATAACGTTATACCGTATTACGTTACATGGCATAACGAAATAACGTTTTACGTTATATGGTATAACGTTGAAACGCATTACGTTATATGGCATAGCGTTATACCGTGTTACGTTACATGGTATAACGAAATGACGTTTTACGTTATATGGTATAACATTGTAACGTATTACGTTATATGGTATAGCGTTGTACCGTGTTACGTTATATGGTATAACGAAATCACGTTTTACGTTATATGGTATTACGTTATAACGTATTACGTTATATGGTATAACGTTATACGGTATTACGTTATATGGTATTACGTTATACCGTATTATGTTATATGGTATAGCGAAATGACGTTTTACGTTATATGTTATAACGTTATAACGTATCACGTTATATGGTATATCGAAATGACGTTTTACGTTATATGGTATAACGATATATCGTATTACGTTATATGGTATAACGTTTTAACATATTACGTTATATGGTATAACGTTATAACGTATTACGTTATATGGTATAAGGATATAACGTATTACGTTATAACGTATTATGTTATATGGTATAACGTTATACCGTATTAAGTTATATGGTAAAACGAAATGACGTTTTACGTTATATGGTATTACGTTATAACGTATTACGTTATATGGTATAACGTTATACCGTATTACGTTAGATGGTATAACGAAATGACGTTTTACGTTATATGGTATAACGTTGTAAAGTATTACGTTATATGGTATAGCGATATACCGTATTACGTTATATGGTATAACGAAATGGCATTTTACGTTATATGGTATTACGTTATAACGTTATAACGTATTACGTTATATGGTATAACGTTATATCGCATTACGTTATGTGGTATAACGTTATAACGTATTACGTTATATGGTACAACGTTATAACGTATTACGTTATATGGTATTTCGTTACAACCTATTACGTTATATAGTATAACGTTATAACGTATTACGTTATATGGTATAACGTTATAACGTATTACGTTATATGGTATAATGTTATACCGTATTATGTTATATGGTATAACGAAATGACGTTTCACGTTATATGTTATAACGTTATAACGTATCACGTTATATGGCATATCGAAATGACGTTTTACGTTATATGGTATTACGATATAACGTATTACGTTAAAAGGTATTACGTTATAACGTATTACGTTACATGGTATAACGTTGTACCGTATTATGTTATATGGTATAACGAAATGATGTTTCACGTTATATGGTATAACGTTATAATGTATTACGTTATATGGTATAACGAAATGACGTTTTACGTTATATGATATTATGTTATAACGTATTACGTTATATGGTATAACGTTATAACGTATTACGTTATATGGTATAACGTTATAACGTATTACGTTATATGGTGTAACGTTATAACGTATTACGTTATATGGTACAACGTTATACCGTATTACGTTATAAGGTATAACGAAATGACGTTTCACGTTATATGGTATTACGTTATAACGTATTACGTTATATTTTAATAACGCTATACCGTATTACGTTATATGGTATAACGAAATGACGTTTTACGTTATATGGTATAACGTTATAACGTTTTACGTTATATGGTATAACGCTATACCGTATTACGTTACGTTACGTTATATGGTATAACGAAATGACGTTTTACGTTATATGTTATAACGTTATAACGTATCACGTTATATGGTATATCGAAATGACGATTTACGTTATATGGTATAACGTTATAACGTATTACGTTATATGGTATAACGTTATACAGTATTATGTGATATGGTATAGCGAAATGACGTTTTACGTTATATGTTATAACGTTATAACGTATCACGTTATATGGTATATCGAAATGACGTTTCACGTTATATGGTATAACGATATAACGTATTTCGTTATATGGGATAACGTTTTAACATATTACGTTATATGGTACAACGTTATAACGTATTACGTTATATGGTATAAGGATATAACGTATTACGTTATATGGTATAACGTTATAACATATAACGCTATATGGCATTACGTTATAACGTATTACGTTATATGGTATAACGGCATAACGTATTACGTTATATGGTATAACGTTATTCCGTATTACGTTATATGGTATAACGTTATAACGTATCACGTTATATGGTATATCTTAATGACGTTTTACGTTATATGTTATAACGTTATAACGTATCACGTTATATGGCATATCGAAATGACGTTTTACGTTATATGTTATAACGTTATACCGTATTACGTTATATGGTATAACGAAATGACGTTTTGCGTTATATGGTATAACGTTATAACGTATTACGTTATATGGTATAACGTTATACCGTATTACGTTATATGGTATAACGAAATGACGTTTTGCGTTATATGGTATTACGTTATAACGTATTACGTTATATGGCATAACGTTATACCGTATTACGTTATATGGTAAAACGAAATGACGTTTTACGTTATATGGTATTACGTTATAACGTATTACGTTATATGGTATAACGTTATACCGTGTTACGTTATATGGTATAACGAAATGACGTTTTACGTTATATGGTATTACGTTATAACGTGTTACGTTATATGGTATAGCGTTGTACCGTGTTACGTTATATGGTATAACGAAATCACGTTTTACGTTATATGGTATTACGTTATAACGTATTACGTTATATGGTATAACGTTATACGGTATTACGTTATATGGTATTACGTTATAACGTATCACGTTATATGGTATAACGAATGACGTTTTACGTTATATGGTATTACGTTATAACGTTATAACGTATTACGTTATATGGTATAACGTTATATCGCATTACGTTATGTGGTATAACGTTATAACGTATTACGTTATATGGTATAACGTTATAACGTATTACGTTATATGGTATTTCGTTACAACCTATTACGTTATATAGTATAACGTTATAACGTATTATGTTATATGGTATAACGTTATAACGTATTACGTTATATGGAATGACGTTATACCGTATTATGTTATATGGTATAGCGAAATGACGTTTTACGTTATATGTTATAACGTTATAACGTATCACGTTATATGGTATATCGAAATGACGTTTTACGTTATATGGTATAACGATATATCGTATTACGTTATATGGTATAACGTTTTAACATATTACGTTATATGGTATAACGTTATAACGTATTACGTTATATGGTATAAGGATATAACGTATTACGTTATATGGTACAACGTTATAACATATAACGCTATATGGCATTACGTTATAACGTATTACGTTATATGGTATAACGATATAACGTATTACGTTATATGGTATAATGTTATACCGTATTACGTTATATGGTATAGCGAAATGACGTTTTACGTTATATGTTATAACGTTATAACGTATCACGTTATATGGCATATCGAAATGACGTTTTACGTTATATGGTATTACGATATAACGTATTACGTTAAAAGGTATTACGTTATAACGTATTACGTTACATGGTATAACGTTGTACCGTATTATGTTATATGGTATAACGAAATGATGTTTCACGTTATATGGTATAACGTTATAATGCATTACGTTATATGGTATAACGAAATGACGTTTTACGTTATATGATATTATGTTATAACGTATTACGTTATATGGTATAACGTTATATCGCATTACGATATGTGGTATAACGTTATAACGTATTACGTTATATGGTATAACGTTATAACGTATTACGTTATATGGTATTTCGTTACAACCTATTACGTTATATAGTATAACGTTATAACGTATTATGTTATATGGTATAACGTTATAACGTATTACGTTATATGGTATGACGTTATACCGTATTATGTTATATGGTATAGCGAAATGACGTTTTACGTTATATGTTATAACGTTATAACGTATCACGTTATATGGTATATCGAAATGACGTTTTACGTTATATGGTATAACGATATATCGTATTACGTTATATGGTATAACGTTTTAACATATTACGTTATATGGTATAACGTTATAACGTATTACGTTATATGGTATAAGGATATAACGTATTACGTTATAACGTATTATGTTATATGGTATAACGTTATACCGTATTACGTTATATGGTAAAACGAAATGACGTTTTACGTTATATGGTATTACGTTATAACGTATTACGTTATATGGTATAACGTTATACCGTATTACGTTAGATGGTATAACGAAATGACGTTTTACGTTATATGGTATAACGTTGTAAAGTATTACGTTATATGGTATAGCGATATACCGTATTACGTTATATGGTATAACGAAATGGCATTTTACGTTATATGGTATTACGTTATAACGTTATAACGTATTACGTTATATGGTATAACGTTATATCGCATTACGTTATGTGGTATAACGTTATAACGTATTACGTTATATGGTATAACGTTATAACGTATTACGTTATATGGTATTTCGTTACAACCTATTACGTTATATAGTATAACGTTATAACGTATTACGTTATATGGTATAACGTTATAACGTATTACGTTATATGGTATAATGTTATACCGTATTATGTTATATGGTATAACGAAATGACGTTTCACGTTATATGTTATAACGTTATAACGTATCACGTTATATGGCATATCGAAATGACGTTTTACGTTATATGGTATTACGATATAACGTATTACGTTAAAAGGTATTACGTTATAACGTATTACGTTACATGGTATAACGTTGTACCGTATTATGTTATATGGTATAACGAAATGATGTTTCACGTTATATGGTATAACGTTATAATGTATTACGTTATATGGTACAACGTTATACCGTATTACGTTATAAGGTATAACGAAATGACGTTTCACGTTATATGGTATTACGTTATAACGTATTACGTTATATGGTATAACGTTATAACGTATTACGTTATATGGTGTAACGTTATAACGTATTACGTTATATGGTACAACGTTATACCGTATTACGTTATAAGGTATAACGAAATGACGTTTCACGTTATATGGTATTACGTTATAACGTATTACGTTATATTTTAATAACGCTATACCGTATTACGTTATATGGTATAACGAAATGACGTTTTACGTTATATGGTATAACGTTATAACGTTTTACGTTATATGGTATAACGCTATACCGTATTACGTTACGTTACGTTATATGGTATAACGAAATGACGTTTTACGTTATATGTTATAACGTTATAACGTATCACGTTATATGGTATATCGAAATGACGTTTTACGTTATATGGTATAACGTTATAACGTATTACGTTATATGGTATAACGTTATACAGTATTATGTGATATGGTATAGCGAAATGACGTTTTACGTTATATGTTATAACGTTATAACGTATCACGTTATATGGTATATCGAAATGACGTTTCACGTTATATGGTATAACGATATAACGTATTTCGTTATATGGGATAACGTTTTAACATATTACGTTATATGGTACAACGTTATAACGTATTACGTTATATGGTATAAGGATATAACGTATTACGTTATATGGTATAACGTTATAACATATAACGCTATATGGCATTACGTTATAACGTATTACGTTATATGGTATAACGGCATAACGTATTACGTTATATGGTATAACGTTATTCCGTATTACGTTATATGGTATAACGTTATAACGTATCACGTTATATGGTATATCTTAATGACGTTTTACGTTATATGTTATAACGTTATAACGTATCACGTTATATGGCATATCGAAATGACGTTTTACGTTATATGTTATAACGTTATACCGTATTACGTTATATGGTATAACGAAATGACGTTTTGCGTTATATGGTATAACGTTATAACGTATTACGTTATATGGTATAACGTTATACCGTATTACGTTATATGGTATAACGAAATGACGTTTTGCGTTATATGGTATTACGTTATAACGTATTACGTTATATGGCATAACGTTATACCGTATTACGTTATATGGTAAAACGAAATGACGTTTTACGTTATATGGTATTACGTTATAACGTATTACGTTATATGGTATAACGTTATAACGTATTACGTTATATGGTACAACGTTATAAAGTATTACGTTATATGGTATAACGAAATGACGTTTTGCGTTATATGGTATAACGTTATAACGTGTTACGTTATATGGTATAACGTTATACCGTATTACGTTACATGGCATAACGAAATAACGTTTTACGTTATATGGTATAACGTTGAAACGCATTACGTTATATGGCATAGCGTTATACCGTGTTACGTTATATGGTATAACGAAATGACGTTTTACGTTATATGGTATTACGTTATAACGTGTTACGTTATATGGTATAACGTTATACCGTATTACGTTATATGGAACAACGTTATAACGTATTACGCTATATGGTATAACGTTATATCGTATTACGTTATATGGTATAACGTTATAACGTATTACGTTACATGGTATAACGAAATGACGTTTTACGTTATATGGTATAACATTGTAACGTATTACGTTATATGGTATAGCGTTGTACCGTGTTACGTTATATGGTATAACGAAATCACGTTTTACGTTATATGGTATTACGTTATAACGTATTACGTTATATGGTATAACGTTATACGGTATTACGTTATATGGTATTACGTTATAACGTATCACGTTATATGGTATAACGAATGACGTTTTACGTTATATGGTATTACGTTATAACGTTATAACGTATTACGTTATATGGTATAACGTTATATCGCATTACGTTATGTGGTATAACGTTATAACGTATTACGTTATATGGTATAACGTTATAACGTATTACGTTATATGGTATTTCGTTACAACCTATTACGTTATATAGTATAACGTTATAACGTATTATGTTATATGGTATAACGTTATAACGTATTACGTTATATGGAATGACGTTATACCGTATTATGTTATATGGTATAGCGAAATGACGTTTTACGTTATATGTTATAACGTTATAACGTATCACGTTATATGGTATATCGAAATGACGTTTTACGTTATATGGTATAACGATATATCGTATTACGTTATATGGTATAACGTTTTAACATATTACGTTATATGGTATAACGTTATAACGTATTACGTTATATGGTATAAGGATATAACGTATTACGTTATATGGTACAACGTTATAACATATAACGCTATATGGCATTACGTTATAACGTATTACGTTATATGGTATAACGATATAACGTATTACGTTATATGGTATAATGTTATACCGTATTATGTTATATGGTATAGCGAAATGACGTTTTACGTTATATGTTATAACGTTATAACGTATCACGTTATATGGCATATCGAAATGCCGTTTTACGTTATATGGTATTACGATATAACGTATTACGTTAAAAGGTATTACGTTATAACGTATTACGTTACATGGTATAACGTTGTACCGTATTATGTTATATGGTATAACGAAATGATGTTTCACGTTATATGGTATAACGTTATAATGCATTACGTTATATGGTATAACGAAATGACGTTTTACGTTATATGATATTATGTTATAACGTATTACGTTTTATGGTATAACGTTATAACGTATTACGTTATATGGTATAACGTTATAACGTATTACGTTATATGGTATAACGTTATAAAGTATTACGTTATATGGTATAACGAAATGACGTTTTGCGTTATATGGTATAACGTTATAACGTGTTACGTTATATGGTATAACGTTATACCGTATTACGTTACATGGCATAACGAAATAACGTTTTACGTTATATGGTATAACGTTGAAACGCATTACGTTGTATGGTATAGCGTTATACCGTGTTACGTTATATGGTATAACGAAATGACGTTTTACGTTATATGGTATTACGTTATAACGTGTTACGTTATATGGTATAACGTTATACCGTATTACGTTATATGGAATAACGTTATAACGTATTACGCTATATGGTATAACGTTATATCGTATTACGTTATATGGTATAACGTTATAACGTATTACGTTACATGGTATAACGAAATGACGTTTTACGTTATATGGTATAACATTGTAACGTATTACGTTATATGGTATAGCGTTGTACCGTGTTATGTTATATGGTATAACGAAATCACGTTTTACGTTATATGGTATTACGTTATAACGTATTACGTTATATGGTATAACGTTATACGGTATTACGTTATATGGTATTACGTTATAACGTATCACGTTATATGGTATAACGAAATGACGTTTTACGTTATATGGTATTACGTTATAACGTATTACGTTATATGTTATAACGTTATACCGTATTACGTTAGATGGTATAACGAAATGACGTTTTACGTTATATGGTATAACGTTGTAAAGTATTACGTTATATGGTATAGCGATATACCGTATTACGTTATATGGTATAACGAAATGGCATTTTACGTTATATGGTATTACGTTATAACGTTATAACGTATTACGTTATATGGTATAACGTTATATCGCATTACGTTATGTGGTATAACGTTATAACGTATTACGTTATATGGTATAACGTTATAACGTATTACGTTATATGGTATTTCGTTACAACCTATTACGTTATATAGTATAACGTTATAACGTATTATGTTATATGGTATAACGTTATAACGTATTACGTTATATGGAATGACGTTATACCGTATTATGTTATATGGTATAGCGAAATGACGTTTTACGTTATATGTTATAACGTTATAACGTATCACGTTATATGGTATATCGAAATGACGTTTTACGTTATATGGTATAACGATATATCGTATTACGTTATATGGTATAACGTTTTAACATATTACGTTATATGGTATAACGTTATAACGTATTACGTTATATGGTATAAGGATATAACGTATTACGTTATATGGTACAACGTTATAACATATAACGCTATATGGCATTACGTTATAACGTATTACGTTATATGGTATAACGTTATAACGTATTACGTTATATGGTATAATGTTATACCGTATTATGTTATATGGTATAACGAAATGACGTTTTACGTTATATGTTATAACGTTATAACGTATCACGTTATATGGCATATCGAAATGACGTTTTACGTTATATGGTATTACGATATAACGTATTACGTTAAAAGGTATTACGTTATAACGTATTACGTTACATGGTATAACGTTGTACCGTATTATGTTATATGGTATAACGAAATGATGTTTCACGTTATATGGTATAACGTTATAATGTATTACGTTATATGGTATAACGAAATGACGTTTTACGTTATATGATATTATGTTATAACGTATTACGTTATATGGTATAACGTTATAACGTATTACGTTATATGGTATAACGTTATAACGTATTACGTTATATGGTATAACGTTATAAAGTATTACGTTATATGGTATAACGAAATGACGTTTTGCGTTATATGGTATAACGTTATAACGTGTTACGTTATATGGTATAACGTTATACCGTATTACGTTACATGGCATAACGAAATAACGTTTCACGTTATATGGTATAACGTTGAAACGCATTACGTTATATGGTATAGCGTTATACCGTATTACGTTATATGGTATAACGAAATGACGTTTTACGTTATATGGTATTACGTTATAACGTGTTACGTTATATGGTATAACGTTATACCGTATTACGTTATATGGAATAACGTTATAACGTATTACGCTATATGGTATAACGTAATATCGTATTACGTTATATGGTATAACGTTATAACGTATTACGTTACATGGTATAACGAAATGACGTTTTACGTTATATGGTATAACGTTGTAACGTATTACGTTATATGGTATAGCGTTGTACCGTGTTACGTTATATGGTATAACGAAATCACGTTTTACGTTATATGGTATTACGTTATAACGTATTACGTTATATGGTATAACGTTATACGGTATTACGTTATATGGTATTACGTTATAACGTATCACGTTATATGGTATAACGAAATGACGTTTTGCGTTATATGGTATAACGTTATAACGTGTTACGTTATATGGTATAACGTTATACCGTATTACGTTACATGGTATAGCGAAATGACGTTTTACGTTATGTGTTACAACGTTATAACGTATCACGTTATATGGTATATCGAAATGACGTTTTACGTTATATGGTATAACGATATATCGTATTACGTTATATGGTATAACGTTTTAACATATTACGTTATATGGTATAACGTTATAACGTATTACGTTATATGGTATAGCGTTGTACCGTGTTACGTTATATGGTATAACGAAATCACGTTTTACGTTATATGGTATTACGTTATAACGTATTACGTTATATGGTATAACGTTATACGGTATTACGTTATACGGTATTACGTTATATGGTATTACGTTATAACGTATCACGTTATATGGTATAACGAAATGACGTTTTGCGTTATATGGTATAACGTTATAACGTGTTACGTTATATGGTATAACGTTATACCGTATTACGTTACATGGTATAGCGAAATGACGTTTTACGTTATGTGTTACAACGTTATAACGTATCACGTTATATGGTATATCGAAATGACGTTTTACGTTATATGGTATAACGTTATACCGTATTACGTTATATGGTATAACGTTATAACGTATTACGTTATATGGTATAACGTTATAAAGTATTACGTTATATGGTATTACGTTATAACGTATTACGTTATATGGTATAACGTTATACCGTATTACGTTATATGGTATAACGTTATAACGTATCACGTTATACGGTATAAAGTAATAACGTATTACGTTATATGGTATAACGTTATAACGTATTACGTTCTATGGTATAACGTTATAACGTATTACGTTATATGGTATAACGTTATAACGTATCACGTTATACGGTATAAAGTAATAACGTATTACGTTATATAGTATAACGTTTTAACGTATTTCGTTATATGGTATAACGTTATACCGTATTACGTTATAAGGTATAACGAAATGACGTTTCACGTTATATGGTATTACGTTATAACGTATTACGTTATATTTTAATAACGCTATACCGTACTACGTTATATGGTATAACGAAATGACGTTTTACGTTATATGGTATAACGTTATAACGTTTTACGTTATATGGTATAACGCTATACCGTATTACGTTACGTTACGTTATATGGTATAACGAAATGACGTTTTACGTTATATGTTATAACGTTATAACGTATCACGTTATATGGTATATCGAAATGACGTTTTACGTTATATGGTATAACGTTATAACGTATTACGTTATATGGTATAACGTTATACAGTATTATGTGATATGGTATAGCGAAATGACGTTTTACGTTATATGTTATAACGTTATAACGTATCACGTTATATGGCATATCGAAATGACATTTCACGTTATATGGTATAACGATATAACGTATTTCGTTATATGGGATAACGTTTTAACATATTACGTTATATGGTACAACGTTATAACGTATTACGTTATATGGTATAAGGATATAACGTATTACGTTATATGGTATAACGTTATAACATATAACGCTATATGGCATTACGTTATAACGTATTACGTTATATGGTATAACGTTATAACGTATTACGTTATATGGTATAACGTTATACCGTATTACGTTATATGGTATAACGTTATAACGTATTACGTTATATGGTATTACGTTACAACCTGTTAAGTTATTTAGTATAACGTTATAACGTACTACGTTATATGTTATAACGTTATAACGTATCACGTTATATGGTATATCGAAATGACGTTTTACGTTATATGGTATAACGATATAACGTATTACGTTATATGGTATAACGTTTTAACATATTACATTATATGGTATAACGTTATAACGTATTACGTTATATGGTATAACGTTATAACGTGTTACGTTATATGGTATAACGTTATATCGCATTACGTTATGTGGTATAACGTTATAACGTATTACGTTATATGGTGTAACGTTATAACGTCTTACGTTATATAGTATAACGTTATACCGTATTACGTTATATGGTATAACGTTATAACGTATTACGTTATATGGTATTTCGTTACAACCTATTACGTTATATAGTATAACGTTATAACGTATTATGTTATATGGTATAACGTCATAACGTATTACGTTATATGGTATAGCGAAATGACGTTTTACGTTATATGTTATAACGTTATAACGTATCACGTTATATGGTATATCGAAATGACGTTTTACGTTATATGGTATAACGACATACCATATTACGTTATATGGAATAACGTTTTAACATATTACGTTATATGGTATAACGTTATAACGTATTACGTTATATGGTATAACGTTATAACGTATTACGTTATATGGTATAACGTTATATCGTATTACGTTATATGGTATAACGTTATAACGTATTACGTTATATGGTATAACGTTATAACGTATTACGTCATATGGTATAACGTTATAACATATAAAGCTATATGGCATTACGTTATAACGTATTACGTTATATGGTATAACGTTATAACGTATTACGTTATATGGTATAACGACATACCGTATTACGTTATATGGTATAACCTTTTAACATATTACGTTATATGGTATAACGTTATAACGTATTACGTTATATGGTATAACGTTGTACAGTATTATGTGGTATGGTATAGCGAAATGACGTTTTACGTTATATGTTATAACGATATAACGTATCACGTTATATGGTATATCGAAATGACGTTTTACGTTATATGGTATAACGATATAACGTATTACGTTATATAGTATAACGTTTTAACATATTACATTATATGGTATAACGTTATAACGTATTACGTTATATGGTATAACGTTATAACGTATTACGTTATATGGTATAACGTTATATCGCATAATGTTATGTGGTATAACGTTATAGCGTATTACGTTATATGGTATAACGTTATAACGTATTACGTTATATGGTATTTCGTTACAACCTATTACGTTATATAGTATAACGTTATAACGTATTATGTTATATGGTATAACGTTATAACGTATTACGTTATATGGTATGACGTTATACCGTATTACGTTATATGGTATAACGTTATAACGTATTACGTTATATGGTATAACGTTATACCGTATTATGTTATATGGTATAGCGAAATGACGTTTTACGTTATATGTTATAACGTTATAACGTATCACGTTATATGGTATATCGAAATGACGTTTTACGTTATATGGTATAACGATATAACGTATTACGTTATATGGTATAACGTTATAATGTATTACGTTATATGGCATTACGTTATAACGTATTGCGTTATATGGTATAACGAAATGACGTTTTACGTTATATGGTATAACGTTATAACGTTTTACGTTATATGGTATAACGTTATAAAGTATTACGTTATATGGTATAACGACATACCATATTACGTTATATGGAATAACGTTTTAACATATTACGTTATATGGTATAACGTTATAACGTATTACGTTATATGGTATAACGTTATAACGTATTACGTTATATGGTATAACGTTATATCGTATTACGTTATATGGTATAACGTTATAACGTATTACGTTATATGGTATAACGTTATAACGTATTACGTCATATGGAATAACGTTATAACATATAACGCTATATGGCATTACGTTATAACGTATTACGTTATATGGTATAACGTTATAACGTATTACGTTATATGGTATAACGACATACCGCATTACGTTATATGGTATAACCTTTTAACATATTACGTTATATGGTATAACGTTATAACGTATTACGATATATGGTATAACGTTATATCGTATTACGTTATATGGTATAACGTTATAACGTATTACGTTATATGGTATAACGTTGTAACGTATTGCGTCATATGGTATAACGTTATAACATATAACGCTATATGGCATTATGTTATAACTTATTACGTTATATGGTATAACGTTATAACGTATTACGTTATATGGTATAACGTTATACCGTATTACGTTATATGGTATAACGTTATAACGTATTACGTCATATGGTATTACGTTACAACCTATTACGTTATATAGTATAACGTTATAACGTATTACGTTATATGGTATAACGTTATAACGTATTACGTTATATGGTATGACGTTATACCGTATTATGTGGTATGGTATAGCGAAATGACGTTTTACGTTATATGTTATAACGTTATAACGTATCACGTTATATGGTATATCGAAATGACGTTTTACGTTATATGGTATAACGATATAACGTATTACGTTATATGGTATAACGTTTTAACATATTACATTATATGGTATAACGTTATAACGTATTACGTTATATGGTATAACGTTATAACGTATTACGTTATATGGTATAACGTTATATCGCATTACGTTATGTGGTATAACGTTATAACGTATTACGTTATATGGTATGACGTTATACCGTATTATGTTATACGGTATAGCGAAATGACGTTTTACGTTATATGTTATAACGTTATAACGTATCACGTTATATGGTATATCGAAATGACGTTTTACGTTATATGGTATAACGATATATCGTATTACGTTATATGGTATAACGTTTTAACATATTACGTTATATGGTATAACGTTATAACGTATTACGTTATATGGTATAAGGATATAACGTATTACGTTATATGGTATAACGTTATAACATATAACGCTATATGGCATTACGTTATAACGTATTACGTTATATGGTATAACGTTATACCGTATTACGTTATATGGTATAACGTTATAACGTATTACGTTATATGGTATAACGTCATAACGTATTACGTTATATGGTATAACGTTATTCCGTATTACGTTATATGGTATAACGTTATAACGTATTACGTTATATGGTATAACGTTATATCGTATTACGTTATATGGTATAACGTTATAACGTATTACGTTATATGGTATAACGTTATATCGTATTACGTTATATGGTATAACGTTATAACGTATTACGTTATATGGTATAACGTTATAACGTATTACGTTATATGGTATAACGTTATAACATATAACGCTATATGGCATTACGTTATAACGTATTACGTTATATGGTATAACGTCATAACGTATTACGTTATATGGTATAACGTTATTCCGTATTACGTTATATGGTATAACGTTATAACGTATTACGTTATATGGTATAACGTTATATCGTATTACGTTATATGGTATAACGTTATAACGTATTACGTTATATGGTATAACGTTATAACGTATTACGTTATATGGTATAACGTTATAACATATAACGCTATATGGCATTACGTTATAACGTATTACGTTATATGGTATAACGTTATAACGTATTACGTTATATGGTATAACGTTATAACGTATTACGTTATATGGTATAACGTTATATCGTATTACGTTATATGGTATAGCGAAATGACGTTTTACGTTATATGTTATAAGGTTATAACGTATCACGTTATATGGTATATCGAAATGACGTTTTACGTTATATGGTATAACGACATACCATATTACGTTATATGGAATAACGTTTTAACATATTACGTTATTTGGTATAACGTTATAACGTATTACGTTATATAGTATAACGTTATAACGTATTACGTTATATGGTATACCGTTATATCATATTACGTTATATGGTATAACGTTATAACGTATTACGTTATATGGTATAACGTTATAACGTATTACGTCATATGGTATAACGTTATAACATATAACGCTATATGGCATTACGTTATAACGTATTACGATATATGGTATAACGTTATATCGTATTACGTTATATGGTATAACGTTATAACGTATTACGTTATATGGTATAACGTTGTAACGTATTACGTCATATGGTATAACGTTATAACATATAACGCTATATGGCATTATGTTATAACTTATTACGTTATATGGTATAACGTTATAACGTATTACGTTATATGGTATAACGTTATACCGTATTACGTTATATGGTATAACGTTATAACGTATTACGTTATATGGTATAACGTTATATCGTATTACGTTATATGGTATAACGTTATAACGTATTACGTTATATGGTATAACGTTATAACGTATTACGTTATATGGTATAACGTTATAACATATAACGCTATATGGCATTACGTTATAACGTATTACGTTATATGGTATAACGTTATAACGTATTACGTTATATGGTATAACGTTATAACGCGTTACGTTATATGGTATAACGTTATATCGTATTACGTTATATGGTATAGCGAAATGACGTTTTACGTTATATGTTATAACGTTATAACGTATCACGTTATATGGTATATCGAAATGACGTTTTACGTCATATGGTATAACGACATACCATATTACGTTATATGGAATAACGTTTTAACATATTACGTTATATGGTATAACGTTATAACGTATTACGTTATATGGTATAACGTTATAACGTATTACGTTATATGGTATAACGTTATATCGTATTACGTTATATGGTATAACGTTATAACGTATTACGTTATATGGTATAACGTTATAACGTATTACGTCATATGGTATAACGTTATAACATATAAAGCTATATGGCATTACGTTATAACGTATTACGTTATATGGTATAACGTTATAACGTATTACGTTATATGGTATAACGTTATAACGTATTACGTTATATGGTATAACGTTGTACAGTATTATGTGGTATGGTATAGCGAAATGACGTTTTACGTTATATGTTATAACGATATAACGTATCACGTTATATGGTATATCGAAATGACGTTTTACGTTATATGGTATAACGATATAACGTATTACGTTATATAGTATAACGTTTTAACATATTACATTATATGGTATAACGTTATAACGTATTACGTTATATGGTATAACGTTATAACGTATTACGTTATATGGTATAACGTTATATCGCATAATGTTATGTGGTATAACGTTATAGCGTATTACGTTATATGGTATAACGTTATAACGTATTACGTTATATGGTATTTCGTTACAACCTATTACGTTATATAGTATAACTTTATAACGTATTATGTTATATGGTATAACGTTATAACGTATTACGTTATATGGTATGACGTTATACCGTATTACGTTATATGGTATAACGTTATAACGTATTACGTTATATGGTATAACGTTATACCGTATTATGTTATATGGTATAGCGAAATGACGTTTTACGTTATATGTTATAACGTTATAACGTATCACGTTATATGGTGTATCGAAATGACGTTTTACGTTATATGGTATAACGATATAACGTATTACGTTATATGGTATAACGTTATAATGTATTACGTTATATGGCATTACGTTATAACGTATTGCGTTATATGGTATAACGAAATGACGTTTTACGTTATATGGTATAACGTTATAACGTTTTACGTTATATGGTATAACGTTATAAAGTATTACGTTATATGGTATAACGACATACCATATTACGTTATATGGAATAACGTTTTAACATATTACGTTATATGGTATAACGTTATAACGTATTACGTTATATGGTATAACGTTATAACGTATTACGTTATATGGTATAACGTTATATCGTATTACGTTATATGGTATAACGTTATAACGTATTACGTTATATGGTATAACGTTATAACGTATTACGTCATATGGAATAACGTTATAACATATAACGCTATATGGCATTACGTTATAACGTATTACGTTATATGGTATAACGTTATAACGTATTACGTTATATGGTATAACGACATACCGTATTACGTTATATGGTATAACCTTTTAACATATTACGTTATATGGTATAACGTTATAACGTATTACGATATATGGTATAACGTTATATCGTATTACGTTATATGGTATAACGTTATAACGTATTACGTTATATGGTATAACGTTGTAACGTATTACGTCATATGGTATAACGTTATAACATATAACGCTATATGGCATTATGTTATAACTTATTACGTTATATGGTATAACGTTATAACGTATTACGTTATATGGTATAACGTTATACCGTATTACGTTATATGGTATAACGTTATAACGTATTACGTCATATGGTATTACGTTACAACCTATTACGTTATATAGTATAACGTTATAACGTATTACGTTATATGGTATAACGTTATAACGTATTACGTTATATGGTATGACGTTATACCGTATTATGTGGTATGGTATAGCGAAATGACGTTTTACGTTATATGTTATAACGTTATAACGTATCACGTTATATGGTATATCGAAATGACGTTTTACGTTATATGGTATAACGATATAACGTATTACGTTATATGGTATAACGTTTTAACATATTACATTATATGGTATAACGTTATAACGTATTACGTTATATGGTATAACGTTATAACGTATTACGTTATATGGTATAACGTTATATCGCATTACGTTATGTGGTATAACGTTATAACGTATTACGTTATATGGTATAACGTTATAACGTATTACGTTATATGGTATTTCGTTACAACCTATTACGTTATATAGTATAACGTTATAACGTATTATGTTATATGGTATAACGTTATAACGTATTACGTTATATGGTATGACGTTATACCGTATTATGTTATA
This sequence comes from Bombus vancouverensis nearcticus, assembly GCF_051014615.1. Taxonomy (NCBI): domain Eukaryota; kingdom Metazoa; phylum Arthropoda; class Insecta; order Hymenoptera; family Apidae; genus Bombus; species Bombus vancouverensis. Next base: position 6,996,031 of record NC_134912.1, on the reverse strand, counting down.
TGGTATAGCGAAATGACGTTTTACGTTATATGTTATAACGTTATAACGTATCACGTTATATGGTATATCGAAATGACGTTTTACGTTATATGGTATAACGATATATCGTATTACGTTATATGGTATAACGTTTTAACATATTACGTTATATGGTATAACGTTATAACGTATTACGTTATATGGTATAAGGATATAACGTATTACGTTATATGGTATAACGTTATAACATATAACGCTATATGGCATTACGTTATAACGTATTACGTTATATGGTATAACGTTATACCGTATTACGTTATATGGTATAACGTTATAACGTATTACGTTATATGGTATAACGTCATAACGTATTACGTTATATGGTATAACGTTATTCCGTATTACGTTATATGGTATAACGTTATAACGTATTACGTTATATGGTATAACGTTATATCGTATTACGTTATATGGTATAACGTTATAACGTATTACGTTATATGGTATAACGTTATATCGTATTACGTTATATGGTATAACGTTATAACGTATTACGTTATATGGTATAACGTTATAACGTATTACGTTATATGGTATAACGTTATAACATATAACGCTATATGGCATTACGTTATAACGTATTACGTTATATGGTATAACGTCATAACGTATTACGTTATATGGTATAACGTTATTCCGTATTACGTTATATGGTATAACGTTATAACGTATTACGTTATATGGTATAACGTTATATCGTATTACGTTATATGGTATAACGTTATAACGTATTACGTTATATGGTATAACGTTATAACGTATTACGTTATATGGTATAACGTTATAACCTATAACGCTATATGGCATTACGTTATAACGTATTACGTTATATGGTATAACGTTATAACGTATTACGTTATATGGTATAACGTTATAACGTATTACGTTATATGGTATAACGTTATATCGTATTACGTTATATGGTATAGCGAAATGACGTTTTACGTTATATGTTATAAGGTTATAACGTATCACGTTATATGGTATATCGAAATGACGTTTTACGTTATATGGTATAACGACATACCATATTACGTTATATGGAATAACGTTTTAACATATTACGTTATTTGGTATAACGTTATAACGTATTACGTTATATAGTATAACGTTATAACGTATTACGTTATATGGTATACCGTTATAACATATAACGCTATATGGCATTACGTTATAACGTATTACGATATATGGTATAACGTTATACCGTATTACGTTATATGGTATAACGTTATAACGTATTACGTTATATGGTATAACGTTATATCGTATTACGTTATATGGTATAACGTTATAACGTATTACGTTATATGGTATAACGTTATAACGTATTACGTTATATGGTATAACGTTATAACATATAACGCTATATGGCATTACGTTATAACGTATTACGTTATATGGTATAACGTTATAACGTATTACGTTATATGGTATAACGTTATAACGTGTTACGTTATATGGTATAACGTTATATCGTATTACGTTATATGGTATAGCGAAATGACGTTTTACGTTATATGTTATAACGTTATAACGTATCACGTTATATGGTATATCGAAATGACGTTTTACGTCATATGGTATAACGACATACCATATTACGTTATATGGAATAACGTTTTAACATATTACGTTATATGGTATAACGTTATAACGTATTACGTTATATGGTATAACGTTATAACGTGTTACGTTATATGGTATAACGTTATATCGTATTACGTTATATGGTATAGCGAAATGACGTTTTACGTTATATGTTATAACGTTATAACGTATCACGTTATATGGTATAACGTTATAACGTATTACGTTATATGGTATAACGTCATAACGTATTACGTTATATGGTATAACGTTATTCCGTATTACGTTATATGGTATAACGTTATATCGTATTACGTTATATGGTATAACGTTATAACGTATTACGTTATATGGTATAACGTTATAACGTATTACGCTATATGGTATAACGTTATAACATATAACGCTATATGGCATTACGTTATAACGTATTACGTTATATGGTATAACGTCATAACGTATTACGTTATATGGTATAACGTTATTCCGTATTACGTTATATGGTATAACGTTATAACGTATTACGTTATATGGTATAACGTTATATCGTATTACGTTATATGGTATAACGTTATAACGTATTACGTTATATGGTATAACGTTATAACGTATTACGTTATATGGTATAACGTTATAACATATAACGCTATATGGCATTACGTTATAACGTATTACGTTATATGGTATAACGTTATAACGTATTACGTTATATGGTATAACGTTATAACGTATTACGTTATATGGTATAACGTTATATCGTATTACGTTATATGGTATAGCGAAATGACGTTTTACGTTATATGTTATAAGGTTATAACGTATCACGTTATATGGTATATCGAAATGACGTTTTACGTTATATGGTATAACGACATACCATATTACGTTATATGGAATAACGTTTTAACATATTACGTTATTTGGTATAACGTTATAACGTATTACGTTATATAGTATAACGTTATAACGTATTACGTTATATGGTATACCGTTATATCATATTACGTTATATGGTATAACGTTATAACGTATTACGTTATATGGTATAACGTTATAACGTATTACGTCATATGGTATAACGTTATAACATATAACGCTATATGGCATTACGTTATAACGTATTACGATATATAGTATAACGTTATATCGTATTACGTTATATGGTATAACTTTATAACGTATTACGTTATATGGTATAACGTTGTAACGTATTACGTCATATGGTATAACGTTATAACATATAACGCTATATGGCATTATGTTATAACTTATTACGTTATATGGTATAACGTTATAACGTATTACGTTATATGGTATAGCGTTATACCGTATTACGTTATATGGTATAACGTTATAACGTATTACGTTATATGGTATAACGTTATATCGTATTACGTTATATGGTATAACGTTATAACGTATTACGTTATATGGTATAACGTTATAACGTATTACGTTATATGGTATAACGTTATAACATATAACGCTATATGGCATTACGTTATAACGTATTACGTTATATGGTATAACGTTATAACGTATTACGTTATATGGTATAACGTTATAACGTGTTACGTTATATGGTATAACGTTATATCGTATTACGTTATATGGTATAGCGAAATGACGTTTTACGTTATATGTTATAACGTTATAACGTATCACGTTATATGGTATATCGAAATGACGTTTTACGTCATATGGTATAACGACATACCATATTACGTTATATGGAATAACGTTTTAACATATTACGTTATATGGTATAACGTTATAACGTATTACGTTATATGGTATAACGTTATAACGTATTACGTTATATGGTGTAACGTTATATCGTATTACGTTATATGGTATAACGTTATAACGTATTACGTTATATGGTATAACGTTATAACGTATTACGTCATATGGTATAACGTTATAACATATAAAGCTATATGGCATTACGTTATAACGTATTACGTTATATGGTATAACGTTATAACGTATTACGTTATATGGTATAACGTTATATCGTATTACGTTATATGGTATAACGTTATAACGTATTACGTTATATGGTATAACGTTATAACGTATTACGTTATATGGTATAACGTTATAACATATAACGCTATATGGCATTACGTTATAACGTATTACGTTATATGGTATAACGTCATAACGTATTACGTTATATGGTATAACGTTATTCCGTATTACGTTATATGGTATAACGTTATAACGTATTACGTTATATGGTATAACGTTATATCGTATTACGTTATATGGTATAACGTTATAACGTATTACGTTATATGGTATAACGTTATAACGTATTACGTTATATGGTATAACGTTATAACATATAACGCTATATGGCATTACGTTATAACGTATTACGTTATATGGTATAACGTTATAACGTATTACGTTATATGGTATAACGTTATAACGTATTACGTTATATGGTATAACGTTATATCGTATTACGTTATATGGTATAGCGAAATGACGTTTTACGTTATATGTTATAAGGTTATAACGTATCACGTTATATGGTATATCGAAATGACGTTTTACGTTATATGGTATAACGACATACCATATTACGTTATATGGAATAACGTTTTAACATATTACGTTATTTGGTATAACGTTATAACGTATTACGTTATATAGTATAACGTTATAACGTATTACGTTATATGGTATACCGTTATAACATATAACGCTATATGGCATTACGTTATAACGTATTACGATATATGGTATAACGTTATATCGTATTACGTTATATGGTATAACGTTATAACGTATTACGTTATATGGTATAACGTTGTAACGTATTACGTCATATGGTATAACGTTATAACATATAACGCTATATGGCATTATGTTATAACTTATTACGTTATATGGTATAACGTTATAACGTATTACGTTATATGGTATAACGTTATACCGTATTACGTTATATGGTATAACGTTATAACGTATTACGTTATATGGTATAACGTTATATCGTATTACGTTATATGGTATAACGTTATAACGTATTACGTTATATGGTATAACGTTATAACGTATTACGTTATATGGTATAACGTTATAACATATAACGCTATATGGCATTACGTTATAACGTATTACGTTATATGGTATAACGTTATAACGTATTACGTTATATGGTATAACGTTATAACGTGTTACGTTATATGGTATAACGTTATATCGTATTACGTTATATGGTATAGCGAAATGACGTTTTACGTTATATGTTATAACGTTATAACGTATCACGTTATATGGTATATCGAAATGACGTTTTACGTCATATGGTATAACGACATACCATATTACGTTATATGGAATAACGTTTTAACATATTACGTTATATGGTATAACGTTATATCGTATTACGTTATATGGTATAACGTTATAACGTATTACGTTATATGGTATAACGTTATAACGTATTACGTTATATGGTATAACGTTATAACATATAACGCTATATGGCATTACGTTATAACGTATTACGTTATATGGTATAACGTCATAACGTATTACGTTATATGGTATAACGTTATTCCGTATTACGTTATATGGTATAACGTTATAACGTATTACGTTATATGGTATAACGTTATATCGTATTACGTTATATGGTATAACGTTATAACGTATTACGTTATATGGTATAACGTTATAACGTATTACGTTATATGGTATAACGTTATAACCTATAACGCTATATGGCATTACGTTATAACGTATTACGTTATATGGTATAACGTTATAACGTATTACGTTATATGGTATAACGTTATAACGTATTACGTTATATGGTATAACGTTATATCGTATTACGTTATATGGTATAGCGAAATGACGTTTTACGTTATATGTTATAAGGTTATAACGTATCACGTTATATGGTATATCGAAATGACGTTTTACGTTATATGGTATAACGACATACCATATTACGTTATATGGAATAACGTTTTAACATATTACGTTATTTGGTATAACGTTATAACGTATTACGTTATATAGTATAACGTTATAACGTATTACGTTATATGGTATACCGTTATAACATATAACGCTATATGGCATTACGTTATAACGTATTACGATATATGGTATAACGTTATACCGTATTACGTTATATGGTATAACGTTATAACGTATTACGTTATATGGTATAACGTTATATCGTATTACGTTATATGGTATAACGTTATAACGTATTACGTTATATGGTATAACGTTATAACGTATTACGTTATATGGTATAACGTTATAACATATAACGCTATATGGCATTACGTTATAACGTATTACGTTATATGGTATAACGTTATAACGTATTACGTTATATGGTATAACGTTATAACGTGTTACGTTATATGGTATAACGTTATATCGTATTACGTTATATGGTATAGCGAAATGACGTTTTACGTTATATGTTATAACGTTATAACGTATCACGTTATATGGTATATCGAAATGACGTTTTACGTCATATGGTATAACGACATACCATATTACGTTATATGGAATAACGTTTTAACATATTACGTTATATGGTATAACGTTATAACGTATTACGTTATATGGTATAACGTTATAACGTGTTACGTTATATGGTATAACGTTATATCGTATTACGTTATATGGTATAGCGAAATGACGTTTTACGTTATATGTTATAACGTTATAACGTATCACGTTATATGGTATAACGTTATAACGTATTACGTTATATGGTATAACGTCATAACGTATTACGTTATATGGTATAACGTTATTCCGTATTACGTTATATGGTATAACGTTATATCGTATTACGTTATATGGTATAACGTTATAACGTATTACGTTATATGGTATAACGTTATAACGTATTACGCTATATGGTATAACGTTATAACATATAACGCTATATGGCATTACGTTATAACGTATTACGTTATATGGTATAACGTCATAACGTATTACGTTATATGGTATAACGTTATTCCGTATTACGTTATATGGTATAACGTTATAACGTATTACGTTATATGGTATAACGTTATATCGTATTACGTTATATGGTATAACGTTATAACGTATTACGTTATATGGTATAACGTTATAACGTATTACGTTATATGGTATAACGTTATAACATATAACGCTATATGGCATTACGTTATAACGTATTACGTTATATGGTATAACGTTATAACGTATTACGTTATATGGTATAACGTTATAACGTATTACGTTATATGGTATAACGTTATATCGTATTACGTTATATGGTATAGCGAAATGACGTTTTACGTTATATGTTATAAGGTTATAACGTATCACGTTATATGGTATATCGAAATGACGTTTTACGTTATATGGTATAACGACATACCATATTACGTTATATGGAATAACGTTTTAACATATTACGTTATTTGGTATAACGTTATAACGTATTACGTTATATAGTATAACGTTATAACGTATTACGTTATATGGTATACCGTTATATCATATTACGTTATATGGTATAACGTTATAACGTATTACGTTATATGGTATAACGTTATAACGTATTACGTCATATGGTATAACGTTATAACATATAACGCTATATGGCATTACGTTATAACGTATTACGATATATAGTATAACGTTATATCGTATTACGTTATATGGTATAACGTTATAACGTATTACGTTATATGGTATAACGTTGTAACGTATTACGTCATATGGTATAACGTTATAACATATAACGCTATATGGCATTATGTTATAACTTATTACGTTATATGGTATAACGTTATAACGTATTACGTTATATGGTATAGCGTTATACCGTATTACGTTATATGGTATAACGTTATAACGTATTACGTTATATGGTATAACGTTATATCGTATTACGTTATATGGTATAACGTTATAACGTATTACGTTATATGGTATAACGTTATAACGTATTACGTTATATGGTATAACGTTATAACATATAACGCTATATGGCATTACGTTATAACGTATTACGTTATATGGTATAACGTTATAACGTATTACGTTATATGGTATAACGTTATAACGTGTTACGTTATATGGTATAACGTTATATCGTATTACGTTATATGGTATAGCGAAATGACGTTTTACGTTATATGTTATAACGTTATAACGTATCACGTTATATGGTATATCGAAATGACGTTTTACGTCATATGGTATAACGACATACCATATTACGTTATATGGAATAACGTTTTAACATATTACGTTATATGGTATAACGTTATAACGTATTACGTTATATGGTATAACGTTATAACGTATTACGTTATATGGTGTAACGTTATATCGTATTACGTTATATGGTATAACGTTATAACGTATTACGTTATATGGTATAACGTTATAACGTATTACGTCATATGGTATAACGTTATAACATATAAAGCTATATGGCATTACGTTATAACGTATTACGTTATATGGTATAACGTTATAACGTATTACGTTATATGGTATAACGTTATATCGTATTACGTTATATGGTATAACGTTATAACGTATTACGTTATATGGTATAACGTTATAACGTATTACGTTATATGGTATAACGTTATAACATATAACGCTATATGGCATTACGTTATAACGTATTACGTTATATGGTATAACGTCATAACGTATTACGTTATATGGTATAACGTTATTCCGTATTACGTTATATGGTATAACGTTATAACGTATTACGTTATATGGTATAACGTTATATCGTATTACGTTATATGGTATAACGTTATAACGTATTACGTTATATGGTATAACGTTATAACGTATTACGTTATATGGTATAACGTTATAACATATAACGCTATATGGCATTACGTTATAACGTATTACGTTATATGGTATAACGTTATAACGTATTACGTTATATGGTATAACGTTATAACGTATTACGTTATATGGTATAACGTTATATCGTATTACGTTATATGGTATAGCGAAATGACGTTTTACGTTATATGTTATAAGGTTATAACGTATCACGTTATATGGTATATCGAAATGACGTTTTACGTTATATGGTATAACGACATACCATATTACGTTATATGGAATAACGTTTTAACATATTACGTTATTTGGTATAACGTTATAACGTATTACGTTATATAGTATAACGTTATAACGTATTACGTTATATGGTATACCGTTATAACATATAACGCTATATGGCATTACGTTATAACGTATTACGATATATGGTATAACGTTATATCGTATTACGTTATATGGTATAACGTTATAACGTATTACGTTATATGGTATAACGTTGTAACGTATTACGTCATATGGTATAACGTTATAACATATAACGCTATATGGCATTATGTTATAACTTATTACGTTATATGGTATAACGTTATAACGTATTACGTTATATGGTATAACGTTATACCGTATTACGTTATATGGTATAACGTTATAACGTATTACGTTATATGGTATAACGTTATATCGTATTACGTTATATGGTATAACGTTATAACGTATTACGTTATATGGTATAACGTTATAACGTATTACGTTATATGGTATAACGTTATAACATATAACGCTATATGGCATTACGTTATAACGTATTACGTTATATGGTATAACGTTATAACGTATTACGTTATATGGTATAACGTTATAACGTGTTACGTTATATGGTATAACGTTATATCGTATTACTTTATATGGTATAGCGAAATGACGTTTTACGTTATATGTTATAACGTTATAACGTATCACGTTATATGGTATAACGTTATAACGTATTACGTTATATGGTATAACGTCATAACGTATTACGTTATATGGTATAACGTTATTCCGTATTACGTTATATGGTATAACGTTATAACGTATTACGTTATATGGTATAACGTTATATCGTATTACGTTATATGGTATAACGTTATAACGTATTACGTTATATGGTATAACGTTATATCGTATTACGTTATATGGTATAACGTTATAACGTATTACGTTATATGGTATAACGTTATAACGTATTACGTTATATGGTATAACGTTATAACATATAACGCTATATGGCATTACGTTATAACGTATTACGTTATATGGTATAACGTCATAACGTATTACGTTATATGGTATAACGTTATTCCGTATTACGTTATATGGTATAACGTTATAACGTATTACGTTATATGGTATAACGTTATATCGTATTACGTTATATGGTATAACGTTATAACGTATTACGTTATATGGTATAACGTTATAACGTATTACGTTATATGGTATAACGTTATAACATATAACGCTATATGGCATTACGTTATAACGTATTACGTTATATGGTATAACGTTATAACGTATTACGTTATATGGTATAACGTTATAACGTATTACGTTATATGGTATAACGTTATATCGTATTACGTTATATGGTATAGCGAAATGACGTTTTACGTTATATGTTATAAGGTTATAACGTATCACGTTATATGGTATATCGAAATGACGTTTTACGTTATATGGTATAACGACATACCATATTACGTTATATGGAATAACGTTTTAACATATTACGTTATTTGGTATAACGTTATAACGTATTACGTTATATAGTATAACGTTATAACGTATTACGTTATATGGTATACCGTTATATCATATTACGTTATATGGTATAACGTTATAACGTATTACGTTATATGGTATAACGTTATAACGTATTACGTCGTATGGTATAACGTTATAACATATAACGCTATATGGCATTACGTTATAACGTATTACGATATATGGTATAACGTTATATCGTATTACGTTATATGGTATAACGTTATAACGTATTACGTTATATGGTATAACGTTGTAACGTATTACGTCATATGGTATAACGTTATAACATATAACGCTATATGGCATTATGTTATAACTTATTACGTTATATGGTATAACGTTATAACGTATTACGTTATATGGTATAGCGTTATACCGTATTACGTTATATGGTATAACGTTATAACGTATTACGTTATATGGTATAACGTTATATCGTATTACGTTATATGGTATAACGTTATAACGTATTACGTTATATGGTATAACGTTATAACGTATTACGTTATATGGTATAACGTTATATCGTATTACGTTATATGGTATAGCGAAATGACGTTTTACGTTATATGTTATAAGGTTATAACGTATCACGTTATATGGTATATCGAAATGACGTTTTACGTTATATGGTATAACGACATACCATATTACGTTATATGGAATAACGTTTTAACATATTACGTTATTTGGTATAACGTTATAACGTATTACGTTATATAGTATAACGTTATAACGTATTACGTTATATGGTATACCGTTATATCATATTACGTTATATGGTATAACGTTATAACGTGTTACGTTATATGGTATAACGTTATATCGTATTACGTTATATGGTATAGCGAAATGACGTTTTACGTTATATGTTATAACGTTATAACGTATCACGTTATATGGTATATCGAAATGACGTTTTACGTCATATGGTATAACGACATACCATATTACGTTATATGGAATAACGTTTTAACATATTACGTTATATGGTATAACGTTATAACGTATTACGTTATATGGTATAAGGATATAACGTATTACGTTATATGGTATAACGTTATAACGTATTACGTTATATGGTATAACGTTATAACATATAACGCTATATGGCATTACGTTATAACGTGTTACGTTATATGGTATAACGTTATATCGTATTACGTTATATGGTATAACGTTATATCGTATTACGTTATATGGTATAACGTTATAACGTATTACGTTATATGGTATAACGTTATAACGTGTTACGTTATATGGTATAACGTTATATCGTATTACGTTATATGGTATAACGTTATAACGTATTACGTTATATGGTATAACGTTGTACAGTATTATGTGGTATGGTATAGCGAAATGACGTTTTACGTTATATGTTATAACGATATAACGTATCACGTTATATGGTATAACGTTATAACGTATTACGTTATATGGTATAACGTTATAACGTATTACGTTATATGGTATAACGTTATATAGCATAATGTTATGTGGTATAACGTTATAGCGTATTACGTTATATGGTATAACGTTATAACGTATTACGTTATATGGTATTTCGTTACAACCTATTACGTTATATAGTATAACGTTATAACGTATTATGTTATATGGTATAACGTTATAACGTATTACGTTATATGGTATGACGTTATACCGTATTACGTTATATGGTATAACGTTATAACGTATTACGTTATATGGTATAACGTTATACCGTATTATGTTATATGGTATAGCGAAATGACGTTTTACGTTATATGTTATAACGTTATATCGTATCACGTTATATGGTATATCGAAATGACGTTTTACGTTATATGGTATAACGATATAACGTATTACGTTATATGGTATAACGTTATAATGTATTACGTTATATGGCATTACGTTATAACGTATTGCGTTATGTGGTATAACGAAATGACGTTTTACGTTACATGGTATAACGTTATAACGTATTACGTTATATGGTATAACGTTATAAAGTATTACGTTATATGGTATAACGACATACCATATTACGTTATATGGAATAACGTTTTAACCTATTACGTTATATGGTATAACGTTATAACGTATTACGTTATATGGTATAACGTTATAACGTATTACGTTATATGGTATAACGTTATATCGTATTACGTTATATGGTATAACGTTATAACGTATTACGTTATATGGTATAACGTTATAACGTATTACGTCATATGGAATAACGTTATAACATATAACGCTATATGGCATTACGTTATAACGTATTACGTTATATGGTATAACGTTATAACGTATTACGTTATATGGTATAACGACATACCGTATTACGTTATATGGTATAACCTTTTAACATATTACGTTATATGGTATTACGTTATAACGTATCACGTTATATGGTATAACGAAATGACGTTTTGCGTTATATGGTATAACGTTATAACGTGTTACGTTATATGGTATAACGTTATACCGTATTACGTTACATGGTATAGCGAAATGACGTTTTACGTTATGTGTTATAACGTTATAACGTATCACGTTATATGGTATATCGAAATGACGTTTTACGTTATATGGTATAACGATATATCGTATTACGTTATATGGTATAACGTTTTAACATATTACGTTATATGGTATAACGTTATAACGTATTACGTTATATGGTATAAGGATATAACGTATTACGTTATATGGTATAACGTTATAACATATAACGCTATATGGCATTACGTTATAACGTATTACGTTATATGGTATAACGTTATACCGTATTACGTTATATGGTATAACGTTATAACGTATTACGTTATATGGTATAACGTTATAAAGTATTACGTTATATGGTATTACGTTATAACGTATTACGTTATATGGTATAACGTTATACCGTATTACGTTATGTGGTATAACGTTATAACGTATCACGTTATACGGTATAAAGTAATAACGTATTACGTTATTTGGTATAACGTTATAACGTATTACGTTCTATGGTATAACGTTATAACGTATTACGTTATATGGTATAACGTTATAACGTATCACGTTATACGGTATAAAGTAATAACGTATTACGTTATATAGTATAACGTTTTAACGTATTTCGTTATATGGTATAACGTTATACCGTATTACGTTATAAGGTATAACGAAATGACGTTTCACGTTATATGGTATTACGTTATAACGTATTACGTTATATTTTAATAACGCTATACCGTACTACGTTATATGGTATAACGAAATGACGTTTTACGTTATATGGTATAACGTTATAACGTTTTACGTTATATGGTATAACGCTATAACGTATTACGTTACGTTACGTTATATGGTATAACGAAATGACGTTTTACGTTATATGTTATAACGTTATAACGTATCACGTTATATGGTATATCGAAATGACGTTTTACGTTATATGGTATAACGTTATAACGTATTACGTTATATGGTATAACGTTATACAGTATTATGTGATATGGTATAGCGAAATGACGTTTTACGTTATATGTTATAACGTTATAACGTATCACGTTATATGGCATATCGAAATGACGTTTCACGTTATATGGTATAACGATATAACGTATTTCGTTATATGGGATAACGTTTTAACATATTACGTTATATGGTACAACGTTATAACGTATTACGTTATATGGTATAAGGATATAACGTATTACGTTATATGGTATAACGTTATAACATATAACGCTATATGGCATTACGTTATAACGTATTACGTTATATGGTATAACGTTATAACGTATTACGTTATATGGTATAACGTTATACCGTATTACGTTATATGGTATAACGTTATAACGTATTACGTTATATGGTATTACGTTGCAACCTGTTAAGTTATTTAGTATAATGTTATAACGTATTACGTTATATGTTATAACGTTATAACGTATCACGTTATATGGTATATCGAAATGACGTTTTACGTTATATGGTATAACGATATAACGTATTACGTTATATGGTATAACGTTTTAACATATTACATTATATGGTATAACGTTATAACGTATTACGTTATATGGTATAACGTTATAACGTGTTACGTTATATGGTATAACGTTATATCGCATTACGTTATGTGGTATAACGTTATAACGTATTACGTTATATGGTGTAACGTTATAACGTCTTACGTTATATGGTATTTCGTTACAACCTATTACGTTATATAGTATAACGTTATAACGTATTATGTTATATGGTATAACGTCATAACGTATTACGTTATATGGTATAGCGAAATGACGTTTTACGTTATATGTTATAACGTTATAACGTATCACGTTATATGGTATATCGAAATGACGTTTTACGTTATATGGTATAACGACATACCATATTACGTTATATGGAATAACGTTTTAACATATTACGTTATATGGTATAACGTTATAACGTATTACGTTATATGGTATAACGTTATAACGTATTACGTTATATGGTATAACGTTATATCGTATTACGTTATATGGTATAACGTTATAACGTATTACGTTATATGGTATAACGTTATAACGTATTACGTTATATGGTATAACGTTATAACGTATTACGTCATATGGTATAACGTTATAACATATAAAGCTATATGGCATTACGTTATAACGTATTACGTTATATGGTATAACGTTATAACGTATTACGTTATATGGTATAACGACATACCGTATTACGTTATATGGTATAACCTTTTAACATATTACGTTATATGGTATAACGTTATAACGTATTACGATATATGGTATAACGTTATATCGTATTACGTTATATGGTATAACGTTATAACGTATTACGTTATATGGTATAACGTTGTACAGTATTATGTGGTATGGTATAGCGAAATGACGTTTTACGTTATATGTTATAACGATATAACGTATCACGTTATATGGTATATCGAAATGACGTTTTACGTTATATGGTATAACGATATAACGTATTACGTTATATAGTATAACGTTTTAACATATTACATTATATGGTATAACGTTATAACGTATTACGTTATATGGTATAACGTTATAACGTATTACGTTATATGGTATAACGTTATATCGCATAATGTTATGTGGTATAACGTTATAGCGTATTACGTTATATGGTATAACGTTATAACGTATTACGTTATATGGTATTTCGTTACAACCTATTACGTTATATAGTATAACGTTATAACGTATTACGTTATATGGTATTACGTTGCAACCTGTTAAGTTATTTAGTATAACGTTATAACGTATTACGTTATATGTTATAACGTTATAACGTATTACGTTATATGGTATAACGTTATACCGTATTATGTTATATGGTATAGCGAAATGACGTTTTACGTTATATGTTATAACGTTATAACGTATCACGTTATATGGTATATCGAAATGACGTTTTACGTTATATGGTATAACGATATAACGTATTACGTTATATGGTATAACGTTATAATGTATTACGTTATATGGCATTACGTTATAACGTATTGCGTTATATGGTATAACGAAATGACGTTTTACGTTATATGGTATAACGTTATAACGTTTTACGTTATATGGTATAACGTTATAAAGTATTACGTTATATGGTATAACGACATACCATATTACGTTATATGGAATAACGTTTTAACATATTACGTTATATGGTATAACGTTATAACGTATTACGTCATATGGTATAACGTTATAACGTATTACGTTATATGGTATAGCGACATACCGTATTACGTTATATGGTATAACCTTTTAACATATTACGTTATATGGTATAACGTTATAACGTATTACGATATATGGTATAACGTTATATCGTATTACGTTATATGGTATAACGTTATAACGTATTACGTTATATGGTATAACGTTGTAACGTATTACGTCATATGGTATAACGTTATAACATATAACGCTATATGGCATTATGTTATAACTTATTACGTTATATGGTATAACGTTATAACGTATTACGTTATATGGTATAACGTTATACCGTATTACGTTATATGGTATAACGTTATAACGTATTATGTCATATGGTATTACGTTATAACCTATTACGTTATATAGTATAACGTTATAACGTATTACGTTATATGGTATAACGTTATAACGTATTACGTTATATGGTATGACGTTATACCGTATTATGTGGTATGGTATAGCGAAATGACGTTTTACGTTATATGTTATAACGTTATAACGTATCACGTTATATGGTATATCGAAATGACGTTTTACGTTATATGGTATAACGATATAACGTATTACGTTATATGGTATAACGTTTTAACATATTACATTATATGGTATAACGTTATAACGTATTACGTTATATGGTATAACGTTATAACGTATTACGTTATATGGTATAACGTTATATCGCATTACGTTATATGGTATAACGTTATAACGTATTACGTCATATGGTATAACGTTATAACATATAAAGCTATATGGCATTACGTTATAACGTATTACGTTATATGGTATAACGTTATAACGTATTACGTTATATGGTATAACGACATACCGTATTACGTTATATGGTATAACCTTTTAACATATTACGTTATATGGTATAACGTTATAACGTATTACGATATATGGTATAACGTTATATCGTATTACGTTATATGGTATAACGTTATAACGTATTACGTTATATGGTATAACGTTGTACAGTATTATGTGGTATGGTATAGCGAAATGACGTTTTACGTTATATGTTATAACGATATAACGTATCACGTTATATGGTATATCGAAATGACGTTTTACGTTATATGGTATAACGATATAACGTATTACGTTATATAGTATAACGCTTTAACATATTACATTATATGGTATAACGTTATAACGTATTACGTTATATGGTATAACGTTATAACGTATTACGTTATATGGTATAACGTTATATCGCATAATGTTATGTGGTATAACGTTATAGCGTATTACGTTATATGGTATAACGTTATAACGTATTACGTTATATGGTATTTCGTTACAACCTATTACGTTATATAGTATAACGTTATAACGTATTATGTTATATGGTATAACGTTATAACGTATTACGTTATATGGTATGACGTTATACCGTATTACGTTATATGGTATAACGTTATAACGTATTACGTTATATGGTATAACGTTATACCGTATTATGTCATATGGTATAGCGAAATGACGTTTTACGTTATATGTTATAACGTTATAACGTATCACGTTATATGGTATATCGAAATGACGTTTTACGTTATATGGTATAACGATATAACGTATTACGTTGTATGGTATAACGTTATAATGTATTACGTTATATGGTATAACGTTATAAAGTATTACGTTATATGGTATAACGACATACCATATTACGTTATATGGAATAACGTTGTACAGTATTATGTGGTATGGTATAGCGAAATGACGTTTTACGTTATATGTTATAACGATATAACGTATTGCGTTATATGGTATAACGAAATGACGTTTTACGTTATATGGTACAACGTTATAACGTTTTACGTTATATGGTATAACGTTATAAAGTATTACGTTATATGGTATAACGACATACCATATTACGTTATATGGAATAACGTTTTAACATATTACGTTCTATGGTATAACGTTATAACGTATTACGTTATATGGTATAACGTTATAACGTATTACGTTATATGGTATAACGTTATATCGTATTACGTTATATGGTATAACGTTATAACGTATTACGTTATATGGTATAACGTTATAAAGTATTACGTCATATGGAATAACGTTATAACATATAACGCTATATGGCATTACGTTATAACGTATTACGTTATATGGTATAACGTTATAACGTATTACGTTATATGGTATAACGACATACCGTATTACGTTATATGGTATAACCTTTTAACATATTACGTTATATGGTATAACGTTATAACGTATTACGATATATGGTATAACGTTATATCGTATTACGTTATATGGTATAACGTTATAACGTATTACGTTATATGGTATAACGTTGTAACGTATTACGTCATATGGTATAACGTTATAACATATAACGCTATATGGCATTATGTTATAACTTATTACGTTATATGGTATAACGTTATAACGTATTACGTTATATGGTATAACGTTATACCGTATTACGTTATATGGTATAACGTTATAACGTATTACGTCATATGGTATTACGTTACAACCTATTACGTTATATAGTATAACGTTATAACGTATTACGTTATATGGTATAACGTTATAACGTATTACGTTATATGGTATGACGTTATACCGTATTATGTGGTATGGTATAGCGAAATGACGTTTTACGTTATATGTTATAACGTTATAACGTATCACGTTATATGGTATATCGAAATGACGTTTTACGTTATATGGTATAACGATATAACGTATTACGTTATATGGTATAACGTTTTAACATATTACATTATATGGTATAACGTTATAACGTATTACGTTATATGGTATAACGTTATAACGTATTACGTTATATGGTATAACGTTATATCGCATTACGTTATGTGGTATAACGTTATAACGTATTACGTTATATGGTATAACGTTATAACGTATTACGTTATATGGTATTTCGTTACAACCTATTACGTTATATAGTATAACGTTATAACGTATTATGTTATATGGTATAACGTTATAACGTATTACGTTATATGGTATGACGTTATACCGTATTATGTTATATGGTATAGCGAAATGACGTTTTACGTTATATGTTATAACGTTATAACGTATCACGTTATATGGTATATCGAAATGACGTTTTACGTTATATGGTATAACGATATATCGTATTACGTTATATGGTATAACGTTTTAACATATTACGTTATATGGTATAACGTTATAACGTATTACGTTATATGGTATAAGGATATAACGTATTACGTTATATGGTATAACGTTATAACATATAACGCTATATGGCATTACGTTATAACGTATTACGTTATATAGTATAACGTTATACCGTATTACGTTATATGGTATAACGTTATAACGTATTACGTTATATGGTATAACGTCATAACGTATTACGTTATATGGTATAACGTTATTCCGTATTACGTTATATGGTATAACGTTATAACGTATTACGTTATATGGTATAACGTTATATCGTATTACGTTATATGGTATAACGTTATAACGTATTACGTTATATGGTATAACGTTATATCGTATTACGTTATATGGTATAACGTTATAACGTATTACGTTATATGGTATAACGTTATAACGTATTACGTTATATGGTATAACGTTATAACATATAACGCTATATGGCATTACGTTATAACGTATTACGTTATATGGTATAACGTCATAATGTATTACGTTATATGGTATAACGTTATTCCGTATTACGTTATATGGTATAACGTTATAACGTATTACGTTATATGGTATAACGTTATATCGTATTACGTTATATGGTATAACGTTATAACGTATTACGTTATATGGTATAACGTTATAACGTATTACGTTATATGGTATAACGTTATAACATATAACGCTATATGGCATTACGTTATAACGTATTACGTTATATGGTATAACGTTATAACGTATTACGTTATATGGTATAACGTTATAACGTATTACGTTATATGTTATAAGGTTATAACGTATCACGTTATATGGTATATCGAAATGACGTTTTACGTTATATGGTATAACGACATACCATATTACGTTATATGGAATAACGTTTTAACATATTACGTTATTTGGTATAACGTTATAACGTATTACGTTATATAGTATAACGTTATAACGTATTACGTTATATGGTATACCGTTATATCGTATTACGTTATATGGTATAACGTTATAACGTATTACGTTATATGGTATAACGTTATAACGTATTACGTCATATGGTATAACGTTATAACATATAACGCTATATGGCATTACGTTATAACGTATTACGATATATGGTATAACGTTATATCGTATTACGTTATATGGTACAACGTTATAACGTATTACGTTATATGGTATAACGTTGTAACGTATTACGTCATATGGTATAACGTTATAACATATAACGCTATATGGCATTATGTTATAACTTATTACGTTATATGGTATAACGTTATAACGTATTACGTTATATGGTATAACGTTATACCGTATTACGTTATATGGTATAACGTTATAACGTATTACGTTATATGGTATAACGTTATATCGTATTACGTTATATGGTATAACGTTATAACGTATTACGTTATATGGTATAACGTTATAACGTATTACGTTATATGGTATAACGTTATAACATATAACGCTATATGGCATTACGTTATAACGTATTACGTTATATGGTATAACGTTATAACGTATTACGTTATATGGTATATCGTTATACCGTATTACGTTATATGGTATAACGTTACAACCTATTACGTTATATAGTATAACGTTATAACGTATTACGTTATATGGTATAACGTTATAACGTATTACGTTATATGGTATAACGTTATACAGTATTATGTGGTATGGTATAGCGAAATGACGTTTTACGTTATATGTTATAACGTTATAACGTATCACGTTATATGGTATATCGAAATGACGTTTTACGTTATATGGTATAACGATATAACGTATTACGTTATATGGTATAACGTTTTAACATATTACATTATATGGTATAACGTTATAACGTATTACGTTATATGGTATAACGTTATAACGTATTACGTTATATGGTATAACGTTATATCGCATTACGTTATGTGGTATAACGTTATAACGTATTACGTTATATGGTATAACGTTATAACGTATTACGTTATATGGTATTTCGTTACAACCTATTACGTTATATAGTATAACGTTATAACGTATTATGTTATATGGTATAACGTTATAACGTATTACGTTATATGGTATGACGTTATACCGTATTATGTTATATGGTATAGCGAAATGACGTTTTACGTTATATGGTATAACGTTATATCGCATTACGTTATGTGGTATAACGTTATAACGTATTACGTTATATGGTATAACGTTATAACGTATTACGTTAAATGGCATTACGTTATAACGTATTACGTTATATGATATAACGTTATAACTTATTACGTTATGTGGTATAACGCTATTACCTATTCCGTTATATGGTATAACGTTATAACGTATTAAGTTATATGGTATAACGTTATAACGTATTACGTTATATGGTATAACGTTATAAAGTATTACGTTATATGGTATAACGTTATAACGTATTACGTTACATGGTATTACGTTACAACCTATTACGTTATATAGTATAACGTTATAACGTATTACGTTATATGGTATAACGTCATAACGTATTACGTTATATGGTATAACGACATACCGTACTACGTTATATGGTATAACCTTTTAACATATTACGTTATATGGTATAACGTTATAACGTATTACGTTATATGGTATAACGTTATATCGTATTACGTTATATGGTATAACGTTGTAACGTATTACGTTATATGGTATAACGTTATAACGTATTACGTTATATGGTATAACGTTATAACATATAACGCTATATGGCATTACGTTATAACGTATTACGTTATATGGTATAACGTTATAACGTATTACGTTATATGGTATAACGTTATAACGTATTACGTTATATGGTATAACGTTATATCGTATTACGTTATATGGTATAGCGAAATGACGTTTTACGTTATATGTTATAACGTTATAACGTATCACGTTATATGGTATATCGAAATGACGTTTTACGTTATATGGTATAACGACATACCATATTACGTTATATGGAATAACGTTTTAACATATTACGTTATATGGTATAACGTTATAACGTATTACGTTATATGGTATAACGTTATAACGTATTACGTTATATGGTATAAAGTTATATCGTATTACGTTATATGGTATAACGTTATAACGTATTACGTTATATGGTATAACGTTATAACGTATTACGTCATATGGTATAACGTTATAACATATAACGCTATATGGCATTACGTTATAACGTATTACGTTATATGTTACAACGTTATAACGTATCACGTTATATGGTATATCGAAATGACGTTTTACGTTATGTGGTATAACGATATAACGTATTACGTTATATGGTATAACGTTTTAACATATTACATTATATGGTATAACGTTATAACGTATTACGTTATATGGTATAACGTTATAACGTATTACGTTATATGGTATAACGTTATATCGCATTACGTTATGTGGTATAACGTTATAACGTATTACGTTATATGGTACAACGTTATAACGTATTACGATATATGGTATTTCGTTACAACCTATTACTTTATATAGTATAACGTTATAACGTATTATGTTATATGGTATAACGTTATAACGTATTACGTTATATGGTATGACGTTATACCGTATTATGTTATATGGTATAGCGAAATGACGTTTCACGTTATATGTTATAACGTTATAACGTATCACGTTATATGGTATATCGAAATGACGTTTTACGTTATATGGTATAACGATATAACGTATTACGTTATATGGTATAACGTTATAATGTATTACGTTATATGGCATTACGTTATAACGTATTACGTTATATGGTATAACGTTATAACGTATTACGTTATATGGTATAACGACATACCGTATTACGTTATATGGTATAACGTTTTAACGTATTACGTTATATGGTATAACGACATACCGTATTACGTTATATGGTATAACGTTTTAACGTATTACGTTATATGGTATAACGTTATAACATATAACGCTATATGGCATTACGTTATAACGTATTACGTTATATGGTATAACGTTATAACGTATTACGTTATATGGTATAACGTTATAACGTATTACGTTATATGGTATAACGTTATAACGTATTACGTTATATGGTATAACGTTATATCGCATTACGTTATGTGGTATAACGTTATAACGTATTACGTTATATGGTATAACGTTATAACGTATTACGTTATATGGTATTTCGTTACAACCTATTACGTTATATAGTATAACGTTATAACGTATTATGTTATATGGTATAACGTTATAACGTATTACGTTATATGGTATGACGTTATACCGTATTATGTTATATGGTATAGCGAAATGACGTTTTACGTTATATGTTATAACGTTATAACATATAACGCTATATGGCATTACGTTATAACGTATTACGTTATATGGTATAACGTTATAACGTATTACGTTATATGGTATAACGTTATAACGTATTACGTTATATGGTATAACGTTATAACGTATTACGTTATATGGTATAACGTTATATCGCATTACGTTATGTGGTATAACGTTATAACGTATTACGTTATATGGTATAACGTTATAACGTATTACGTTATATGGTATTTCGTTACAACCTATTACGTTATATAGTATAACGTTATAACGTATTATGTTATATGGTATAACGTTATAACGTATTACGTTATATGGTATGACGTTATACCGTATTATGTTATATGGTATAGCGAAATGACGTTTTACGTTATATGTTATAACGTTATAACGTATCACGTTATATGGTATATCGAAATGACGTTTTACGTTATATGGTATAACGATATATCGTATTACGTTATATGGTATAACGTTTTAACATATTACGTTATATGGTATAACGTTATACCGTATTACGTTATATGGTATAACGAAATGACGTTTTACGTTATATGGAATAACGTTATAACGTATTACGTTATATGGTATAACGTTATAAAGTATTACGTTATATGGTATAACGTTATACCGTATTACGTTATATGGTATAACGTTATAACGTATTACGTTATATGGTATAACGTTATATCGTATTACGTTAAATGGCATTACGTTATAACGTATTACGTTATATGATATAACGTTATAACTTATTACGTTATGTGGTATAACGCTATTACCTATTCCGTTATATGGTATAACGTTATAACGTATTAAGTTATATGGTATAACGTTATAACGTATTACGTTATATGGTATAACGTTATAAAGTATTACGTTATATGGTATAACGTTATAACGTATTACGTTACATGGTATTACGTTACAACCTATTACGTTATATAGTATAACGTTATAACGTATTACGTTATATGGTATAACGTCATAACGTATTACGTTATATGGTATAACGACATACCGTATTACGTTATATGGTATAACCTTTTAACATATTACGTTATATGGTATAACGTTATAACGTATTACGTTATATGGTATAACGTTATATCGTATTACGTTATATGGTATAACGTTATAACGTATTACGTTATATGGTATAACGTTATAACGTATTACGTTATATGGTATAACGTTATAACATATAACGCTATATGGCATTACGTTATAACGTATTACGTTATATGGTATAACGTTATAACGTATTACGTTATATGGTATAACGTTATAACGTATTACGTTATATGGTATAACGTTATAACGTATTACGTTATATGGTATAACGTTATAACGTATTACGTTATATGGTATAACGTTATATCGCATTACGTTATGTGGTATAACGTTATAACGTATTACGTTATATGGTATAACGTTATAACGTATTACGTTATATGGTATAACGTTATAACGTATTATGTTATATGGTATAACGTTATAACGTATTACGTTATATGGCATAACGAAATGACGTTTTACGTTATATGGAATAACGTTATAACGTATTACGTTATATGGTATAACGTTATAAAGTATTACGTTATATGGTATAACGTTATACCGTATTACGTTATATGGTATAACGTTATAACGTATTACGTTATATGGTATAACGTTATAACGTATTACGTTATATGGTATAACGTTATAACATATAACGCTATATGGCATTACGTTATAACGTATTACGTTATATGGTATAACGTTATAACGTATTACGTTATATGGTATAACGTTATAACGTATTACGTTATATGGTATAACGTTATAACGTATTACGTTATATGGTATAACGTTATATCGCATTACGTTATGTGGTATAACGTTATAACGTATTACGTTATATGGTATAACGTTATAACGTATTACGTTATATGGTATTTCGTTACAACCTATTACGTTATATAGTATAACGTTATAACGTATTATGTTATATGGTATAACGTTATAACGTATTACGTTATATGGTATGACGTTATACCGTATTATGTTATATGGTATAGCGAAATGACGTTTTACGTTATATGTTATAACGTTATAACATATAACGCTATATGGCATTACGTTATAACGTATTACGTTATATGGTATAACGTTATAACGTATTACGTTATATGGTATAACGTTATAACGTATTACGTTATATGGTATAACGTTATAACGTATTACGTTATATGGTACAACGTTATATCGCATTACGTTATGTGGTATAACGTTATAACGTATTACGTTATATGGTATAACGTTATAACGTATTACGTTATATGGTATTTCGTTACAACCTATTACGTTATATAGTATAACGTTATAACGTATTATGTTATATGGTATAACGTTAGAACGTATTACGTTACATGGTATGACGTTATACCGTATTATGTTATATGGTATAGCGAAATGACGTTTTACGTTATATGTTATAACGTTATAACGTATCACGTTATATGGTATATCGAAATGACGTTTTACGTTATATGGTATAACGATATATCGTATTACGTTATATGGTATAACGTTTTAACATATTACGTTATATGGTCTAACGTTATACCGTATTACGTTATATGGTATAACGAAATGACGTTTTACGTTATATGGAATAACGTTATAACGTATTACGTTATATGGTATAACGTTATAAAGTATTACGTTATATGGTATAACGTTATACCGTATTACGTTATATGGTATAACGTTATAACGTATTACGTTATATGGTATAACGTTATATCGTATTACGTTAAATGGCATTACGTTATAACGTATTACGTTATACGATATAACGTTATAACTTATTACGTTATGTGGTATAACGCTATTACCTATTCCCTTATATGGTATAACGTTATAACGTATTAAGTTATATGGTATAACGTTATAACGTATTACGTTATATGGTATAACGTTATAAAGTATTACGTTATATGGTATAACGTTATAACGTATTACGTTACATGGTATTACGTTACAACCTATTACGTTATATAGTATAACGTTATAACGTATTACGTTATATGGTATAACGTCATAACGTATTACGTTATATGGTATAACGACATACCGTATTACGTTATATGGTATAACCTTTTAACATATTACGTTATATGGTATAACGTTATAACGTATTACGTTATATGGTATAACGTTATATCGTATTACGTTATATGGTATAACGTTATAACGTATTACGTTATATGGTATAACGTTATAACGTATTACGTTATATGGTATAACGTTATAACATATAACGCTATATGGCATTACGTTATAACGTATTACGTTATATGGTATAACGTTATAACGTATTACGTTATATGGTATAACGTTATAACGTATTACGTTATATGGTATAACGTTATATCGTATTACGTTATATGGTATAGCGAAATGACGTTTTACGTTATATGTTATAACGTTATAACGTATCACGTTATATGGTATATCGAAATGACGTTTTACGTTATATGGTATAACGACATACCATATTACGTTATATGGAATAACGTTTTAACATATTACGTTATATGGTATAACGTTATAACGTATTACGTTATATGGTACAACGTTATAACGTATTACGTTATATGGTATAAAGTTATATCGTATTACGTTATATGGTATAACGTTATAACGTATTACGTTATATGGTATAACGTTATAACGTATTACGTCATATGGTATAACGTTATAACATATAACGCTATATGGCATTACGTTATAACGTATTACGTTATATGTTACAACGTTATAACGTATCACGTTATATGGTATATCGAAATGACGTTTTACGTTATATGGTATAACGATATAACGTATTACGTTATATGGTATAACGTTTTAACATACTACATTATATGGTATAACGTTATAACGTATTACGTTATATGGTATAACGTTATAACGTATTACGTTATATGGTATAACGTTATATCGCATTACGTTATGTGGTATAACGTTATAACGTATTACGTTATATGGTATAACGTTATAACGTATTACGATATATGGTATTTCGTTACAACCTATTACTTTATATAGTATAACGTTATAACGTATTATGTTATATGGTATAACGTTATAACGTATTACGTTATATGGTATGACGTTATAACGTTTTACGTTATATGATATAACGTTATAAAGTATTACGTTATATGGTATAATGTTATACCGTATTACGTTATATGGTATAACGTTATAACGTATTACGTTATATGGTATAACGTTATATCGTATTACGTTATATGGTATAACGTTATAACGTATTACGTTATATGGTATAACGTTATACCGTATTATGTTATATGGTATAGCGAAATGACGTTTTACGTTATATGCTTTAACGTTATAACGTATCACGTTATACGGTATATCGAAATGACGTTTTGCGTTATATGGTATAACGATATATCGTATTACGTTATATGGTATAACGTTTTAACATATTACGTTATATGGCATTACGTTATAACGTATTACGTTATATGGTATAACGAAATGACGTTTTACGTTATATGGTATAACGTTATAACGTTTTACGTTATATGATATAACGTTATAAAGTATTACGTTATATGGTATAATGTTATACCGTATTACGTTATATGGTATAACGTTATAACGTATTACGTTATATGGTATAACGTTATATCGTATTACGTTATATGGTATAACGTTATAACGTATTACGTTATATGGTATAACGTTATACCGTATTATGTTATATGGTATAGCGAAATGACGTTTTACGTTATATGGTATAACGTTATATCGTATTACGTTATATGGTATAACGTTATAACGTTTTACGTTATATGATATAACGTTATAAAGTATTACGTTATATGGTATAATGTTATACCGTATTACGTTATATGGTATAACGTTATACCGTATTACGTTATATGGTATAACGAAATGACGTTTTACGTTATATGGTATAACGTTAGAACGTATTACGTTATATGGTATAACGTTATAAAGTATTACGTTATATGGTATAACGTTATACCGTATTACGTTATATGGTATAACGTTATAACGTATTACGTTATATGGTATAACGTTATATCGTATTACGTTAAATGGCATTACGTTATAACGTATTACGTTATATGATATAACGTTATAACTTATTACGTTATATGGTATAACGCTATTACCTATTACGTTATATGGTATAACGTTATAACGTATTAAGTTATATGGTATAACGTTATAACGTATTACGTTACATGGTATTACGTTACAACCTATTACGTTATATAGTATAACGTTATAACGTATTACGTTATATGGTATAACGTTATAACGTATTACGTTATGTGGTATAGCGTTATACCGTATTACGTTATATGGTATAACGTTATAACGTATTACGTTACACGGTATTACGTTACAACCTATTACGTTATATAGTATAACGTTATAACGTATTACGTTATATGGTATAACGTTATCACATATAACGCTATATGGCATTACGTTATAACGTATTACGTTATATGGTATAACGTTATAACGTATTACGTTATATGGTATAACGACATACCGTATTACGTTATATGGTATAACGTTTTAACGTATTACGTTATATGGTATAACGTTATAACATATAACGCTATATGGCATTACGTTATAACGTATTACGTTATATGGTATAACGTTATAACGTATTACGTTATATGGTATAACGACATACCGTATTACGTTATATGGTATAACGTTTTAACGTATTACGTTATATGATATAACGTTATAACATATAACGCTATATGGCATTACGTTATAACGTATTACGTTATATGGTATAACGTTATAACGTATTACGTTATATGGTATAACGTTATAACGTATTACGTTATATGGTATAACGTTATAACGTATTACGTTATATGGTATAACGTTATATCGCATTACGTTATGTGGTATAACGTTATAACGTATTACGTTATATGGTATAACGTTATAACGTATTACGTTATATGGTATTTCGTTACAACCTATTACGTTATATAGTATAACGTTATAACGTATTATGTTATATGGTATAACGTTATAACGTATTACGTTATATGGTATGACGTTATACCGTATTATGTTATATGGTATAGCGAAATGACGTTTTACGTTATATGTTATAACGTTATAACATATAACGCTATATGGCATTACGTTATAACGTATTACGTTATATGGTATAACGTTATAACGTATTACGTTATATGGTATAACGTTATAACGTATTACGTTATATGGTATAACGTTATAACGTATTACGTTATATGGCATAACGTTATATCGCATTACGTTATGTGGTATAACGTTATAACGTATTACGTTATATGGTATAACGTTATAACGTATTACGTTATATGGTATTTCGTTACAACCTATTACGTTATATAGTATAACGTTATAACGTATTATGTTATATGGTATAACGTTATAACGTATTACGTTATATGGTATGACGTTATACCGTATTATGTTATATGGTATAGCGAAATGACGTTTTACGTTATATGTTATAACGTTATAACGTACCACGTTATATGGTATATCGAAATGACGTTTTACGTTATATGGTATAACGATATATCGTATTACGTTATATGGTATAACGTTTTAACATATTACGTTATATGGTATAACGTTATACCGTATTACGTTATATGGTATAACGAAATGACGTTTTACGTTATATGGAATAACGTTATAACGTATTACGTTATATGGTATAACGTTATAAAGTATTACGTTATATGGTATAACGTTATACCGTATTACGTTATATGGTATAACGTTATAACGTATTACGTTATATGGTATAACGTTATATCGTATTACGTTAAATGGCATTACGTTATAACGTATTACGTTATATGATATAACGTTATAACTTATTACGTTATGTGGTATAACGCTATTACCTATTCCGTTATATGGTATAACGTTATAACGTATTAAGTTATATGGTATAACGTTATAACGTATTACGTTATATGGTATAACGTTATATCGCATTACGTTATGTGGTATAACGCTATAACGTATTACGTTATATGGTATAACGTTATAACGTATTACGATATATGGTATTTCGTTACAACCTATTACTTTATATAGTATAACGTTATAACGTATTATGTTATATGGTATAACGTTATAACGTATTACGTTATATGGTATGACGTTATAACGTTTTACGTTATATGATATAACGTTATAAAGTATTACGTTATATGGTATAATGTTATACCGTATTACGTTATATGGTATAACGTTATAACGTATTACGTTATATGGTATAACGTTATATCGTATTACGTTATATGGTATAACGTTATAACGTATTACGTTATATGGTATAACGTTATACCGTATTATGTTATATGGTATAGCGAAATGACGTTTTACGTTATATGCTTTAACGTTATAACGTATCACGTTATACGGTATATCGAAATGACGTTTTGCGTTATATGGTATAACGATATATCGTATTACGTTATATGGTATAACGTTTTAACATATTACGTTATATGGCATTACGTTATAACGTATTACGTTATATGGTATAACGAAATGACGTTTTACGTTATATGGTATAACGTTATAACGTTTTACGTTATATGATATAACGTTATAAAGTATTACGTTATATGGTATAATGTTATACCGTATTACGTTATATGGTATAACGTTATAACGTATTACGTTATATGGTATAACGTTATATCGTATTACGTTATATGGTATAACGTTATAACGTATTACGTTATATGGTATAACGTTATACCGTATTATGTTATATGGTATAGCGAAATGACGTTTTACGTTATATGCTTTAACGTTATAACGTATCACGTTATACGGTATATCGAAATGACGTTTTGCGTTATATGGTATAACGATATATCGTATTACGTTATATGGTATAACGTTCTAACATATTACGTTATATGGTATAACGTTATACCGTATTACGTTATATGGTATAACGAAATGACGTTTTACGTTATATGGTATAACGTTAGAACGTATTACGTTATATGGTATAACGTTATAAAGTATTACGTTATATGGTATAACGTTATACCGTATTACGTTATATGGTATAACGTTATAACGTATTACGTTATATGGTATAACGTTATATCGTATTACGTTAAATGGCATTACGTTATAACGTATTACGTTATATGATATAACGTTATAACTTATTACGTTATATGGTATAACGCTATTACCTATTACGTTATATGGTATAACGTTATAACGTATTAAGTTATATGGTATAACGTTATAACGTATTACGTTACATGGTATTACGTTACAACCTATTACGTTATATAGTATAACGTTATAACGTATTACGTTATATGGTATAACGTTATAACGTATTACGTTATGTGGTATAGCGTTATACCGTATTACGTTATATGGTATAACGTTATAACGTATTACGTTACACGGTATTACGTTACAACCTATTACGTTATATAGTATAACGTTATAACGTATTACGTTATATGGTATAACGTTATCACATATAACGCTATATGGCATTACGTTATAACGTATTACGTTATATGGTATAACGTTATAACGTATTACGTTATATGGTATAACGACATACCGTATTACGTTATATGGTATAACGTTTTAACGTATTACGTTATATGGTATAACGTTATAACATATAACGCTATATGGCATTACGTTATAACGTATTACGTTATATGGTATAACGTTATAACGTATTACGTTATATGGTATAACGACATACCGTATTACGTTATATGGTATAACGTTTTAACGTATTACGTTATATGGTATAACGTTATAACATATAACGCTATATGGCATTACGTTATAACGTATTACGTTATATGGTATAACGTTATAACGTATTACGTTATATGGTATAACGTTATAACGTATTACGTTATATGGTATAACGTTATAACGTATTACGTTATATGGTATAACGTTATATCGCATTACGTTATGTGGTATAACGTTATAACGTATTACGTTATATGGTATAACGTTATAACGTATTACGTTATATGGTATTTCGTTACAACCTATTACGTTATATAGTATAACGTTATAACGTATTATGTTATATGGTATAACGTTATAACGTATTACGTTATATGGTATGACGTTATACCGTATTATGTTATATGGTATAGCGAAATGACGTTTTACGTTATATGTTATAACGTTATAACATATAACGCTATATGGCATTACGTTATAACGTATTACGTTATATGGTATAACGTTATAACGTATTACGTTATATGGTATAACGTTATAACGTATTACGTTATATGGTATAACGTTATAACGTATTACGTTATATGGCATAACGTTATATCGCATTACGTTATGTGGTATAACGTTATAACGTATTACGTTATATGGTATAACGTTATAACGTATTACGTTATATGGTATTTCGTTACAACCTATTACGTTATATAGTATAACGTTATAACGTATTATGTTATATGGTATAACGTTATAACGTATTACGTTATATGGTATGACGTTATACCGTATTATGTTATATGGTATAGCGAAATGACGTTTTACGTTATATGTTATAACGTTATAACGTATCACGTTATATGGTATATCGAAATGACGTTTTACGTTATATGGTATAACGATATATCGTATTACGTTATATGGTATAACGTTTTAACATATTACGTTATATGGTATAACGTTATACCGTATTACGTTATATGGTATAACGAAATGACGTTTTACGTTATATGGAATAACGTTATAACGTATTACGTTATATGGTATAACGTTATAAAGTATTACGTTATATGGTATAACGTTATACCGTATTACGTTATATGGTATAACGTTATAACGTATTACGTTATATGGTATAACGTTATATCGTATTACATTAAATGGCATTACGTTATAACGTATTACGTTATATGATATAACGTTATAACTTATTACGTTATGTGGTATAACGCTATTACCTATTCCGTTATATGGTATAACGTTATAACGTATTAAGTTATATGGTATAACGTTATAACGTATTACGTTATATGGTATAACGTTATAAAGTATTACGTTATATGGTATAACGTTATAACGTATTACGTTACATGGTATTACGTTACAACCTATTACGTTATATAGTATAACGTTATAACGTATTACGTTATATGGTATAACGTCATAACGTATTACGTTATATGGTATAACGACATACCGTATTACGTTATATGGTATAACCTTTTAACATATTACGTTATATGGTATAACGTTATAACGTATTACGTTATATGGTATAACGTTATATCGTATTACGTTATATGGTATAACGTTATAACGTATTACGTTATATGGTATAACGTTATAACGTATTACGTTATATGGTATAACGTTATAACATATAACGCTATATGGCATTACGTTATAACGTATTACGTTATATGGTATAACGTTATAACGTATTACGTTATATGGTATAACGTTATAACGTATTACGTTATATGGTATAACGTTATATCGTATTACGTTATATGGTATAGCGAAATGACGTTTTACGTTATATGTTATAACGTTATAACGTATCACGTTATATGGTATATCGAAATGACGTTTTACGTTATATGGTATAACGACATACCATATTACGTTATATGGAATAACGTTTTAACATATTACGTTATATGGTATAACGTTATAACGTATTACGTTATATGGTATAACGTTATAACGTATTACGTTATATGGTATAAAGTTATATCGTATTACGTTATATGGTATAACGTTATAACGTATTACGTTATATGGTATAACGTTATAACGTATTACGTCATATGGTATAACGTTATAACATATAACGCTATATGGCATTACGTTATAACGTATTACGTTATATGTTACAACGTTATAACGTATCACGTTATATGGTATATCGAAATGACGTTTTACGTTATATGGTATAACGATATAACGTATTACGTTATATGGTATAACGTTTTAACATATTACATTATATGGTATAACGTTATAACGTATTACGTTATATGGTATAACGTTATAACGTATTACGTTATATGGTATAACGTTATATCGCATTACGTTATGTGGTATAACGTTATAACGTATTACGTTATATGGTATAACGTTATAACGTATTACGATATATGGTATTTCGTTACAACCTATTACTTTATATAGTATAACGTTATAACGTATTATGTTATATGGTATAACGTTATAACGTATTACGTTATATGGTATGACGTTATACCGTATTATGTTATATGGTATAGCGAAATGACGTTTCACGTTATATGTTATAACGTTATAACGTATCACGTTAAAAGGTATTACGTTATAACGTATTACGTTACATGGTATAACGTTATACCGTATTATGTTATATGGTATAACGAAATGATGTTTTACGTTATATGGTATAACGTTATAACGTATTACGTTATATGGTATAACGACATACCGTATTACGTTATATGGAATAACGTTTTAACGTATTACGTTATATGGTATAACGTTTTAACGTATTACGTTATATGGTATAACGTTATAACGTATTACGTTATATGCTATAACGATATAACGTATTACGTTATATGGTGTAACGTTATACCGTATTACGTTATATGGTATAACGTTATAACGTATTACGTTAAATGGCATTTCGTTATAACGTATTACGTTATATGATATAACGTTATAACTTATTACGTTATGTGGTATAACGAAATGACGTTTTGCGTTATATGGTATAACGTTATAACGTATTACGTTATATGGTATAACGTTATACCGTATTACGTTATATGGTATAACGTTATAACGTATTACGTTATATGGTATAACGTTATATCGTATTACGTTAAATGGCATTTCGTTATAACGTATTACGTTATATGATATAACGTTATAACTTATTACGTTATGTGGTATAACGAAATGACGTTTTGCGTTATATGGTATTACGTTATAACGTATTACGTTATATGGTATAATGTTATACCGTATTATGTTATATGGTACAACGATATGACGTTTTACGTTATATGTTATAACGTTATAACGTATCACGTTATATGATATATCGAAATGACGTTTTACGTTATATGGTATTAGGTTATAACGTATTACGTTAAAAGGTATTACGTTATAACGTATTACGTTACATGGTATAACGTTATACCGTATTATGTTATATGGTATAACGAAATGATGTTTTACGTTATATGGTATAACGTTATAACGTATTACGTTATACGGTATAACGAAATGACGTATTACGTTATATGGTATAACGTTATAACGTATTACGTTATATGGTATAACGTTTTAACGTATTACGTTATATGGTATAACGTTATAACGTATTACGTTATATGCTATAACGATATAACGTATTACGTTATATGGTGTAACGTTATACCGTATTACGTTATATGGTATAACGTTATAACGTATTACGTTATACGGTATCACGTTATAACGTATTGCGTTATATGGTACAACGTTCTAACTCATTACGTTATATGGTATATCGAAATGACGTTTTGCGTTATATGGTATTACGTTATAACGTATTACGTTATATGGTATAACGTTATAACGTATTACGTTATATGGTATTACGTTATAACGTATTACGTTATATGGTATAACGTTGTAACGTATTACGTTATATTGTATAACATTATAACGTATCACGTTATATGGTATATCGAAATGACGTTTTACGTTATATGGTATTACGTTATAACGTATTACCTTATATGGTATAACGTTATACCGTATTACGTTATATGGTATAACGAAATGACGTTTTGCGTAATATGGTATAACGTTATAACGTATTACGTTATATGGTATAACGTTATACCGTATTACGTTATACGGTATAACGAAATGACCTTTTACGTTATGTGGTATAACGTTATACCGTATTACGTTATATGGTATTAAGTTATAACGTATTACGTTATATGGTATTAAGTTATAACGTACTACGTTAAATGGTATAATGTTATACCGTATTATGTTATATGGTATAACGAAATGACGTTTTACGTTATATGTTATAACGTTATAACGTATCACGTTAGATGGTATAACGAAATGACGCTTTACGTTATATGCTACTACGTTATAACGTATTACGTTATACGGTATAACGAAATGACGTTTCACGTTATATGGTATAACGTTGTAAAGTATTACGTTATATGGTATAGCGATATACCGTATTACGTTATGTGGTAAAACGAAATGACGTTTTACGTTATATGGTATTACGTTTTAACGTATTACGTTATATGGTATAACGTTATAGAGTATTACGTTATATGGTGTAACGAAATGAAGTTTCACGTTATATGGTATAACGTTATAACGTATTACGTTTTATGGTATTACGTTATAACGTATTACGTTATATGGTATAACGTTTTAACGTATTAAGTTATATGCTATAACGTTATAACGTATTGCGTTATATGGTATAACGTTATAACCTATTACGTTATATGGTATAACGTTATAGAGTATTACGTTATATGGTGTAACGAAATGAAGTTTCACGTTATATGGTATAACGTTATAACGTATTACGTTATGTGGTATAACGTTATAACGCATGACGTTATATGGTACATCGAAATGACGTTTTACGTTATATGGTATTACGTTATAACGAATTACATTATATGGTATAACGTTATACCGTATTACGTTATATGGTATAAAGAAATGACGTTTTACGTTATATGGTATTACGTTATAACGAATTACGTTATATGGTATAACGTTATAACGCATGACGTTATATGGTACATCGAAATGACGTTTTACGTTATATGGTATTACGTTATAACGAATTACATTATATGGTATAACGTTATACCGTATTACGTTACATGGTATAAAGAAATGACGTTTTACGTTATATGGTATTACGTTATAACGTATTACGTTATATGGTACAACGTTATAACGTTTTAAAGTATTACGTTATATGATATAACGTTATAACGCATCACGTTATATGGTATATCGAAATGACGTTTTACGTTATATGGTATAACGTTATAACGTATTTCGCTATATGGTATAACGTTATAACGTATTACGTTATATGGTATTACGTTATAACGTATTACGTTATATGGTATAACGTTGTAACGTATTACGTTATATTGTATAACATTATAACGTATCACGTTATATGGTATATCGAAATGACGTTTTACGTTATATGGTATTACGTTATAACGTATTACCTTATATGGTATAACGTTATACCGTATTACGTTATATGGTATAACGAAATGACGTTTTGCGTTATATGGTATAACGTTATAACGTATTACGTTGTATGGTATAACGTTATAACGTCTTACGTTATATGGTATAACGTTATAACGTATTACGTTATATGGTATTACGATATAACGTATTACGTTATATGGTATAACGTTATACCGTATTACGTTATATGGTATAACGAAATGACGTATTGCGTTATATGGTATAACGTTATAACGTATTACGTTATATGGTATAACGTTATAACGAATGACGTTATATGGTATAACGTTATACCGTATTACGTTATATGGTATAACGAAATGACGTTTTGCGTTATATGGTATAACGTTATAACGTATTACGTTATATGGTATAACGTTATACCGTATTACGTTATATGGTATAACGTTATAACGTATTGCGTTATATGGTATAACGTTATAACTTATTACGTTATATGGTATAACGTTATAACGTATTACGTTATGTGGTATAACGTTATACCGTATTACGTTATATGGTATTAAGTTATAACGTATTACGTTATATGGTATAACGAAATGCCGTTTCACGTTATATGGTATAACGTTGTAAAGTATTACGTTATATGGTATAGCGATATACCGTATTACGTTATGTGGTAAAACGAAATGACGTTTTACGTTATATGGTATTACGTTATAACGTATTACGTTATATGGTATAACGTTATAGAGTATTACGTTATATGGTGTAACGAAATGAAGTTTCACGTTATATGGTATAGCGAAATGACGTTTTACGTTATATGTTATAACGTTATAACGTATCACGTTATATGGTATATCGAAATGACGTTTTACGTTATATGGTATAACGATATAACGTATTACGTTATATGGTATAACGTTATAACGTATTACGTTATATGGTATAACGTTATACCGTATTACGTTATATGGTATAACGAAATGACGTTTTACGTTATATGGTATAACGTTATAACGTATTACGTTATATGGTATAACGTTATAAAGTATTACGTTATATGGTATAACGTTATAACGTATTACGTTATATGGTATAACGTTATAACGTATTACGTTATATGGTATAACGTTATATCGTATTTCGTTAAATGGCATTACGTTATAACGTATTACGTTATATGATATAACGTTATAACGCATCACGTTATATGGTATATCGAAATGACGTTTTAGGTTATATGGTATAACGTTATAACGTATTTCGCTATATGGTATAACGTTATAACGTATTACGTTATATGGTATAATGTTATACCGTATTATGTTATATGGTATAACGAAATGACGTTTTACGTTATATGTTATAACGTTATAACGTATCACGTTATATGGCATATCGAAATGACGTTTTACGTTATATGGTACTACGATATAACGTATTACGTTAAAAGGTATTACGTTATAACGTATTACGTTACATGGTATAACGTTGTACCGTATTATGTTATATGGTATAAGGAAATGATGTTTCACGTTATATGGTATAACGTTATAACGTATTACGTTATACGGTATAACGAAATGACGTTTTACGTTATATGATATTATGTTATAACGTATTACGTTTTATGGTATAACGTTGTAACGTATTACGTTATATGGTATAACGTTATAACGTATTACGTTATATGGTATAACGTTATAACGTATTACGTTATATGGTATAACGTTATAAAGTATTACGTTATATGGTATAACGAAATGACGTTTTGCGTTATATGGTATAACGTTATAACGTGTTACGTTATATGGTATAACGTTATACCGTATTACGTTACATGGCATATGGAAATAAAGTTTTACGTTATATGGTATAACGTTGTAACGCATTACGTTATACGGTATAGCGTTATACCGTGTTACGTTATATGGTATAACGAAATGACGTTTTACGTTATATGGAATTACGTTATAACGTATTAAGTTATATGGTATAACGTTATACCGTATTACGTTATATGGAATAACGTTATAACGTATTACGCTATATGGTATAACGTTATATCGTATTACGTTATATGGTATAACGTTATAACGTATTACGTTACATGGTATAACGAAATGACGTTTTACGTTATATGGTATAACGTTGTAACGTATTACGTTATATGGTATAGCGTTGTACCGTGTTACGTTATATGGTATAACGAAATCACGTTTTACGTTATATGGTATTACGTTATAACGTATTACGTTATATGGTATAACGTTATACGGTATTACGTTATATGGTATTACGTTATAACGTATTACGTTATATGGTATAACGAAATGACGTTTTGCGTTATATGGTATAACGTTATAACGTGTTACGTTATATGGTATAACGTTATACCGTATTACGTTACATGGTATAGCGAAACGACGTTTTACGTTATATGGTATAACGTTGTAACGTATAACGTTATATGGTACAGCGTTATACCGTGTTACGTTATATGGTATAACGAAATGACGTTTTACGTTATATGGTATTACGTTATAACGTATTACGTTATATGGTATAACGTTATACCGTATTACGTTATGTGGTATAACGTTACACCGTATTATGTTATATGGTGTAACGAAATGACGTTTTACGTTATATGTTATAACGTTATAACGTATCACGTTATATGGTATATCGAAATGACGTTTTACGTTATATGGTATTACGTTATAACGTATTACGTTATACGGTATAACGTTATACCGTATTATGTTATATAGTATAACGAAATGAAGTTTTACGCATATGGTATAACGTTATAACGTATTACGTTATACGGTATAACGAAATGACGTTTTACGTTATATGGTATTACGTTATAACGTATTACGTTATATGGTATAACGTTATACCGTGTTACGTTATATGTTATTACGTTATAACGTATTACGTTATATGGTATAACGTTGTAACGTATTACGTTATATTGTATAACATTATAACGTATCACGTTATATGGTATATAGAAATGACGTTTTACGTTATATGGTATTACGTTATAACGTATTACGTTATACGGTATCACGTTATAACGTGTTACGTTATATGGTATAACGATTTAACGTTTTACGTTATACGGTATAACGAAATGACGTTTTGCGTTATATGGTATAACGTTATAACGTATTAGGTTATATGGTATAACGTTATACCGTATTACGTTATATGGTATAACGAAATGACGTTTTGCGTTATATGGTATAACGTTAAACGTATTACGTTATATGGTATAACGTTATACCGTATTACGTTATGTGGTATAACGTTACACCGTATTATGTTATATGGTATAACGAAATGACGTTTTACGTTATATGTTATAACGTTATAACGTATCACGTTATATGGTATATCGAAATGACGTTTTACGTTATATGGTATTACGTTATAACGTATTACGTTATACGGTATAACGTTATACCGTATTATGTTATATAGTATAACGAAATGAAGTTTTACGCATATGGTATAACGTTATAACGTATTACGTTATACGGTATAACGAAATGACGTTTTACGTTATATGGTATTACGTTATAACGTATTACGTTATATGGTATAACGTTATACCGTGTTACGTTATATGTTATTACGTTATAACGTATTACGTTATATGGTATAACGTTGTAACGTATTACGTTATATTGTATAACATTATAACGTATCACGTTATATGGTATATAGAAATGACGTTTTACGTTATATGGTATTACGTTATAACGTATTACGTTATATGGTATAACGTTATAACGAATTACGTTATTTGGTGTAACGAAATGAAGTTTCACGTTATATGGTATAGCGAAATGACGTTTTACGTTATATGTTATAACGTTATACCGTATTACGTTATATGGTATAACGAAATGACGTTTTGCGTTATATGGTATAACGTTATAACGTATTACGTTATATGGTATAACGTTATACCGTATTACGTTATATGGTATAACGTTATAACGTATTGCGTTATATGGTATAACGTTATAACCTATTACGTTATATGGTATAACGTTATAACGTATTACGTTATGTGGTATAACGTTATACCGTATTACGTTATATGGTATTAAGTTATAACGTATTACGTTATATGGTATAACGAAATGACGTTTCACGTTATATGGTATAACGTTGTAAAGTATTACGTTATATGGTATAGCGATATACCGTATTACGTTATGTGGTAAAACGAAATGACGTTTTACGTTATATGGTATTACGTTATAACGTATTACGTTATATGGTATAACGTTATAGAGTATTACGTTATTTGGTGTAACGAAATGAAGTTTCACGTTATATGGTATAGCGAAATGACGTTTTACGTTATATGTTATAACGTTATAACGTATCACGTTATATGGTATATCGAAATGACGTTTTACGTTATATGGTATAACGATATAACGTATTACGTTATATGGCATAACGTTATAACGTATTACGTTATATGGTATAACGTTATACCGTATTACGTTATATGGTATAACGAAATGACGTTTTACGTTATATGGTATAACGTTATAACGTATTACGTTATATGGTATAACGTTATAAAGTATTACGTTATATGGTATAACGTTATAACGTATTACGTTATATGGTATAACGTTATAACGTATCACGTTATATGGCATATCGAAATGACGTTTTACGTTATATGGTACTACGATATAACGTATTACGTTAAAAGGTATTACGTTATAACGTATTACGTTACATGGTATAAGGTTGTACCGTATTATGTTATATGGTATAAGGAAATGATGTTTCACGTTATATGGTATAACGTTATAACGTATTACGTTATACGGTATAACGAAATGACGTTTTACGTTATATGATATTATGTTATAACGTATTACGTTATATGGTATAACGTTGTAACGTATTACGTTATATGGTATAACGTTATAACGTATTACGTTATATGGTATAACGTTATAACGTATTACGTTATATGGTATAACGTTATAAAGTATTACGTTATATGGTATAACGAAATGACGTTTTGCGTTATATGGTATAACGTTATAACGTATTACGTTATATGGTATAACGTTATAGAGTATTACGTTATATGGTGTAACGAAATGAAGTTTCACGTTATATGGTATAGCGAAATGACGTTTTACGTTATATGTTATAACGTTATAACGTATCACGTTATATGGTATAACGTTATAACGTATTACGTTATATGGTATAACGTTATAAAGTATTACGTTATATGGTATAACGTTATAACGTATTACGTTATATGGTATAACGTTATAACGTATTACGTTATATGGTATAACGTTATATCGTATTTCGTTAAATGGCATTACGTTATAACGTATTACGTTATATGATATAACGTTATAACGCATCACGTTATATGGTATATCGAAATGACGTTTTAGGTTATATGGTATAACGTTATAACGTATTTCGCTATATGGTATAACGTTATAACGTATTACGTTATATGGTATAATGTTATACCGTATTATGTTATATGGTATAACGAAATGACGTTTTACGTTATATGTTATAACGTTATAACGTATCACGTTATATGGCATATCGAAATGACGTTTTACGTTATATGGTACTACGATATAACGTATTACGTTAAAAGGTATTACGTTATAACGTATTACGTTACATGGTATAACGTTGTACCGTATTATGTTATATGGTATAAGGAAATGATGTTTCACGTTATATGGTATAACGTTATAACGTATTACGTTATACGGTATAACGAAATGACGTTTTACGTTATATGATATTATGTTATAACGTATTACGTTTTATGGTATAACGTTGTAACGTATTACGTTATATGGTATAACGTTATAACGTATTACGTTATATGGTATAACGTTATAACGTATTACGTTATATGGTATAACGTTATAAAGTATTACGTTATATGGTATAACGAAATGACGTTTTGCGTTATATGGTATAACGTTATAACGTGTTACGTTATATGGTATAACG
Organism: Bombus vancouverensis nearcticus; assembly: GCF_051014615.1. NCBI lineage: Eukaryota > Metazoa > Arthropoda > Insecta > Hymenoptera > Apidae > Bombus > Bombus vancouverensis. The sequence continues at coordinate 6,952,055 of NC_134912.1, read as the reverse complement.
TTATACCGTATTACGTTACATGGCATATGGAAATAAAGTTTTACGTTATATGGTATAACGTTGTAACGCATTACGTTATACGGTATAGCGTTATACCGTGTTATGTTATATGGTATAACGAAATGACGTTTTACGTTATATGGAATTACGTTATAACGTATTAAGTTATATGGTATAACGTTATACCGTATTACGTTATATGGAATAACGTTATAACGTATTACGATATATGGTATAACGTTATATCGTATTACGTTATATGGTATAACGTTATAACGTATTACGTTACATGGTATAACGAAATGACGTTTTACGTTATATTTGTATAACGTTGTAACGTATTACGTTATATGGTATAGCGTTGTACCGTGTTACGTTATATGGTATAACGAAATCAGGTTTTACGTTATATGGTATTACGTTATAACGTATTACGTTATATGGTATAACGTTATACGGTATTACGTTATATGGTATTACGTTATAACGTATTACGTTATATGGTATAACGAAATGACGTTTTGCGTTATATGGTATAACGTTATAACGTGTTACGTTATATGGTATAACGTTATACCGTATTACGTTACATGGTATAGCGAAACGACGTTTTACGTTATATGGTATAACGTTGTAACGTATAACGTTATATGGTATAGCGTTATACCGTGTTACGTTATATGGTATAACGAAATGACGTTTTACGTTATATGGTATTACGTTATAACGTATTACGTTATATGGTATAACGTTATACCGTATTACGTTATGTGGTATAACGTTACACCGTATTATGTTATATGGTATAACGAAATGACGATTTACGTTATATGTTATAACGTTATAACGTATCACGTTATATGGTATATCGAAATGACGTTTTACGTTATATGGTATTACGTTATAACGTATTACGTTATACGGTATAACGTTATACCGTATTATGTTATATAGTATAACGAAATGAAGTTTTACGCATATGGTATAACGTTATAACGTATTACGTTATACGGTATAACGAAATGACGTTTTACGTTATATGGTATTACGTTATAACGTATTACGTTATATGGTATAACGTTATACCGTGTTACGTTATATGTTATTACGTTATAACGTATTACGTTATATGGTATAACGTTGTAACGTATTACGTTATATTGTATAACATTATAACGTATCACGTTATATGGTATATAGAAATGACGTTTTACGTTATATGGTATTACGTTATAACGTATTACGTTATACGGTATCACGTTATAACGTGTTACGTTATATGGTATAACGATTTAACGTTTTACGTTATATGGTATAACGAAATGACGTTTTGCGTTATATGGTATAACGTTATAACGTATTAGGTTATATGGTATAACGTTATACCGTATTACGTTATATGGTATAACGAAATGACGTTTTGCGTTATATGGTATAACGTTAAACGTATTACGTTATATGGTATAACGTTATACCGTATTACGTTATATGGTATAACGAAATGACGTTTTGCGTTATATGGTATAACGTTATAACGTATTACGTTATATGGTATAACGTTATAACGAATTACGTTATATGGTATAACGTTATACCGTATTACGTTATATGGTATAACGAAATGACGTTTTGCGTTATATGGTATAACGTTATAACGTATTACGTTATATGGTATAACGTTATACCGTATTACGTTATATGGTATAACGTTATAACGTATTGCGTTATATGGTATAACGTTATAACCTATTACGTTATATGGTATAACGTTATAACGTATTACGTTATGTGGTATAACGTTATACCGTATTACGTTATATGGTATTAAGTTATAACGTATTACGTTATATGGTATAACGAAATGACGTTTCACGTTATATGGTATAACGTTGTAAAGTATTACGTTATATGGTATAGCGATATACCGTATTACGTTATGTGGTAAAACGAAATGACGTTTTACGTTATATGGTATTACGTTATAACGTATTACGTTATATGGTATAACGTTATAGAGTATTACGTTATTTGGTGTAACGAAATGAAGTTTCACGTTATATGGTATAGCGAAATGACGTTTTACGTTATATGTTATAACGTTATAACGTATCACGTTATATGGTATATCGAAATGACGTTTTACGTTATATGGTATAACGATATAACGTATTACGTTATATGGCATAACGTTATAACGTATTACGTTATATGGTATAACGTTATACCGTATTACGTTATATGGTATAACGAAATGACGTTTTACGTTATATGGTATAACGTTATAACGTATTACGTTATATGGTATAACGTTATAAAGTATTACGTTATATGGTATAACGTTATAACGTATTACGTTATATGGTATAACGTTATAACGTATCACGTTATATGGCATATCGAAATGACGTTTTACGTTATATGGTACTACGATATAACGTATTACGTTAAAAGGTATTACGTTATAACGTATTACGTTACATGGTATAAGGTTGTACCGTATTATGTTATATGGTATAAGGAAATGATGTTTCACGTTATATGGTATAACGTTATAACGTATTACGTTATACGGTATAACGAAATGACGTTTTACGTTATATGATATTATGTTATAACGTATTACGTTATATGGTATAACGTTGTAACGTATTACGTTATATGGTATAACGTTATAACGTATTACGTTATATGGTATAACGTTATAACGTATTACGTTATATGGTATAACGTTATAAAGTATTACGTTATATGGTATAACGAAATGACGTTTTGCGTTATATGGTATAACGTTATAACGTATTACGTTATATGGTATAACGTTATAGAGTATTACGTTATATGGTGTAACGAAATGAAGTTTCACGTTATATGGTATAGCGAAATGACGTTTTACGTTATATGTTATAACGTTATAACGTATCACGTTATATGGTATAACGTTATAACGTATTACGTTATATGGTATAACGTTATAAAGTATTACGTTATATGGTATAACGTTATAACGTATTACGTTATATGGTATAACGTTATAACGTATTACGTTATATGGTATAACGTTATATCGTATTTCGTTAAATGGCATTACGTTATAACGTATTACGTTATATGATATAACGTTATAACGCATCACGTTATATGGTATATCGAAATGACGTTTTAGGTTATATGGTATAACGTTATAACGTATTTCGCTATATGGTATAACGTTATAACGTATTACGTTATATGGTATAATGTTATACCGTATTATGTTATATGGTATAACGAAATGACGTTTTACGTTATATGTTATAACGTTATAACGTATCACGTTATATGGCATATCGAAATGACGTTTTACGTTATATGGTACTACGATATAACGTATTACGTTAAAAGGTATTACGTTATAACGTATTACGTTACATGGTATAACGTTGTACCGTATTATGTTATATGGTATAAGGAAATGATGTTTCACGTTATATGGTATAACGTTATAACGTATTACGTTATACGGTATAACGAAATGACGTTTTACGTTATATGATATTATGTTATAACGTATTACGTTTTATGGTATAACGTTGTAACGTATTACGTTATATGGTATAACGTTATAACGTATTACGTTATATGGTATAACGTTATAACGTATTACGTTATATGGTATAACGTTATAAAGTATTACGTTATATGGTATAACGAAATGACGTTTTGCGTTATATGGTATAACGTTATAACGTGTTACGTTATATGGTATAACGTTATACCGTATTACGTTACATGGCATATGGAAATAAAGTTTTACGTTATATGGTATAACGTTGTAACGCATTACGTTATACGGTATAGCGTTATACCGTGTTATGTTATATGGTATAACGAAATGACGTTTTACGTTATATGGAATTACGTTATAACGTATTAAGTTATATGGTATAACGTTATACCGTATTACGTTATATGGAATAACGTTATAACGTATTACGATATATGGTATAACGTTATATCGTATTACGTTATATGGTATAACGTTATAACGTATTACGTTACATGGTATAACGAAATGACGTTTTACGTTATATTTGTATAACGTTGTAACGTATTACGTTATATGGTATAGCGTTGTACCGTGTTACGTTATATGGTATAACGAAATCAGGTTTTACGTTATATGGTATTACGTTATAACGTATTACGTTATATGGTATAACGTTATACGGTATTACGTTATATGGTATTACGTTATAACGTATTACGTTATATGGTATAACGAAATGACGTTTTGCGTTATATGGTATAACGTTATAACGTGTTACGTTATATGGTATAACGTTATACCGTATTACGTTACATGGTATAGCGAAACGACGTTTTACGTTATATGGTATAACGTTGTAACGTATAACGTTATATGGTATAGCGTTATACCGTGTTACGTTATATGGTATAACGAAATGACGTTTTACGTTATATGGTATTACGTTATAACGTATTACGTTATATGGTATAACGTTATACCGTATTACGTTATGTGGTATAACGTTACACCGTATTATGTTATATGGTATAACGAAATGACGATTTACGTTATATGTTATAACGTTATAACGTATCACGTTATATGGTATATCGAAATGACGTTTTACGTTATATGGTATTACGTTATAACGTATTACGTTATACGGTATAACGTTATACCGTATTATGTTATATAGTATAACGAAATGAAGTTTTACGCATATGGTATAACGTTATAACGTATTACGTTATACGGTATAACGAAATGACGTTTTACGTTATATGGTATTACGTTATAACGTATTACGTTATATGGTATAACGTTATACCGTGTTACGTTATATGTTATTACGTTATAACGTATTACGTTATATGGTATAACGTTGTAACGTATTACGTTATATTGTATAACATTATAACGTATCACGTTATATGGTATATAGAAATGACGTTTTACGTTATATGGTATTACGTTATAACGTATTACGTTATACGGTATCACGTTATAACGTGTTACGTTATATGGTATAACGATTTAACGTTTTACGTTATATGGTATAACGAAATGACGTTTTGCGTTATATGGTATAACGTTATAACGTATTAGGTTATATGGTATAACGTTATACCGTATTACGTTATATGGTATAACGAAATGACGTTTTGCGTTATATGGTATAACGTTAAACGTATTACGTTATATGGTATAACGTTATACCGTATTACGTTATATGGTATAACGAAATGACGTTTTGCGTTATATGGTATAACGTTATAACGTATTACGTTATATGGTATAACGTTATAACGAATTACGTTATATGGTATAACGTTATACCGTATTACGTTATATGGTATAACGAAATGACGTTTTGCGTTATATGGTATAACGTTATAACGTATTACGTTATATGGTATAACGTTATACCGTATTACGTTATATGGTATAACGTTATAACGTATTGCGTTATATGGTATAACGTTATAACCTATTACGTTATATGGTATAACGTTATAACGTATTACGTTATGTGGTATAACGTTATACCGTATTACGTTATATGGTATTAAGTTATAATGTATTACGTTATATGGTGTAACGAAATGACGTTTCACGTTATATGGTATAACGTTGTAAAGTATTACGTTATATGGTATAGCGATATACCGTATTACGTTATGTGGTAAAACGAAATGACGTTTTACGTTATATGGTATTACGTTATAACGTATTACGTTATATGGTATAACGTTATAGAGTATTACGTTATTTGGTTTAACGAAATGAAGTTTCACGTTATATGGTATAGCGAAATGACGTTTTACGTTATATGTTATAACGTTATAACGTATCACGTTATATGGTATATCGAAATGACGTTTTACGTTATATGGTATAACGATATAACGTATTACGTTATATGGTATAACGTTATAACGTATTACGTTATATGGTATAACGTTATACCGTATTACGTTATATGGTATAACGAAATGACGTTTTACGTTATATGGTATAACGTTATAACGTATTACGTTATATGGTATAACGTTATAAAGTATTACGTTATATGGTATAACGTTATAACGTATTACGTTATATGGTATAACGTTATAACGTATCACGTTATATGGCATATCGAAATGACGTTTTACGTTATATGGTACTACGATATAACGTATTACGTTAAATGGTATTACGTTATAACGTATTACGTTACATGGTATAAGGTTGTACCGTATTATGTTATATGGTATAAGGAAATGATGTTTCACGTTATATGGTATAACGTTATAACGTATTACGTTATACGGTATAACGAAATTACGTTTTACGTTATATGATATTATGTTATAACGTATTACGTTATATGGTATAACGTTGTAACGTATTACGTTATATGGTATAACGTTATAACGTATTACGTTATATGGTATAACGTTATAACGTATTACGTTATATGGTATAACGTTATAAAGTATTACGTTATATGGTATAACGAAATGACGTTTTGCGTTATATGGTATAACGTTATAACGTGTTACGTTATATGGTATAACGTTATACCGTATTACGTTACATGGCATAACGAAATAAAGTTTTACGTTATATGGTATAACGTTGTAACGCATTACGTTATACGGTATAGAGTTATACCGTGTTACGTTATATGGTATAACGAAATGACGTTTTACGTTATATGGTATTACGTTGTAACGTATTACGTTATATGGTATAACGTTATAACGTATTACGTTATATGGTATAACGTTATAACGTATTACGTTATATGGTATAACGTTATAAAGTATTACGTTATATGGTATAATGAAATGACGTTTTGCGTTATATGGTATAACGTTATAATGTGCTACGTTATATGGTATAACGTTATACCGTATTACGTTACATGGCATAACGAAATAAAGTTTTACGTTATATGGTATAACGTTATAACGTATTACGTTATATGGTATAACGAAATGACGTTTTGCGTTATATGGTATAACGTTATAACGTGTTACGTTATATGGTATAACGTTATACCGTATTACGTTATGTGGAATAACGTTATAACGTATTACGCTATATGGTACAACGTTATATAGTATTACGTTATATGGTATAACCTTATAACGTATTACGTTACATGGTATAACGAAATGACGTTTTACGTTATATGGTATAACGTTGTAACGTATTACGTTATATGGTATAGCGTTGTACCGTGTTACGTTATATGGTATAACGAAATCACGTTTTACGTTATATGGTATTACGTTATAACGTATTACGTTATATGGTATAACGTTATACGGTATTACGTTATGTGGTATTACGTTATAACGTATTACGTTATATGGTATAACGAAATGACGTTTTGCGTTATATGGTATAACGTTATAACGTGTTACGTTATATGGTATAACGTTATACCGTATTACGTTACATGGTATAGCGAAACGACGTTTTACGTTATATGGTATAACGTTGTAACGTATAACGTTATATGGTATAGCGTTATACCGTGTTACGTTATATGGTATAACGAAATGACGTTTTACGTTATATGGTATTACGTTATAACGTATTACGTTATATGGTATAACGTTATACCGTATTACGTTATGTGGTATAACGTTACACCGTATTATGTTATATGGTATAACGAAATGACGTTTTACGTTATATGTTATAACGTTATAACGTATCACGTTATATGGTATATCGAAATGACGTTTTACGTTATATGGTATTACGTTATAACGTATTACGTTATACGGTATAACGTTATACCGTATTATGTTATATAGTATAACGAAATGAAGTTTTACGCATATGGTATAACGTTATAACGTATTACGTTATACGGTATAACGAAATGACGTTTTACGTTATATGGTATTACGTTATAACGTATTACGTTATATGGTATAACGTTATACCGTATTACGTTATATGGTATTACGTTATAACGTATTACGTTATATGGTATAACGTTGTAACGTATTACGTTATATTGTATAACATTATAACGTATCAGGTTATATGGTATATAGAAATGACGTTTTACGTTATATGGTATTACGTTATAACGTATTACGTCATACGGTATCACGTTATAACGTGTTACGTTATATGGTATAACGTTTTAACGTTTTACGTTATATGGTATAACGAAATGACGTTTTGCGTTATATGGTATAACGTTATAACGTATTAGGTTATATGGTATAACGTTATACCGTATTACGTTATATGGTATAACGAAATGACGTTTTGCGTTATATGGTATAACGTTAAACGTATTACGTTATATGGTATAACGTTATACCGTATTACGTTATATGGTATAACGAAATGACGTTTTGCGTTATATGGTATAACGTTATAACGTATTACGTTATATGGGATAACGTTATAACGTATTATGTTATATGGTATAACGAAGTGACATTTTACGTTATATGGTATTACGTTATAACGTATTACGTTATATGGCATAACGTTATAATGTCTTACGTCATATGGTATAACGTTGTAACGTATTACGATATATCGTATAGTGTTTTAATGTATCACGTTATATGGTATAACATTATAACGTATTACGTTATATGGTATAACGTTTTAACGTATTAAGTTATATGCTATAACGTTATAACGTATTACGTTATATGGTATAACGTTATAACGTATTGCGTTATATGGTATAACGTTATAACCTATTACGTTATATGGTATAACGTTATAACGTATTGCGTTATGTGGTATAACGTTATACCGTATTATGTTATATGGTATAACGAAATGATGTTTCACGTTATATGGTATAACGTTATAACGTATTACGTTATACGGTATAACGAAATGACGTTTTACGTTATATGATATTATGTTATAACGTATTACGTTATATGGTATAACGTTATAATGTATTACGTTATATGGTGCAACGTTATAACGTTTTAAAGTATTACGTTATATGATATCACGTTATAACGCATCACGTTATATGGTATATCGAAATGACGTTTTACGTTATATGGTATAACGTTATAACGTATTTCGCTATATGGTATAACGTTATAACGTATTACGTTATATGGTATAACGTTATAACGTATTGCGTTATATGGTATAACGTTATAACCTATTACGTTATATGGTATAACGTTATAACGTATTACGTTATGTGGTATAACGTTATACCGTATTACGTTATATGGTATAAAGAAATGACGTTTTACGTTATATGGTATTACGTTATAACGTATTACGTTATATGGTACAACGTTATAACGTTTTAAAGTATTACGTTATATGATATAACGTTATAACGCATCACGTTATATGGTATATCGAAATGACGTTTTACGTTATATGGTATTACGTTATAACCAATTACATTATATGGTATAACGTTATACCGTATTACGTTATATGGTATAAAGAAATGATGTTTTACGTTATATGGTATTACGTTATAACGTATTACGTTATATGGTACAACGTTATAACGTTTTAAAGTATTACGTTATATGATATAACGTTATAACGCATCGCGTTATATGGTATATCGAAGTGACGTTTTACGTTATATGGTATTACGTTATAACCAATTACATTATATGGTATGACGTTATACCGTATTACGTTATATGGTATAAAGAAATGACGTTTTACGTTATATGGTATTACGTTATAACGTATTACGTTATATGGTACAACGTTATAACGTTTTAAAGTATTACGTTATATGATATAACGTTATAACGCATCACGTTATATTGTATATCGAAATGACGTTTTACGTTATATGGTATAACGTTATAACGTATTTCGCTATATGGTATAACGTTATAACGTATTACGTTATATGGTATAATGTTATACCGTATTATGTTATATGGTATAACGAAATGATGTTTCACGTTATATGGTATAACGTTATAACGTATTACGTTATACGGTATAACGAAATGACGTTTTACGTTATATGATATTATGTTATAACGTATTACGTTATATGGTATAACGTTATAATGTATTACGTTATATGGTACAACGTTATAACGTTTTAAAGTATTACGTTATATGATATCACGTTATAACGCATCACGTTATATGGTATATCGAAATGACGTTTTACGTTATATGGTATAACGTTATAACGTATTTCGCTATATGGTATAACGTTATAACGTATTACGTTATATGGTATAACGTTATAACGTATTGCGTTATATGGTATAACGTTATAACCTATTACGTTATATGGTATAACGTTATAACGTATTACGTTATGTGGTATAACGTTATACCGTATTACGTTATATGGTATAAAGAAATGACGTTTTACGTTATATGGTATTACGTTATAACGTATTACGTTATATGGTACAACGTTATAACGTTTTAAAGTATTACGTTATATGATATAACGTTATAACGCATCACGTTATATGGTATATCGAAATGACGTTTTACGTTATATGGTATTACGTTATAACCAATTACATTATATGGTATAACGTTATACCGTATTACGTTATATGGTATAAAGAAATGATGTTTTACGTTATATGGTATTACGTTATAACGTATTACGTTATATGGTACAACGTTATAACGTTTTAAAGTATTACGTTATATGATATAACGTTATAACGCATCGCGTTATATGGTATATCGAAATGACGTTTTACGTTATATGGTATTACGTTATAACCAATTACATTATATGGTATGACGTTATACCGTATTACGTTATATGGTATAAAGAAATGACGTTTTACGTTATATGGTATTACGTTATAACGTATTACGTTATATGGTACAACGTTATAACGTTTTAAAGTATTACGTTATATGATATAACGTTATAACGCATCACGTTATATTGTATATCGAAATGACGTTTTACGTTATATGGTATAACGTTATAACGTATTTCGCTATATGGTATAACGTTATAACGTATTACGTTATATGGTATAATGTTATACCGTATTATGTTATATGGTATAACGAAATGATGTTTCACGTTATATGGTATAACGTTATAACGTATTACGTTATACGGTATAACGAAATGACGTTTTACGTTATATGATATTATGTTATAACGTATTACGTTATATGGTATAACGTTATAATGTATTACGTTATATGGTACAACGTTATAACGTTTTAAAGTATTACGTTATATGATATCACGTTATAACATATCACGTTATATGGTATATCGAAATGACGTTTTACGTTATATGTTATAACGTTATAACGTATCACGTTATATGGCATATCGAAATGACGTTTTACGTTATATGGTATTACGATATAACGTATTACGTTAAAAGGTATTACGTTATAACGTATTACGTTACATGGTATAATGTTGTACCGTATTATGTTATATGGTATAACGAAATGACGTTTTACGTTATATGTTATAACGTTATAACGTATCACGTTATATGGCATATCGAAATGACGTTTTACGTTATATGGTATTGCGATATAACGTATTACGTTAAAAGGTATTACGTTATAACGTATTACGTTACATGGTATAACGTTGTACCGTATTATGTTATATGGTATAACGAAATGACGTTTTACGTTATATGTTATAACGTTATAACGTATCACGTTATATGGTATAACGAAATGACGTTTTGCGTTATATGGTATAACGTTATAACGTGTTACGTTATATGGTATAACGTTATACCGTATTACGTTACATGGCATAACGAAATAACGTTTTACGTTATATGGTATAACGTTGTAACGCATTACGTTATACGGTATAGCGTTATACCGTGTTACGTTATATGGTATAACGAAATGACGTTTTACGTTATATGGTATTACGTTATAACGTATTACGTTATATGGTATAACGTTATACCGTATTACGTTATATGGAATAACGTTATAACGTATTACGCTATATGGTATAACGTTATATCGTATTACGTTATATGGTATAACGTTATAACGTATTACGTTACATGGTATAACGAAATGACGTTTTACGTTATATGGTATAACGTTGTAACGTATTACGTTATATGGTATAGCGTTGTACCGTGTTACGTTATATGGTATAACGAAATCACGTTTTACGTTATATGGTATTACGTTATAACGTATTACGTTATATGGTATAACGTTATACGGTATTACGTTATATGGTATTACGTTATAACGGATTACGTTATATGGTATAACGAAATGACGTTTTGCGTTATATGGTATAACGTTGTAACGTATTACGTTATATGGTATAGCGTTGTACCGTGTTACGTTATATGGTATAACGAAATCACGTTTTACGTTATATGGTATTACGTTATAACGTATTACGTTATATGGTATAACGTTATACGGTATTACGTTATATGGTATTACGTTATATGGTATAACGAAATGACGTTTTGCGTTATATGGTATAACGTTATAACGTGTTACGTTATATGGTATAACGTTATACCGTATTACGTTACATGGCATAGCGAAACGACGTTTTACGTTATATGGTATAACGTTGTAACGTATAACGTTATATGGTATAGCGTTATACCGTGTTACGTTATATGGTATAACGAAATGACGTTTTACGTTATATGGTATTACGATATAACGTATTACGTTAAAGGGTATTACGTTATAACGTATTACGTTACATGGTATAACGTTGTACCGTATTATGTTATATGGTATAACGAAATGACGTTTTACGTTATATGTTATAACGTTATAACGTATCACGTTATATGGTATAACGAAATGACGTTTTGCGTTATATGATATAACGTTATAACGTGTTACGTTATATGGTATAACGTTATACCGTATTACGTTACATGGCATAACGAAATAACGTTTTACGTTATATGGTATAACGTTGTAACGCATTACGTTATACGGTATAGCGTTATACCGTGTTACGTTATATGGTATAACGAAATGACGTTTTACGTTATATGGTATTACGTTATAACGTATTACGTTATATGGTATAACGTTATACCGTATTACGTTATATGGAATAACGTTATAACGTATTACGCTATATGGTATAACGTTATATCGTATTACGTTATATGGTATAACGTTATAACGTATTACGTTACATGGTATAACGAAATGACGTTTTACGTTATATGGTATAACGTTGTAACGTATTACGTTATATGGTATAGCGTTGTACCGTGTTACGTTATATGGTATAACGAAATCACGTTTTACGTTATATGGTATTACGTTATAACGTATTACGTTATATGGTATAACGTTATACGGTATTACGTTATATGGTATTACGTTATAACGGATTACGTTATATGGTATAACGAAATGACGTTTTGCGTTATATGGTATAACGTTGTAACGTATTACGTTATATGGTATAGCGTTGTACCGTGTTACGTTATATGGTATAACGAAATCACGTTTTACGTTATATGGTATTACGTTATAACGTATTACGTTATATGGTATAACGTTATACGGTATTACGTTATATGGTATTACGTTATATGGTATAACGAAATGACGTTTTGCGTTATATGGTATAACGTTATAACGTGTTACGTTATATGGTATAACGTTATACCGTATTACGTTACATGGCATAGCGAAACGACGTTTTACGTTATATGGTATAACGTTGTAACGTATAACGTTATATGGTATAGCGTTATACCGTGTTACGTTATATGGTATAACGAAATGACGTTTTACGTTATATGGTATTACGATATAACGTATTACGTTAAAGGGTATTACGTTATAACGTATTACGTTACATGGTATAACGTTGTACCGTATTATGTTATATGGTATAACGAAATGACGTTTTACGTTATATGTTATAACGTTATAACGTATCACGTTATATGGTATAACGAAATGACGTTTTGCGTTATATGATATAACGTTATAACGTGTTACGTTATATGGTATAACGTTATACCGTATTACGTTACATGGCATAACGAAATAACGTTTTACGTTATATGGTATAACGTTTTAACGTATTACGTTATATGGTATAGCGTTGTACCGTGTTACGTTATATGGTATAACGAAATGACGTTTTACGTTATATGGTATTACGTTATAACGTATTACGTTATATGGTATAACGTTATACCGTATTACGTTATGTGGTATACCGTTACAACGTATTATGTTATATGGTATAACGAAATGACGTTTTACGTTATATGTTATAACGTTATAACGTATCACGTTATATGGTATATCGAAATGACGTTTTACGTTATATGGTATTACGTTATAACGTATTACGTTATATGGTATAACGTTATACCGTATTACGTTATGTGGTATAACGTTACACCGTATTATGTTATATGGTATAACGAAATGACGTTTTACGTTATATGGTATAACGTTTTAACGTATTACGTTATATGGTATAACGTTATAACGTATTACGTTATACGGTATCACGTTATAACGTATTACGTTATATGGTATAACGTTTTAACGTAGTACGTTATATGGTATAACGTTATAACGTATTACGTTGTATGGTATAACGTTATAACGTATTACGTTATATGGTATAACGTTATACCGTATTACGTTACATGGTATAACGTTATAACGTATTACGTTATGTGGTATAACGTTACACCGTATTATGTTATATGGTATAACGAAATGACGTTTTACGTTATATGGTATAACGTTATAACGTATTACGTTATATGGTATATCGAAATGACGTTTTACGTTATATGGTATAACGTTTTAACGTAGTACGTTATATGGTATAACGTTATACCGTATTACGTTACATGGCATAGCGAAACGACGTTTTACGTTATATGGTATAACGTTGTAACGTATAACGTTATATGGTATAGCGTTATACCGTGTTACGTTATATGGTATAACGAAATGACGTTTTACGTTATATGGTATTACGATATAACGTATTACGTTAAAGGGTATTACGTTATAACGTATTACGTTACATGGTATAACGTTGTACCGTATTATGTTATATGGTATAACGAAATGACGTTTTACGTTATATGTTATAACGTTATAACGTATCACGTTATATGGTATAACGAAATGACGTTTTGCGTTATATGATATAACGTTATAACGTGTTACGTTATATGGTATAACGTTATACCGTATTACGTTACATGGCATAACGAAATAACGTTTTACGTTATATGGTATAACGTTGTAACGCATTACGTTATACGGTATAGCGTTATACCGTGTTACGTTATATGGTATAACGAAATGACGTTTTACGTTATATGGTATTACGTTATAACGTATTACGTTATATGGTATAACGTTATACCGTATTACGTTATATGGAATAACGTTATAACGTATTACGCTATATGGTATAACGTTATATCGTATTACGTTATATGGTATAACGTTATAACGTATTACGTTACATGGTATAACGAAATGACGTTTTACGTTATATGGTATAACGTTGTAACGTATTACGTTATATGGTATAGCGTTGTACCGTGTTACGTTATATGGTATAACGAAATCACGTTTTACGTTATATGGTATTACGTTATAACGTATTACGTTATATGGTATAACGTTATACGGTATTACGTTATATGGTATTACGTTATAACGGATTACGTTATATGGTATAACGAAATGACGTTTTGCGTTATATGGTATAACGTTGTAACGTATTACGTTATATGGTATAGCGTTGTACCGTGTTACGTTATATGGTATAACGAAATCACGTTTTACGTTATATGGTATTACGTTATAACGTATTACGTTATATGGTATAACGTTATACGGTATTACGTTATATGGTATTACGTTATATGGTATAACGAAATGACGTTTTGCGTTATATGGTATAACGTTATAACGTGTTACGTTATATGGTATAACGTTATACCGTATTACGTTACATGGCATAGCGAAACGACGTTTTACGTTATATGGTATAACGTTGTAACGTATAACGTTATATGGTATAGCGTTATACCGTGTTACGTTATATGGTATAACGAAATGACGTTTTACGTTATATGGTATTACGATATAACGTATTACGTTAAAGGGTATTACGTTATAACGTATTACGTTACATGGTATAACGTTGTACCGTATTATGTTATATGGTATAACGAAATGACGTTTTACGTTATATGTTATAACGTTATAACGTATCACGTTATATGGTATAACGAAATGACGTTTTGCGTTATATGATATAACGTTATAACGTGTTACGTTATATGGTATAACGTTATACCGTATTACGTTACATGGCATAACGAAATAACGTTTTACGTTATATGGTATAACGTTTTAACGTATTACGTTATATGGTATAGCGTTGTACCGTGTTACGTTATATGGTATAACGAAATGACGTTTTACGTTATATGGTATTACGTTATAACGTATTACGTTATATGGTATAACGTTATACCGTATTACGTTATGTGGTATACCGTTACAACGTATTATGTTATATGGTATAACGAAATGACGTTTTACGTTATATGTTATAACGTTATAACGTATCACGTTATATGGTATATCGAAATGACGTTTTACGTTATATGGTATTACGTTATAACGTATTACGTTATATGGTATAACGTTATACCGTATTACGTTATGTGGTATAACGTTACACCGTATTATGTTATATGGTATAACGAAATGACGTTTTACGTTATATGGTATAACGTTTTAACGTATTACGTTATATGGTATAACGTTATAACGTATTACGTTATACGGTATCACGTTATAACGTATTACGTTATATGGTATAACGTTTTAACGTAGTACGTTATATGGTATAACGTTATAACGTATTACGTTGTATGGTATAACGTTATAACGTATTACGTTATATGGTATAACGTTATACCGTATTACGTTACATGGTATAACGTTATAACGTATTACGTTATGTGGTATAACGTTACACCGTATTATGTTATATGGTATAACGAAATGACGTTTTACGTTATATGGTATAACGTTATAACGTATTACGTTATATGGTATATCGAAATGACGTTTTACGTTATATGGTATAACGTTTTAACGTAGTACGTTATATGGTATAACGTTATAACGTATTACGTTATATGGTATAACGTTATAACATATTACGTTACATGGTATAACGTTATAACGTATTACGTTATATGGTATAACGTTTTAACGTATTACGTTATATGGTATAACGTTATAACGTATTACGATATATGGTATAACGATGTAACGTATTACGTTATATGGTATAACGTTATACCGTATTACGTTATATGGTATATCGAAATGACGTTTTGCGTTATATGGTATAACGTTATAACGTATTACATTATATGGTATAACGTTATACCGTAGTACGTTATATGGTACACCGAAATGACGTTTTGCGTTATATGGTATAACGTTGTAACGTATTAGGTTATATGGTACAGAGTTATATCGTATTACGTTATATGGTATAACGAAATGACGTTTTTCGTTATATGGTATTACGTTATAACGTATTACGTTATATGGTATTACGTTATATGGTATTACGTTATAACGTATTACGTTATATGGTATAACGTTATAACGTATTACGTTATACGGTATAACGTTATACCGTATTACGTTATATGGTATAACGAAATGACGTTTTACGTTATATGGTATAACGTTGTAACGGATTAAGTTATATGGTATAACGTTATACCGTATTACGTTATATGGTATAACGAAATGACGTTTTACGTTATATGGTTTTACGTTATAACGTATTACGTTATATCGTATTACGTTATACCGTATTACGTTATATGGTATAACGAAATGACGTTTTACGTTATATGGTATAACGTTGTAACGTATTAAGTTATATGGTATAACGTTATACCGTATTACGTTATATGGTATAACGAAATGACGTTTTACGTTATATGGTATTACGTTATAACGTATTACGTTATATGGTATTACGTTATATGGTATTACGTTATAACGTATTACGTTATATGGTATAACGTTATAACGGATTAAGTTATATGGTATAACGTTATACCGTATTACGTTATATGGTATAACGAAATGACGTTTTACGTTATATGGTTTTACGTTATAACGTATTACGTTATATCGTATTACGTTATTCCGTATTACGTTATATGGTATAACGAAATGACGTTTTACGTTATACGGTATAACGTTATACCGTATTACGTTATATGGTATAACGTTATACCGTATTACGTTATATGGTATAACGAAATGACGTTTCACGTTATATGGTATAACGTTGTAAAGTATTACGTTATACGGTATAACGTTATACCGTATTACGTTATATGGTATAACGTTATACCGTATTACGTTATATGGTATAACGAAATGACGTTTCACGTTATATGGTATAACGTTGTAAAGTATTACGTTATACGGTATAATGATGTGACGTTTTATGTTATATGGTATTACGTTATAACGTATTACGTTATATCGTATAACGAAATGACGTTTTACGTTATATGGTATTACGTTATAACGTATTACGTTATATGGTATTACGTTATAACGTATTACGTTATATGGTATAACGTTATAACGTATTACGTTATACGGTATAACGTTATACCGTATTACGTTATATGGTATAACGTTATACCGTATTACGTTATATGGTATAACGGAATGACGTTTCACGTTATATGGTATAACGTTGTAAAGTATTACGTTATATGGTATAGCGATATACCGTATTACGTTATATGGTATAACGAAATGGCTTTTTACGTTATATGGTATTACGTTATAACGTATTACGTTATATAGTATAACGTTATAACGTATTACGTTATATGGTATAACGAAATGACGTTTCACGTTATATGGTATTACCTTATAACGTACTACGTTATATGGTATAACGTAATAACGTATTACATTATATGGTATAACGAAATTACATTTTACGTTATATAGTATTACGCTATAACGTATTACGTTATACGGTATAACGTTATACCGTATTACGTTATATGGTATATCGTTATACAGTATTACGTTATATGGTATAACGAAATTACGTTTCACGTTATATGGTATAACGTTGTAAAGTATTACGTTATATGGTATAGCGATATACCGTATTACGTTATATGGTATAACGAAATGGCGATTTACGTTATATGGTATAACGTTATAACGTATTACGTTATATGGTATAACGTTATACCGTATTACGTTACATGGTATCACGTTATAACGTATTACGTTATATGGTATTACGTTATAACGTATTATGTTATATGGTATAACGTTATACCGTATTATGTTATATAGTATAACGAAATGACGTTTTACGTTATATGGTATAACGTTCTAACTTATTACGTTATACGGTATAACGAAATGACGTTCTACGTTATATGGTATTACGTTATAACGTATTACGTTATATGGTATAACGTTATAACGTATTACGTTATATGGGATAACGTTATAACGTATTACGTTATATGGTATAACGTTATAACGTATTACGTTATACGGTATAACGTTATAACGTATTACGTTATACGGTATAACGTTATACCGTATTTCGTTATATGGTATAACGTTATACCGTATTACGTTATATGGTATAACGAAATGACGTTTCACGTTATATGGTATAACGTTGTAAAGTATTACGTTATATGGTATAGCGATATACCGTATTACGTTATATGGTATAACGAAATGGCGTTTTACGTTATATGGTATTACGTTATAACGTATTACGTTATATAGCATAACGTCATACCGTATTACGTTATATGGTATAACGAAATGACGTTTCACGTTATATGGTATTACCTTATAACGTATTACGTTATATGGTATAACGTAATAACGTATTACATTATATGGTATAACGAAATTACATTTTACGTTATATAGTATTACGCTATAACGTATTACGTTATACGGTATAACGTTATACCGTATTACGTTATATGGTATATCGTTATACAGTATTACGTTATATGGTATAACGAAATTACGTTTCACGTTATATGGCATAACGTTGTAAAGTATTACGTTATATGGTATAACGTTATACCGTATTATGTTATATAGTATAACGAAATGACGTTTTACGTTATATGGTATAACGTTCTAACTTATTACGTTATACGGTATAACGAAATGACGTTTTACGTTATATGGTATTACGTTATAACGTATTACGTTATATGGTATAACGTTATAACGTATTACGTTATATGGGATAACGTTATAACGTATTACGTTATATGGTATAACGTTATAACGTATTACGTTATACGGTATAACGTTATAACGTATTACGTTATACGGTATAACGTTATAACGTATTAGGTTATACGGTATAACGTTATACCGTATTACGTTATATGGTATAACGTTATACCGTATTACGTTACATGGTATAACGTTATAACGTATTACGTTATATGGTATTACGTTATAACGTATTATGTTATATGGTATAACGTTATACCGTATTATGTTATATAGTGAAACGAAATGACGTTTTACGTTATATGGTATAACGTTCTAACGTATTACGTTATACGGTGTAACGAAATGACGTTTTACGTTATATGGTATTCCGTTATAACGTATTACGTTACATGGTATAACGTTATAACGTATTATGTTATATGGTATAACGTTATACCGTATTATGTTATATAGTGTAACGAAATGACGTTTTACGTTATATGGTATAACGTTCTAACGTATTACGTTATACGGTATAACGAAATGACGTTTTACGTTATATGGTATTCCGTTATAACGTATCACGTTACATGGTATAACGTTTCAACGTATTACGTTATATGGTATAACGTTATAACGTATTACGTTATATGCTATAACGTTTTAACGTAGTACGTTATATGGTATTGCGTTATAACGTGTTACGTTATATTGTATAACGAAATGACGTTTTATGTTATATGTTATAACGTTATAACGTATCACGTTATATGGTATATCGAAATGACGTTTTACGTTATATGGTATTACGTTATAACGTATTACGTTATATGGTATAACGTTATACCGTATTACGTTACATGGTATAACGTTATAACGTATTACGTTATATGGTATTACGTTATAACGTATTATGTTATATGGTATAACGTTATACCGTATTATGTTATATAGTGTAACGAAATGACGTTTTACGTTATATGGTATAACGTTCTAACGTATTAAGTTATACGGTATAACGAAATGACGTTTTACGTTATATGGTATTCCGTTATAACGTATTACGTTATATGGTATAACGTTATACCGTATTACGTTACATGGTATAACGTTATAACGTATATCGTTATATGGTATTACGTTATAACGTATTATGTTACATGGTATAACGTTATAACGTATTACGTTATATGGTATAACGTTATACCGTATTACGTTACATGGTATAACGTTATAACGTATTACGTTATATGGTATTACGTTATAACGTATTATGTTATATGGTATAACGTTATACCGTATTATGTTATATAGTATAACGAAATGACGTTTTACGTTATATGGTATAACGATCTAACTTATTACGTTATACGGTAAAACGAAATGACGTTTTACGTTATATGGTATTACGTTATAACGTATTACGTTATATGGTATAACGTTATAACGTATTACGTTATATGGGATAACGTTATAACGTATTACGTTATATGGTATAACGTTATAACGTATTACGTTATATGGTATAACGTTTTAACGTATTACGTTATATGGTATAACGCTATAACGTATTACGTTATATGCTATAACGTTTTAACGTAGTACGTTATATGGTATAACGTTATAACGTATTACGTTACATGGTATAACGTTATAACGTATTACATTACATGGTATAACGTTATAACGTATTACGTTATATGGTATAACGTTTTAACGTATTACGTTACATGGTATAACGTTATAACGTATTACGATATATGGTATAACGTTGTAACGTATTACGTTATATGGTATAACGTTATAACGTATTACGTTATATGGTATAGCGTTATACCGTGTTACGTTATATGGTATAACGAAATGACGTTTTACGTTATATGTTATAACGTTATAACGTATCACGTTATATGGTATATCGAAATGACGTTTTACGTTATATTGTATTACGTTATAACGTATTACGTTATATGGTATTACGTTATAACGTATTATGTTATATGGTATAACGTTATAGCGTATTATGCTATATAGTATAACGAAATGACGTTTTACGTTATATGGTATAAAGTTATAACGTATTACGTTATATGGGATAACGTTATAACGTATTACGTTATATGGTATAACGTTATACAGTATTACGTTACATGGTATAACGTTATAACGTATTACGTTATATGGTATTACGTTATAACGTATTATGTTACATGGTATAACGTTATACCGTATTGGGTTATATAGTGTAACGAAATGACGTTTTACGTTATATGGTATAACGTTCTAACGTATTACGTTATACGGTATAACGAAATGACGTTTTACGTTATATGTTATAACGTTATAACGTATCACGTTATATGGTATATCGAAATGACGTTTTACGTTATATGGTATTACGTTATAACGTATTACGTTATATGGTATTACGTTATAACGTATTATGTTATATGGTATAACGTTATACCGTATTATGTTATATAGTATAACGAAATGACGTTTTACGTTATATGGTATAAAGTTATAACGTATTACGTTATATGGGATAACGTTATAACGTATTACGTTATATGGTATAACGTTATAACGTATTACGTTATATGGTATAACGTTTTAACGTATTACGTTATATGGTATAACGTTATAACGTATTACGTTATACGGTATCACGTTATAACGTATTACGTTATATGGTATAACGTTATACCGTATTACGTTACAAGGTATAACGTTATAACGTATTACGTTATATGGTATTACGTTATAACGTATTATGTTATATGGTATAACGTTATACCATATTATGATATATAGTGTAACGAAATGACGTTTTACGTTATATGGTATAAGGTTCTAACGTATTACGTTATACGGTATAACGAAATGACGTTTTACGTTATATGGTATTCCGTTATAATGTATTACGTTATATGGTATAACGTTATAACGTATTACGTTATATGGTATAACGTTACAACGTATTACGTTATATCGTATAACGTTTTAACGTATTTCGTTATATGGTATAACGTTATAAGGTATTACGTTATATGGTATAACGTTTTAACGTAGTACGTTATATGGTATAACGTTATAACGTATTACGTTGTATGGTATAACGTTATAACGTATAATGTTATATGGTATAACGTTATACCGTATTACGTTACATGGTATAACGTTATAACGTATTACGTTATATGGTATTACGTTATAACGTATTATGTTATATGGTATAACGTTATACCGTATTATGTTATATAGTGTAACGAAATGACGTTTTACGTTATATGGTATAACGTTCTAACGTATTACGTTATACGGTATAACGAAATGACGTTTTACGTTATATGGTATTCCGTTATAACGTATTACGTTATATGGTATAACGTTATAACGTATTACGTTATATGGTATATCGAAATGACGTTTTGCGTTATATGGTATAACGTTATAACGTATTACATTATATGGTATAACGTTATACCGTATTACGTTATATGGTACACCGAAATGACGTTTTGCGTTATATGGTATAACGTTATAACGTATTAGGTTATATGGTACAGCGTTATACCGTATTACGTTATATGGTATTACGAAATGACATTTTACGTTATACCGTATTACGTTACATGGTATAACGAAGTGACGTTTCACGTTATATGGTATAAAGTTGTAAAGTATTACGTTATATGTTATAACGTTATAACGTATTACGTTATATGGTATAACGTTATAACATATTACGTTATATGGTATAACGTAATAACGTATTACATTATATGGTATAACGAAATTACATTTTACGTTATATAGTATAACGTTATAACGTATTACGTTATACGGTATAACGTTATACCGTATTACGTTATATGGTATATCGTTATACAGTATTACGTTATATGGTATAACGAAATTACGTTTCACGTTATATGGTATAACGTTGTAAAGTATTACGTTATATGGTATAGCGATATACCGTATTACGTTATATGGTATAACGAAATGGCGATTTACGTTATACGGTATAACGTTATACCGTATTACGTTATATGGTATAACGTTATACCGTATTACGTTACATGGTATAACGTTATAACGTATTACGTTATATGGTATTACGTTATAACGTATTATGTTATATGGTATAACGTTATACCGTATTATGTTATATAGTATAACGAAATGACGTTTTACGTTATATGGTATAGCGTTCTAACTTATTACGTTATACGGTATAACGAAATGACGTTTTACGTTATATGGTATTACGTTATAACGTATTACGTTATATGGTATAACGTTATAACGTATTACGTTATATGGGATAACGTTATAACGTATTACGTTATATGGTATAACGTTATAACGTATTACGTTATCCGGTATAACGTTATAACGTATTACGTTATACGGTATAACGTTATACCGTATTACGTTATATGGTATAACGTTATACCGTATTACGTTACATGGTATAACGTTATAACGTATTACGTTATATGGTATTACGTTATAACGTATTATGTTATATGGTATAACGTTATACCGTATTATGTTATATGGTATAACGAAATTACATTTTACGTTATATAGTATTACGCTATAACGTATTACATTATATGGTATAACGAAATTACATTTTACGTTATATAGTATTACGCTATAACGTATTACGTTATACGGTATAACGTTATACCGTATTACGTTATATGGTATAACGAAATTACATTTTACGTTATATAGTATTACGCTATAACGTATTACGTTATACGGTATAACGTTATACCGTATTACGTTATATGGAATTACGTTATAACGTATTATGTTATATGGTATAACGTTATACCGTATTATGTTATATGGTATAACGAAATGACGTTTTACGTTATATGGTATTACGTTATAACGTATTACGTTATATGGTATAACGTTATAACGTATTACGTTATATGGGATAACGTTATAACGTATTACGTTATATGCTATAACGTTATAACGTATTACGTTATATGCTATAACGTTTTATCGTATTACGTTATACGGTATAACGTTATAACGTATTACGTTATATGCTATAACGTTTTAACGTAGTACGTTATATGGTATAACGTTATAACGTATTACGTTACATGGTATAACGTTATAACCTATTACGTTACATGGTATAACGTTATAACGTATTACGTTATATGGTATAACGTTTTAACGTATTACGTTATATGGTATAACGTTATAACGTATTACGATATATGGTATAACGTTGTAACGTATTACGATATATGGTATAACGTTGTAACGTATTACGTTATATGTTATAACGTTATAACGTATCACGTTATATGGTATATCGAAATGACGTTTTACGTAATATGGTATTACGTTATAACGTATTACGTTATATGGTATTACGTTATAACGTATTATGTTATATGGTATAACGTTATACCGTATTATGTTATATAGTATAACGAAATGACGTTTTACGTTATATGGTATAAAGTTATAACGTATTACGTTATACGGTATAACGAAATGACGTTTTACGTTATATGTTATAACGTTATAACGTATTACGTTATATGGGATAACGTTATAACGTATTACGTTATATGCTATAACGTTATAACGTATTACGTTATATGCTATAACGTTTTATCGTATTACGTTATACGGTATAACGTTATAACGTATTACGTTATATGCTATAACGTTTTAACGTAGTACGTTATATGGTATAACGTTATAACGTATTACGTTACATGGTATAACGTTATAACCTATTACGTTACATGGTATAACGTTATAACGTATTACGTTATATGGTATAACGTTTTAACGTATTACGTTATATGCTATAACGTTTTAACGTAGTACGTTATATGGTATAACGTTATAACGTATTACGTTACATGGTATAACGTTATAACCTATTACGTTACATGGTATAACGTTATAACGTATTACGTTATATGGTATAACGTTATACCGTATTACGTTACATGGTATAACGTTATAACGTATTACGTTATATGGTATTACGTTATAACGTATTATGTTATATGGTATAACGTTATACCGTATTATGTTATATAGTGTAACGAAATGACGTTTTACGTTATATGGTATAACGTTCTAACGTATTACGTTATACGGTATAACGAAATGACGTTTTACGTTATATGTTATAACGTTATAACGTATCACGTTATATGGTA
Source organism: Bombus vancouverensis nearcticus (assembly GCF_051014615.1). Classification (NCBI taxonomy): domain Eukaryota; kingdom Metazoa; phylum Arthropoda; class Insecta; order Hymenoptera; family Apidae; genus Bombus; species Bombus vancouverensis. Next base: position 6,925,532 of record NC_134912.1, on the reverse strand, counting down.
TATCGAAATGACGTTTTACGATATATGGTATTACGTTATAACGTATTACGTTATATGGTATTACGTTATAACGTATTATGTTATATGGTATAACGTTATACCGTATTATGTTATATAGTATAACGAAATGACGTTTTACGTTATATGGTATAAAGTTATAACGTATTACGTTATATGGGATAACGTTATAAAGTATTACGTTATATGGTATAACGTTATAACGTATTACGTTATACGGTATCACGTTATAACGTATTACGTTATATGGTATAACGTTATACCGTATTACGTTACAAGATATAACGTTATAACGTATTACGTTATATGGTATTACGTTATAACGTATTATGTTATATGGTATAACGTTATACCGTATTATGCTATATAGTGTAACGAAATGACGTTTTACGTTATATGGTATAACGTTCTAACGTATTACGTTATACGGTATAACGAAATGACGTTTTACGTTATATGGTATTCCGTTATAACGTATTACGTTATATGGTATAACGTTATAACGTATTACGTTATATGGTATAACGTTACAACGTATTACGTTATATCGTATAACGTTTTAACGTATTTCGTTATATGGTAAAACATTATAAGGTATTACGTTATATGGTATAACGTTTTAACGTAGTACGTTATATGGTATAACGTTATAACGTATTACGTTATATGGTACAACGTTATACCGTATTATGCTATATAGTGTAACGAAATGACGTTTTACGTTATATGGTATAACGTTCTAACGTATTACGTTATACGGTATAACGAAATGACGTTTTACGTTATATGGTATTCCGTTATAACGTATTACGTTATATGGTATAACGTTATACCGTATTATGCTATATAGTGTAACGAAATGACGTTTTACGTTATATGGTATAACGTTCTAACGTATTACGTTATACGTTATAACGAAATGACGTTTTACGTTATATGGTATTCCGTTATAACGTATTACGTTATATGGTATAACGTTATACCGTATTACGTTACATGGTATAACGTTATAACGTATTACGTTATATGGTATTACGTTATAACGTATTATGTTATATGGTATAACGTTATACCGTATTATGCTATATAGTGTAACGAAATGACGTTTTACGTTATATGGTATAACGTTCTAACGTATTACGTTATACGGTATAACGAAATGACGTTTTATGTTATATGGTATTCCGTTATAACGTATTACGTTATATGGTATAACGTTATACCGTATTATGCTATATAGTGTAACGAAATGACGTTTTACGTTATATGGTATAACGTTCTAACGTATTACGTTATACGGTATAACGAAATAACGTTTTACGTTATATGGTATTCCGTTATAACGTATTACGTTATATGGTATAACGTTATACCGTATTACGTTACATGGTATAACGTTATAACGTATTACGTTATATGGTATTACGTTATAACGTATTATGTTATATGGTATAACGTTATACCGTATTATGTTATATAGTGTAACGAAATGACGTTTTACGTTATATGGTATAACGTTCTAACGTATTACGTTATACGGTATAACGAAATGACGTTTTACGTTATATGGTATTCCGTTATAACGTATTACGTTATATGGTATAACGTTATAACGTATTACGTTATATGGTATATCGAAATGACGTTTTACGTTATATGGTATTCCGTTATAACGTATTACGTTATATGGTATAACGTTATAACGTATTACGTTATACGGTATAACGAAATGACGTTTTACGTTATATGTTATAACGTTATAACGTATCACGTTATATGGTATATCGAAATGACGTTTTACGTTATATGGTATTACGTTATAACGTATTACGTTATATGGTATTACGTTATAACGTATTATGTTATATGGTATAACGTTATACCGTATTATGTTATATAGTATAACGAAATGACGTTTTACGTTATATGGTATAAAGTTATAACGTATTACGTTATATGGGATAACGTTATAACGTATTACGTTATATGGTATAACGTTTTAACGTATTTCGTTATATGGTATAACGTTATACCGTATTATGTTATATAGTATAACGAAATGACGTATTTCGTTATATGGTACAACGTTATAAGGTATTACGTTATATGGTATAACGTTTTAACGTATTACGTTATATGGTATAACGTTATAACGTATTACGATATATGGTATAACGATGTAACGTATTACGTTATATGGTATAACGTTATACCGTATTACGTTATATGGCATATCGAAATGACGTTTTGCGTTATATGGTATAACGTTATAACGTATTACATTATATGGTATAACGTTATACCGTATTACGTTATATGGTACACCGAAATGACGTTTTGCGTTATATGGTATAACGTTATAACGTACTAGGTTATATGGGATAACGTTATAACGTATTACGTTATATGGTATAACGTTTTAACGTATTAAGTTATACGGTATAACGAAATGACGTTTTACGTTATATGGTATTCCGTTATAACGTATTACGTTATATGGTATAACGTTATACCGTATTACGTTACATGGTATAACGTTATAACGTATATCGTTATATGGTATTACGTTATAACGTATTATGTTACATGGTATAACGTTATAACGTATTACGTTATATGGTATAACGTTATACCGTATTACGTTACATGGTATAACGTTATAACGTATTACGTTATATGGTATTACGTTATAACGTATTATGTTATATGGTATAACGTTATACCGTATTATGTTATATAGTATAACGAAATGACGTTTTACGTTATATGGTATAACGATCTAACTTATTACGTTATACGGTAAAACGAAATGACGTTTTACGTTATATGGTATTACGTTATAACGTATTACGTTATATGGTATAACGTTATAACGTATTACGTTATATGGGATAACGTTATAACGTATTACGTTATATGGTATAACGTTATAACGTATTACGTTATATGGTATAACGTTTTAACGTATTACGTTATATGGTATAACGCTATAACGTATTACGTTATATGCTATAACGTTTTAACGTAGTACGTTATATGGTATAACGTTATAACGTATTACGTTACATGGTATAACGTTATAACGTATTACATTACATGGTATAACGTTATAACGTATTACGTTATATGGTATAACGTTTTAACGTATTACGTTACATGGTATAACGTTATAACGTATTACGATATATGGTATAACGTTGTAACGTATTACGTTATATGGTATAACGTTATAACGTATTACGTTATATGGTATAGCGTTATACCGTGTTACGTTATATGGTATAACGAAATGACGTTTTACGTTATATGTTATAACGTTATAACGTATCACGTTATATGGTATATCGAAATGACGTTTTACGTTATATTGTATTACGTTATAACGTATTACGTTATATGGTATTACGTTATAACGTATTATGTTATATGGTATAACGTTATAGCGTATTATGCTATATAGTATAACGAAATGACGTTTTACGTTATATGGTATAAAGTTATAACGTATTACGTTATATGGGATAACGTTATAACGTATTACGTTATATGGTATAACGTTATACAGTATTACGTTACATGGTATAACGTTATAACGTATTACGTTATATGGTATTACGTTATAACGTATTATGTTACATGGTATAACGTTATACCGTATTGGGTTATATAGTGTAACGAAATGACGTTTTACGTTATATGGTATAACGTTCTAACGTATTACGTTATACGGTATAACGAAATGACGTTTTACGTTATATGTTATAACGTTATAACGTATCACGTTATATGGTATATCGAAATGACGTTTTACGTTATATGGTATTACGTTATAACGTATTACGTTATATGGTATTACGTTATAACGTATTATGTTATATGGTATAACGTTATACCGTATTATGTTATATAGTATAACGAAATGACGTTTTACGTTATATGGTATAAAGTTATAACGTATTACGTTATATGGGATAACGTTATAACGTATTACGTTATATGGTATAACGTTATAACGTATTACGTTATATGGTATAACGTTTTAACGTATTACGTTATATGGTATAACGTTATAACGTATTACGTTATACGGTATCACGTTATAACGTATTACGTTATATGGTATAACGTTATACCGTATTACGTTACAAGGTATAACGTTATAACGTATTACGTTATATGGTATTACGTTATAACGTATTATGTTATATGGTATAACGTTATACCATATTATGATATATAGTGTAACGAAATGACGTTTTACGTTATATGGTATAAGGTTCTAACGTATTACGTTATACGGTATAACGAAATGACGTTTTACGTTATATGGTATTCCGTTATAATGTATTACGTTATATGGTATAACGTTATAACGTATTACGTTATATGGTATAACGTTACAACGTATTACGTTATATCGTATAACGTTTTAACGTATTTCGTTATATGGTATAACGTTATAAGGTATTACGTTATATGGTATAACGTTTTAACGTAGTACGTTATATGGTATAACGTTATAACGTATTACGTTGTATGGTATAACGTTATAACGTATTAGGTTATACGGTATAACGTTATACCGTATTACGTTATATGGTATAACGTTATACCGTATTACGTTACATGGTATAACGTTATAACGTATTACGTTATATGGTATTACGTTATAACGTATTATGTTATATGGTATAACGTTCTAACTTATTACGTTATACGGTATAACGAAATGACGTTTTACGTTATATGGTATTACGTTATAACGTATTACGTTATATGGTATAACGTTATAACGTATTACGTTATATGGGATAACGTTATAACGTATTACGTTATATGGTATAACGTTATAACGTATTACGTTATACGGTATAACGTTATAACGTATTACGTTATACGGTATAACGTTATAACGTATTAGGTTATACGGTATAACGTTATACCGTATTACGTTATATGGTATAACGTTATACCGTATTACGTTACATGGTATAACGTTATAACGTATTACGTTATATGGTATTACGTTATAACGTATTATGTTATATGGTATAACGTTATACCGTATTATGTTATATAGTGAAACGAAATGACGTTTTACGTTATATGGTATAACGTTCTAACGTATTACGTTATACGGTGTAACGAAATGACGTTTTACGTTATATGGTATTCCGTTATAACGTATTACGTTACATGGTATAACGTTATAACGTATTATGTTATATGGTATAACGTTATACCGTATTATGTTATATAGTGTAACGAAATGACGTTTTACGTTATATGGTATAACGTTCTAACGTATTACGTTATACGGTATAACGAAATGACGTTTTACGTTATATGGTATTCCGTTATAACGTATCACGTTACATGGTATAACGTTTCAACGTATTACGTTATATGGTATAACGTTATAACGTATTACGTTATATGCTATAACGTTTTAACGTAGTACGTTATATGGTATTGCGTTATACCGTGTTACGTTATATTGTATAACGAAATGACGTTTTATGTTATATGTTATAACGTTATAACGTATCACGTTATATGGTATATCGAAATGACGTTTTACGTTATATGGTATTACGTTATAACGTATTACGTTATATGGTATAACGTTATACCGTATTACGTTACATGGTATAACGTTATAACGTATTACGTTATATGGTATTACGTTATAACGTATTATGTTATATGGTATAACGTTATACCGTATTATGTTATATAGTGTAACGAAATGACGTTTTACGTTATATGGTATAACGTTCTAACGTATTAAGTTATACGGTATAACGAAATGACGTTTTACGTTATATGGTATTCCGTTATAACGTATTACGTTATATGGTATAACGTTATACCGTATTACGTTACATGGTATAACGTTATAACGTATATCGTTATATGGTATTACGTTATAACGTATTATGTTACATGGTATAACGTTATAACGTATTACGTTATATGGTATAACGTTATACCGTATTACGTTACATGGTATAACGTTATAACGTATTACGTTATATGGTATTACGTTATAACGTATTATGTTATATGGTATAACGTTATACCGTATTATGTTATATAGTATAACGAAATGACGTTTTACGTTATATGGTATAACGATCTAACTTATTACGTTATACGGTAAAACGAAATGACGTTTTACGTTATATGGTATTACGTTATAACGTATTACGTTATATGGTATAACGTTATAACGTATTACGTTATATGGGATAACGTTATAACGTATTACGTTATATGGTATAACGTTATAACGTATTACGTTATATGGTATAACGTTTTAACGTATTACGTTATATGGTATAACGCTATAACGTATTACGTTATATGCTATAACGTTTTAACGTAGTACGTTATATGGTATAACGTTATAACGTATTACGTTACATGGTATAACGTTATAACGTATTACATTACATGGTATAACGTTATAACGTATTACGTTATATGGTATAACGTTTTAACGTATTACGTTACATGGTATAACGTTATAACGTATTACGATATATGGTATAACGTTGTAACGTATTACGTTATATGGTATAACGTTATAACGTATTACGTTATATGGTATAGCGTTATACCGTGTTACGTTATATGGTATAACGAAATGACGTTTTACGTTATATGTTATAACGTTATAACGTATCACGTTATATGGTATATCGAAATGACGTTTTACGTTATATTGTATTACGTTATAACGTATTACGTTATATGGTATTACGTTATAACGTATTATGTTATATGGTATAACGTTATAGCGTATTATGCTATATAGTATAACGAAATGACGTTTTACGTTATATGGTATAAAGTTATAACGTATTACGTTATATGGGATAACGTTATAACGTATTACGTTATATGGTATAACGTTATACAGTATTACGTTACATGGTATAACGTTATAACGTATTACGTTATATGGTATTACGTTATAACGTATTATGTTACATGGTATAACGTTATACCGTATTGGGTTATATAGTGTAACGAAATGACGTTTTACGTTATATGGTATAACGTTCTAACGTATTACGTTATACGGTATAACGAAATGACGTTTTACGTTATATGTTATAACGTTATAACGTATCACGTTATATGGTATATCGAAATGACGTTTTACGTTATATGGTATTACGTTATAACGTATTACGTTATATGGTATTACGTTATAACGTATTATGTTATATGGTATAACGTTATACCGTATTATGTTATATAGTATAACGAAATGACGTTTTACGTTATATGGTATAAAGTTATAACGTATTACGTTATATGGGATAACGTTATAACGTATTACGTTATATGGTATAACGTTATAACGTATTACGTTATATGGTATAACGTTTTAACGTATTACGTTATATGGTATAACGTTATAACGTATTACGTTATACGGTATCACGTTATAACGTATTACGTTATATGGTATAACGTTATACCGTATTACGTTACAAGGTATAACGTTATAACGTATTACGTTATATGGTATTACGTTATAACGTATTATGTTATATGGTATAACGTTATACCATATTATGATATATAGTGTAACGAAATGACGTTTTACGTTATATGGTATAAGGTTCTAACGTATTACGTTATACGGTATAACGAAATGACGTTTTACGTTATATGGTATAACGTTCTAACTTATTACGTTATACGGTATAACGAAATGACGTTTTACGTTATATGGTATTACGTTATAACGTATTACGTTATATGGTATAACGTTATAACGTATTACGTTATATGGGATAACGTTATAACGTATTACGTTATATGGTATAACGTTTTAACGTATTACGTTATATGGTATAACGTTATAACGTATTACGTTATACGGTATCACGTTATAACGTATTACGTTATATGGTATAACGTTATACCGTATTACGTTACAAGGTATAACGTTATAACGTATTACGTTATATGGTATTACGTTATAACGTATTATGTTATATGGTATAACGTTATACCATATTATGATATATAGTGTAACGAAATGACGTTTTACGTTATATGGTATAAGGTTCTAACGTATTACGTTATACGGTATAACGAAATGACGTTTTACGTTATATGGTATAACGTTCTAACTTATTACGTTATACGGTATAACGAAATGACGTTTTACGTTATATGGTATTACGTTATAACGTATTACGTTATATGGTATAACGTTATAACGTATTACGTTATATGGGATAACGTTATAACGTATTACGTTATATGGTATAACGTTATAACGTATTATGTTATATGGTATAACGTTATACCATATTATGATATATAGTGTAACGAAATGACGTTTTACGTTATATGGTATAAGGTTCTAACGTATTACGTTATACGGTATAACGAAATGACGTTTTACGTTATATGGTATAACGTTCTAACTTATTACGTTATACGGTATAACGAAATGACGTTTTACGTTATATGGTATTACGTTATAACGTATTACGTTATATGGTATAACGTTATAACGTATTACGTTATATGGTATAACGTTATAACGTATTACGTTATATGGTATAACGTTTTAACGTATTACGTTATATGGTATAACGTTATAACGTATTACGTTATACGGTATCACGTTATAACGTATTACGTTATATGGTATAACGTTATACCGTATTACGTTACAAGGTATAACGTTATAACGTATTACGTTATATGGTATTACGTTATAACGTATTATGTTATATGGTATAACGTTATACCATATTATGATATATAGTGTAACGAAATGACGTTTTACGTTATATGGTATAAGGTTCTAACGTATTACGTTATACGGTATAACGAAATGACGTTTTACGTTATATGGTATAACGTTCTAACTTATTACGTTATACGGTATAACGAAATGACGTTTTACGTTATATGGTATTACGTTATAACGTATTACGTTATATGGTATAACGTTATAACGTATTACGTTATATGGGATAACGTTATAACGTATTACGTTATATGGTATAACGTTATAACGTATTACGTTATACGGTATAACGTTATAACGTATTACGTTATACGGTATAACGTTATAACGTATTAGGTTATACGGTATAACGTTATACCGTATTACGTTATATGGTATAACGTTATACCGTATTACGTTACATGGTATAACGTTATAACGTATTACGTTATATGGTATTACGTTATAACGTATTATGTTATATGGTATAACGTTATACCGTATTATGTTATATAGTGAAACGAAATGACGTTTTACGTTATATGGTATAACGTTCTAACGTATTACGTTATACGGTGTAACGAAATGACGTTTTACGTTATATGGTATTCCGTTATAACGTATTACGTTACATGGTATAACGTTATAACGTATTATGTTATATGGTATAACGTTATACCGTATTATGTTATATAGTGTAACGAAATGACGTTTTACGTTATATGGTATAACGTTCTAACGTATTACGTTATACGGTATAACGAAATGACGTTTTACGTTATATGGTATTCCGTTATAACGTATCACGTTACATGGTATAACGTTTCAACGTATTACGTTATATGGTATAACGTTATAACGTATTACGTTATATGCTATAATGTTTTAACGTAGTACGTTATATGGTATTGCGTTATACCGTGTTACGTTATATTGTATAACGAAATGACGTTTTATGTTATATGTTATAACGTTATAACGTATCACGTTATATGGTATATCGAAATGACGTTTTACGTTATATGGTATTACGTTATAACGTATTACGTTATATGGTATAACGTTATACCGTATTACGTTACATGGTATAACGTTATAACGTATTACGTTATATGGTATTACGTTATAACGTATTATGTTATATGGTATAACGTTATACCGTATTATGTTATATAGTGTAACGAAATGACGTTTTACGTTATATGGTATAACGTTCTAACGTATTAAGTTATACGGTATAACGAAATGACGTTTTACGTTATATGGTATTCCGTTATAACGTATTACGTTATATGGTATAACGTTATACCGTATTACGTTACATGGTATAACGTTATAACGTATATCGTTATATGGTATTACGTTATAACGTATTATGTTACATGGTATAACGTTATAACGTATTACGTTATATGGTATAACGTTATACCGTATTACGTTACATGGTATAACGTTATAACGTATTACGTTATATGGTATTACGTTATAACGTATTATGTTATATGGTATAACGTTATACCGTATTATGTTATATAGTATAACGAAATGACGTTTTACGTTATATGGTATAACGATCTAACTTATTACGTTATACGGTAAAACGAAATGACGTTTTACGTTATATGGTATTACGTTATAACGTATTACGTTATATGGTATAACGTTATAACGTATTACGTTATATGGGATAACGTTATAACGTATTACGTTATATGGTATAACGTTATAACGTATTACGTTATATGGTATAACGTTTTAACGTATTACGTTATATGGTATAACGCTATAACGTATTACGTTATATGCTATAACGTTTTAACGTAGTACGTTATATGGTATAACGTTATAACGTATTACGTTACATGGTATAACGTTATAACGTATTACATTACATGGTATAACGTTATAACGTATTACGTTATATGGTATAACGTTTTAACGTATTACGTTACATGGTATAACGTTATAACGTATTACGATATATGGTATAACGTTGTAACGTATTACGTTATATGGTATAACGTTATAACGTATTACGTTATATGGTATAGCGTTATACCGTGTTACGTTATATGGTATAACGAAATGACGTTTTACGTTATATGTTATAACGTTATAACGTATCACGTTATATGGTATATCGAAATGACGTTTTACGTTATATTGTATTACGTTATAACGTATTACGTTATATGGTATTACGTTATAACGTATTATGTTATATGGTATAACGTTATAGCGTATTATGCTATATAGTATAACGAAATGACGTTTTACGTTATATGGTATAAAGTTATAACGTATTACGTTATATGGGATAACGTTATAACGTATTACGTTATATGGTATAACGTTATACAGTATTACGTTACATGGTATAACGTTATAACGTATTACGTTATATGGTATTACGTTATAACGTATTATGTTACATGGTATAACGTTATACCGTATTGGGTTATATAGTGTAACGAAATGACGTTTTACGTTATATGGTATAACGTTCTAACGTATTACGTTATACGGTATAACGAAATGACGTTTTACGTTATATGTTATAACGTTATAACGTATCACGTTATATGGTATATCGAAATGACGTTTTACGTTATATGGTATTACGTTATAACGTATTACGTTATATGGTATTACGTTATAACGTATTATGTTATATGGTATAACGTTATACCGTATTATGTTATATAGTATAACGAAATGACGTTTTACGTTATATGGTATAAAGTTATAACGTATTACGTTATATGGGATAACGTTATAACGTATTACGTTATATGGTATAACGTTATAACGTATTACGTTATATGGTATAACGTTTTAACGTATTACGTTATATGGTATAACGTTATAACGTATTACGTTATACGGTATCACGTTATAACGTATTACGTTATATGGTATAACGTTATACCGTATTACGTTACAAGGTATAACGTTATAACGTATTACGTTATATGGTATTACGTTATAACGTATTATGTTATATGGTATAACGTTATACCATATTATGATATATAGTGTAACGAAATGACGTTTTACGTTATATGGTATAAGGTTCTAACGTATTACGTTATACGGTATAACGAAATGACGTTTTACGTTATATGGTATTCCGTTATAATGTATTACGTTATATGGTATAACGTTATAACGTATTACGTTATATGGTATAACGTTACAACGTATTACGTTATATCGTATAACGTTTTAACGTATTTCGTTATATGGTATAACGTTATAAGGTATTACGTTATATGGTATAACGTTTTAACGTAGTACGTTATATGGTATAACGTTATAACGTATTACGTTGTATGGTATAACGTTATAACGTATAATGTTATATGGTATAACGTTATACCGTATTACGTTACATGGTATAACGTTATAACGTATTACGTTATATGGTATTACGTTATAACGTATTATGTTATATGGTATAACGTTATACCGTATTATGTTATATAGTGTAACGAAATGACGTTTTACGTTATATGGTATAACGTTCTAACGTATTACGTTATACGGTATAACGAAATGACGTTTTACGTTATATGGTATTCCGTTATAACGTATTACGTTATATGGTATAACGTTATAACGTATTACGTTATATGGTATATCGAAATGACGTTTTGCGTTATATGGTATAACGTTATAACGTATTACATTATATGGTATAACGTTATACCGTATTACGTTATATGGTACACCGAAATGACGTTTTGCGTTATATGGTATAACGTTATAACGTATTAGGTTATATGGTACAGCGTTATACCGTATTACGTTATATGGTATTACGAAATGACATTTTACGTTATACCGTATTACGTTACATGGTATAACGAAGTGACGTTTCACGTTATATGGTATAAAGTTGTAAAGTATTACGTTATATGTTATAACGTTATAACGTATTACGTTATATGGTATAACGTTATAACATATTACGTTATATGGTATAACGTAATAACGTATTACATTATATGGTATAACGAAATTACATTTTACGTTATATAGTATAACGTTATAACGTATTACGTTATACGGTATAACGTTATACCGTATTACGTTATATGGTATATCGTTATACAGTATTACGTTATATGGTATAACGAAATTACGTTTCACGTTATATGGTATAACGTTGTAAAGTATTACGTTATATGGTATAGCGATATACCGTATTACGTTATATGGTATAACGAAATGGCGATTTACGTTATACGGTATAACGTTATACCGTATTACGTTATATGGTATAACGTTATACCGTATTACGTTACATGGTATAACGTTATAACGTATTACGTTATATGGTATTACGTTATAACGTATTATGTTATATGGTATAACGTTATACCGTATTATGTTATATAGTATAACGAAATGACGTTTTACGTTATATGGTATAGCGTTCTAACTTATTACGTTATACGGTATAACGAAATGACGTTTTACGTTATATGGTATTACGTTATAACGTATTACGTTATATGGTATAACGTTATAACGTATTACGTTATATGGGATAACGTTATAACGTATTACGTTATATGGTATAACGTTATAACGTATTACGTTATCCGGTATAACGTTATAACGTATTACGTTATACGGTATAACGTTATACCGTATTACGTTATATGGTATAACGTTATACCGTATTACGTTACATGGTATAACGTTATAACGTATTACGTTATATGGTATTACGTTATAACGTATTATGTTATATGGTATAACGTTATACCGTATTATGTTATATGGTATAACGAAATTACATTTTACGTTATATAGTATTACGCTATAACGTATTACATTATATGGTATAACGAAATTACATTTTACGTTATATAGTATTACGCTATAACGTATTACGTTATACGGTATAACGTTATACCGTATTACGTTATATGGTATAACGAAATTACATTTTACGTTATATAGTATTACGCTATAACGTATTACGTTATACGGTATAACGTTATACCGTATTACGTTATATGGAATTACGTTATAACGTATTATGTTATATGGTATAACGTTATACCGTATTATGTTATATGGTATAACGAAATGACGTTTTACGTTATATGGTATTACGTTATAACGTATTACGTTATATGGTATAACGTTATAACGTATTACGTTATATGGGATAACGTTATAACGTATTACGTTATATGCTATAACGTTATAACGTATTACGTTATATGCTATAACGTTTTATCGTATTACGTTATACGGTATAACGTTATAACGTATTACGTTATATGCTATAACGTTTTAACGTAGTACGTTATATGGTATAACGTTATAACGTATTACGTTACATGGTATAACGTTATAACCTATTACGTTACATGGTATAACGTTATAACGTATTACGTTATATGGTATAACGTTTTAACGTATTACGTTATATGGTATAACGTTATAACGTATTACGATATATGGTATAACGTTGTAACGTATTACGATATATGGTATAACGTTGTAACGTATTACGTTATATGTTATAACGTTATAACGTATCACGTTATATGGTATATCGAAATGACGTTTTACGTAATATGGTATTACGTTATAACGTATTACGTTATATGGTATTACGTTATAACGTATTATGTTATATGGTATAACGTTATACCGTATTATGTTATATAGTATAACGAAATGACGTTTTACGTTATATGGTATAAAGTTATAACGTATTACGTTATACGGTATAACGAAATGACGTTTTACGTTATATGTTATAACGTTATAACGTATTACGTTATATGGGATAACGTTATAACGTATTACGTTATATGCTATAACGTTATAACGTATTACGTTATATGCTATAACGTTTTATCGTATTACGTTATACGGTATAACGTTATAACGTATTACGTTATATGCTATAACGTTTTAACGTAGTACGTTATATGGTATAACGTTATAACGTATTACGTTACATGGTATAACGTTATAACCTATTACGTTACATGGTATAACGTTATAACGTATTACGTTATATGGTATAACGTTTTAACGTATTACGTTATATGCTATAACGTTTTAACGTAGTACGTTATATGGTATAACGTTATAACGTATTACGTTACATGGTATAACGTTATAACCTATTACGTTACATGGTATAACGTTATAACGTATTACGTTATATGGTATAACGTTATACCGTATTACGTTACATGGTATAACGTTATAACGTATTACGTTATATGGTATTACGTTATAACGTATTATGTTATATGGTATAACGTTATACCGTATTATGTTATATAGTGTAACGAAATGACGTTTTACGTTATATGGTATAACGTTCTAACGTATTACGTTATACGGTATAACGAAATGACGTTTTACGTTATATGTTATAACGTTATAACGTATCACGTTATATGGTATATCGAAATGACGTTTTACGATATATGGTATTACGTTATAACGTATTACGTTATATGGTATTACGTTATAACGTATTATGTTATATGGTATAACGTTATACCGTATTATGTTATATAGTATAACGAAATGACGTTTTACGTTATATGGTATAAAGTTATAACGTATTACGTTATATGGGATAACGTTATAAAGTATTACGTTATATGGTATAACGTTATAACGTATTACGTTATACGGTATCACGTTATAACGTATTACGTTATATGGTATAACGTTATACCGTATTACGTTACAAGATATAAC
This sequence comes from Bombus vancouverensis nearcticus, assembly GCF_051014615.1. Classification (NCBI taxonomy): domain Eukaryota; kingdom Metazoa; phylum Arthropoda; class Insecta; order Hymenoptera; family Apidae; genus Bombus; species Bombus vancouverensis. The sequence continues at coordinate 6,910,003 of NC_134912.1, read as the reverse complement.
GTTATAACGTATTACGTTATATGGTATTACGTTATAACGTATTATGTTATATGGTATAACGTTATACCGTATTATGCTATATAGTGTAACGAAATGACGTTTTACGTTATATGGTATAACGTTCTAACGTATTACGTTATACGGTATAACGAAATGACGTTTTACGTTATATGGTATTCCGTTATAACGTATTACGTTATATGGTATAACGTTATAACGTATTACGTTATATGGTATAACGTTACAACGTATTACGTTATATCGTATAACGTTTTAACGTATTTCGTTATATGGTAAAACATTATAAGGTATTACGTTATATGGTATAACGTTTTAACGTAGTACGTTATATGGTATAACGTTATAACGTATTACGTTATATGGTACAACGTTATACCGTATTATGCTATATAGTGTAACGAAATGACGTTTTACGTTATATGGTATAACGTTCTAACGTATTACGTTATACGGTATAACGAAATGACGTTTTACGTTATATGGTATTCCGTTATAACGTATTACGTTATATGGTATAACGTTATACCGTATTATGCTATATAGTGTAACGAAATGACGTTTTACGTTATATGGTATAACGTTCTAACGTATTACGTTATACGTTATAACGAAATGACGTTTTACGTTATATGGTATTCCGTTATAACGTATTACGTTATATGGTATAACGTTATACCGTATTACGTTACATGGTATAACGTTATAACGTATTACGTTATATGGTATTACGTTATAACGTATTATGTTATATGGTATAACGTTATACCGTATTATGCTATATAGTGTAACGAAATGACGTTTTACGTTATATGGTATAACGTTCTAACGTATTACGTTATACGGTATAACGAAATGACGTTTTATGTTATATGGTATTCCGTTATAACGTATTACGTTATATGGTATAACGTTATACCGTATTATGCTATATAGTGTAACGAAATGACGTTTTACGTTATATGGTATAACGTTCTAACGTATTACGTTATACGGTATAACGAAATAACGTTTTACGTTATATGGTATTCCGTTATAACGTATTACGTTATATGGTATAACGTTATACCGTATTACGTTACATGGTATAACGTTATAACGTATTACGTTATATGGTATTACGTTATAACGTATTATGTTATATGGTATAACGTTATACCGTATTATGTTATATAGTGTAACGAAATGACGTTTTACGTTATATGGTATAACGTTCTAACGTATTACGTTATACGGTATAACGAAATGACGTTTTACGTTATATGGTATTCCGTTATAACGTATTACGTTATATGGTATAACGTTATAACGTATTACGTTATATGGTATATCGAAATGACGTTTTACGTTATATGGTATTCCGTTATAACGTATTACGTTATATGGTATAACGTTATAACGTATTACGTTATACGGTATAACGAAATGACGTTTTACGTTATATGTTATAACGTTATAACGTATCACGTTATATGGTATATCGAAATGACGTTTTACGTTATATGGTATTACGTTATAACGTATTACGTTATATGGTATTACGTTATAACGTATTATGTTATATGGTATAACGTTATACCGTATTATGTTATATAGTATAACGAAATGACGTTTTACGTTATATGGTATAAAGTTATAACGTATTACGTTATATGGGATAACGTTATAACGTATTACGTTATATGGTATAACGTTTTAACGTATTTCGTTATATGGTATAACGTTATACCGTATTATGTTATATAGTATAACGAAATGACGTATTTCGTTATATGGTACAACGTTATAAGGTATTACGTTATATGGTATAACGTTTTAACGTATTACGTTATATGGTATAACGTTATAACGTATTACGATATATGGTATAACGATGTAACGTATTACGTTATATGGTATAACGTTATACCGTATTACGTTATATGGCATATCGAAATGACGTTTTGCGTTATATGGTATAACGTTATAACGTATTACATTATATGGTATAACGTTATACCGTATTACGTTATATGGTACACCGAAATGACGTTTTGCGTTATATGGTATAACGTTATAACGTACTAGGTTATATGGGATAACGTTATAACGTATTACGTTATATGGTATAACGTTTTAACGTATTTCGTTATATGGTATAACGTTATAACGTATTACGTTATATGGTATAACGTTACAACGTATTACGTTATATCGTATAACGTTTTAACGTATTTCGTTATATGGTATAACGTTATAAGGTATTACGTTATATGGTATAACGTTTTAACGTATTACGTTATATGGTATAACGTTATAACGTATTACGATATATGGTATAACGATGTAACGTATTACGTTATATGGTATAACGTTATACCGTATTACGTTATATGGTATATCGAAATGACGTTTTGCGTTATATGGTATAACGTTATAACGTATTACATTATATGGTATAACGTTATACCGTATTACGTTATATGGTACACCGAAATGACGTTTTGCGTTATATGGTATAACGTTATAACGTATTAGGTTATATGGTACAGAGTTATACCGTATTACGTTATGTGGTATAACGAAATGACGTTTTACGTTATATGGTATTACGTTATAACGTATTACGTTATACTTTATAACGAAATGACGTTTTACGTTATATGGTATTCCGTTATAACGTATTACGTTATATGGTATAACGTTATACCGTATTACGTTACATGGTATAACGTTATAACGTATTACGTTATATGGTATTACGTTATAACGTATTATGTTATATGGTATAACGTTATACCGTATTACGTTATATGGTATATCGAAATGACGTTTTGCGTTATATGGTATAACGTTATAACGTATTACATTATATGGTATAACGTTATACCGTATTACGTTATATGGTACACCGAAATGACGTTTTGCGTTATATGGGATAACGTTATAACGTATTACGTTATATGGTATAACGTTATAACGTATTACGTTATATGCTATAACGTTTTATCGTATTACGTTATATGGTATAACGTTATAACGTATTACGTTATATGGTACAACGTTATACCGTATTATGCTATATAGTGTAACGAAATGACGTTTTACGTTATATGGTATAACGTTCTAACGTATTACGTTATACGGTATAACGAAATGACGTTTTACGTTATATGGTATTCCGTTATAACGTATTACGTTATATGGTATAACGTTATACCGTATTATGCTATATAGTGTAACGAAATGACGTTTTACGTTATATGGTATAACGTTCTAACGTATTACGTTATACGTTATAACGAAATGACGTTTTACGTTATATGGTATTCCGTTATAACGTATTACGTTATATGGTATAACGTTATACCGTATTACGTTACATGGTATAACGTTATAACGTATTACGTTATATGGTATTACGTTATAACGTATTATGTTATATGGTATAACGTTATACCGTATTATGCTATATAGTGTAACGAAATGACGTTTTACGTTATATGGTATAACGTTCTAACGTATTACGTTATACGGTATAACGAAATGACGTTTTATGTTATATGGTATTCCGTTATAACGTATTACGTTATATGGTATAACGTTATACCGTATTATGCTATATAGTGTAACGAAATGACGTTTTACGTTATATGGTATAACGTTCTAACGTATTACGTTATACGGTATAACGAAATAACGTTTTACGTTATATGGTATTCCGTTATAACGTATTACGTTATATGGTATAACGTTATACCGTATTACGTTACATGGTATAACGTTATAACGTATTACGTTATATGGTATTACGTTATAACGTATTATGTTATATGGTATAACGTTATACCGTATTATGTTATATAGTGTAACGAAATGACGTTTTACGTTATATGGTATAACGTTCTAACGTATTACGTTATACGGTATAACGAAATGACGTTTTACGTTATATGGTATTCCGTTATAACGTATTACGTTATATGGTATAACGTTATAACGTATTACGTTATATGGTATATCGAAATGACGTTTTACGTTATATGGTATTCCGTTATAACGTATTACGTTATATGGTATAACGTTATAACGTATTACGTTATACGGTATAACGAAATGACGTTTTACGTTATATGTTATAACGTTATAACGTATCACGTTATATGGTATATCGAAATGACGTTTTACGTTATATGGTATTACGTTATAACGTATTACGATATATGGTATAACGATGTAACGTATTACGTTATATGGTATAACGTTATACCGTATTACGTTATATGGTATATCGAAATGACGTTTTGCGTTATATGGTATAACGTTATAACGTATTACATTATATGGTATAACGTTATACCGTATTACGTTATATGGTACACCGAAATGACGTTTTGCGTTATATGGTATAACGTTATAACGTATTAGGTTATATGGTACAGAGTTATACCGTATTACGTTATGTGGTATAACGAAATGACGTTTTACGTTATATGGTATTCCGTTATAACGTATTACGTTATATGGTATAACGTTATAACGTATTACGTTATATGGTATATCGAAATGACGTTTTACGTTATATGGTATTCCGTTATAACGTATTACGTTATATGGTATTACGTTATAACGTATTATGTTATATGGTATAACGTTATACCGTATTATGTTATATAGTGTAACGAAATGACGTTTTACGTTATATGGTATAACGTTCTAACGTATTACGTTATACGGTATAACGAAATGACGTTTTACGTTATATGGTATTCCGTTATAACGTATTACGTTATATGGTATAACGTTATAACGTATTACGTTATATGGTATATCGAAATGACGTTTTACGTTATATGGTATTCCGTTATAACGTATTACGTTATATGGTATAACGTTATAACGTATTACGTTATACGGTATAACGAAATGACGTTTTACGTTATATGTTATAACGTTATAACGTATCACGTTATATGGTATATCGAAATGACGTTTTACGTTATATGGTATTACGTTATAACGTATTACGATATATGGTATAACGATGTAACGTATTACGTTATATGGTATAACGTTATACCGTATTACGTTATATGGTATATCGAAATGACGTTTTGCGTTATATGGTATAACGTTATAACGTATTACATTATATGGTATAACGTTATACCGTATTACGTTATATGGTACACCGAAATGACGTTTTGCGTTATATGGTATAACGTTATAACGTATTAGGTTATATGGTACAGAGTTATACCGTATTACGTTATGTGGTATAACGAAATGACGTTTTACGTTATATGGTATTCCGTTATAACGTATTACGTTATATGGTATAACGTTATACCGTATTACGTTACATGGTATAACGTTATAACGTATTACGTTATATGGTATTACGTTATAACGTATTATGTTATATGGTATAACGTTATACCGTATTACGTTATATGGTATATCGAAATGACGTTTTGCGTTATATGGTATAACGTTATAACGTATTACATTATATGGTATAACGTTATACCGTATTACGTTATATGGTACACCGAAATGACGTTTTGCGTTATATGGGATAACGTTATAACGTATTACGTTATATGGTATAACGTTATAACGTATTACGTTATATGCTATAACGTTTTATCGTATTACGTTATATGGTATAACGTTATAACGTATTACGTTATATGCTATAACGTTTTAACGTAGTACGTTATATGGTATAACGTTATAACGTATTACGTTACATGGTATAACGTTATAACGTATTACGTTACATGGTATAACGTTATAACGTATTACGTTATATGGTATAACGTTTTAACGTATTACGTTATATGGTATAACGTTATAACGTATTACGATATATGGTATAACGTTGTAACGTATTACGTTATATGGTATAACGTTATAACGTATTACGTTATATGGTATAGCGTTATACCGTGTTACGTTATATGGTATAACGAAATGATGTTTTACGTTATATGTTATAACGTTATAACGTATCACGTTATATGGTATATCGAAATGACGTTTTACGTTATATGGTATTACGTTATAACGTATTACGTTATATGGTATTACGTTATAACGTATTATGTTATATGGTATAACGTTATACCGTATTATGTTATATAGTATAACGAAATGACGTTTTACGTTATATGGTATAAAGTTATAACGTATTACGTTATATGGGATAACGTTATAACGTATTATGTTATATGGTATAACGTTATACCGTATTATGCTATATAGTGTAACGAAATGACGTTTTACGTTATATGGTATAACGTTCTAACGTATTACGTTATACGGTATAACGAAATGACGTTTTACGTTATATGGTATTCCGTTATAACGTATTACGTTATATGGTATAACGTTATAACGTATTACGTTATATGGTATAACGTTACAACGTATTACGTTATATCGTATAACGTTTTAACGTATTTCGTTATATGGTAAAACATTATAAGGTATTACGTTATATGGTATTACGTTATAACGTATTATGTTATATGGTATAACGTTATACCGTATTATGTTATATAGTGTAACGAAATGACGTTTTACGTTATATGGTATAACGTTCTAACGTATTACGTTATACGGTATAACGAAATGACGTTTTACGTTATATGGTATTCCGTTATAACGTATTACGTTATATGGTATAACGTTATAACGTATTACGTTATATGGTATTACGTTATAACGTATTATGTTATATGGTATAACGTTATACCGTATTATGCTATATAGTGTAACGAAATGACGTTTTACGTTATATGGTATAACGTTCTAACGTATTACGTTATACGGTATAACGAAATGACGTTTTATGTTATATGGTATTCCGTTATAACGTATTACGTTATATGGTATAACGTTATACCGTATTATGCTATATAGTGTAACGAAATGACGTTTTACGTTATATGGTATAACGTTCTAACGTATTACGTTATACGGTATAACGAAATAACGTTTTACGTTATATGGTATTCCGTTATAACGTATTACGTTATATGGTATAACGTTATACCGTATTACGTTACATGGTATAACGTTATAACGTATTACGTTATATGGTATTACGTTATAACGTATTATGTTATATGGTATAACGTTATACCGTATTATGTTATATAGTGTAACGAAATGACGTTTTACGTTATATGGTATAACGTTCTAACGTATTACGTTATACGGTATAACGAAATGACGTTTTACGTTATATGGTATTCCGTTATAACGTATTACGTTATATGGTATAACGTTATAACGTATTACGTTATATGGTATATCGAAATGACGTTTTACGTTATATGGTATTCCGTTATAACGTATTACGTTATATGGTATAACGTTATAACGTATTACGTTATACGGTATAACGAAATGACGTTTTACGTTATATGTTATAACGTTATAACGTATCACGTTATATGGTATATCGAAATGACGTTTTACGTTATATGGTATTACGTTATAACGTATTACGTTATATGGTATTACGTTATAACGTATTATGTTATATGGTATAACGTTATACCGTATTATGTTATATAGTATAACGAAATGACGTTTTACGTTATATGGTATAAAGTTATAACGTATTACGTTATATGGGATAACGTTATAACGTATTACGTTATATGGTATAACGTTTTAACGTATTTCGTTATATGGTATAACGTTATACCGTATTATGTTATATAGTATAACGAAATGACGTATTTCGTTATATGGTACAACGTTATAAGGTATTACGTTATATGGTATAACGTTTTAACGTATTACGTTATATGGTATAACGTTATAACGTATTACGATATATGGTATAACGATGTAACGTATTACGTTATATGGTATAACGTTATACCGTATTACGTTATATGGCATATCGAAATGACGTTTTGCGTTATATGGTATAACGTTATAACGTATTACATTATATGGTATAACGTTATACCGTATTACGTTATATGGTACACCGAAATGACGTTTTGCGTTATATGATATAACGTTATAACGTACTAGGTTATATGGGATAACGTTATAACGTATTACGTTATATGGTATAACGTTTTAACGTATTTCGTTATATGGTATAACGTTATAACGTATTACGTTATATGGTATAACGTTACAACGTATTACGTTATATCGTATAACGTTTTAACGTATTTCGTTATATGGTATAACGTTATAAGGTATTACGTTATATGGTATAACGTTTTAACGTATTACGTTATATGGTATAACGTTATAACGTATTACGATATATGGTATAACGATGTAACGTATTACGTTATATGGTATAACGTTATACCGTATTACGTTATATGGTATATCGAAATGACGTTTTGCGTTATATGGTATAACGTTATAACGTATTACATTATATGGTATAACGTTATACCGTATTACGTTATATGGTACACCGAAATGACGTTTTGCGTTATATGGTATAACGTTATAACGTATTAGGTTATATGGTACAGAGTTATACCGTATTACGTTATGTGGTATAACGAAATGACGTTTTACGTTATATGGTATTACGTTATAACGTATTACGTTATACTTTATAACGAAATGACGTTTTACGTTATATGGTATTCCGTTATAACGTATTACGTTATATGGTATAACGTTATACCGTATTACGTTACATGGTATAACGTTATAACGTATTACGTTATATGGTATTACGTTATAACGTATTATGTTATATGGTATAACGTTATACCGTATTACGTTATATGGTATATCGAAATGACGTTTTGCGTTATATGGTATAACGTTATAACGTATTACATTATATGGTATAACGTTATACCGTATTACGTTATATGGTACACCGAAATGACGTTTTGCGTTATATGGGATAACGTTATAACGTATTACGTTATATGGTATAACGTTATAACGTATTACGTTATATCGTATAACGTTTTAACGTATTTCGTTATATGGTATAACGTTATAACGTATTACGTTATATGGTATAACGTTTTAACGTAGTACGTTATATGGTATAACGTTATAACGTATTACGTTATATGGTATAACGTCATAACGTATTACGTTACATGGTATAACGTTATAACGTATTGCGTTATATGGTATAACGTTTTAACGTATTACGTTATATGGTATAACGTTATAACGTATTACGTTATATGGTATAACGTTAAAACGTATTACGTTATATGGTATAACGTTATACCGTATTACGTTATATGGTATAACGAAATGACGTTTTGCGTTATATGGTACAACGTTATAACGTGTTACGTTATATGGTATAACGCTATACCGTATTACGTTATATCGTATAACGAAATGACGTTTTACGTTATATGGTATTACGTTATAACGTATTACGTTATATGGTATTACGTTATAACGTATTACGTTATATGGTATAACGTTATAACGTATTACGTTATACGGTATAACGTTATACCGTATTACGTTATATGGTATAACGTTATACCGTATTACGTTATATGGTATAACGAAATGACTTTTCACGTTATATGGTATAACGTTGTAAAGCATTACGTTATATGGTATAGCGATATACCGTATTACGTTATATGGTATAACGAAATGGCGTTATACGTTATATGGTATTACGTTATATAGTATAACGTTATACTGTATTACGTTATATGGTATAACGAAATGACGTTTCACGTTATATGGTATTACCTTATAACGTATTACGTTATATGGTATAACGTAATAACGTATTACGTTATACGGTATAACGTTATTCCGTATTACGTTACATGGTATAACGTTATAACGTATCACGTTATATGGTATAACGTTATAACGTATTACGTTATATGGTATAACGAAATGACGTTTCACGTTATATGGTATTACCTTATAACGTATTACGTTATATGGTATAACGAAATGACGTTTTACGTTATATGGTATTACGTTATAACGTATTACGTTATATGGTATTACGTTATAACGTATTACGTTATATGGTATAACGTTATAACGTATTACGTTATACGGTATAACGTTATACCGTATTACGTTACATGGTATAACGTTATAACGTATTACGTTATATGGTATAACGAAATTACGTTTCACGTTATATGGTATAACGTTGTAAAGTATTACGTTATATGGTATAGCGATATGCCGTATTACGTTATATGGTATAACGAAATGGCGATTTACGTTATATGGTATTACGTTATAACGTTTTACGTTATATGGTATAACGTTATACCGTATTACGTTACATTGTATATCGAAGTGACGTTTCACGTTATATGGTATTACGTTATAACGTATTACGTTATATAGTATAACGTTATACCGTATTACGTTATATGGTATAACGAAATGACGTTTCACGTTATATGGTATTACCTTATAACGTATTACGTTATATGGTATAACGAAATGACGTTTTACGTTATATGGTATTACGTTATAACGTATTACGTTATATAGTATTACGTTATAACGTATTACGTTATATGGTATAACGTTATAACGTATTACGTTATACGGTATAACGTTATACCGTATTACGTTACATGGTATAACGTTATAACGTATTGCGTTATATGGTATAACGTTATACCGTATTACGTTACATGGTATAACGTTATAACGTATTACGTTATATGGTATTACGTTATAACGTATTATGTTATATGGTATAACATTATACCGTATTATGTTATATAGTATAACGAAATGACGTTTTACGTTATATGGTATAACGTTCTAACTTATTACGTTATACGGTATAACGAAATGACGTTTTACGTTATATGGTATTACGTTATAACGTATTACGTTATATGGTATAACGTTATAACGTATTACGTTATATGGGATAACGTTATAACGTATTACGTTATATGGTATAACGTTATAACGTATTACGTTATATGCTATAACGTTTTAACGTAGTACGTTATATGGTATAACGTTATAACGTATTACGTTATATGCTATAACGTTTTAACGTAGTACGTTATATGGTATAGCGTTATAACGTATTACGTTACATGGTATAACGTTATAACGTATTACGTTACATGGTATAACGTTATAACGTATTACGTTATATGGTATGACGTTTTAACGTATTACGTTATATGGTATAACGTTATAACGTATTACGATATATGGTATAACGTTGTAACGTATTACGTTATATGGTATAACGTTATAACGTATTACGTTATATGGTATAGCGTTATACCGTGTTACGTTATATGGTATAACGAAATGACGTTTTACGTTATATGTTATAACGTTATAACGTATCACGTTATATGGTATATCGAAATGACGTTTTACGTTATATGGTATAACGTTATAACGTATTACGTTACATGGTATAACGTTATAACGTATTACGTTATATGGTATGACGTTTTAACGTATTACGTTATATGGTATAACGTTATAACGTATTACGATATATGGTATAACGTTGTAACGTATTACGTTATATGGTATAACGTTATAACGTATTACGTTACATGGTATAACGTTATAACGTATTACGTTACATGGTATAACGTTATACCGTATTACGTTACATGGTATAACGTTATAACGTATTACGTTATATGGTATTACGTTATAACGTATTATGTTATATGGTATAACGTTATACCGTATTATGTTATATAGTGTAACGAAATGACGTTTTACGTTATATGGAATAACGTTCTAACGTATTACGTTATACGGTATAACGAAATGACGTTTTACGTTATATGTTATAACGTTATAACGTATCACGTTATATGGTATATCGAAATGACGTTTTACGTTATATGGTATTACGTTATAACGTATTACGTTATATGGTATTACGTTATAACGTATTATGTTATATGGTAAAACGTTATACCGTATTATGTTATATAGTATAACGAAATGACGTTCTACGTTATATGGTATAAAGTTATAACGTATTACGTTATATGGGATAACGTTTTAACGTATTACGTTATATGGTATAACGTTATAACGTATTACGTTATATGGTATAACGTTTTAACGTATTACGTTATATGGTATAACGTTATAACGTATTACGTTATACGGTATCACGTTATAACGTATTACGTTATATGGTATAACGTTATACCGTATTACGTTACATGGTATAACGTTATAACGTATTACGTTATATGGTATTACGTTATAACGTATTATGTTATATGGTATAACGTTATACCGTATTATGTTATATAGTGTAACGAAATGACGTTTTACGTTATATGGTATAACGTTCTAACGTATTACGTTATACGGTATAACGAAATGACGTTTTACGTTATATGGTATTCCGTTATAACGTATTACGTTATATGGTATAACGTTATAACGTTACAACGTATTACGTTATATCGTATAACGTTTTAACGTATTTCGTTATATGGTATAACGTTATAAGGTATTACGTTATATGGTATAACGTTTTAACGCAGTACGTTATATGGTATAACGTTATAACGTAGTACGTTATATGGTATAACGTTTTAACGTATTACGTTATATGGTATATCGTTATAACGTATTACGTTATATGGTATAACGTTATAACGTATTACGTTATATGGTATAACGTTATACCGTATTACGTTATATGGTACAACGAAATGACGTTTTGCGTTATATGGTACAACGTTATAACGTGTTACGTTATATGGTATAACTTTATACCGTATTACGTTATATCGTATAACGAAATGACGTTTTACGTTATATGGTATTACGTTATAACGTATTACGTTATATGGTATTACGTTATAAAGTATTACGTTATATGGTATAACGTTCTAACGTATTACGTTATACGGTATAACGAAATGACGTTTTACGTTATATGGTATTCCGTTATAACGTATTACGTTATATGGTATAACGTTATACCGTATTACGTTATATGGTACAACGAAATGACGTTTTGCGTTATATGGTACAACGTTATAACGTGTTACGTTATATGGTATAACGTTATACCGTATTACGTTATATCGTATAACGAAATGACGTTTTACGTTATATGGTATTACGTTATAACGTATTACGTTATATGGTATTACGTTATAAAGTATTACGTTATATGGTATAACGTTCTAACGTATTACGTTATACGGTATAACGAAATGACGTTTTACGTTATATGGTATTCCGTTATAACGTATTACGTTATATCGTATAACGTTTTAACGTATTTCGTTATATGGTATAACGTTATAAGGTATTACGTTATATGGTATAACGAAATGACGTTTTACGTTATATGGTATTCCGTTATAACCTATTACGTTGTATGGTATTACGTTATACCGTATTATGTTATATAGTATAACGAAATGACGTTTTACGTTATATGGTATAAAGTTATAACGTATTACGTTATATGGGATAACGTTATACCGTATTACGTTATATGGTATAACGTTATACCGTATTACGTTATATGGTATAACGAAATGACTTTTCACGTTATATGGTATAACGTTGTAAAGCATTACGTTATATGGTATAGCGATATACCGTATTACGTTATATGGTATAACGAAATGGCGTTTTACGTTATATGGTATTACGTTATAACGTATTACGTTATATAGTATAACGTTATACCGTATTACGTTATATGGTATAACGAAATGACGTTTCACGTTATATGGTATTACCTTATAACGTATTACGTTATATGGTATAACGTAATAACGTATTACATTATATGGTATAACGAAATTACATTTTACGTTATATAGTATTACGCTATAACGTATTACGTTATACGGTATAACGTTATACCGTATTACGTTATATGGTATATCGTTATACAGTATTACGTTATATGGTATAACGAAATTACGTTCCACGTTATATGGTATAACGTTGTAAAGTATTACGTTATATGGTATAGCGATATACCGTATTACGTTATATGGTATAACGAAATGGCGATTTACGTTATATGGTATTACGTTATAACGTTTTACGTTATATGGTACAACGTTATACCGTATTACGTTACATTGTATATCGAAGTGACGTTTCACGTTATATGGTATAACGTTGTGAAGTATTACGTTGTATGTTATAACGTTATAACGTATTACGTTATATGGTATAACGTTTTAACGTAGTACGTTATATGGTATAACGTTATAACGTATTACGTTATATGGTATAACGTTATAACGTATTACGTTACATGGTATAACGTTATAACGTATTACGTTATATGGTATAACGTTATACCGTATTACGTTACATGGTATAACGTTATAACGTATTACGTTATATGGTATTACGTTATAACGTATTATGTTATATGGTATAACGTTATACCGTATTATGTTATATAGTATAACGAAATGACGTTTTACGTTATATGGTATAACGTTCTAACTTATTACGTTATACGGTATAACGAAATGACGTTTTACGTTATATGGTATTACGTTATAACGTATTACGTTATATGGTATAACGTTATAACGTATTACGTTATATGGGATAACGTTATAACGTATTACGTTATATGGTATAACGTTATAACGTATTACGTTATATGGTATAACGTTTTAACGTATTACGTTATATGGTATAACGTTATAACGTATTACGTTATATGCTATAACGTTTTAACGTAGTACGTTATATGGTATAACGTTATAACGTATTACGTTACATGGTATAACGTTATGACGTATTACGTTACATGGTATAACGTTATAACGTATTACGTTATATGGTATGACGTTTTAACGTATTACGTTATATGGTATAACGTTATAACGTATTACGATATATGGTATAACGTTGTAACGTATTACGTTATATGGTATAACGTTATAACGTATTACGATATATGGTATAACGTTGTAACGTATTACGTTATATGGTATAACGTTATAACGTATTACGTTATATGGTATAGCGTTATACCGTGTTACGTTATATGGTATAACGAAATGACGTTTTACGTTATATGTTATAACGTTATAACGTATCACGTTATATGGTATATCGAAATGACGTTTTACGTTATATGGTATTACGTTATAACGTATTACGTTATATGGTATTACGTTATAACGTATTATGTTATATGGTATAACGTTATACCGTATTATGTTATATAGTATAACGAAATGCCGTTTTACGTTATATGGTATAAAGTTATAACGTATTACGTTATATGGGATAACGTTATAACGTATTACGTTATATGGTATAACGTTATGCCGTATTACGTTACATGGTATAACGTTATAACGTATTACGTTATATGGTATTACGTTATAACGTATTATGTTATATGGTATAACGTTATACCGTATTATGTTATATAGTGTAACGAAATGACGTTTTACGTTATATGGTATAACGTTCTAACGTATTACGTTATACGGTATAACGAAATGACGTTTTACGTTATATGTTATAACGTTATAACGTATCACGTTATATGGTATATCGAAATGACGTTTTACGTTATATGGTATTACGTTATAACGTATTACGTTATATGGTATTACGTTGAAACGCATTACGTTATATGGCATAGCGTTATACCGTGTTACGTTATATGGTATAACGAAATGACGTTTTACGTTATATGGTATTACGTTATAACGTGTTACGTTATATGGTATAACGTTATACCGTATTACGTTATATGGAACAACGTTATAACGTATTACGCTATATGGTATAACGTTATATCGTATTACGTTATATGGTATAACGTTATAACGTATTACGTTACATGGTATAACGAAATGACGTTTTACGTTATATGGTATAACATTGTAACGTATTACGTTATATGGTATAGCGTTGTACCGTGTTACGTTATATGGTATAACGAAATCACGTTTTACGTTATATGGTATTACGTTATAACGTATTACGTTATATGGTATAACGTTATACGGTATTACGTTATATGGTATTACGTTATAACGTATCACGTTATATGGTATAACGAAATGACGTTTTACGTTATATGGTATTACGTTATAACGTTATAACGTATTACGTTATATGGTATAACGTTATATCGCATTACGTTATGTGGTATAACGTTATAACGTATTACGTTATATGGTATAACGTTATAACGTATTACGTTATATGGTATTTCGTTACAACCTATTACGTTATATAGTATAACGTTATAACGTATTATGTTATATGGTATAACGTTATAACGTATTACGTTATATGGAATGACGTTATACCGTATTATGTTATATGGTATAGCGAAATGACGTTTTACGTTATATGTTATAACGTTATAACGTATCACGTTATATGGTATATCGAAATGACGTTTTACGTTATATGGTATAACGATATATCGTATTACGTTATATGGTATAACGTTTTAACATATTACGTTATATGGTATAACGTTATAACGTATTACGTTATATGGTATAACGTTATAACGTATTACGTTATATGGTATTTCGTTACAACCTATTACGTTATATAGTATAACGTTATAACGTATTATGTTATATGGTATAACGTTATAACGTATTACGTTATATGGAATGACGTTATACCGTATTATGTTATATGGTATAGCGAAATGACGTTTTACGTTATATGTTATAACGTTATAACGTATCACGTTATATGGCATATCGAAATGACGTTTTACGTTATATGGTATTACGATATAACGTATTACGTTAAAAGGTATTACGTTATAACGTATTACGTTACATGGTATAACGTTGTACCGTATTATGTTATATGGTATAACGAAATGATGTTTCACGTTATATGGTATAACGTTATAATGCATTACGTTATATGGTATAACGAAATGACGTTTTACGTTATATGATATTATGTTATAACGTATTACGTTTTATGGTATAACGTTATAACGTATTACGTTATATGGTATAACGTTATAACGTATTACGTTATATGGTATAACGTTATACCGTATTACGTTACATGGCATAACGAAATAACGTTTTACGTTATATGGTATAACGTTGAAACGCATTACGTTGTATGGTATAGCGTTATACCGTGTTACGTTATATGGTATAACGAAATGACGTTTTACGTTATATGGTATTACGTTATAACGTGTTACGTTATATGGTATAACGTTATACCGTATTACGTTATATGGAATAACGTTATAACGTATTACGCTATATGGTATAACGTTATATCGTATTACGTTATATGGTATAACGTTATAACGTATTACGTTACATGGTATAACGAAATGACGTTTTACGTTATATGGTATAACATTGTAACGTATTACGTTATATGGTATAGCGTTGTACCGTGTTATGTTATATGGTATAACGAAATCACGTTTTACGTTATATGGTATTACGTTATAACGTATTACGTTATATGGTATAACGTTATACGGTATTACGTTATATGGTATTACGTTATAACGTATCACGTTATATGGTATAACGAAATGACGTTTTACGTTATATGGTATTACGTTATAACGTATTACGTTATATGTTATAACGTTATACCGTATTACGTTAGATGGTATAACGAAATGACGTTTTACGTTATATGGTATAACGTTGTAAAGTATTACGTTATATGGTATAGCGATATACCGTATTACGTTATATGGTATAACGAAATGGCATTTTACGTTATATGGTATTACGTTATAACGTTATAACGTATTACGTGATATGGTATAACGTTATATCGCATTACGTTATGTGGTATAACGTTATAACGTATTACGTTATATGGTATAACGTTATAACGTATTACGTTATATGGTATTTCGTTACAACCTATTACGTTATATAGTATAACGTTATAACGTATTATGTTATATGGTATAACGTTATAACGTATTACGTTATATGGAATGACGTTATACCGTATTATGTTATATGGTATAGCGAAATGACGTTTTACGTTATATGTTATAACGTTATAACGTATCACGTTATATGGTATATCGAAATGACGTTTTACGTTATATGGTATAACGATATATCGTATTACGTTATATGGTATAACGTTTTAACATATTACGTTATATGGTATAACGTTATAACGTATTACGTTATATGGTATAAGGATATAACGTATTACGTTATATGGTACAACGTTATAACATATAACGCTATATGGCATTACGTTATAACGTATTACGTTATATGGTATAACGTTATAACGTATTACGTTATATGGTATAATGTTATACCGTATTATGTTATATGGTATAACGAAATGACGTTTTACGTTATATGTCATAACCTTATAACGTATCACGTTATATGGCATATCGAAATGACGTTTTACGTTATATGGTATTACGATATAACGTATTACGTTAAAAGGTATTACGTTATAACGTATTACGTTACATGGTATAACGTTGTACCGTATTATGTTATATGGTATAACGAAATGATGTTTCACGTTATATGGTATAACGTTATAATGTATTACGTTATATGGTATAACGAAATGACGTTTTACGTTATATGATATTATGTTATAACGTATTACGTTATATGGTATAACGTTATAACGTATTACGTTATATGGTATAACTTTATAACGTATTACGTTATATGGTATAACGTTATAAAGTATTACGTTATATGGTATAACGAAATGACGTTTTGCGTTATATGGTATAACGTTATAACGTGTTACGTTATATGGTATAACGTTATACCGTATTACGCTACATGGCATAACGAAATAACGTTTCACGTTATATGGTATAACGTTGAAACGCATTACGTTATATGGTATAGCGTTATACCGTATTACGTTATATGGTATAACGAAATGACGTTTTACGTTATATGGTATTACGTTATAACGTGTTACGTTATATGGTATAACGTTATACCGTATTACGTTATATGGAATAACGTTATAACGTATTACGCTATATGGTATAACGTAATATCGTATTACGTTATATGGTATAACGTTATAACGTATTACGTTACATGGTATAACGAAATGACGTTTTACGTTATATGGTATAACGTTGTAACGTATTACGTTATATGGTATAGCGTTGTACCGTGTTACGTTATATGGTATAACGAAATCACGTTTTACGTTATATGGTATTACGTTATAACGTATTACGTTATATGGTATAACGTTATACGGTATTACGTTATATGGTATTACGTTATAACGTATCACGTTATATGGTATAACGAAATGACGTTTTGCGTTATATGGTATAACGTTATAACGTGTTACGTTATATGGTATAACGTTATACCGTATTACGTTACATGGTATAGCGAAATGACGTTTTACGTTATGTGTTACAACGTTATAGCGTATCACGTTATATGGTATATCGAAATGACGTTTTACGTTATATGGTATAACGATATATCGTATTACGTTATATGGTATAACGTTTTAACATATTACGTTATATGGTATAACGTTATAACGTATTACGTTATATGGTATAAGGATATAACGTATTACGTTATATGGTATAACGTTATAACATATAACGCTATATGGCATTACGTTATAACGTATTACGTTATATGGTATAACGTTATACCGTATTACGTTATATGGTATAACGTTATAACGTATTACGTTATATGGTATAACGTTATAAAGTATTACGTTATATGGTATTACGTTATAACGTATTACGTTATATGGTATAACGTTATACCGTATTACGTTATATGGTATAACGTTATAACGTATCACGTTATACGGTATAAAGTAATAACGTATTACGTTATATGGTATAACGTTATAACGTATTACGTTCTATGGTATAACGTTATAACGTATTACGTTATATGGTATAACGTTATAACGTATCACGTTATACGGTATAAAGTAATAACGTATTACGTTATATAGTATAACGTTTTAACGTATTTCGTTATATGGTATAACGTTATACCGTATTACGTTATAAGGTATAACGAAATGACGTTTCACGTTATATGGTATTACGTTATAACGTATTACGTTATATTTTAATAACGCTATACCGTACTACGTTATATGGTATAACGAAATGACGTTTTACGTTATATGGTATAACGTTATAACGTTTTACGTTATATGGTATAACGCTATACCGTATTACGTTACGTTACGTTATATGGTATAACGAAATGACGTTTTACGTTATATGTTATAACGTTATAACGTATCACGTTATATGGTATATCGAAATGACGTTTTACGTTATATGGTATAACGTTATAACGTATTACGTTATATGGTATAACGTTATACAGTATTATGTGATATGGTATAGCGAAATGACGTTTTACGTTATATGTTATAACGTTATAACGTATCACGTTATATGGCATATCGAAATGACATTTCACGTTATATGGTATAACGATATAACGTATTTCGTTATATGGGATAACGTTTTAACATATTACGTTATATGGTACAACGTTATAACGTATTACGTTATATGGTATAAGGATATAACGTATTACGTTATATGGTATAACGTTATAACATATAACGCTATATGGCATTACGTTATAACGTATTACGTTATATGGTATAACGTTATAACGTATTACGTTATATGGTATAACGTTATACCGTATTACGTTATATGGTATAACGTTATAACGTATTACGTTATATGGTATTACGTTACAACCTGTTAAGTTATTTAGTATAACGTTATAACGTATTACGTTATATGTTATAACGTTATAACGTATCACGTTATATGGTATATCGAAATGACGTTTTACGTTATATGGTATAACGACATACCATATTACGTTATATGGAATAACGTTTTAACATATTACGTTATATGGTATAACGTTATAACGTATTACGTTATATGGTATAACGTTATAACGTATTACGTTATATGGTATAACGTTATAACGTATTACGTTATATGGTATAACGTTATAACGTGTTACGTTATATGGTATAACGTTATATCGCATTACGTTATGTGGTATAACGTTATAACGTATTACGTTATATGGTGTAACGTTATAACGTCTTACGTTATATAGTATAACGTTATACCGTATTACGTTATATGGTATAACGTTATAACGTATTACGTTATATGGTATTTCGTTACAACCTATTACGTTATATAGTATAACGTTATAACGTATTATGTTATATGGTATAACGTCATAACGTATTACGTTATATGGTATAGCGAAATGACGTTTTACGTTATATGTTATAACGTTATAACGTATCACGTTATATGGTATATCGAAATGACGTTTTACGTTATATGGTATAACGACATACCATATTACGTTATATGGAATAACGTTTTAACATATTACGTTATATGGTATAACGTTATAACGTATTACGTTATATGGTATAACGTTATAACGTATTACGTTATATGGTATAACGTTATATCGTATTACGTTATATGGTATAACGTTATAACGTATTACGTTATATGGTATAACGTTATAACGTATTACGTCATATGGTATAACGTTATAACATATAAAGCTATATGGCATTACGTTATAACGTATTACGTTATATGGTATAACGTTATAACGTATTACGTTATATGGTATAACGACATACCGTATTACGTTATATGGTATAACCTTTTAACATATTACGTTATATGGTATAACGTTATAACGTATTACGATATATGGTATAACGTTATATCGTATTACGTTATATGGTATAACGTTATAACGTATTACGTTATATGGTATAACGTTGTACAGTATTATGTGGTATGGTATAGCGAAATGACGTTTTACGTTATATGTTATAACGATATAACGTATCACGTTATATGGTATATCGAAATGACGTTTTACGTTATATGGTATAACGATATAACGTATTACGTTATATAGTATAACGTTTTAACATATTACATTATATGGTATAACGTTATAACGTATTACGTTATATGGTATAACGTTATAACGTATTACGTTATATGGTATAACGTTATATCGCATAATGTTATGTGGTATAACGTTATAGCGTATTACGTTATATGGTATAACGTTATAACGTATTACGTTATATGGTATTTCGTTACAACCTATTACGTTATATAGTATAACGTTATAACGTATTATGTTATATGGTATAACGTTATAACGTATTACGTTATATGGTATGACGTTATACCGTATTACGTTATATGGTATAACGTTATAACGTATTACGTTATATGGTATAACGTTATACCGTATTATGTTATATGGTATAGCGAAATGACGTTTTACGTTATATGTTATAACGTTATAACGTATCACGTTATATGGTATATCGAAATGACGTTTTACGTTATATGGTATAACGATATAACGTATTACGTTATATGGTATAACGTTATAATGTATTACGTTATATGGCATTACGTTATAACGTATTGCGTTATATGGTATAACGAAATGACGTTTTACGTTATATGGTATAACGTTATAACGTTTTACGTTATATGGTATAACGTTATAAAGTATTACGTTATATGGTATAACGACATACCATATTACGTTATATGGAATAACGTTTTAACATATTACGTTATATGGTATAACGTTATAACGTATTACGTTATATGGTATAACGTTATAACGTATTACGTTATATGGTATAACGTTATATCGTATTACGTTATATGGTATAACGTTATAACGTATTACGTTATATGGTATAACGTTATAACGTATTACGTCATATGGTATAACGTTATAACATATAAAGCTATATGGCATTACGTTATAACGTATTACGTTATATGGTATAACGTTATAACGTATTACGTTATATGGTATAACGACATACCGTATTACGTTATATGGTATAACCTTTTAACATATTACGTTATATGGTATAACGTTATAACGTATTACGTTATATGGTATAACGTTATATCGTATTACGTTATATGGTATAACGTTATAACGTATTACGTTATATGGTATAACGTTGTACAGTATTATGTGGTATGGTATAGCGAAATGACGTTTTACGTTATATGTTATAACGATATAACGTATCACGTTATATGGTATATCGAAATGACGTTTTACGTTATATGGTATAACGATATAACGTATTACGTTATATAGTATAACGTTTTAACATATTACATTATATGGTATAACGTTATAACGTATTACGTTATATGGTATAACGTTATAACGTATTACGTTATATGGTATAACGTTATATCGCATAATGTTATGTGGTATAACGTTATAGCGTATTACGTTATATGGTATAACGTTATAACGTATTACGTTATATGGTATTTCGTTACAACCTATTACGTTATATAGTATAACGTTATAACGTATTACGTTATATGGTATAACGTTATAAAGTATTACGTTATATGGTATTACGTTATAACGTATTACGTTATATGGTATAACGTTATACCGTATTACGTTATATGGTATAACGTTATAACATATAACGCTATATGGCATTACGTTATAACGTATTACGTTATATGGTATAACGTTATACCGTATTACGTTATATGGTATAACGTTATAACGTATTACGTTATATGGTATAACGTTATAAAGTATTACGTTATATGGTATTACGTTATAACGTATTACGTTATATGGTATAACGTTATACCGTATTACGTTATATGGTATAACGTTATAACGTATCACGTTATACGGTATAAAGTAATAACGTATTACGTTATATGGTATAACGTTATAACGTATTACGTTCTATGGTATAACGTTATAACGTATTACGTTATATGGTATAACGTTATAACGTATCACGTTATACGGTATAAAGTAATAACGTATTACGTTATATAGTATAACGTTTTAACGTATTTCGTTATATGGTATAACGTTATACCGTATTACGTTATAAGGTATAACGAAATGACGTTTCACGTTATATGGTATTACGTTATAACGTATTACGTTATATTTTAATAACGCTATACCGTACTACGTTATATGGTATAACGAAATGACGTTTTACGTTATATGGTATAACGTTATAACGTTTTACGTTATATGGTATAACGCTATACCGTATTACGTTACGTTACGTTATATGGTATAACGAAATGACGTTTTACGTTATATGTTATAACGTTATAACGTATCACGTTATATGGTATATCGAAATGACGTTTTACGTTATATGGTATAACGTTATAACGTATTACGTTATATGGTATAACGTTATACAGTATTATGTGATATGGTATAGCGAAATGACGTTTTACGTTATATGTTATAACGTTATAACGTATCACGTTATATGGCATATCGAAATGACATTTCACGTTATATGGTATAACGATATAACGTATTTCGTTATATGGGATAACGTTTTAACATATTACGTTATATGGTACAACGTTATAACGTATTACGTTATATGGTATAAGGATATAACGTATTACGTTATATGGTATAACGTTATAACATATAACGCTATATGGCATTACGTTATAACGTATTACGTTATATGGTATAACGTTATAACGTATTACGTTATATGGTATAACGTTATACCGTATTACGTTATATGGTATAACGTTATAACGTATTACGTTATATGGTATTACGTTACAACCTGTTAAGTTATTTAGTATAACGTTATAACGTATTACGTTATATGTTATAACGTTATAACGTATCACGTTATATGGTATATCGAAATGACGTTTTACGTTATATGGTATAACGATATAACGTATTACGTTATATGGTATAACGTTTTAACATATTACATTATATGGTATAACGTTATAACGTATTACGTTATATGGTATAACGTTATAACGTGTTACGTTATATGGTATAACGTTATATCGCATTACGTTATGTGGTATAACGTTATAACGTATTACGTTATATGGTGTAACGTTATAACGTCTTACGTTATATAGTATAACGTTATACCGTATTACGTTATATGGTATAACGTTATAACGTATTACGTTATATGGTATTTCGTTACAACCTATTACGTTATATAGTATAACGTTATAACGTATTATGTTATATGGTATAACGTCATAACGTATTACGTTATATGGTATAGCGAAATGACGTTTTACGTTATATGTTATAACGTTATAACGTATCACGTTATATGGTATATCGAAATGACGTTTTACGTTATATGGTATAACGACATACCATATTACGTTATATGGAATAACGTTTTAACATATTACGTTATATGGTATAACGTTATAACGTATTACGTTATATGGTATAACGTTATAACGTATTACGTTATATGGTATAACGTTATATCGTATTACGTTATATGGTATAACGTTATAACGTATTACGTTATATGGTATAACGTTATAACGTATTACGTCATATGGTATAACGTTATAACATATAAAGCTATATGGCATTACGTTATAACGTATTACGTTATATGGTATAACGTTATAACGTATTACGTTATATGGTATAACGACATACCGTATTACGTTATATGGTATAACCTTTTAACATATTACGTTATATGGTATAACGTTATAACGTATTACGATATATGGTATAACGTTATATCGTATTACGCTATATGGTATAACGTTATAACGTATTACGTTATATGGTATAACGTTGTACAGTATTATGTGGTATGGTATAGCGAAATGACGTTTTACGTTATATGTTATAACGATATAACGTATCACGTTATATGGTATATCGAAATGACGTTTTACGTTATATGGTATAACGATATAACGTATTACGTTATATAGTATAACGTTTTAACATATTACATTATATGGTATAACGTTATAACGTATTACGTTATATGGTATAACGTTATAACGTATTACGTTATATGGTATAACGTTATATCGCATAATGTTATGTGGTATAACGTTATAGCGTATTACGTTATATGGTATAACGTTATAACGTATTACGTTATATGGTATTTCGTTACAACCTATTACGTTATATAGTATAACGTTATAACGTATTATGTTATATGGTATAACGTTATAACGTATTACGTTATATGGTATGACGTTATACCGTATTACGTTATATGGTATAACGTTATAACGTATTACGTTATATGGTATAACGTTATACCGTATTATGTTATATGGTATAGCGAAATGACGTTTTACGTTATATGTTATAACGTTATAACGTATCACGTTATATGGTATATCGAAATGACGTTTTACGTTATATGGTATAACGATATAACGTATTACGTTATATGGTATAACGTTATAATGTATTACGTTATATGGCATTACGTTATAACGTATTGCGTTATATGGTATAACGAAATGACGTTTTACGTTATATGGTATAACGTTATAACGTTTTACGTTATATGGTATAACGTTATAAAGTATTACGTTATATGGTATAACGACATACCATATTACGTTATATGGAATAACGTTTTAACATATTACGTTATATGGTATAACGTTATAACGTATTACGTTATATGGTATAACGTTATAACGTATTACGTTATATGGTATAACGTTATATCGTATTACGTTATATGGTATAACGTTATAACGTATTACGTTATATGGTATAACGTTATAACGTATTACGTCATATGGTATAACGTTATAACATATAAAGCTATATGGCATTACGTTATAACGTATTACGTTATATGGTATAACGTTATAACGTATTACGTTATATGGTATAACGACATACCGTATTACGTTATATGGTATAACCTTTTAACATATTACGTTATATGGTATAACGTTATAACGTATTACGATATATGGTATAACGTTATATCGTATTACGTTATATGGTATAACGTTATAACGTATTACGTTATATGGTATAACGTTGTACAGTATTATGTGGTATGGTATAGCGAAATGACGTTTTACGTTATATGTTATAACGATATAACGTATCACGTTATATGGTATATCGAAATGACGTTTTACGTTATATGGTATAACGATATAACGTATTACGTTATATAGTATAACGTTTTAACATATTACATTATATGGTATAACGTTATAACGTATTACGTTATATGGTATAACGTTATAACGTATTACGTTATATGGTATAACGTTATATCGCATAATGTTATGTGGTATAACGTTATAGCGTATTACGTTATATGGTATAACGTTATAACGTATTACGTTATATGGTATTTCGTTACAACCTATTACGTTATATAGTATAACGTTATAACGTATTATGTTATATGGTATAACGTTATAACGTATTACGTTATATGGTATGACGTTATACCGTATTACGTTATATGGTATAACGTTATAACGTATTACGTTATATGGTATAACGTTATACCGTATTATGTTATATGGTATAGCGAAATGACGTTTTACGTTATATGTTATAACGTTATAACGTATCACGTTATATGGTATATCGAAATGACGTTTTACGTTATATGGTATAACGATATAACGTATTACGTTATATGGTATAACGTTATAATGTATTACGTTATATGGTATTACGTTATAACGTATTACGTTATATGGTATAACGTTGAAACGCATTACGTTATATGGCATAGCGTTATACCGTGTTACGTTATATGGTATAACGAAATGACGTTTTACGTTATATGGTATTACGTTATAACGTGTTACGTTATATGGTATAACGTTATACCGTATTACGTTATATGGAACAACGTTATAACGTATTACGCTATATGGTATAACGTTATATCGTATTACGTTATATGGTATAACGTTATAACGTATTACGTTACATGGTATAACGAAATGACGTTTTACGTTATATGGTATAACATTGTAACGTATTACGTTATATGGTATAGCGTTGTACCGTGTTACGTTATATGGTATAACGAAATCACGTTTTACGTTATATGGTATTACGTTATAACGTATTACGTTATATGGTATAACGTTATACGGTATTACGTTATATGGTATTACGTTATAACGTATCACGTTATATGGTATAACGAAATGACGTTTTACGTTATATGGTATTACGTTATAACGTTATAACGTATTACGTTATATGGTATAACGTTATATCGCATTACGTTATGTGGTATAACGTTATAACGTATTACGTTATATGGTATAACGTTATAACGTATTACGTTATATGGTATTTCGTTACAACCTATTACGTTATATAGTATAACGTTATAACGTATTATGTTATATGGTATAACGTTATAACGTATTACGTTATATGGAATGACGTTATACCGTATTATGTTATATGGTATAGCGAAATGACGTTTTACGTTATATGTTATAACGTTATAACGTATCACGTTATATGGTATATCGAAATGACGTTTTACGTTATATGGTATAACGATATATCGTATTACGTTATATGGTATAACGTTTTAACATATTACGTTATATGGTATAACGTTATAACGTATTACGTTATATGGTATAAGGATATAACGTATTACGTTATATGGTACAACGTTATAACATATAACGGTATATGGCATTACGTTATAACGTATTACGTTATATGGTATAACGATATAACGTATTACGTTATATGGTATAATGTTATACCGTATTATGTTATATGGTATAGCGAAATGACGTTTTACGTTATATGTTATAACGTTATAACGTATCACGTTATATGGCATATCGAAATGACGTTTTACGTTATATGGTATTACGATATAACGTATTACGTTAAAAGGTATTACGTTATAACGTATTACGTTACATGGTATAACGTTGTACCGTATTATGTTATATGGTATAACGAAATGATGTTTCACGTTATATGGTATAACGTTATAATGCATTACGTTATATGGTATAACGAAATGACGTTTTACGTTATATGATATTATGTTATAACGTATTACGTTTTATGGTATAACGTTATAACGTATTACGTTATATGGTATAACGTTATAACGTATTACGTTATATGGTATAACGTTATAAAGTATTACGTTATATGGTATAACGAAATGACGTTTTGCGTTATATGGTATAACGTTATAACGTGTTACGTTATATGGTATAACGTTATACCGTATTACGTTACATGGCATAACGAAATAACGTTTTACGTTATATGGTATAACGTTGAAACGCATTACGTTGTATGGTATAGCGTTATACCGTGTTACGTTATATGGTATAACGAAATGACGTTTTACGTTATATGGTATTACGT
Organism: Bombus vancouverensis nearcticus; assembly: GCF_051014615.1. Classification (NCBI taxonomy): domain Eukaryota; kingdom Metazoa; phylum Arthropoda; class Insecta; order Hymenoptera; family Apidae; genus Bombus; species Bombus vancouverensis. Next base: position 6,880,742 of record NC_134912.1, on the reverse strand, counting down.
TATAACGTGTTACGTTATATGGTATAACGTTATACCGTATTACGTTATATGGAATAACGTTATAACGTATTACGCTATATGGTATAAAGTTATAACGTATTACGTTATATGGGATAACGTTATAACGTATTACGTTATATGGTATAACGTTATAACTTATTACGTTATATGGTATAACGTTTTAACGTATTACGTTATATGGTATAACGTTATAACGTATTACGTTATACGGTATCACGTTATAACGTATTACGTTATATGGTATAACGTTATACCGTATTACGTTACATGGTATAACGTTATAACGTATTACGTTATATGGTATTACGTTATAACGTATTATGTTATATGGTATAACGTTATACCGTATTATGTTATATAGTGTAACGAAATGACGTTTTACGTTATATGGTATAACGTTCTAACGTATTACGTTATACGGTATAACGAAATGACGTTTTACGTTATATGGTATTCCGTTATAACGTATTACGTTATATGGTATAACGTTATAACGTATTACGTTATATGGTATAACGTTACAACATATTACGTTATATCGTATAACGTTTTAACGTATTTCGTTATATGGTATAACGTTATAAGGTATTACGTTATATGGTATAACGTTTTAACGTAGTACGTTATATGGTATAACGTTATAACGTATTACGTTGTATGGTATAACGTTATAACGTATTACGTTATATGGTATAACGTTATACCGTATTACGTTACATGGTATAACGTTATAACGTATTACGTTATATGGTATTACGTTATAACGTATTATGTTATATGGTATAGCGTTATACCGTATTACGTTGTATGGTATAACGTTCTAACGTATTACGTTATGCGGTATAACGAAATGACGTTTTACGTTATATGGTATTCCGTTATAACTTATTACGTTATATGGTATAACGTTATAACGTATTACGTTATATGGTATATCGAAATGACGTTTTGCGTTATATGGTATAACGTTATAGCGTATTACATTATATGGTATAACGTTATACCGTATTACGTTATATGGTACACCGAAATGACGTTCTGCGTTATATGGTATAACGTTATAACGTATTAGGTTATATGGTACAGCGATATATCGTATTACGTTATATGGTATTACGAAATGACATTTTACGTTATACCGTATTACGTTACATGGTATAACGAAGTGACGTTTCACGTTATATGGTATAACGTTGTAAAGTATTACGTTATATGTTATAACGTTATAACGTATTACGTTATATGGTATAACGTTGTAACATGTTACGTTATATGTTATAACGTTTTAACGTATTACGTTATATGGTATAACGTTATAACGTATTACGTTATATGCTATAACGTTTTAACGTAGTACGTTATATGGTATAACGTTTTAACGTATTACGTTATATGGTATAACGTTATAACGTATTACGTTATATGCTATAACGTTATAACGTATTACGTTATATGGTATACCGTTTTATCGTATTACGTTATATGGTATAACGTTATAACGTATTACGGTATATGGTATAACGATGTAACGTATTACGTTATATGGTATAACGTTATACCGTATTACGTTATATGGTATATCGAAATGACGTTTTGCGTTATATGGTATAACGTTATAACGTATTACATTATATGGTATAACGTTATACCGTATTACGTTATATGGTACACCGAAATGACGTTTTGCGTTATATGGTATAACGTTATAACGTATTAGGTTATATGGTACAGCGTTATACCGTATTACGTTATATGGTATAACGAAATGACGTTTTTCGTTATATGGTATTACGTTATAACGTATTACGTTATATGGTATTACGTTATATGGTATTACGTTATAACGTATTACGTTATATGGTATAACGTTATAACGTATTACGTTATACGGTATAACGTTATACCGTATTACGTTATATGGTATAACGAAATGACGTTTTACGTTATATGGTATAACGTTGTAACGTATTACGTTATATGGTATAACGTTATAACGTATTACGTTACATGGTATAACGAAGTGACGTTTCACGTTATATGGTATAACGTTATAACATATTACGTTATACGGTATAACGAAGTGACGTTTTACGTTATATGGTATTACGTTATAACGTATTACGTTATATGGTATAACGTTTTAACGTAGTACATTATATGGTATAACGTTATAACGTATTACGTTATATGCTATAACGGTTTAACGTAGTACGTTATATGGTATAACGTTGTAACGGATTAAGTTATATGGTATAACGTTATACCGTATTACGTTACATGGTATAACGAAGTGACGTTTCACGTTATATGGTATAACGTTGTAAAGTATTACGTTATATGTTATAACGTTATAACGTATTACGTTATACGGTATAACGTTATACCGATTTAAGTTATATGGTATTACGTTATAACGTATTACGTTAAAAGGTATTACGTTATAACGTATTACGTTACGTGGTATAACGTTATACTGTATTATGTTATATGGTATAACGAAATGATGTTTTACGTTATATGGTATAACGTTATAACATATTACGTTATACGGTATAACGAAGTGACGTTTTACGTTATATGGTATTACGTTATAACGTATTACGTTATAACGTATTACGTTATATGGTATATCGTTATAACGTATTACGTTATATGGGATAACGTTATAACGTATTACGTTATATGGTACAACGATATAGCGTATTACGTTATATGCTATAACGTTTTAACGTAGTACGTTATATGGTATTACGTTATAACGTATTACGTTATATGGTATAACGTTTTAACGTAGTACGTTACATGGTATAACGTTATAACGTATTACGTTATATGGGATAACGTTATAACGTATTACGTTATATGGTATAACGTAATAACGTATTACGTTATATGGTATAACGTTTTAAGGTATTACGTTATATGGTATAACGTTATAACGTATTACGTTATATGCTATAACGTTTTAACGTAGTACGTTATATGGTATAACGTTATAACGTATTACGTTATATGGTATAACGTTATAACGTATTACGTTACATGGTATAACGTTCTAACGTATTACGTTATACGGTATAACGAAATGACGTTTTACGTTATATGGTATTACGTTATAACGTATTACGTTATATGGTATAACGTTATAACGTGTTACGTTATATGGGATAACATCATAACGTGTTACGTTATATGGTATAACGTTATAACGTATTACGTTATATGGTATAACGTTACAACGTATTACGTTATATCGTATAACGTTTTAACGTATTTCGTTATATGGTATAACGTTATAACGTATTACGTTATATGGTATAACGTTATACCGTATTACGTTACATGGTATAACGTTATAACGTATTACGTTATATGGTATTACGTTATAACGTATTATGTTATATGGTATAACGTTATACCGTATTACGTTATATGGTATAACGAAATGACGTTTTACGTTATATGGTATTACGTTATAACGTGTTACGTTATATTGTATAACGTTATACCGTATTACGTTATATGGTATAACGAAATGACGTTTTCCGTTATATGGTATAACGTTGTAACGTATTACGTTATATGGTATAACGTTATAATGTATTACGTTACATGGTATAACGTTATAACGTATTACGTTATATGGTATTACGTTATAACGTATTACGTTATATGGTATAACGTTATAACGTATTACGTTATATGGTATAACGTTTTAACGTATTACGTTATATGGTATAACGTTATACCGTATCACGTTATATGGTATAACGAAATGACGTTTTACGTTATATGGTATTACGTTATAACGTATTACGTTATATGGTATAACGTTATAACGTATTACGTTATATGGTATTACGTTATAACGTATTACGTTATATGGTATTACGTTATAACGTATTATGTTATTTGGTATAACGTTATACCGTATTATGTTATATAGTATAACGAAATGACGTTTTACGTTATATGGTATAACGTTCTAACGTATTACGTTATGCGGTATAACGAAATGACGTTTTACGTTATATGGTATTACGTTATAACGTATTACGTTATATGGTATAACGTTATAACGTATTACGTTATATGGTATAACGTTATAACGTATTACGATATATGGTATAACGTTGTAACGTATTAAGTTATATGGTATAACGTTATAACGTATTACGTTATATGGTATAACGTTATAACGTATTACGTTATATGGTATAACGTTATAACGTATTACGTTATACGGTATTACGTTATAACGTATTACGTTAGATGGTATAACGTTATAACGTATTACGTTATATGGTATAACGTTATAACGTATTACGTTATATGGTATAACGTTTTAACGTATTACGTTATGTGGTATAACGTTATACCGTATAACGTTATATGGTATAACGAAATGACGTTTTACGTTATATGGTATTACGTTATAACGTATTACGTTATATGGTACAACGTTATAACGTATTACGTTATATGGTATAACGTTTTAACGTATTACGTTATATGGTATAATGTTATACCGTTTAACGTTATATGGTATAACGAAATGACGTTTTACGTTATATGGTATTACGTTATAACGTATTACGTTATATGGTACAACGTTATAACGTATTACGTTATATGGTATAACGTTTTAACGTATTAAGTTATATGGTATAACGTTATAACGTATTACGTTATATGGTATTACGTTATAACGTATTACGTTATATGGTATAACGTTATAACGTATTACGTTATATGGTATAACGTTATAAAGTATTACGTTATATGGTATAACGTTATAACGTATTACGATATATGGTATAACGTTGTAACGTATTACGTTATATGGTATAACGTTATACCGTATAACGTTATATGGTATAACGAAATGACGTTTTACGTTATATGGTATTACGTTATAACGTATTATATTATATGGTATAACGTTATAACGTATTACGTTACATGGTATAACGTTATAACGTATTACGTTATATGGTATAACGTTTTAACGTATTACGTTATATGGTATAACGTTATAACGTATTACGATATATGGTATAACGTTGTAACGTATTACGTTATATGGTATAACGTTATACCGTATTACGTTATATGGTAAATCGAAATGACGTTTTACGTTTTATGGTATTACGTTATAACGTGTTACGTTATATTGTATAACGTTATACCGTATTACGTTATATGGTATAACGAAATGACGTTATAACGTATTACGTTATATGGTATAACGTTATAACGTATTACGTTATATGGTATTACGTTATAACGTATTACGTTAAAAGGTATTACGTTATAACGTATTTCGTTACGTGGTATAACGTTATACTGTATTATGTTATATGGTATAACGAAATGATGTTTTACGTTATATGGTATAACGTTATAACATATTACGTTATACGGTATAACGAAGTGACGTTTTACGTTATATGGTATTACGTTATAACGTATTACGTTATAACGTATTACGTTATATGGTATATCGTTATAACGTATTACGTTATATGGGATAACGTTATAACGTATTACGTTATATGGTATAACGATATAGCGTATTACGTTATATGCTATAACGTTTTAACGTAGTACGTTATATGGTATTACGTTATAACGTATTACGTTATATGGTATAACGTTTTAACGTAGTACGTTACATGGTATAACGTTATAACGTATTACGTTATATGGGATAACGTTATAACGTATTACGTTATATGGTATAACGTAATAACGTATTACGTTATATGGTATAACGTTTTAAGGTATTACGTTATATGGTATAACGTTATAACGTATTACGTTATATGCTATAACGTTTTAACGTAGTACGTTATATGGTATAACGTTATAACGTATTACGTTATATGGTATAACGTTATAACGTATTACGTTACATGGTATAACGTTCTAACGTATTACGTTATACGGTATAACGAAATGACGTTTTACGTTATATGGTATTACGTTATAACGTATTACGTTATATGGTATAACGTTATAACGTGTTACGTTATATGGGATAACATCATAACGTGTTACGTTATATGGTATAACATTATAACGTATTACGTTATATGGTATAACGTTACAACGTATTACGTTATATCGTATAACGTTTTAACGTATTTCGTTATATGGTATAACGTTATAACGTATTACGTTATATGGTATAACGTTATACCGTATTACGTTACATGGTATAACGTTATAACGTATTACGTTATATGGTATTACGTTATAACGTATTATGTTATATGGTATAACGTTATACCGTATTATGTTATATCGTATAACGAAATGACGTTTTACGTTATATGGTATTACGTTATAACGTATTACGTTATATGGTATAACGTTATAACGTATTACGTTATATGGGATAACATCATAACGTGTTACGTTATATGGTATAACGTTATAACGTTTTACGTTATATGGTATAACGTTTTAAAGTATTACGTCATATTGTATAACGTTTTAACGTATTTCGTTATATGGTATAACGTTATATCGTATTACGTTATACGGTATAACGTTATAACGTATTACGATATATGGTATAACGTTGTAACGTATTACGTTATATGGTATAACGTTATACCGTATTACGTTATATGGTAAATCGAAATGACGTTTTACGTAATATGGTATTACGTTATAACGTGTTACGTTATATTGTATAACGTTATACCGTATTACGTTATATGGTATAACGAAATGACGTTTTCCGTTATATGGTATAACGTTGTAACGTATTACGTTATATGGTATAACGTTATAATGTATTACGTTACATGGTATAACGTTATAACGTATTACGTTATATGGTATTACGTTATAACGTATTACGTTATATGGTATAACGTTATAACGTATTACGTTATATGGTATAACGTTTTAACGTATTACGTTATATGGTATAACGTTATACCGTATCACGTTATATGGTATAACGAAATGACGTTTTACGTTATATGGTATTACGTTATAACGTATTACGTTATATGGTATAACGTTATAACGTATTACGTTATATGGTATTACGTTATAACGTATTATGTTATTTGGTATAACGTTATACCGTATTATGTTATATAGTATAACGAAATGACGTTTTACGTTATATGGTATAACGTTCTAACGTATTACGTTATGCGGTATAACGAAATGACGTATTACGTTACATGGTATAACGTTATAACGTATTACGTTATATGGTATAACGTTTTAACGTATTACGTTATATGGTATAACGTTATAACGTATTACGATATATGGTATAACGTTGTAACGTATTACGTTATATGGTATAACGTTATACCGTATTACGTTATATGGTAAATCGAAATGACGTTTTACGTTTTATGGTATTACGTTATAACGTGTTACGTTATATTGTATAACGTTATACCGTATTACGTTATATGGTATAACGAAATGACGTTATAACGTATTACGTTATATGGTATAACGTTATAACGTATTACGTTATATGGTATTACGTTATAACGTATTACGTTATATGGTATTACGTTATAACGTATTATGTTATATGGTATAACGTTATACCGTATTATGTTATATAGTATAACGAAATGACGTTTTACGTTATATGGTATAACGTTCTAACGTATTACGTTATACGGTATAACGAAATGACCATTTACGTTATATGGTATTACGTTATAACGTATTACGTTATATGGTATAACGTTATAACGTATTACGTTATATGGTATAACGTTATAACGTATTACGATATATGGTATAACGTTGTAACGTATTACGTTATATGGTATAACGTTATACCGTATTACGTTATATGGTAAATCGAAATGACGTTTTACGTTATATGGTATTACATTATAACGTGTTACGTTATATTGTATAACGTTATACCGTATTACGTTATATGGTATAACGTTATAACGTATTAAGTTATATGGTATAACGTTATAACGTATTACGTTATATGGTATAACGTTATAACGTATTACGTTATATGGTATTACATTATAACGTGTTACGTTATATTGTATAACGTTATACCGTATTACGTTATATGGTATAACGTTATAACGTATTAAGTTATATGGTATAACGTTATAACGTATTACGTTATATGGTATAACGTTATAACGTATTACGTTATATGGTATAACGTTATAACGTATTACGTTATATGGTATAACGTTATAACGTATTACGTTATACGGTATAACGAAATAACCATTTACGTTATATGGTATTACGTTATAACGTATTACGTTATATGGTATAACGTTATAACGTATTACGTCATACTGTATAACGTTATAACGTATTACGATATATGGTATAACGTTGTAACGTATTACGTTATATGGTATAACGTTATACCGTATTACGTTATATGGTAAATCGAAATGACGTTTTACGTTATATGGTATTACATTATAACGTGTTACGTTATATTGTATAACGTTATACCGTATTACGTTATATGGTATAACGTTATAACGTATTAAGTTATATGGTATTACGTTATAACGTATTACGTTATATGGTATAACGTTATAACGTATTACGTTATATGGTATAACGTTTTAACGTATTACGTTATATGGTATAACGTTATACCGTATAACGTTATATGGTATAACGAAATGACGTTTTACGTTATATGGTATTACGTTATAACGTATTACGTTATATGGTACAACGTTATAATGTATTACGTTATATGGTATAACGTTTTAACTTATTACGTTATATGGTATAACGTTATACCGTATAACGATATATGGTATAACGAAATGACGTTTTACGTTATATGGTATTACGTTATAACGTATTACGTTATATGGTATTACGTTATAACGTATTACGTTATATGGTATAACGTTATAACGTATTACGTTATATGGTATAACGTTATAACGTATTACGTTATGTGGTATAACGTTTTAACGTATTACGTTATATGGTATAACGTTGTAACGTATTACGTTATATGGTATAACGTTATACCGTATTACGTTATATGGTAAATCGAAATGACGTTTTACGTTATATGGTATTACATTATAACGTGTTACGTTATATTGTATAACGTTATACCGTATTACGTTATATGGTATAACGTTATAACGTATTAAGTTATATGGTATAACGTTATAACGTATTACGTTATATGGTATAACGTTATAACGTATTACGTTATATGGTATTACATTATAACGTGTTACGTTATATTGTATAACGTTATACCGTATTACGTTATATGGTATAACGTTATAACGTATTAAGTTATATGGTATAACGTTATAACGTATTACGTTATATGGTATAACGTTATAACGTATTACGTTATATGGTATAACGTTATAACGTATTACGTTATATGGTATAACGTTATAACGTATTACGTTATACGGTATAACGAAATAACCATTTACGTTATATGGTATTACGTTATAACGTATTACGTTATATGGTATAACGTTATAACGTATTACGTCATACTGTATAACGTTATAACGTATTACGATATATGGTATAACGTTGTAACGTATTACGTTATATGGTATAACGTTATACCGTATTACGTTATATGGTAAATCGAAATGACGTTTTACGTTATATGGTATTACATTATAACGTGTTACGTTATATTGTATAACGTTATACCGTATTACGTTATATGGTATAACGTTATAACGTATTAAGTTATATGGTATTACGTTATAACGTATTACGTTATATGGTATAACGTTATAACGTATTACTTTATATGGTATAACGTTTTAACGTATTACGTTATATGGTATAACGTTATACCGTATAACGTTATATGGTATAACGAAATGACGTTTTACGTTATATGGTATTACGTTATAACGTATTACGTTATATGGTACAACGTTATAACGTATTACGTTATATGGTATAACGTTTTAACTTATTACGTTATATGGTATAACGTTATACCGTATAACGATATATGGTATAACGAAATGACGTTTTACGTTATATGGTATTACGTTATAACGTATTACGTTATATGGTATTACGTTATAACGTATTACGTTATATGGTATAACGTTATAACGTATTACGTTATATGGTATAACGTTATAACGTATTACGTTATATGGTATAACGTTTTAACGTATTACGTTATATGGTATAACGTTATACCGTATAACGTTATATGGTATAACGAAATGACGTTTTACGTTATATGGTATTACGTTATAACGTATTACGTTATATGGTACAACGTTATAACGTATTACGTTATATGGTATAACGTTCTAACGTATTACGTTATATGGTATAACGTTATACCGTATAACGTTATATGGTATAACGAAATGACGTTTTACGTTATATCGTACAACGTTATAACGTATTACGTTATATGGTATAACGTTTTAACGTATCACGTTATATGGTATAACGTTATACCGTATAACGTTATATGGTATACCGAAGTGACGTTTTACGTTATATGGTACTACGTTATAACGTATTACGTTATATGGTATAACGTTATAACGTATTACGTTATATGGTATAACGTTACAACGTATTACGTTATATCGTATAACGTGTTAACGTATTTCGTTATATGGTATAACGTTATAAGGTATTACGTTATATGGTATAACGTTATAACGTATTACGTTATATGGTATAACGTTTTAACGTAGTACGTTATATGGTATAATGTTATAACGTATTACGTTATATGGTATAACGTTATAACGTATTACGTTACATGGTATAACTTTATAACGTATTACGTTATATGGTATAACGTTATACCGTATTACGTTATATGGTATAACGAAATGACGTTTTACGTTATATGGTATAACGTTGTAACGTATTACGTTATATGGTACAACGTTATAACGTATTACGTTATATGGTATAACGTTTTAAAGTATTACGTTATATGGTATAACGTTTTAACGTATTTCGTTATATGGTATAACGTTATATCGTATTACGTTATATGGTATAACGTTATACCGTATTACGTTACATGGTATAACGTTATAACGTATTATGTTATATGGTATAACGTTATACCGTATTATGTTATATAGTATAACGAAATGACGTTTTACGTTATATGGTATAACGTTCTAACGTATTACGTTATACGGTATAACGAAATGACCATTTACGTTATATGGTATTACGTTATAACGTATTACGTTATATGGTATAACGTTATAACGTATTACGTTATATGGTATAACGTTATAACGTATTACGATATATGGTATAACGTTGTAACGTATTACGTTATATGGTATAACGTTATACCGTATTACGTTATATGGTAAATCGAAATGACGTTTTACGTTATATGGTATTACATTATAACGTGTTACGTTATATTGTATAACGTTATACCGTATTACGTTATATGGTATAACGTTATAACGTATTAAGTTATATGGTATAACGTTATAACGTATTACGTTATATGGTATAACGTTATAACGTATTACGTTATATGGTATTACATTATAACGTGTTACGTTATATTGTATAACGTTATACCGTATTACGTTATATGGTATAACGTTATAACGTATTAAGTTATATGGTATAACGTTATAACGTATTACGTTATATGGTATAACGTTATAACGTATTACGTTATATGGTATAACGTTATAACGTATTACGTTATATGGTATAACGTTATAACGTATTACGTTATACGGTATAACGAAATAACCATTTACGTTATATGGTATTACGTTATAACGTATTACGTTATATGGTATAACGTTATAACGTATTACGTCATACTGTATAACGTTATAACGTATTACGATATATGGTATAACGTTGTAACGTATTACGTTATATGGTATAACGTTATACCGTATTACGTTATATGGTAAATCGAAATGACGTTTTACGTTATATGGTATTACATTATAACGTGTTACGTTATATTGTATAACGTTATACCGTATTAAGTTATATGGTATAACGTTATAACGTATTAAGTTATATGGTATTACGTTATAACGTATTACGTTATATGGTATAACGTTATAACGTATTACGTTATATGGTATAACGTTTTAACGTATTACGTTATATGGTATAACGTTATACCGTATAACGTTATATGGTATAACGAAATGACGTTTTACGTTATATGGTATTACGTTATAACGTATTACGTTATATGGTACAACGTTATAACGTATTACGTTATATGGTATAACGTTTTAACTTATTACGTTATATGGTATAACGTTATACCGTATAACGATATATGGTATAACGAAATGACGTTTTACGTTATATGGTATTACGTTATAACGTATTACGTTATATGGTATTACGTTATAACGTATTACGTTATATGGTATAACGTTATAACGTATTACGTTATATGGTATAACGTTATAACGTATTACGTTATATGGTATAACGTTTTAACGTATTACGTTATATGGTATAACGTTGTAACGTATTACGTTATATGGTATAACGTTATACCGTATTACGTTATATGGTAAATCGAAATGACGTTTTACGTTATATGGTATTACATTATAACGTGTTACGTTATATTGTATAACGTTATACCGTATTACGTTATATGGTATAACGTTATAACGTATTAAGTTATATGGTATAACGTTATAACGTATTACGTTATATGGTATAACGTTATAACGTATTACGTTATATGGTATTACATTATAACGTGTTACGTTATATTGTATAACGTTATACCGTATTACGTTATATGGTATAACGTTATAACGTATTAAGTTATATGGTATAACGTTATAACGTATTACGTTATATGGTATAACGTTATAACGTATTACGTTATATGGTATAACGTTATAACGTATTACGTTATATGGTATAACGTTATAACGTATTACGTTATACGGTATAACGAAATAACCATTTACGTTATATGGTATTACGTTATAACGTATTACGTTATATGGTATAACGTTATAACGTATTACGTCATACTGTATAACGTTATAACGTATTACGATATATGGTATAACGTTGTAACGTATTACGTTATATGGTATAACGTTATACCGTATTACGTTATATGGTAAATCGAAATGACGTTTTACGTTATATGGTATTACATTATAACGTGTTACGTTATATTGTATAACGTTATACCGTATTACGTTATATGGTATAACGTTATAACGTATTAAGTTATATGGTATTACGTTATAACGTATTACGTTATATGGTATAACGTTATAACGTATTACGTTATATGGTATAACGTTTTAACGTATTACGTTATATGGTATAACGTTATACCGTATAACGTTATATGGTATAACGAAATGACGTTTTACGTTATATGGTATTACGTTATAACGTATTACGTTATATGGTACAACGCTATAACGTATTACGTTATATGGTATAACGTTTTAACTTATTACGTTATATGGTATAACGTTATACCGTATAACGATATATGGTATAACGAAATGACGTTTTACGTTATATGGTATTACGTTATAACGTATTACGTTATATGGTATTACGTTATAACGTATTACGTTATATGGTATAACGTTATAACGTATTACGTTATATGGTATAACGTTATAACGTATTACGTTATATGGTATAACGTTTTAACGTATTACGTTATATGGTATAACGTTATACCGTATAACGTTATATGGTATAACGAAATGACGTTTTACGTTATATGGTATTACGTTATAACGTATTACGTTATATGGTACAACGTTATAACGTATTACGTTATATGGTATAACGTTTTAACGTATTACGTTATATGGTATAACGTTATACCGTATAACGTTATATGGTATAACGAAATGACGTTTTACGTTATATCGTACAACGTTATAACGTATTACGTTATATGGTATAACGTTTTAACGTATCACGTTATATGGTATAACGTTATACCGTATAACGTTATATGGTATACCGAAGTGACGTTTTACGTTATATGGTACTACGTTATAACGTATTACGTTATATGGTATAACGTTATAACGTATTACGTTATATGGTATAACGTTACAACGTATTACGTTATATCGTATAACGTGTTAACGTATTTCGTTATATGGTATAACGTTATAAGGTATTACGTTATATGGTATAACGTTATAACGTATTACGTTATATGGTATAACGTTTTAACGTAGTACGTTATATGGTATAATGTTATAACGTATTACGTTATATGGTATAACGTTATAACCTATTACGTTACATGGTATAACTTTATAACGTATTACGTTATATGGTATAACGTTATACCGTATTACGTTATATGGTATAACGAAATGACGTTTTACGTTATATGGTATAACGTTCTAACGTATTACGTTATATGGTACAACGTTATAACGTATTACGTTATATGGTATAACGTTTTAAAGTATTACGTTATATGGTATAACGTTTTAACGTATTTCGTTATATGGTATAACGTTATATCGTATTACGTTATATGGTATAACGTTATACCGTATTACGTTACATGGTATAACGTTATAACGTATTATGTTATATGGTATAACGTTATACCGTATTATGTTATATAGTATAACGAAATGACGTTTTACGTTATATGGTATAACGTTCTAACGTATTACGTTATACGGTATAACGAAATGACGTTTTACGTTATATGGTATTACGTTATATGGTACAACGTTATATGGTATAACGTTTTAAAGTATTACGTTATATGGTATAACGTTTTAACGTATTTCGTTATATGGTATAACGTTATATCGTATTACGTTATATTGTATAACGTTATAACGTATTACGTTATATGGTATAACGTTTTAACGTATTACGTTATATGGTATAACGTTATAACGTATTACGATATATGGTATAACGTTGTAACGTATTACGTTATATGGTATAACGTTATACCGTATTACGTTATATGGTATACCGAAATGACGTTTTGCGTTATATGGTATATCGTTATAAAGTATTAAATTATATGGTATAACGTTATACCGTATTACGTTATATGGTACACCGAAATGACGTTTTGCGTTATATGGTATAACGTTATAACATATTACGTTATACGGTATAACGAAGTGACGTTTTACGTTATATGGTATTACGTTATAACGTATTACGTTATATGGTATAACGTTATAACGTATTACGTTATATGGTATAACGTTACAACGTATTACGTTATATCGTATAACGTTTTAACGTATTTCGTTATATGGTACAACGTTATAACGTATTACGTTATATGGTATAACGTTATACCGTATTACGTTACATGGTATAACATTATAACGTATTACGTTATATGGTATTTCGTTGTAACGTATTATGTTATACGGTATAACGTTATACCGTATTACGTTATATAGTATAACGAAATGACGTTTTACGTTATATGGTATTACGTTATAACGTATTACGTTATATGGTATAACGTTATAACGTATTACGTTATATGGGATAACATTATAACGTGTTACGTTATATGGTATAACGTTATAACGTATTACGTTATATGGTATAACGTTTTAACGTATTACGTTATATGGTATAACGTTATAACGTATTACGTTATATGCTATAACGTTTTAACGTAGTACGTTATACGGTATTACGTTATAACGTATTACGTTATATGGTATAACGTTTTAACGTAGTACGTTACATGGTATAACGTTATAACGTATTACGTTATATGGGATAACGCCATAACGTATTACGTTATATGGTATAACGTAATAACGTATTACGTTATATGGTATTACGTTATAACGTATTACGTTATATGGTACAACGTTATAACGTATTACGTTATATGGTATAACGTTTTAACGTATTACGTTATATGGTATAACGCTATAACGTATTACGTTATATGGTATTACGTTATAACGTATTACGTTATATGGTATAACGTTATAACGTATTACGTTATATGGTATAACGTTATAAAGTATTACGTTATATGGTATACCGTTATAACGTATTACGTTATATGGTATAACGTTATAACGTATTACGATATATGGTATAACGTTGTAACGTATTACGTTATATGGTATAACGTTATACCGTATTACGATATATGGTATAACGTTGTAACGTATTACGTTATATGGTATAACGTTATACCGTATTACGTTATATGGTAAATCGAAATGACGTTTTAAGTTATATGGTATTACATTATAACGTGTTACGTTATATTGTATAACGTTATACCGTATTACGTTATATGGTATAACGTTATAACGTATTACGTTATATGGTATTACATTATAACGTGTTACGTTATATTGTATAACGTTATACCGTATTACGTTATATGGTATAACGTTATAACGTATTAAGTTATATGGTATAACGTTATAACGTATTACGTTATATGGTATAACGTTATAACGTATTACGTTATATGGTATAACGTTATAACGTATTACGTTATATGGTATAACGTAATAACGTATTACATTATATGGTATTACGTTATAACGTATTACGCTATATGGTACAACGTTATAACGTATTACGTTATATGGTATAACGTTTTAACGTATTACGTTATATGGTATAACGCCATAACGTTTTACGTTATATGGTATTACGTTATAACGTATTACGTTATATGGTATAACGTTATAACGTATTACGTTATATGGTATAACGTTATAAAGTATTACGTTATATGGTATAACGTTATAACGTATTACGATATATGGTATAACGCTGTAACGTATTACGTTATATGGTATAACGTTATACCGTATAACGTTATATGGTATAACGAAATGACGTTTTACGTTATATGGTATTACGTTATAACGTATTACGTTATATGGTATAACGTTATAACGTATTACGTTATATGGTATTACGTTATAACGTATTACGTTATATGGGATTACGTTATACCGTATAACGTTATATGGTATAACGAAATGACGTTTTACGTTATATCGTACAACGTTATAACGTATTACGTTATATGGTATAACGTTTTAACGTATCACGTTATATGGTATAACGTTATACCGTATAACGTTATATGGTATACCGAAGTGACGTTTTACGTTATATGGTACTACGTTATAACGTATTACGTTATATGGTATAACGTTATAACGTATTACGTTATATGGTATAACGTTACAACGTATTACGTTATATCGTATAACGTGTTAACGTATTTCGTTATATGGTATAACGTTATAAGGTATTACGTTATATGGTATAACGTTATAACGTATTACGTTATATGGTATAACGTTTTAACGTAGTACGTTATATGGTATAATGTTATAACGTATTACGTTATATGGTATAACGTTATAACCTATTACGTTACATGGTATAACTTTATAACGTATTACGTTATATGGTATAACGTTATACCGTATTACGTTATATGGTATAACGAAATGACGTTTTACGTTATATGGTATAACGTTCTAACGTATTACGTTATATGGTACAACGTTATAACGTATTACGTTATATGGTATAACGTTTTAAAGTATTACGTTATATGGTATAACGTTTTAACGTATTTCGTTATATGGTATAACGTTATATCGTATTACGTTATATGGTATAACGTTATACCGTATTACGTTACATGGTATAACGTTATAACGTATTATGTTATATGGTATAACGTTATACCGTATTATGTTATATAGTATAACGAAATGACGTTTTACGTTATATGGTATAACGTTCTAACGTATTACGTTATACGGTATAACGAAATGACGTTTTACGTTATATGGTATTACGTTATATGGTACAACGTTATATGGTATAACGTTTTAAAGTATTACGTTATATGGTATAACGTTTTAACGTATTTCGTTATATGGTATAACGTTATATCGTATTACGTTATATTGTATAACGTTATAACGTATTACGTTATATGGTATAACGTTTTAACGTATTACGTTATATGGTATAACGTTATAACGTATTACGATATATGGTATAACGTTGTAACGTATTACGTTATATGGTATAACGTTATACCGTATTACGTTATATGGTATACCGAAATGACGTTTTGCGTTATATGGTATATCGTTATAAAGTATTAAATTATATGGTATAACGTTATACCGTATTACGTTATATGGTACACCGAAATGACGTTTTGCGTTATATGGTATAACGTTATAACATATTACGTTATACGGTATAACGAAGTGACGTTTTACGTTATATGGTATTACGTTATAACGTATTACGTTATATGGTATAACGTTATAACGTATTACGTTATATGGTATAACGTTACAACGTATTACGTTATATCGTATAACGTTTTAACGTATTTCGTTATATGGTACAACGTTATAACGTATTACGTTATATGGTATAACGTTATACCGTATTACGTTACATGGTATAACATTATAACGTATTACGTTATATGGTATTTCGTTGTAACGTATTATGTTATACGGTATAACGTTATACCGTATTACGTTATATAGTATAACGAAATGACGTTTTACGTTATATGGTATTACGTTATAACGTATTACGTTATATGGTATAACGTTATAACGTATTACGTTATATGGGATAACATTATAACGTGTTACGTTATATGGTATAACGTTATAACGTATTACGTTATATGGTATAACGTTTTAACGTATTACGTTATATGGTATAACGTTATAACGTATTACGTTATATGCTATAACGTTTTAACGTAGTACGTTATACGGTATTACGTTATAACGTATTACGTTATATGGTATAACGTTTTAACGTAGTACGTTACATGGTATAACGTTATAACGTATTACGTTATATGGGATAACGCCATAACGTATTACGTTATATGGTATAACGTAATAACGTATTACGTTATATGGTATTACGTTATAACGTATTACGTTATATGGTACAACGTTATAACGTATTACGTTATATGGTATAACGTTTTAACGTATTACGTTATATGGTATAACGCTATAACGTATTACGTTATATGGTATTACGTTATAACGTATTACGTTATATGGTATAACGTTATAACGTATTACGTTATATGGTATAACGTTATAAAGTATTACGTTATATGGTATACCGTTATAACGTATTACGTTATATGGTATAACGTTATAACGTATTACGATATATGGTATAACGTTGTAACGTATTACGTTATATGGTATAACGTTATACCGTATTACGATATATGGTATAACGTTGTAACGTATTACGTTATATGGTATAACGTTATACCGTATTACGTTATATGGTAAATCGAAATGACGTTTTAAGTTATATGGTATTACATTATAACGTGTTACGTTATATTGTATAACGTTATACCGTATTACGTTATATGGTATAACGTTATAACGTATTACGTTATATGGTATTACATTATAACGTGTTACGTTATATTGTATAACGTTATACCGTATTACGTTATATGGTATAACGTTATAACGTATTAAGTTATATGGTATAACGTTATAACGTATTACGTTATATGGTATAACGTTATAACGTATTACGTTATATGGTATAACGTTATAACGTATTACGTTATATGGTATAACGTAATAACGTATTACATTATATGGTATTACGTTATAACGTATTACGCTATATGGTACAACGTTATAACGTATTACGTTATATGGTATAACGTTTTAACGTATTACGTTATATGGTATAACGCCATAACGTTTTACGTTATATGGTATTACGTTATAACGTATTACGTTATATGGTATAACGTTATAACGTATTACGTTATATGGTATAACGTTATAAAGTATTACGTTATATGGTATAACGTTATAACGTATTACGATATATGGTATAACGCTGTAACGTATTACGTTATATGGTATAACGTTATACCGTATAACGTTATATGGTATAACGAAATGACGTTTTACGTTATATGGTATTACGTTATAACGTATTACGTTATATGGTATAACGTTATAACGTATTACGTTATATGGTATTACGTTATAACGTATTACGTTATATGGGATTACGTTATAACGTATTATGTTATACGGTATAACGTTATACCGTATTATGTTATATAGTATAACGAAATGACGTTTTACGTTATATGGTATAACGTTCTAACGTATTACGTTATATGATATAACGAAATGACCATTTACGTTATATGGTATTACGTTATAACGTATTACGTTATATGGTATACCGTTATAACGTATTACGTTATATGGTATAACGTTATAACGTATAACGATATATGGTATAACGTTGTAACGTATTACGTTATATGGTATAACGTTATACCGTATTACGTTATATGGTAAATCGAAATGACGTTTTACGTTATATGGTATTACATTATAACGTGTTACGTTATATTGTATAACGTTATACCGTATTACGTTATATGGTATAACGTTATAACGTATTAAGTTATATGGTATAACGTTATAACGTATTACGTTATATGGTATAACGTTATAACGTATTACGTTATATGGTATTACATTATAACGTGTTACGTTATATTGTATAACGTTATACCGTATTACGTTATATGGTATAACGTTA
The DNA here is from genome assembly GCF_051014615.1 of Bombus vancouverensis nearcticus. Lineage (NCBI taxonomy): Eukaryota > Metazoa > Arthropoda > Insecta > Hymenoptera > Apidae > Bombus > Bombus vancouverensis. The sequence continues at coordinate 6,860,084 of NC_134912.1, read as the reverse complement.
TACCGTATAACGTTATATGGTATAACGTTTTAACGTATTACGTTATATGGTATAACGTTATACCGTATAACGTTATATGGTATAACGAAGTGACGTTTTACGTTATATGGTATAACGTTCTAACGTATTACGTTATATGATATAACGAAATGACCATTTACGTTATATGGTATAACGTTGTAAAGTATTACGTTATATGGTATAGCGATATAGCGTATTACGTTATATGGTATAACGTTTTAACGTATTACGTTATATGGTATAACGTTATACCGTATAACGTTATATGGTATAACGAAATGACGTTTTACGTTATATGGTATTACGTTATAACGTATTACGTTATATGGTACAACGTTATAACGTATTACGTTATATGGTATAACGTTTTAACGTATTACGTTATATGGTATAACGTTATACCGTATAACGTTATATGGTATAACGAAATGACGTTTTACGTTATATGGTACAACGTTATAACGTATTACGTTATATGGTATAACGTTTTAACGTATCACGTTATATGGTATAACGTTATACCGTATAACGTTATATGGTATAACGATGTGACGTTTTACGTTATATGGTATAACGTTTTAACGTATTACGTTATATGGTATAACGTTATACCGTATAACGTTATATGGTATAACGAAATGACGTTTTACGTTATATGGTATTACGTTATAACGTATTACGTTATATGGTACAACGTTATAACGTATTACGTTATATGGTATAACGTTTTAACGTATTACGTTATATGGTATAACGTTATACCGTATAACGTTATATGGTATAACGAAGTGACGTTTTACGTTATACGGTACAACGTTATAACGTATTACGTTATATGGTATAACGTTTTAACGTATCACGTTATATGGAATAACGTTATACCGTATAACGTTATATGGTATAACGAAGTGACGTTTTACGTTATATGGTATTACGTTATAACGTATTACGTTATATGGTATTACGTTATAACGTATTACGTTATATGGTATAAAGTTATACCGTATTACGTTATATGGGATAACATTATAACGTCTTACGTTATATGGTATAACGTTATAACGTATTACGTTATATGGTATAACGTTTTAACGTAGTACGTTATATGGTATAACGTTATAACGTATTACGTTATAGGCTATAACGTTTTAACATAGTACGTTATATGGTATAACGTTATAACGTATTACGTTATATGGTACAAAGTTATACCGTATTACGTTATATGGTATAACGTTATAACGTATTAGGTTATATGATAGAGCGTTATACCGTATTACGTTATATGGTATAACGAAATGACGTTTTACGTTATATGGTATAACGTTATAACATATTACGTTATAGGGTATAACGAAGTGACGTTTTACGTTATATGGTATTACGTTATAACGTATTTCGTTATATGGTATAACGTTATAACGTATTACGTTATATGGTATAACGATACAACGTATTACGTCATATCGTATAACGTTTTAACGTATTTCGTTATATGGTACAACGTTATAACGTATTACGTTATATGGTATAACGTTATAACGTATTACGATATATGGTATAACGTTGTAACGTATTACGTTATATGGTATAACGTTATACCGTATTACGTTATATGGTAAATCGAAATGACGTTTTACGTTATATGGTATTACATTATAACGTGTTACGTTATATTGTAAAACGTTATACCGTATTACGTTATATGGTATAACGTTATAACGTATTAAGTTATATGGTATAACGTTATAACGTATTACGTTATATGGTATAACGTTATAACGTATTACGTTATATGGTATTACATTATAACGTGTTACGTTATATTGTATAACGTTATACCGTATTACGTTATATGGTATAACGTTATACCGTATAACGTTATATGGTATAACGTTTTAACGTATTACGTTATATGGTATAACGTTATACCGTATAACGTTATATGGTATAACGAAGTGACGTTTTACGTTATATGGTATAACGTTCTAACGTATTACGTTATATGATATAACGAAATGACCATTTACGTTATATGGAATTACGTTATAACGTATTACGTTATATGGTATACCGTTATAACGTATTAAGTTATATGGTATAACGTTATAACGTATTACGTTATATGGTATAACGTTATAACGTATTACGTTATATGGTATAACGTTATAACGGATTACGTTATATGGTATAACGTTATAACGTATTACGTTATATGGTATTACGTTATAACGTATTACGTTATATGGTATAACGTTATAACGTATTACGTTCTATGGTATAACGTTATAACGTATTACGTTATATGGTATAACGTTTTAACGTATTACGTTATATGGTATAACGTTATACCGTATAACGTTATATGGTATAACGAAGTGACGTTTTACGTTATATGGTATTACGTTATAACGTATTACGTTATATGGTATAACGTTATAACGTATTACGTTACATGGTATAACGTTGTAAAGTATTACGTTATATGGTATAGCGATATACCGTATTACGTTATATGGTATAACGTTTTAACGTATTACGTTATATGGTATAACGTTATACCGTATAACGTTATATGGTATAACGAAATGACGTTTTACGTTATATGGTATTACGTTATAACGTATTACGTTATATGGTACAACGTTATAACGTATTACGTTATATGGTATAACGTTTTAACGTATTACGTTATATGGTATAACGTTATACCGTATAACGTTATATGGTATAACGAAATGACGTTTTACGTTATATGGTACAACGTTATAACGTATTACGTTATATGGTATAACGTTTTAACGTATCACGTTATATGGTATAACGTTATACCGTATAACGTTATATGGTATAACGATGTGACGTTTTACGTTATATGGTATAACGTTTTAACGTATTACGTTATATGGTATAACGTTATACCGTATAACGTTATATGGTATAACGAAATGACGTTTTACGTTATATGGTATTACGTTATATGATATAACGAAATGACCATTTACGTTATATGGTATTACGTTATAACGTATTACGTTATATGGTATACCGTTATAACGTATTACGTTATATGGTATAACGTTATAACGTATTACGATATATGGTATAACGTTGTAACGTATTACGTTATATGGTATAACGTTATACCGTATTACGTTATATGGTAAATCGAAATGACGTTTTACGTTATATGGTATTACATTATAACGTGTTACGTTATATTGTATAACGTTATACCGTATTACGTTATATGGTATAACGTTATAACGTATTAAGTTATATGGTATAACGTTATAACGTATTACGTCATATGGTATAACGTTATAACGTATTACGTTATATGGTATTACATTATAACGTGTTACGTTATATTGTATAACGTTATACCGTATTACGTTATATGGTATAACGTTATACCGTATAACGTTATATGGTATAACGTTATACCGTATAACGTTATATGGTATAACGAAGTGACGTTTTACGTTATATGGTATAACGTTCTAACGTATTACGTTATATGATATAACGAAATGACCATTTACGTTATATGGTATTACGTTATAACGTATTACGTTATATGGTATACCGTTATAACGTATTAAGTTATATGGTATAACGTTATAACGTATTACGTTATATGGTATAACGTTATAACGTATTACGTTATATGGTATAACGTTATAACGGATTACGTTATATGGTATAACGTTATAACGTATTACGTTATATGGTATTACGTTATAACGTATTACGTTATATGGTATAACGTTATAACGTATTACGTTATATGGTATAACGTTATAACGTATTACGTTATATGGTATAACGTTTTAACGTATTACGTTATATGGTATAACGTTATACCGTATAACGTTATATGGTATAACGAAGTGACGTTTTACGTTATATGGTATTACGTTATAACGTATTACGTTATATGGTATAACGTTATAACGTATTACGTTACATGGTATAACGTTGTAAAGTATTACGTTATATGGTATAGCGATATACCGTATTACGTTATATGGTATAACGTTTTAACGTATTACGTTATATGGTATAACGTTATACCGTATAACGTTATATGGTATAACGAAATGACGTTTTACGTTATATGGTATTACGTTATAACGTATTACGTTATATGGTACAACGTTATAACGTATTACGTTATATGGTATAACGTTTTAACGTATTACGTTATATGGTATAACGTTATACCGTATAACGTTATATGGTATAACGAAATGACGTTTTACGTTATATGGTACAACGTTATAACGTATTACGTTATATGGTATAACGTTTTAACGTATCACGTTATATGGTATAACGTTATACCGTATAACGTTATATGGTATAACGATGTGACGTTTTACGTTATATGGTATAACGTTTTAACGTATTACGTTATATGGTATAACGTTATACCGTATAACGTTATATGGTATAACGAAATGACGTTTTACGTTATATGGTATTACGTTATAACGTATTACGTTATATGGTACAACGTTATAACGTATTACGTTATATGGTATAACGTTTTAACGTATTACGTTATATGGTATAACGTTATACCGTATAACGTTATATGGTATAACGAAGTGACGTTTTACGTTATACGGTACAACGTTATAACGTATTACGTTATATGGTATAACGTTTTAACGTATCACGTTATATGGAATAACGTTATACCGTATAACGTTATATGGTATAACGAAGTGACGTTTTACGTTATATGGTATTACGTTATAACGTATTACGTTATATGGTATTACGTTATAACGTATTACGTTATATGGTATAAAGTTATACCGTATTACGTTATATGGGATAACATTATAACGTGTTACGTTATATGGTATAACGTTATAACGTATTACGTTATATGGTATAACGTTTTAACGTAGTACGTTATATGGTATAACGTTATAACGTATTACGTTATATGCTATAACGTTTTAACGTAGTACGTTATATGGTATAACGTTATAACGTATTACGTTATATGGTATAAAGTTATACCGTATTACGTTATATGGTATAACGTTATAACGTATTAGGTTATATGATAGAGCGTTATACCGTATTACGTTATATGGTATAACGAAATGACGTTTTACGTTATATGGTATAACGTTATAACATATTACGTTATAGGGTATAACGAAGTGACGTTTTACGTTATATGGTATTACGTTATAACGTATTACGTTATATGGTATAACGTTATAACGTATTACGTTATATGGTATAACGATACAACGTATTACGTCATATCGTATAACGTTTTAACGTATTTCGTTATATGGTACAACGTTATAACGTATTACGTTATATGGTATAACGTTATACCGTATTACGTTACATGGTATAACGTTATAACGAATTACGTTATATGGTATTACGTTGTAACGTATTATGTTATATGGTATAACGTTATAACGTATTACGTTATATGGTATAACGTTTTAACGTAGTACGTTACATGGTATAACGTTATAACGTATTACGTTACATGGTATAACGTTATAACGTATTGCGTTATATGGTATAACGTTTTAACGTATTACGTTATATGGTATAACGTTATAACGTATTACGATATATGGTATAACGTTGTAACGTATTACGTTATATGGTACAACGTTATAACGTATTACGTTATATGGTATAACGTTTTAACGTATTACGTTATATGGTATAACGTTATACCGTATAACGTTATATGGTATAACGAAATGACGTTTTACGTTATATGGTACAACGTTATAACGTATTACGTTATATGGTATAACGTTTTAACGTATCACGTTATATGGTATAACGTTATACCGTATAACGTTATATGGTATAACGATGTGACGTTTTACGTTATATGGTATAACGTTTTAACGTATTACGTTATATGGTATAACGTTATACCGTATAACGTTATATGGTATAACGAAATGACGTTTTACGTTATATGGTTTTACGTTATATGATATAACGAAATGACCATTTACGTTATATGGTATTACGTTATAACGTATTACGTTATATGGTATACCGTTATAACGTATTACGTTATATGGTATAACGTTATAACGTATTACGATATATGGTATAACGTTGTAACGTATTACGTTATATGGTATAACGTTATACCGTATTACGTTATATGGTAAATCGAAATGACGTTTTACGTTATATGGTATTACATTATAACGTGTTACGTTATATTGTATAACGTTATACCGTATTACGTTATATGGTATAACGTTATAACGTATTAAGTTATATGGTATAACGTTATAACGTATTACGTCATATGGTATAACGTTATAACGTATTACGTTATATGGTATTACATTATAACGTGTTACGTTATATTGTATAACGTTATACCGTATTACGTTATATGGTATAACGTTATACCGTATAACGTTATATGGTATAACGTTATACCGTATAACGTTATATGGTATAACGAAGTGACGTTTTACGTTACATGGTATAACGTTCTAACGTATTACGTTATATGATATAACGAAATGACCATTTACGTTATATGGTATTACGTTATAACGTATTACGTTATATGGTATAACGTTATAACGGATTACGTTATATGGTATAACGTTATAACGTATTACGTTATATGGTATTACGTTATAACGTATTACGTTATATGGTATAACGTTATAACGTATTACGTTATATGGTATAACGTTATAACGTATTACGTTATATGGTATAACGTTTTAACGTATTACGTTATATGGTATAACGTTATACCGTATAACGTTATATGGTATAACGAAGTGACGTTTTACGTTATATGGTATTACGTTATAACGTATTACGTTATATGGTATAACGTTATAACGTATTACGTTACATGGTATAACGTTGTAAAGTATTACGTTATATGGTATAGCGATATACCGTATTACGTTATATGGTATAACGTTTTAACGTATTACGTTATATGGTATAACGTTATACCGTATAACGTTATATGGTATAACGAAATGACGTTTTACGTTATATGGTATTACGTTATAACGTATTACGTTATATGGTACAACGTTATAACGTATTACGTTATATGGTATAACGTTTTAACGTATTACGTTATATGGTATAACGTTATACCGTATAACGTTATATGGTATAACGAAATGACGTTTTACGTTATATGGTACAACGTTATAACGTATTACGTTATATGGTATAACGTTTTAACGTATCACGTTATATGGTATAACGTTATACCGTATAACGTTATATGGTATAACGATGTGACGTTTTACGTTATATGGTATAACGTTTTAACGTATTACGTTATATGGTATAACGTTATACCGTATAACGTTATATGGTATAACGAAATGACGTTTTACGTTATATGGTATTACGTTATATGATATAACGAAATGACCATTTACGTTATATGGTATTACGTTATAACGTATTACGTTATATGGTATACCGTTATAACGTATTACGTTATATGGTATAACGTTATAACGTATTACGATATATGGTATAACGTTGTAACGTATTACGTTATATGGTATAACGTTATAACGTATTACGTTATATGGTAAATCGAAATGACGTTTTACGTTATATGGTATTACATTATAACGTGTTACGTTATATTGTATAACGTTATACCGTATTACGTTATATGGTATAACGTTATAACGTATTAAGTTATATGGTATAACGTTATAACGTATTACGTCATATGGTATAACGTTATAACGTATTACGTTATATGGTATTACATTATAACGTGTTACGTTATATTGTATAACGTTATACCGTATTACGTTATATGGTATAACGTTATACCGTATAACGTTATATGGTATAACGTTATACCGTATAACGTTATATGGTATAACGAAGTGACGTTTTACGTTATATGGTATAACGTTCTAACGTATTACGTTATATGATATAACGAAATGACCATTTACGTTATATGGTATTACGTTATAACGTATTACGTTATATGGTATACCGTTATAACGTATTAAGTTATATGGTATAACGTTATAACGTATTACGTTATATGGTATAACGTTATAACGTATTACGTTATATGGTATAACGTTATAACGGATTACGTTATATGGTATAACGTTATAACGTATTACGTTATATGGTATTACGTTATAACGTATTACGTTATATGGTATAACGTTATAACGTATTACGTTATATGGTATAACGTTATAACGTATTACGTTATATGGTATAACGTTTTAACGTATTACGTTATATGGTATAACGTTATACCGTATAACGTTATATGGTATAACGAAGTGACGTTTTACGTTATATGGTATTACGTTATAACGTATTACGTTATATGGTATAACGTTATAACGTATTACGTTACATGGTATAACGTTGTAAAGTATTACGTTATATGGTATAGCGATATACCGTATTACGTTATATGGTATAACGTTTTAACGTATTACGTTATATGGTATAACGTTATACCGTATAACGTTATATGGTATAACGAAATGACGTTTTACGTTATATGGTATTACGTTATAACGTATTACGTTATATGGTACAACGTTATAACGTATTACGTTATATGGTATTACGTTATAACGTATTACGTTATATGGTATAACGTTATAACGTGTTACGTTATATTGTATAACGTTATACCGTATTACGTTATATGGTATAACGTTATAACGTATTAAGTTATATGGTATAACGTTATAACGTATTACGTCATATGGTATAACGTTATAACGTATTACGTTATATGGTATTACATTATAACGTGTTACGTTATATTGTATAACGTTATACCGTATTACGTTATATGGTATAACGTTATACCGTATAACGTTATATGGTATAACGTTATACCGTATAACGTTATATGGTATAACGAAGTGACGTTTTACGTTATATGGTATAACGTTCTAACGTATTACGTTATATGATATAACGAAATGACCATTTACGTTATATGGTATTACGTTATAACGTATTACGTTATATGGTATACCGTTATAACGTATTAAGTTATATGGTATAACGTTATAACGTATTACGTTATATGGTATAACGTTATAACGTATTACGTTATATGGTATAACGTTATAACGGATTACGTTATATGGTATAACGTTATAACGTATTACGTTATATGGTATTACGTTATAACGTATTACGTTATATGGTATAACGTTATAACGTATTACGTTATATGGTATAACGTTATAACGTATTACGTTATATGGTATAACGTTTTAACGTATTACGTTATATGGTATAACGTTATACCGTATAACGTTATATGGTATAACGAAGTGACGTTTTACGTTATATGGTATTACGTTATAACGTATTACGTTATATGGTATAACGTTATAACGTATTACGTTACATGGTATAACGTTGTAAAGTATTACGTTATATGGTATAGCGATATACCGTATTACGTTATATGGTGTAACGTTTTAACGTATTACGTTATATGGTATAACGTTATACCGTATAACGTTATATGGTATAACGAAATGACGTTTTACGTTATATGGTATTACGTTATAACGTATTACGTTATATGGTACAACGTTATAACGTATTACGTTATATGGTATAACGTTTTAACGTATTACGTTATATGGTATAACGTTATACCGTATAACGTTACATGGTATAACGAAATGACGTTTTACGTTATATGGTACAACGTTATAACGTATTACGTTATATGGTATAACGTTTTAACGTATCACGTTATATGGTATAACGTTATACCGTATAACGTTATATGGTATAACGATGTGACGTTTTACGTTATATGGTATAACGTTTTAACGTATTACGTTATATGGTATAACGTTATACCGTATAACGTTATATGGTATAACGAAATGACGTTTTACGTTATATGGTATTACGTTATAACGTATTACGTTATATGGTACAACGTTATAACGTATTACGTTATATGGTATAACGTTTTAACGTATTACGTTATATGGTATAACGTTATACCGTATAACGTTATATGGTATAACGAAGTGACGTTTTACGTTATACGGTACAACGTTATAACGTATTGCGTTATATGGTATAACGTTTTAACGTATCACGTTATATGGAATAACGTTATACCGTATAACGTTATATGGTATAACGAAGTGACGTTTTACGTTATATGGTATTACGTTATAACGTATTACGTTATATGGTATTACGTTAAAACGTATTACGTTATATGGTATAAAGTTATACCGTATTACGTTATATGGGATAACATTATAACGTGTTACGTTATATGGTATAACGTTATAACGTATTACGTTATATGGTATAACGTTTTAACGTAGTACGTTATATGGTATAACGTTATAACGTATTACGTTATATGCTATAACGTTTTAGCGTAGTACGTTATATGGTATAACGTTATAACGTATTACGTTATATGGTATAAAGTTATACCGTATTACGTTATATGGTATAACGTTATAACGTATTAGGTTATATGATAGAGCGTTATACCGTATTACGTTATATGGTATAACGAAATGACGTTTTACGTTATATGGTATAACGTTATAACATATTACGTTATAGGGTATAACGAAGTGACGTTTTACGTTATATGGTATTACGTTATAACGTATTACGTTATATGGTATAACGTTATAACGTATTACGTTATATGGTATAACGATACAACGTATTACGTCATATCGTATAACGTTTTAACGTATTTCGTTATATGGTACAACGTTATAACGTATTACGTTATATGGTATAACGTTATACCGTATTACGTTACATGGTATAACGTTATAACGAATTACGTTATATGGTATTACGTTGTAACGTATTATGTTATATGGTATAACGTTATACCGTATTACGTTATATGGTATAACGTTTTAACGTAGTACGTTACATGGTATAACGTTATAACGTATTACGTTACATGGTATAACGTTATAACGTATTGCGTTATATGGTATAACGTTTTAACGTATTACGTTATATGGTATAACGTTATAACGTATTACGATATATGGTATAACGTTGTAACGTATTACGTTATATGGGATAACATTATAACGTGTTACGTTATATGGTATAACGATGTGACGTTTTACGTTATATGGTATAACGTTTTAACGTATTACGTTATATGGTATAACGTTATACCGTATAACGTTATATGGTATAACGAAATGACGTTTTACGTTATATGGTATTACGTTATATGATATAACGAAATGACCATTTACGTTATATGGTATTACGTTATAACGTATTACGTTATATGGTATACCGTTATAACGTATTACGTTATATGGTATAACGTTATAACGTATTACGATATATGGTATAACGTTGTAACGTATTACGTTATATGGTATAACGTTATAACGTATTACGTTATATGGTAAATCGAAATGACGTTTTACGTTATATGGTATTACATTATAACGTGTTACGTTATATTGTATAACGTTATACCGTATTACGTTATATGGTATAACGTTATAACGTATTAAGTTATATGGTATAACGTTATAACGTATTACGTCATATGGTATAACGTTATAACGTATTACGTTATATGGTATTACATTATAACGTGTTACGTTATATTGTATAACGTTATACCGTATTACGTTATATGGTATAACGTTATACCGTATAACGTTATATGGTATAACGTTATACCGTATAACGTTATATGGTATAACGAAGTGACGTTTTACGTTATATGGTATAACGTTCTAACGTATTACGTTATATGATATAACGAAATGACCATTTACGTTATATGGTATTACGTTATAACGTATTACGTTATATGGTATACCGTTATAACGTATTAAGTTATATGGTATAACGTTATAACGTATTACGTTATATGGTATAACGTTATAACGTATTACGTTATATGGTATAACGTTATAACGGATTACGTTATATGGTATAACGTTATAACGTATTACGTTATATGGTATTACGTTATAACGTATTACGTTATATGGTATAACGTTATAACGTATTACGTTATATGGTATAACGTTATAACGTATTACGTTATATGGTATAACGTTTTAACGTATTACGTTATATGGTATAACGTTATACCGTATAACGTTATATGGTATAACGAAGTGACGTTTTACGTTATATGGTATTACGTTATAACGTATTACGTTATATGGTATAACGTTATAACGTATTACGTTACATGGTATAACGTTGTAAAGTATTACGTTATATGGTATAGCGATATACCGTATTACGTTATATGGTATAACGTTTTAACGTATTACGTTATATGGTATAACGTTATACCGTATAACGTTATATGGTATAACGAAATGACGTTTTACGTTATATGGTATTACGTTATAACGTATTACGTTATATGGTACAACGTTATAACGTATTACGTTATATGGTATTACGTTATAACGTATTACGTTATATGGTATAACGTTATAACGTGTTACGTTATATTGTATAACGTTATACCGTATTACGTTATATGGTATAACGTTATAACGTATTAAGTTATATGGTATAACGTTATAACGTATTACGTCATATGGTATAACGTTATAACGTATTACGTTATATGGTATTACATTATAACGTGTTACGTTATATTGTATAACGTTATACCGTATTACGTTATATGGTATAACGTTATACCGTATAACGTTATATGGTATAACGTTATACCGTATAACGTTATATGGTATAACGAAGTGACGTTTTACGTTATATGGTATAACGTTCTAACGTATTACGTTATATGATATAACGAAATGACCATTTACGTTATATGGTATTACGTTATAACGTATTACGTTATATGGTATACCGTTATAACGTATTAAGTTATATGGTATAACGTTATAACGTATTACGTTATATGGTATAACGTTATAACGTATTACGTTATATGGTATAACGTTATAACGGATTACGTTATATGGTATAACGTTATAACGTATTACGTTATATGGTATTACGTTATAACGTATTACGTTATATGGTATAACGTTATAACGTATTACGTTATATGGTATAACGTTATAACGTATTACGTTATATGGTATAACGTTTTAACGTATTACGTTATATGGTATAACGTTATACCGTATAACGTTATATGGTATAACGAAGTGACGTTTTACGTTATATGGTATTACGTTATAACGTATTACGTTATATGGTATAACGTTATAACGTATTACGTTACATGGTATAACGTTGTAAAGTATTACGTTATATGGTATAGCGATATACCGTATTACGTTATATGGTGTAACGTTTTAACGTATTACGTTATATGGTATAACGTTATACCGTATAACGTTATATGGTATAACGAAATGACGTTTTACGTTATATGGTATTACGTTATAACGTATTACGTTATATGGTACAACGTTATAACGTATTACGTTATATGGTATAACGTTTTAACGTATTACGTTATATGGTATAACGTTATACCGTATAACGTTATATGGTATAACGAAATGACGTTTTACGTTATATGGTACAACGTTATAACGTATTACGTTATATGGTATAACGTTTTAACGTATCACGTTATATGGTATAACGTTATACCGTATAACGTTATATGGTATAACGATGTGACGTTTTACGTTATATGGTATAACGTTTTAACGTATTACGTTATATGGTATAACGTTATACCGTATAACGTTATATGGTATAACGAAATGACGTTTTACGTTATATGGTATTACGTTATAACGTATTACGTTATATGGTACAACGTTATAACGTATTACGTTATATGGTATAACGTTTTAACGTATTACGTTATATGGTATAACGTTATACCGTATAACGTTATATGGTATAACGAAGTGACGTTTTACGTTATACGGTACAACGTTATAACGTATTGCGTTATATGGTATAACGTTTTAACGTATCACGTTATATGGAATAACGTTATACCGTATAACGTTATATGGTATAACGAAGTGACGTTTTACGTTATATGGTATTACGTTATAACGTATTACGTTATATGGTATTACGTTAAAACGTATTACGTTATATGGTATAAAGTTATACCGTATTACGTTATATGGGATAACATTATAACGTGTTACGTTATATGGTATAACGTTATAACGTATTACGTTATATGGTATAACGTTTTAACGTAGTACGTTATATGGTATAACGTTATAACGTATTACGTTATATGCTATAACGTTTTAGCGTAGTACGTTATATGGTATAACGTTATAACGTATTACGTTATATGGTATAAAGTTATACCGTATTACGTTATATGGTATAACGTTATAACGTATTAGGTTATATGATAGAGCGTTATACCGTATTACGTTATATGGTATAACGAAATGACGTTTTACGTTATATGGTATAACGTTATAACATATTACGTTATAGGGTATAACGAAGTGACGTTTTACGTTATATGGTATTACGTTATAACGTATTACGTTATATGGTATAACGTTATAACGTATTACGTTATATGGTATAACGATACAACGTATTACGTCATATCGTATAACGTTTTAACGTATTTCGTTATATGGTACAACGTTATAACGTATTACGTTATATGGTATAACGTTATACCGTATTACGTTACATGGTATAACGTTATAACGAATTACGTTATATGGTATTACGTTGTAACGTATTATGTTATATGGTATAACGTTATACCGTATTACGTTATATGGTATAACGTTTTAACGTAGTACGTTACATGGTATAACGTTATAACGTATTACGTTACATGGTATAACGTTATAACGTATTGCGTTATATGGTATAACGTTTTAACGTATTACGTTATATGGTATAACGTTATAACGTATTACGATATATGGTATAACGTTGTAACGTATTACGTTATATGGGATAACATTATAACGTGTTACGTTATATGGTATAACGTTATAACGTATTACGTTATATGGTATAACGTTTTAACGTAGTACGTTATATGGTATAACGTTATAACGTATTACGTTATATGCTATAACGTTTTAACGTAGTACGTTATATGGTATAACGTTTTAACGTAGTACGTTATATGGTATAACGTTTTAACGTAGTACGTTACATGGTATAACGTTATAACGTATTACGTTATATGGTATAACGTTTTAACGTAGTACGTTATATGGTATTACGTTATAACGTATTACGTTATATGGTATAAAGTTTTAACGTAGTACGTTACATGGTATAACGTTATAACGTATTACGTTATATGGGATAACGTTATAACGTAATAACGTATTACGTTATATGGTATAACGTTTTAACGTATTACGTTATATGGTATAACGTTATACCGTATAACGTTACATGGTATAACGTTATAACGTATTACGTTATATGGTATAAAGTTATACCGTATTACGTTATATGGTATAACGTTATAACGTATTAGGTTATATGATACAGCGTTATACCGTATTACGTTATATGGTATAACGAAATGACGTTTTACGTTATATGGTATAACGTTATAACATATTACGTTATAGGGTATAACGAAGTGACGTTTTACGTTATATGGTATTACGTTATAACGTATTACGTTATATGGTATAACGTTATAACGTATTACGTTATATGGTATAACGATACAACGTATTACGTCATATCGTATAACGTTTTAACGTATTTCGTTATATGGTACAACGTTATAACGTATTACGTTATATGGTATAACGTTATACCGTATTACGTTACATGGTATAACGTTATAACGAATTACGTTATATGGTATTACGTTGTAACGTATTATGTTATATGGTATAACGTTATACCGTATTACGTTATATGGTATAACGTTTTAACGTAGTACGTTACATGGTATAACGTTATAACGTATTACGTTACATGGTATAACGTTATAACGTATTGCGTTATATGGTATAACGTTTTAACGTATTACGTTATATGGTATAACGTTATAACGTATTACGATATATGGTATAACGTTGTAACGTATTACGTTATATGGGATAACATTATAACGTGGTACGTTATATGGTATAACGTTATAACGTATTACGTTATATGGTATAACGTTTTAACGTAGTACGTTATATGGTATAACGTTATAACGTATTACGTTATATGCTATAACGTTTTAACGTAGTACGTTATATGGTATAACGTTTTAACGTAGTACGTTACATGGTATAACGTTATAACGTATTACGTTATATGGTATAACGTTTTAACGTAGTACGTTACATGGTATAACGTTATAACGTATTACGTTATATGGGATAACGTTATAACGTATTACGTTATATGGTATAACGTAATAACGTATTACGTTATATGGGATAACATTATAACGTGTTACGTTATATGGTATAACGTTATAACGTATTACGTTATATGGTATAACGTTTTAACGTATTACGTTATATGGTATAACGTTATAACGTATTACGTTATATGCTATAACGTTTTAACGTAGTACGTTATATGGTATTACGTTACAACGTATTACGTTATATGGTATAAAGTTTTAACGTAGTACGTTACATGGTATAACGTTATAACGTATTACGTTATATGGGATAACGTTATAACGTAATAACGTATTACGTTATATGGTATAACGTTATAACGTATTACGTTATATGGTATAACGTTTTAACGTATTACGTTATATGGTATAACGTTATAACGTATTACGTTATATGCTATAACGTTTTAACGTAGTACGTTATATGGTATTACGTTATAACGTATTACGTTATATGGTATAACGTTTTAACGTAGTACGTTATATGGTATTACGTTATAACGTATTACGTTATATGGTATAACGTTATAACGTATTACGTTATATGGTATAACGATACAACGTATTACGTCATATCGTATAACGTTTTAACGTATTTCGTTATATGGTACAACGTTATAACGTATTACGTTATATGGTATAACGTTATACCGTATTACGTTACATGGTATAACGTTATAACGAATTACGTTATATGGTATTACGTTGTAACGTATTATGTTATATGGTATAACGTTATACCGTATTACGTTATATGGTATAACGTCGTAACGTATTACGTTATATGGTATAACGTTATACCGTATAACGTTATATGGTATAACGAAATGACGTTTTACGTTATATGGTATTACGTTATAACGTATTACGTTATATGGTACAACGTTATAACGTATTACGTTATATGGTATAACGTTTTAACGTATTACGTTATATGGTATAACGTTATACCGTTTAACGTTATATGGTATAACGAAATGACGTTTTACGTTATATGGTATTACGTTATAACGTATTACGTTATATGGTACAACGTTATAACGTATTACGTTATATGGTATAACGTTTTAACGTATTACGTTATATGGTATAACGTTATAACGTATTACGTTATATGGTATTACGTTATAACGTATTACGTTATATGGTATAACGTTATAACGTATTACGTTATATGGTATAACGTTATAAAGTATTACGTTATATGGTATAACGTTATAACGTATTACGATATATGGTATAACGTTGTAACGTATTACGTTATATGGTATAACGTTATACCGTATAACGTTATATGGTATAACGAAATGACGTTTTACGTTATATGGTATTACGTTATAACGTATTATGTTATATGGTATAACGTTATAACGTATTACGTTACATGGTATAACGTTATAACGTATTACGTTATATGGTATAACGTTTTAACGTATTACGTTATATGGTATAACGTTATAACGTATGACGATATATGGTATAACGTTGTAACGTATTACGTTATATGGTACAACGTTATACCGTATTACGTTATATGGTAAATCGAAATGACGTTTTACGTTATATGGTATTACGTTATAACGTGTTACGTTATATTGTATAACGTTATACCGTATTACGTTATATGGTATAACGAAATGACGTTATAACGTATTACGTTATATGGTATAACGTTATAACGTATTACGTTATATGGTATTACGTTATAACGTATTACGTTATATGGTATTACGTTATAACGTATTATGTTATATGGTATAACGTTAAACCGTATTATGTTATATAGCACAACGAAATGACGTTTTACGTTATATGGTATAACGTTCTAACGTATTACGTTATACGGTATAACGAAATGACCATTTACGTTATATGGTTTTACGTTATAGCGTATTACGTTATATGGTATAACGTTATAACGTATTACGTTATATGGTATAACGTTATACCGTATCACGTTATATGGTATAACGAAATGACGTTTTACGTTATATGGTATTACGTTATAACGTATTACGTTATATGGTATAACGTTATAACGTATTACGTTATATGGTATAACGTTATAACGTATTACGTTATATGGTATAACGTTATAACGTATTACGTTATATGGTATAACGTTTTAACGTATTACGTTATATGGTATAACGTTATACCGTATAACGTTATATGGTATAACGAAATGACGTTTTACGTTATATGGTATTACGTTATAACGTATTACGTTATATGGTACAACGTTATAACGTATTACGTTATATGGTATAACGTTTTAACGTATTACGTTATATGGTATAACGTTATACCGTATAACGTTATATGGTATAACGAAATGACGTTTTATGTTATATGGTACAACGTTATAACGTATTACGTTATATGGTATAACGTTTTAACGTATCACGTTATATGGTATAACGTTATACCGTATAACGTTATATGGTATAACGAAGTGACGTTTTACGTTATATGGTATTACGTTATAACGTATTACGTTATATGGTATTACGTTATAACGTATTACGTTATATGGTATAACGTTATACCGTATTACGTTATATGGTATATCGAAATGACGTTTTGCGTTATATGGTATATCGTTATAACGTATTAAATTATATGGTATAACGTTATACCGTATTACGTTATATGGTACACCGAAATGACGTTTTGCGTTATATGGTATAACGTTATAACGTATTAGGTTATATGATACAGCGTTATACCGTATTACGTTATATGGTATAACGAAATGACGTATTACGTTATATGGTATAACGTTTTAACGTATTACGTTATATGGTATAACGTTATACCGTATTACGTTATAGGGTATAACGAAGTGACGTTTTACGTTATATGGTATTACGTTATAACGTATTACGTTATATGGTATAACGTTATAACGTATTACGTTATAAGGTATAACGATACAACGTATTACGTCATATCGTATAACGTTTTAACGTATTTCGTTATATGGTACAACGTTATAACGTATTACGTTATATGGTATAACGTTATACCGTATTACGTTACATGGTATAACGTTATAACGAATTACGTTATATGGTATTACGTTGTAACGTATTATGTTATATGTTATAACGTTATACCGTATTACGTTATATAGTATAACGAAATGACGTTTTACGTTATATGGTATTACGTTATAACGTATTACGTTATAACGTATTACGTTATATGGTATAACGTTATAACGTATTACGTTATATGGGATAACATTATAACGTGTTACGTTATATGGTATAACGTTATAACGTATTACGTTATATGGTATAACGTTTTAACGTATTACGTTATATGGCATAACGTTATAACGTATTACGTTATATGCTATAACGTTTTAACGTAGTACGTTATATGGTAATACGTTATAACGTATTACGTTATATGGTATAACGTTTTAACGTAGTACGTTACATGGTATAACGTTATAACGTATTACGTTATATGGGATAACGTTATAACGTATTACGTTATATGGTATAACGTAATAACGTATTACGTTATATGGTATAACGTTTTAACGTATTACGTTATATGGTACAACGTTATAACGTATTACGTTATATGGTATAACGTTATAACGTATTACGTTATATGGGATAACATCATAACGTGTTACGTTATATGGTATAACGTTATAACGTATTACGTTATATGGTATAACGTTACAACGTATTACGTTATATCGTATAACGTTTTAACGTATTTCGTTATATGGTATAACGTTTTAACGTAGTACGTTATATGGTATAACGTTATAATGTATTACGTTGTATGGTATAACGTTATAACGTATTACGTTACATGGTATAACGTTATAACGTATTGCGTTATATGGTATAACGTTTTAACGTATTACGTTATATGGTATAACGTTATAACGTATTACGATATATGGTATAACGTTGTAACGTATTACGTTATATGGTATAACGTTATACCGTATTACGTTATATGGTAAATCGAAATGACGTTTTACGTTATATGGTATTACGTTATAACGTGTTACGTTATATTGTATAACGTTATACCGTATTACGTTATATGGTATAATGAAATGACGTTTTCCGTTATATGGTATAACGTTGTAACGTATTACGTTATATGGTATAACGTTATAACGTATTACGATACATGGTATAACGTTATAACGTATTACGTTATATGGTATAACGTTATAACGTATTAAGTTATATGGTATAACGTTATAACGTATTACGTTATATGGTATTACGTTATAACGTATTATGTTATATGGTATAACGTTATAATGTATTACGTTGTATGGTAATAACGTTATAACGTATTACGTTACATGGTATAACGTTATAACGTATTACGTTATACGGTATAACGAAATGACGTTTTACGTTATATGGTATTACGTTATATGGTACAACGTTATAACGTTTTACGTTATATGGTATAACGTTTTAAAGTATTACGTTATATTGTATAACGTTTTAACGTATTTCGTTATATGGTATAACGTTATATCGTATTACGTTATACGGTATAACGTTATAACGGATTACGTTATATGCTATAACGTTATAACGTATTACGTTATATGGTAATACGTTATAACGTATTATGTTATATGGTATAACGTTATAACGTATTACGTTACATGGTACAACGTTATAACGTATTACGTTATATGGTATAACGTTTTAACGTATTACGTTATATGGTATAACGTTATAACGTATTACGATATATGGTATAACGTTGTAACGTATTACGTTATATGGTATAACGTTATACCGTATTACGTTATATGGTAAATCGAAATGACGTTTTACGTTATATGGTATTACGTTATAACGTGTTACGTTATATTGTATAACGTTATACCGTATTACGTTATATGGTATAACGAAATGACGTTTTCCGTTATATGGTATAACGTTGTAACGTATTACGTTATATGGTATAACGTTATAATGTATTACGTTACATGGTATAACGTTATAACGTATTACGTTATATGGTATTACGTTATAACGTATTACGTTATACGGTATAACGTTATAACGTATTACGTTATATGGTATAACGTTATAACGTATTACGTTATATGGTATAACGTTATAACGTATTACGATATATGGTATAACGTTGTAACGTATTACGTTATATGGTATAACGTTATACCGTGTTACGTTATATGGTAAATCGAAATGACGTTTTACGTTATATGGTATTACGTTATAACGTGTTACGTTATATTGTATAACGTTATACCGTATTACGTTATATGGTATAACGTTATAACGTATTACGTTATATGGTATTACGTTATAACGTATTACGTTATATGGTATAACGTTATAACGTATTACGTTATATGGTATAACGTTATAACGTATTACGTTATATGGTATAACGTTTTAACGTATTACGTTATATGGTATAACGTTATACCGTATAACGTTATATGGTATAACGAAATGACGTTTTACGTTATATTGTATTACGTTATAACGTATTACGTTATATGGTACAACGTTATAACGTATTACGTTATATGGTATAACGTTTTAACGTATTACGTTATATGGTATAACTTTATACCGTTTAACGTTATATGGTATAACGAAATGACGTTTTACGTTATATGGTATTACGTTATAACGTATTACGTTATATGGTACAACGTTATACCGTATTACGTTATATGGTAAATCGAAATGACGTTTTACGTTATATGGTATTACGTTATAACGTGTTACGTTATATTGTATAACGTTATACCGTATTACGTTATATGGTATAACGAAATGACGTTTTACGTTATATGGTATTACGTTATAACGTATTACGTTATATGGTATAACGTTATAACGTATTACGTTATATGGTATAACGTTATAACGTATTACGTTATATGGTATTACGTTATAACGTGTTACGTTATATTGTATAACGTTATACCGTATTACGTTATATGGTATAACGAAATGACGTTTTACGTTATATGGTATTACGTTATAACGTATTACGTTATATGGTATAACGTTATAACGTATTACGTTATATGGTATAACGTTATAACGTATTACGATATATGGTATAACGTTGTAACGTATTACGTTATATGGTATAACGTTATACCGTGTTACGTTATATGGTAAATCGAAATGACGTTTTACGTTATATGGTATTACGTTATAACGTGTTACGTTATATTGTATAACGTTATACCGTATTACGTTATATGGTATAACGTTATAACGTTTTACGTTATATGGTATAACGTTATAACGTATTACGTTATATGGTATAACGTTATAAAGTATTACGTTATATGGTATGACGTTATAACGTATTACGATATATGGTATAACGTTGTAACGTATTACGTTATATGGTATAACGTTATACCGTATAACGTTATATGGTATAACGAAATGACGTTTTACGTTATATGGTATTACGTTATAACGTATTATGTTATATGGTATAACGTTATAACGTATTACGTTACATGGTATAACGTTATAACGTATTACGTTATATGGTATAACGTTTTAACGTATTACGTTATATGGTATAACGTTATAACGTATTACGATATATGGTATAACGTTGTAACGTATTACGTTATATGGTACAACGTTATACCGTATTACGTTATATGGTAAATCGAAATGACGTTTTACGTTATATGGTATTACGTTATAACGTGTTACGTTATATTGTATAACGTTATACCGTATTACGTTATATGGTATAACGAAATGACGTTTTACGTTATATGGTATTACGTTATAACGTATTACGTTATATGGTATAACGTTATAACGTATTACGTTATATGGTATAACGTTATAACGTATTACGTTATATGGTATTACGTTATAACGTATTACGTTATATGGTATAACGTTATAACGTATTACGTTATATGGTATAACGTTATAACGTATTACGTTATATGGTATAACGTTTTAACGTATTACGTTATATGGTATAACGTTATACCGTATAACGTTATATGGTATAACGAAATGACGTTTTACGTTATATGGTATTACGTTATAACGTTTTACGTTATATGGTATAACGTTATAACGTATTACGTTATATGGTATTACGTTATAACGTATTACGTTATATGGTATTACGTTATAACGTATTATGTTATATGGTATAACGTTATACCGTATTATGTTATATAGTATAACGAAATGACGTTTTACGTTATATGGTATAACGTTCTAACGTATTACGTTATACGGTATACCGAAATGACCATTTACGTTATATGGTTTTACGTTATTGCGTATTACGTTATATGGTATAACGTTATAACGTATTACGTTATATGGTATAACGTTATACCGTATCACGTTATATGGTATAACGAAATGACGTTTTACGTTATATGGTATTACGTTATAACGTATTACGTTATATGGTATAACGTTATAACGTATTACGTTATATGGTATAACGTTATAACATATTACGTTATATGGTATTACGTTATAACGTATTACGTTATATGGTATAACGTTATAACGTATTACGTTATATGGTATAACGTTATAACGTATTACGTTATATGGTATAACGTTTTAACGTATTACGTTATATGGTATATCGTTATACCGTATAACGTTATATGGTATAACGAAATGACGTTTTACGTTATATGGTATTACGTTATAACGTTTTACGTTATATGGTACAACGTTATAACGTATTACGTTATATGGTATAACGTTGTAACGTATTACGTTATATGGTATAACGTTTTAACGTATTACGTTATATGGTATAACGTTATAACGTATTACGATATATGGTATAACGTTGTAACGTATTACGTTATATGGTACAACGTTATACCGTATTACGTTATATGGTAAATCGAAATGACGTTTTACGTTATATGGTATTACGTTATAACGTGTTACGTTATATTGTATAACGTTATACCGTATTACGTTATATGGTATAACGAAATGACGTTATAACGTATTACGTTATATGGTATAACGTTATAACGTATTACGTTATATGGTATTACGTTATAACGTATTACATTATATGGTATTACGTTATAACGTATTATGTTATATGGTATAACGTTATACCGTATAATGTTATATAGTATAACGAAATGACGTTTTACGTTATATGGTATAACGTTCTAACGTATTACGTTATACGGTATACCGAAATGACCATTTACGTTATATGGTTTTACGTTATAGCGTATTACGTTATATGGTATAACGTTATAACGTATTACGTTATATGGTATAACGTTATACCGTATCACGTTATATGGTATAACGAAATGACGTTTTACGTTATATGGTATTACGTTATAACGTATTACGTTATATGGTATAACGTTATAACGTATTACGTTATATGGTATAACGTTATAACGTATTACGTTATATGGTATTACGTTATAACGTATTACGTTATATGGTATAACGTTATAACGTATTACGTTATATGGTATAACGTTATAACGTATTACGTTATATGGTATAACGTTATACCGTTTAACGTTATATGGTATAACGAAATGACGTTTTACGTTATATGGTATTACGTTATAACGTATTACGTTATATGGTACAACGTTATAACGTATTACATTATATGGTATAACGTTTTAACGTATTACGTTATATGGTATAACGTTATAACGTATTACGTTATATGGTATTACGTTATAACGTATTACGTTATATGGTATAACGTTATAACGTATTACGTTATATGGTATAACGTTATAAAGTATTACGTTATATGGTATAACGTTATAACGTATTACGATATATGGTATAACGTTGTAACGTATTACGTTATATGGTATAACGTTATACCGTATAACGTTATATGGTATAACGAAATGACGTTTTACGTTATATGGTATTACGTTATAACGTATTATGTTATATGGTATAACGTTATAACGTATTACGTTACATGGTATAACGTTATAACGTATTACGTTATATGGTATAACGTTTTAACGTATTACGTTATATGGTATAACGTTATAACGTATTACGATATATGGTATAACGTTGTAACGTATTACGTTATATGGTATAACGTTATACCGTATTACGTTATATGGTAAATCGAAATGACGTTTTACGTTATATGGTATTACGTTATAACGTGTTACGTTATATTGTATAACGTTATACCGTATTACGTTATATGGTATAACGAAATGACGTTATAACGTATTACGTTATATGGTATAACGTTATAACGTATTACGTTATATGGTATTACGTTATAACGTATTACGTTATATGGTATTACGTTATAACGTATTATGTTATATGGTATAACGTTATACCGTATTATGTTATACAGTATAACGAAATGACGTTTTACGTTATATGGTATAACGTTCTAACGTATTACGTTATACGGTATAACGAAATGACCATTTACGTTATATGGTATTACGTTATAACGTATTACGTTATGTGGTATAACGTTATAACGTATTACGTTATATGGTATAACGTTATAACGTATTACGATATATGGTATAACGTTGTAACGTATTACGTTATATGGTATAACGTTATACCGTATAACGTTATATGGTATAACGAAATGACGTTTTACGTTATATGGTATTACGTTATAACGTATTATGTTATATGGTATAACGTTATAACGTATTACGTTACATGGTATAACGTTATAACGTATTACGTTATATGGTATAACGTTTTAACGTATTACGTTATATGGTATAACGTTATAACGTATTACGATATATGGTATAACGTTGTAACGTATTACGTTATATGGTATAACGTTATACCGTATTACGTTATATGGTAAATCGAAATGACGTTTTACGTTATATGGTATTACGTTATAACGTGTTACGTTATATTGTATAACGTTATACCGTATTACGTTATATGGTATAATGAAATGACGTTTTCCGTTATATGGTATAACGTTGTAACGTATTACGTTATATGGTATAACGTTATAACGTATTACGTTACATGGTATAACGTTATAACGTATTACGTTATATGGTATAACGTTATAACGTATTAAGTTATATGGTATAACGTTATAACGTATTACGTTATATGGTATTACGTTATAACGTATTATGTTATATGGTATAACGTTATAATGTATTACGTTGTATGGTATAACGTTATAACGTATTACGTTACATGGTATAACGTTATAACGTATTACGTTATACGGTATAACGAAATGACGTTTTACGTTATATGGTATTACGTTATATGGTACAACGTTATAACGTTTTACGTTATATGGTATAACGTTTTAAAGTATTACGTTATATTGTATAACGTTTTAACGTATTTCGTTATATGGTATAACGTTATATCGTATTACGTTATACGGTATAACGTTATAACGGATTACGTTATATGCTATAACGTTATAACGTATTACGTTATATGGTATTACGTTATAACGTATTATGTTATATGGTATAACGTTATAACGTATTACGTTACATGGTACAACGTTATAACGTATTACGTTATATGGTATAACGTTTTAACGTATTACGTTATATGGTATAACGTTATAACGTATTACGATATATGGTATAACGTTGTAACGTATTACGTTATATGGTATAACGTTATACCGTATTACGTTATATGGTAAATCGAAATGACGTTTTACGTTATATGGTATTACGTTATAACGTGTTACGTTATATTGTATAACGTTATACCGTATTACGTTATATGGTATAACGAAATGACGTTTTCCGTTATATGGTATAACGTTGTAACGTATTACGTTATATGGTATAACGTTATAATGTATTACGTTACATGGTATAACGTTATAACGTATTACGTTATATGGCATTACGTTATAACGTATTACGTTATATGGTATAACGTTATAACGTATTACGTTATATGGTATAACGTTATAACGTATTACGTTATATGGTATAACGTTATAACGTATTACGATATATAGTATAACGTTGTAACGTATTACGTTATATGGTATAACGTTATACCGTGTTACGTTATATGGTAAATCGAAATGACGTTTTACGTTATATGGTATTACGTTATAACGTGTTACGTTATATTGTATAACGTTATACCGTATTACGTTATATGGTATAACGTTATAACGTATTACGTTATATGGTATTACGTTATAACGTATTACGTTATATGGTATAACGTTATAACGTATTACGTTATATGGTATAACGTTATAACGTATTACGTTATATGGTATAACGTTTTAACGTATTACGTTATATGGTATAACGTTATACCGTATAACGTTATATGGTATAACGAAATGACGTTTTACGTTATATGGTATTACGTTATAACGTATTACGTTATATGGTACAACGTTATAACGTATTACGTTATATGGTATAACGTTTTAACGTATTACGTTATATGGTATAACGTTATACCGTTTAACGTTATATGGTATAACGAAATGACGTTTTACGTTATATGGTATTACGTTATAACGTATTACGTTATATGGTACAACGTTATAACGTATTACGTTATATGGTATAACGTTTTAACGTATTACGTTATATGGTATAACGTTATAACGTATTACGTTATATGGTATTACGTTATAACGTATTACGTTATATGGTATAACGTTATAACGTATTACGTTATATGGTATAACGTTATAAAGTATTACGTTATATGGTATGACGTTATAACGTATAACGTTATATGGTATAACGAAATGACGTTTTACGTTATATGGTATTACGTTATAACGTGTTACGTTATATTGTATAACGTTATGCCGTATTACGTTATATGGTATAACGAAATGACGTTATAACGTATTACGTTATATGGTATAACGTTATAACGTATTACGTTATATGGTATTACGTTATAACGTATTACGTTATATGGTATTACGTTATAACGTATTATGTTATATGGTATAACGTTATACCGTATTATGTTATATAGTATAACGAAATGACGTTTTACGTTATATGGTATAACGTTCTAACGTATTACGTTATACGGTATACCGAAATGACCATTTACGTTATATGGTTTTACGTTATAGCGTATTACGTTATATGGTATAACGTTATATCGTATTACGTTATATGGTATAACGTTATAACGTATTACGTTATATGGTATAACGTTTTAACGTATTACGTTATATGGTATAACGTTATACCGTTTAACGTTATATGGTATAACGAAATGACGTTTTACGTTATATGGTATTACGTTATAACGTATTACGTTATATGGTACAACGTTATAACGTATTACGTTATATGGTATAACGTTTTAACGTATTACGTTATATGGTATAACGTTATAACGTATTACGTTATATGGTATTACGTTATAACGTATTACGTTATATGGTATAACGTTATAACGTATTACGTTATATGGTATAACGTTATAAAGTATTACGTTATATGGTATAACGTTATAACGTATTACGATATATGGTATAACGTTGTAACGTATTACGTTATATGGTATAACGTTATACCGTATAACGTTATATGGTATAACGAAATGACGTTTTACGTTATATGGTATTACGTTATAACGTATTATGTTATATGGTATAACGTTATAACGTATTACGTTACATGGTATAACGTTATAACGTATTACGTTATATGGTATAACGTTTTAACGTATTACGTTATATGGTATAACGTTATAACGTATTACGATATATGGTATAACGTTGTAACGTATTACGTTATATGGTATAACGTTATACCGTATTACGTTATATGGTAAATCGAAATGACGTTTTACGTTATATGGTATTACGTTATAACGTGTTACGTTATATTGTATAACGTTATACCGTATTACGTTATATGGTATAACGAAATGACGTTATAACGTATTACGTTATATGGTATAACGTTATAACGTATTACGTTATATGGTATTACGTTATAACGTATTACGTTATATGGTATTACGTTATAACGTATTATGTTATATGGTATAACGTTATACCGTATTATGTTATACAGTATAACGAAATGACGTTTTACGTTATATGGTATAACGTTCTAACGTATTACGTTATACGGTATAACGAAATGACCATTTACGTTATATGGTATTACGTTATAACGTATTACGTTATATGGTATAACGTTATAACGTATTACGTTATATGGTATAACGTTATAACGTATTACGATATATGGTATAACGTTGTAACGTATTACGTTATATGGTATAACGTTATAGCGTATAACGTTATATGGTATAACGAAATGACGTTTTACGTTATATGGTATTACGTTATAACGTATTATGTTATATGGTATAACGTTATAACGTATTACGTTACATGGTATAACGTTATAACGTATTACGTTATATGGTATAACATTTTAACGTATTACGTTATATGGTATAACGTTATAACGTATTACGATATATGGTATAACGTTGTAACGTATTACGTTATATGGTATAACGTTATACCGTATTACGTTATATGGTAAATCGAAATGACGTTTTACGTTATATGGTATTACGTTATAACGTGTTACGTTATATTGTATAACGTTATACCGTATTACGTTATATGGTATAACGAAATGACGTTATAACGTATTACGTTATATGGTATAACGTTATAACGTATTACGTTATATGGTATTACGTTATAACGTATTACGTTATATGGTATTACGTTATAACGTATTACGTTATATGGTATAACGTTATAACGTATTACGTTATATGGTATAACGTTATAACGTATTACGTTATATGGTATAACGTTCTAACGTATTACGTTATACGGTATAACGAAATGAACATTTACGTTATATGGTATAACGTTGTAACGTATTACGTTATATGGTATAACGTTATACCGTATTACGTTATATGGTAAATCGAAATGACGTTTTACGTTATATTGTATAACGTTATACCGTATTACGTTATATGGTATAACGAAATGACGTTATAACGTATTACGATATATGGTATAACGTTGTAACGTATTACGTTATATGGTATAACGTTATACCGTATTACGTTATATGGTAAATCGAAATGACGTTTTACGTTATATGGTATTACATTATAACGTGTTACGTTATATTGTATAACGTTATACCGTATTACGTTATATGGTATAACGTTATAACGTATTAAGTTATATGGTATAACGTTACATGGAATAACGTTATAACGTATTACGTTATATGGTATTACGATATAACGTATTACGTTATATGGTATAACGTTATAACGTATTACGTTATATGGTATAACGTTATAACGTATTACGTTATATGGTATAACGTTATACCGTATCACGTTATATGGTATAACGAAATGACGTTTTACGTTATATGGTATTACGTTATAACGTATTACGTTATATGGTATAACGTTATAACGTATTACGTTATATGGTATAACGTTATAACGTATTACGTTATATGGTATAACGTTATAACGTATTACGTTATATGGTATTACGTTATAACGTATTACGTTATATGGTATAACGTTATAACGTATTACGTTATATGGTATAACGTTATAACGTATTACGTTATATGGTATAACGTTTTAACGTATTACGTTATATGGTATAACGTTATAACGTATTACGTTATATGGTATAACGTCTCAACGTATTACGTTATATGGTATAACGTTATACCGTTATATGGTATAACGAAATGACGTTTTACGTTATATGGTATTACGTTATAACGTATTACGTTATATGGTACAACGTTATAACGTATTACGTTATATGGTACAACGGTTTAACGTATTACGTTATATGGTATAACGTTTTAATGTATTTCGTTATATGGTATAACGCTATATCGTATTACGTTATATGGTATAGCGTTATACCGTATTACGTTATATGGTATAACGTTATAACGTATTACGTTATATGGTATTACGTTATAACGTATTATGTTATATGGTATAACGTTATACCGTATTATGTTATATAGTATAACGAAATGACGTTTTACGTTATATGGTATAACGTTCTAACGTATTACGTTATACGGTATAACGAAATGACGTTTTACGTTATATGGTATTACGTTATATGGTACAACGTTATAACGTTTTACGTTATATGGTATAACGTTTTAAAGTATTACGTTATATTGTATAACGTTTTAACGTATTTCGTTATATGGTATCACGTTATATCGTGTTACGTTATACGGTATAACGTTATAACCGATTACGTTATATGCTATAACGTTATAACGTATTACGTTATATGGTATTACGTTATACCGTATTACGTTATATGGTAAATCGAAATGACGTTTTACGTTATATGGTATTACGTTATAACGTGTAACGTTATATTGTATAACGTTATACCGTATTACGTTATATGGTATAACGAAATGACGTTTTCCGTTATATGGTATAACGTTGTAACGTATTACGTTATATGGTATAACGTTATAATGTATTACGTTACATGGTATAACGTTATAACGTATTACGTTATATGGTATTACGTTATATGGTACAACGTTATAACGTTTTACGTTATATGGTATAACGTTATAACGTATTACGTTACATAGTATAACGTTATAACGTATTACGTTATATGGTATAACGTTTTAACGTATTACGTTATATGGTATAACGTTATAACGTATTACGATATATGGTATAACGTTGTAACGTATTACGTTATATGGTATAACGTTATACCGTATTACGTTATATGGTAAATCGAAATGACGTTTTACGTTATATGGTATTACGTTATAACGTGTTACGTTATATTGTATAACGTTATGCCGTATTACGTTATATGGTATAACGAAATGACGTTTTCCGTTATATGGTATAACGTTGTAACGTATTACGTTATATGGTATAACGTTATAATGTATTACGTTACATGGTATAACGTTATAACGTATTACGTTATATGGTATTACGTTATAACGTATTACGTTATATGGTACAACGTTATAACGTATTACGTTATATGGTATAACGTTTTAACGTATTACGTTATATGGTATAACGTTATACCGTTTAACGTTATATGGTATAACGAAATGACGTTTTACGTTATATGGTATTACGTTATAACGTATTATGTTATATGGTATAACGTTATAACGTATTACGTTACATGGTATAACGTTATAACGTATTACGATATATGGTATAACGTTGTAACGTATTACGTTATACGGTATAACGTTATACCGTGTTACGTTATATGGTAAATCGAAATGACGTTTTACGTTATATGGTATTACGTTATAACGTGTTACGTTATATTGTATAACGTTATACCGTATTACGTTATATGGTATAACGTTATAACGTATTACGTTATATGGTATTACGTTATAACGTATTACGTTATATGGTATAACGTTATAACGTATTACGTTATATGGTATAACGTTATAACGTATTACCTTATATGGTATAACGTTTTAACGTATTACGTTATATGGTATAACGTTATACCGTATAACGTTATATGGTATAACGAAATGACGTTTTACGTTATATGGTATTACGTTATAACGTATTACGTTATATGGTACAACGTTATAACGTATTACGTTATATGGTATAACGTTTTAACGTATTACGTTATATGGTATAACGTTATACCGTTTAACGTTATATGGTATAACGAAATGACGTTTTACGTTATATGGTATTACGTTATAACGTATTACGTTATATGGTACAACGTTATAACGTATTACGTTATATGGTATAACGTTTTAACGTATTACGTTATATGGTATAACGTTATAACGTATTACGTTATATGGTATTACGTTATAACGTATTACGTTATATGGTATAACGTTATAACGTATTACGTTATATGGTATAACGTTATAAAGTATTACGTTATATGGTATAACGTTATAACGTATTACGATATATGGTATAACGTTGTAACGTATTACGTTATATGGTATAACGTTATACCGTATAACGTTATATGGTATAACGAAATGACGTTTTACGTTATATGGTATTACGTTATAACGTATTATGTTATATGGTATAACGTTATAACGTATTACGTTACATGGTATAACGTTATAACGTATTACGTTATATGGTATAACGTTTTAACGTATTACGTTATATGGTATAACGTTATAACGTATTACGATATATGGTATAACGTTGTAACGTATTACGTTATATGGTATAACGTTATACCGTATTACGTTATATGGTAAATCGAAATGACGTTTTACGTTATATGGTATTACGTTATAACGTGTTACGTTATATTGTATAACGTTATACCGTATTACGTTATATGGTATAACGAAAGGACGTTATACCGTATTACGTTATATGGTATAACGAAAGGACGTTATAACGTATTACGTTATATGGTATAACGTTATAACGTATTACGTTATATGGTATTACGTTATAACGTATTACGTTATATGGTATAACGTTATAACGTATTACGTTATATGGTATTACGTTATAACGTATTACGTTATATGGTATTACGTTATAACGTATTATGTTATATGGTATAACGTTATACCGTATTATGTTATATAGTATAACGAAATGACGTTTTACGTTATATGGTATAACGTTCTAACGTATTACGTTATACGGTATAACGAAATGACCATTTACGTTATATGGTATTACGTTATAACGTATTACGTTATATGGTATAACGTTATAACGTATTACGTTATATGGTATAACGTTATACCGAATCACGTTATATGGTATAACGAAATGACGTTTTACGTTATATGGTATTACGTTATAACGTATTACGTTATATGGTATAACGTTATAACGTATTACGTTATATGGTATAACGTTATAACGTATTACGTTATATGGTATTACGTTATAACGTATTACGTTATATGGTATAACGTTATAACGTATTACGTTATATGGTATAACGTTTTAACGTATTACGTTATATGGTATAACGTTATACCGTTTAACGTTATATGGTATAACGAAATGACGTTTTACGTTATATGGTATTACGTTATAACGTATTACGTTATATGGTACAACGTTATAACGTATTACGTTATATGGTATAACGTTTTAACGTATTACGTTATATGGTATAACGTTATACCGTATAACGTTATATGGTATAACGAAATGACGTTTTACGTTATATGGTATTACGTTATAACGTATTACGTTATATGGTACAACGTTATAACGTATTACGTTATATGGTATAACGTTTTAACGTATTACGTTATATGGTATAACGTTATACCGTTTAACGTTATATGGTATAACGAAATGACGTTTTACGTTATATGGTATTACGTTATACCGTTTAACGTTATATGGTATAACGAAATGACGTTTTACGTTATATGGTATTACGTTATAACGTATTACGTTATATGGTACAACGTTATAACGTATTACGTTATATGGTATAACGTTTTAACGTATTACGTTATATGGTATAACGTTATACCGTATAACGTTATATGGTATAACGTTATAACGTATTACGTTATATGGTATAACGTTATACCGAATCACGTTATATGGTATAACGAAATGACGTATTACGTTATATGGTATAACGTTTTAACGTATTACGTTATATGGTATAACGTTATACCGTATAACGTTATATGGTATAACGAAATGACGTTTTACGTTATATGGTATTACGTTATAACGTATTACGTTATATGGTACAACGTTATAACGTATTACGTTATATGGTATAACGTTTTAACGTATTACGTTATATGGTATAACGTTATACCGTTTAACGTTATATGGTATAACGAAATGACGTTTTACGTTATATGGTATTACGTTATAACGTATTACGTTATATGGTACAACGTTATAACGTATTACGTTATATGGTATAACGTTTTAACGTATTACGTTATATGGTATAACGTTATAACGAATTACGTTATATGGTATTACGTTATAACGTATTACGTTATATGGTATAACGTCTTAACGTATTACGTTATAAGGTATAACGTTATACCGTTATATGGTATAACGAAATGACGTTTTACGTTATATGGTATTACGTTATAACGTATTACGTGATATGGTACAACGTTATAACGTATTACGTTATATGGTATAACGTTTTAACGTATTACGTTATATGGTATAACGTTTTAACGTATTTCGTTATATGGTATAACGCTATATCGTATTACGTTATATGGTGTAGCGTTATACCGTATTACGTTATATGGTATAACGTTATAAAGTATTACGTTATATGGTATTACGTTATAACGTATTATGATATATGGTATAACGTTATACCGTATTATGTTATATAGTATAACGAAATGACGTTTTACGTTATATGGTATAACGTTCTAACGTATTACGTTATACGGTATAACGTTATAACGTATTACGTTATATGGTATAACGTTATAACGTATTACGTTATATGGTATTACGTTATAACGTATTACGTTATATGGTATAACGTTATAACGTATTACGTTATATGGTATAACGTCTTAACGTATTACGTTATATGGTATAACGTTATACCGTTATATGGTATAACGAAATGACGTTTTACGTTATATGGTATAACGAAATGACGTGTTACGTTATATGGTATTACGTTATAACGTATTACGTTATATGGTACAACGTTATAACGTATTACGTTATATGGTATAACGTTTTAACGTATTAAGTTATATGGTATAACGTT
The DNA here is from genome assembly GCF_051014615.1 of Bombus vancouverensis nearcticus. Classification (NCBI taxonomy): domain Eukaryota; kingdom Metazoa; phylum Arthropoda; class Insecta; order Hymenoptera; family Apidae; genus Bombus; species Bombus vancouverensis. The sequence continues at coordinate 6,823,867 of NC_134912.1, read as the reverse complement.
TTAACGTATTTCGTTATATGGTATAACGCTATATCGTATTACGTTATATGGTATAGCGTTATACCGTATTACGTTATATTGTATAACGTTATAACGTATTACGTTATATGGTATTACGTTATAACGTATTATGTTATATGGTATAACGTTATACCGTATTATGTTATATAGTATAACGAAATGACGTTTTACGTTATATGGTATAACGTTCTAACGTATTACGTTATACGGTATAACGAAATGACGTTTTACGTTATATGGTATTACGTTATATGGTACAACGTTATAACGTTTTACGTTATATGGTATAACGTTTTAAAGTATTACGTTATATTGTATAACGTTTTAACGTATTTCGTTATATGGTATAACGTTATATCGTATTACGTTATACGGTATAACGTTATAACGGATTACGTTATATGCTATAACGTTATAACGTATTACGTTATATGGTATTACGTTATAACGTATTATGTTATATGGTATAACGTTATAACGAATTACGTTACATGGTATAACGTTATAACGTATTACGTTATATGGTATAACGTTTTAACGTATTACGTTATATGGTATAACGTTATAACGTATTACGATATATGGTATAACGTTGTAACGTATTACGTTATATGGTATAACGTTATACCGTATTACGTTATATGGTAAATCGAAATGACGTTTTACGTTATATGGTATTACGTTATAACGTGTTACGTTATATTGTATAACGTTATACCGTATTACGTTATATGGTATAACGAAATGACGTTTTCCGTTATATGGTATAACGTTGTAACGTATTACGTTATATGGTATAACGTTATAATGTATTACGTTACATGGTATAACGTTATAACGTATTACGTTATATGGTATTACGTTATAACGTATTACGTTATATGGTACAACGTTATAACGTATTACGTTATATGGTATAACGTTTTAACGTATTACGTTATATGGTATAACGTTATACCGTTTAACGTTATATGGTATAACGAAATGACGTTTTACGTTATATGGTATTACGTTATAACGTATTATGTTATATGGTATAACGTTATAACGTATTACGTTACATGGTATAATGTTATAACGTATTACGATATATGGTATAACGTTGTAACGTATTACGTTATATGGTATAACGTTATACCGTGTTACGTTATATGGTAAATCGAAATGACGTTTTACGTTATATGGTATTACGTTATAACGTGTTACGTTATATTGTATAACGTTATACCGTATTACGTTATATGGTATAACGTTATAACGTATTACGTTATATGGTATTACGTTATAACGTATTACGTTATATGGTATAACGTTATAACGTATTACGTTACATGGTATAACGTTATAACGTATTACGATATATGGTATAACGTTGTAACGTATTACGTTATATGGTATAACGTTATACCGTGTTACGTTATATGGTAAATCGAAATGACGTTTTACGTTATATGGTATTACGTTATAACGTGTTACGTTATATTGTATAACGTTATACCGTATTACGTTATATGGTATAACGTTATAACGTATTACGTTATATGGTATTACGTTATAACGTATTACGTTATATGGTATAACGTTATAACGTATTACGTTATATGGTATAACGTTATAACGTATTACGTTATATGGTATAACGTTTTAACGTATTACGTTATATGGTATAACGTTATACCGTATAACGTTATATGGTATAACGAAATGACGTTTTACGTTATATGGTATTACGTTATAACGTATTACGTTATATGGTACAACGTTATAACGTATTACGTTATATGGTATAACGTTTTAACGTATTACGTTATATGGTATAACGTTATACCGTTTAACGTTATATGGTATAACGAAATGACGTTTTACGTTATATGGTATTACGTTATAACGTATTATGTTATATGGTACAACGTTATAACGTATTACGTTATATGGTATAACGTTTTAACGTATTACGTTATATGGTATAACGTTATAACGTATGACGTTATATGGTATTACGTTATAACGTATTACGTTATATGGTATAACGTTATAACGTATTACGTTATATGGTATAACGTTATAAAGTATTACGTTATATGGTATAACGTTATAACGTATTACGATATATGGTATAACGTTGTAACGTATTACGTTATATGGTATAACGTTATACCGTATAACGTTATATGGTATAACGAAATGACGTTTTACGTTATATGGTATTACGTTATAACGTATTATGTTATATGGTATAACGTTATAACGTATTACGTTACATGGTATAACGTTATAACGTATTACGTTATATGGTATAACGTTTTAACGTATTACGTTATATGGTATAACGTTATAACGTATTACGATATATGGTATAACGTTGTAACGTATTACGTTATATGGTATAACGTTATACGTATTACGTTATATGGTAAATCGAAATGACGTTTTACGTTATATGGTATTACGTTATAACGTGTTACGTTATATTGTATAACGTTATACCGTATTACGTTATATGGTATAACGAAATGACGTTATAACGTATTACGTTATATGGTATAACGTTATAACGTATTACGTTATATGGTATTACGTTATAACGTATTACGTTATATGGTATTACGTTATAACGTATTATGTTATATGGTATAACGTTATACCGTATTATGTTATATAGTATAACGAAATGACGTTTTACGTTATATGGTATAACGTTCTAACGTATTACGTTATACGGTATAACGAAATGACCATTTACGTTATATGGTATTACGTTATAACGTATTACGTTATATGGTATAACGTTATAACGTATTACGTTATATGGTATAACGTTATACCGAATCACGTTATATGGTATAACGAAATGACGTTTTACGTTATATGGTATTACGTTATAACGTATTACGTTATATGGTATAACGTTATAACGTATTACGTTATATGGTATAACGTTATAACGTATTACGTTATATGGTATTACGTTATAACGTATTACGTTATATGGTATAACGTTATAACGTATTGCGTTATATGGTATAACGTTATAACGTATTACGTTATATGGTATAACGTTTTAACGTATTACGTTATATGGTACAACGTTATACCGTATAACGTTATATGGTATAACGAAATGACGTTTTACGTTATATGGTATTACGTTATAACGTATTACGTTATATGGTACAACGTTATAACGTATTACGTTATATGGTATAACGTTTTAACGTATTACGTTATATGGTATAACGTTATACCGTTTAACGTTATATGGTATAACGAAATGACGTTTTACGTTATATGGTATTACGTTATAACGTATTACGTTATATGGTACAACGTTATAACGTATTACGTTATATGGTATAACGTTTTAACGTATTACGTTATATGATATAACGTTATAACGTATTACGTTATATGGTACTACGTTATAACGTATTACGTTATATGGTATAACGTCTTAACGTATTACGTTATAAGGTATAACGTTATACCGTTATATGGTATAACGAAATGACGTTTTACGTTATATGGTATTACGTTATAACGTATTACGTGATATGGTACAACGTTATAACGTATTACGTTATATGGTATAACGTTATACCGTGTTACGTTATATGGTAAATCGAAATGACGTTTTACGTTATATGGTATTACGTTATAACGTGTTACGTTATATTGTATAACGTTATACCGTATTACGTTATATGGTATAACGTTATAACGTATTACGTTATATGGTATTACGTTATAACGTATTACGTTATATGGTATAACGTTATAACGTATTACGTTATATGGTATAACGTTTTAACGTATTACGTTATATGGTATAACGTTATACCGTATAACGTTATATGGTATAACGAAATGACGTTTTACGTTATATGGTATTACGTTATAACGTATTACGTTATATGGTACAACGTTATAACGTATTACGTTATATGGTATAACGTTTTAACGTATTACGTTATATGGTATAACGTTATACCGTTTAACGTTATATGGTATAACGAAATGACGTTTTACGTTATATGGTATTACGTTATAACGTATTACGTTATATGGTACAACGTTATAACGTATTACGTTATATGGTATAACGTTTTAACGTATTACGTTATATCGTATAACGTTATAACGTATTATGTTATATGGTATTACGTTATAACGTATTACGTTATATGGTATAACGTTATAACGTATTACGTTATATGGTATAACGTTATAAAGTATTACGTTATATGGTATAACGTTATAACGTATTACGATATATGGTATAACGTTTTAACGTATTACGTTATATGGTATAACGTTATAACGTATTACGATATACGGTATAACGTTGTAACGTATTACGTTATATGGTATAACGTTATACCGTATTACGTTATATGGTAAATCGAAATGACGTTTTACGTTATATGGTATTACGTTATAACGTGTTACGTTATATTGTATAACGTTATACCGTATTACGTTATATGGTATAACGAAATGACGTTATAACGTATTACGTTATATGGTATAACGTTATAACGTATTACGTTATATGGTATTACGTTATAACGTATTACGTTATATGGTATTACGTTATAACGTATTATGTTATATGGTATAACGTTATACCGTATTATGTTATATAGTATAACGAAATGACGTTTTACGTTATATGGTATAACGTTCTAACGTATTACGTTATACGGTATAACGAAATGACCATTTACGTTATATGGTATTACGTTATAACGTATTACGTTATATGGTATAACGTTATAACGTATTACGTTATATGGTATAACGTTATACCGAATCACGTTATATGGTATAACGAAATGACGTTTTACGTTATATGGTATTACGTTATAACGTATTACGTTATATGGTATAACGTTATAACGTATTACGTTATATGGTATAACGTTATAACGTATTACGTTATATGGTATTACGTTATAACGTATTACGTTATATGGTATAACGTTATAACGTATTACGTTATATGGTATAAGGTTATAACGTTTTAACGTATTACGTTATATGGTATAACGTTATACCGTATAACGTTATATGGTATAACGAAATGACGTTTTACGTTATATGGTATTACGTTATAACGTATTACGTTATATGGTACAACGTTATAACGTATTACGTTATATGGTATAACGTTTTAACGTATTACGTTATATGGTATAACGTTATACCGTTTAACGTTATATGGTATAACGAAATAACGTTTTACGTTATATGGTATTACGTTATAACGTATTACGTTATATGGTACAACGTTATAACGTATTACGTTATATGGTATAACGTTTTAACGTATTACGTTATATGGTATAACGTTATAACGTATTACGTTATATGGTATTACGTTATAACGTATTACGTTATATGGTATAACGTCTTAACGTATTACGTTATAAGGTATAACGTTATACCGTTATATGGTATAACGAAATGACGTTTTACGTTATATGGTATTACGTTATAACGTATTACGTGATATGGTACAACGTTATAACGTATTACGTTATATGGTATAACGTTTTAACGTATTACGTTATATGGTATAACGTTTTAACGTATTTCGTTATATGGTATAACGCTATATCGTATTACGTTATATGGTGTAGCGTTATACCGTATTACGTTATATGGTATAACGTTATAAAGTATTACGTTATATGGTATTACGTTATAACGTATTATGTTATATGGTATAACGTTATACCGTATTATGTTATATAGTATAACGAAATGACGTTTTACGTTATATGGTATAACGTTCTAACGTATTACGTTATACGGTATAACGTTATAACGTATTACGTTATATGGTATAACGTTATAACGTATTACGTTATATGGTATTACGTTATAACGTATTACGTTATATGGTATAACGTTATAACGTATTACGTTATATGGTATAACGTCTTAACGTATTACGTTATATGGTATAACGTTATACCGTTATATGGTATAACGAAATGACGTTTTACGTTATATGGTATAACGAAATGACGTGTTACGTTATATTGTATTACGTTATAACGTATTACGTTATATGGTACAACGTTATAACGTATTACGTTATATGGTATAACGTTTTAACGTATTACGTTATATGGTATGACGTTATACCGTTTAACGTTATATGGTATAACGTTATAACGTATTACGTTATATGGTACAACGTTATAACGTATTACGTTATATGGTATAACGTTTTAACGTATTACGTTATATGGTATAACGTTATACCGTTTAACGTTATATGGTATAACGTTATAACGTATTACGTTATATGGTATAACGTTATACCGTTTAACGTTATATGGTATAACGAAATGACGTTTTACGTTATATGGTATTACGTTATAACGTATTATGTTATATGGTATAACGTTATAACGTATTACGTTACATGGTATAACGTTATAACGTATTACGATATATGGTATAACGTTGTAACGTATTACGTTACATGGTATAACGTTATACCGTGTTACGTTATATGGTAAATCGAAATGACGTTTTACGTTATATGGTATTACGTTATAACGTGTTACGTTATATTGTATAACGTTATACCGTATTACGTTATATGGTATAACGTTATAACGTATTACGTTATATGGTATTACGTTATAACGTATTACGTTATATGGTATAACGTTATAACGTATTACGTTATATGGTATAACGTTATAACGTATTACGTTATATGGTATAACGTTTTAACGTATTACGTTATATGGTATAACGTTATACCGTATAACGTTATATGGTATAACGAAATGACGTTTTACGTTATATGGTATTACGTTATAACGTATTACGTTATATGGTACAACGTTATAACGTATTACGTTATATGGTATAACGTTTTAACGTATTACGTTATATGGTATAACGTTATACCGTTTAACGTTATATGGTATAACGTCATAACGTATTACGTTATATGGTACAACGTTATAACGTATTACGTTATATGGTATAACGTTATAACGTATTACGTTATATGGTATAACGTTATACCGTATAACGTTATATGGTATAACGAAGTGACGTTTTACGTTATATGGTATTACGTTATAACGTATTACGTTATATGGTACAACGTTATAACGTATTACGTTATATGGTATAACGTTTTAACGTATTACGTTATATGGTATAACGTTATACCGTTTAACGTTATATGGTATAACGAAATGACGTTTTACGTTAAATGGTATTACGTTATAACGTATTACGTTATATGGTACAACGTTATAACGTATTACGTTATATGGTATAACGTTTTAACGTATTACGTTATATGGTATAACGTTATAACGTATTACGTTATATGGTATTACGTTATAACGTATTACGTTATATGGTATAACGTTATAACGTATTACGTTATATGGTATAACGTTATAAAGTATTACGTTATATGGTATAACGTTATAACGTATTACGATATATGGTATAACGTTGTAACGTATTACGTTATATGGTATAACGTTATACCGTATAACGTTATATGGTATAACGAAATGACGTTTTACGTTATATGGTATTACGTTATAACGTATTATGTTATATGGTATAACGTTTTAACGTATTACGTTACATGGTATAACGTTATAACGTATTACGTTATATGGTATAACGTTTTAACGTATTACGTTATATGGTATAACGTTATAACGTATTACGATATATGGTATAACGTTGTAACGTATTACGTTATATGGTATAACGTTATACCGTATTACGTTATATGGTAAATCGAAATGACGTTTTACGTTATATGGTATTACGTTATAACGTGTTTCGTTATATTGTATAACGATATACCGTATTACGTTATATGGTATAACGAAATGACGTTATAACGTATTACGTTATATGGTATAACGTTATAACGTATAACGTTATATGGTATAACGAAATGACGTTTTGCGTTATATGGTATATCGTTATAACGTATTAAATTATATGGTATAACGTTATACCGTATTACGTTATATGGTACACCGAAATGACGTTTTGCCTTATATGGTATAACGTTATAACGTATTAGGTTATATGATACAGCGTTATACCGTATTACGTTATATGGTATAACGAAATGACGTTTTACGTTATATGGTATAACGTTATAACGTATTACGTTATATGGCATAACGTTTTAACGTATTACGTTATATGGTATAACGTTATAACGTATTACGATATATGGTATAACGTTGTAACGCATTACGTTATATGGTATAACGTTATACCGTATTACGTTACATGGTATAACGTTATAACGTATTACGTTATATGGTATTTCGTTGTAACGTATTACGTTATATGGTATAACGTTATAACGTATTACGTTATATGGTATAACGTTATAACGTATTACGTTATATGGTATAACGTTTTAACGTATTACGTTATATGGTATAACGTTATACCGTATAACGTTATATGGTACAACGAAATGACGTTTTACGTTATATGGTACAACGTTATAACGTATTACGTTATATGGTATAACGTTTTAACGTATCACGTTATATGGTATAACGTTATACCGTATAACGTTATATGGTATAACGAAGTGACGTTTTACGTTATATGGTATTACGTTATAACGTATTACGTTATATGGTATTACGTTATAACGTATTACGTTATATGGTATAACGTTATAACGTATTACGTTATATGGTATAACGTTATAACGTATTACGTTATATGGTATAACGTTTTAACGTATTACGTTATATGGTATAACGTTATACCGTATAACGTTATATGGTATAACGAAATGACGTTTTACGTTATATGGTATTACGTTATAACGTATTACGTTATATGGTACAACGTTATAACGTATTACGTTATATGGTATAACGTTTTAACGTATTACGTTATATGGTATAACGTTATACCGTATAACGTTATATGGTATAACGAAATGACGTTTTACGTTATATGGTACAACGTTATAACGTATTACGTTATATGGTATAACGTTTTAACGTATCACGTTATATGGTATAACGTTATACCGTATAACGTTATATGGTATAACGAAGTGACGTTTTACGTTATATGGTACTACGTTATAACGTATTACGTTATATGGTATAACGTTATAACGTATTACGTTATATGGTATAACGTTACAACTTATTACGTTATATCCTATAACGTTTTAACGTATTTCGTTATATGGTATAACGTTATAACGTATTACGTTATATGGTATAACGTTATAACGTATTACGTTATATGGTATAACGTTTTAACGTAGTACGTTATATGGTATAACGTTATAACGTATTACGTTATATGGTATAACGTTATAACGTATTACGTTACATGGTATAGCGTTATAACGTATTACGTTATATGGTATAACGTTATATGGTACAACGTTATATGGTATAACGTTTTAAAGTATTACGTTATATGGTATAACGTTTTAAAGTACTACGTTATATGGTATAACGTTTTAACGTATTTCGTTATATGGTATAACGTTATATCGTATTACGTTATATGGTATAACGTTATACTGTATTACGTTACATGGTATAACGTTATAACGTATTATGTTATATGGTATAACGTTATACCGTATTATGTTATATAGTATAACGAAATGACGTTTTACGTTATATGGTATTACGTCATATGGTACAACGTTATATGGTCTAACGTTTTAAAGTATTACGTTATATGGTATAACGTTTTAACGTATTTCGTTATATGGTATAACGTTATATCGTATTACGTTATATGGTATAACGTTATAACGTATTACGTTATATGGTATAACGTTTTAACGTATTACGTTATATGGTATAACGTTATAACGTATTACGTTATATGGTATAACGTTGTAACGTATTACGTTATATGGTATAACGTTATACCGTATTACGTTATATGGTATATCGAAATGACGTTTTGCGTTATATGGTATATCGTTATAATGTATTAAATTATATGGTATAACGTTATACCGTATTACGTTATATGGTACACCGAAATGACGTTTTGCCTTATATGGTATAACGTTATAACGTATTAGGTTATATGATACAGCGTTATACCGTATTACGTTATATGGTATAACGAAATGACGTTTTACGATATATGGTATAACGTTATAACGTATTACGTTATATGGTATAACGTTTTAACGTATTACGTTATATGGTATAACGTTATAACGTATTACGATATATGGTATAACGTTGTAACGTATTACGTTATATGGTATAACGTTATACCGTATTACGTTACATGGTATAACGTTATAACGTATTACGTTATATGGTATTTCGTTGTAACGTATTATGTTATATGGTATAACGTTATACCGTATTACGTTATATAGTATAACGAAATGACGTATTACGTTATATGGTACAACGTTATAACGTATTACGTTATATGGTATAACGTTTTAACGAATTACGTTATATGGTATAACGTTATACCGTATAACGTTATATGGTATAAAGAAATGACGTTTTACGTTATGTGGTACAACGTTATAACGTATTACGTTATATGGTATAACGTTTTAACGTATCACGTTATATGGTATAACGTTATACCGTATAACGTTATATGGTATAACGAAGTGACGTTTTACGTTATATGGTATTACGTTATAACGTATCACGTTATATGGTATTACGTTATAACGTATTACGTTATATGGTATTACGTTATAACGTATTACGTTATATGGTATAACGTTATAACGTATTACGTTATATGGTATAACGTTATAACGTATTACGTTATATGGTATAACGTTTTAACGTATTACGTTATATGGTATAACGTTATACCGTATAACGTTATATGGTATAACGAAATGACGTTTTACGTTATATGGTATTACGTTATAACGTATTACGTTATATGGTACAACGTTATAACGTATTACGTTATATGGTATAACGTTTTAACGTATTACGTTATATGGTATAACGTTATACCGTATAACGTTATATGGTATAACGAAATGACGTTTTACGTTATATGGTACAACGTTATAACGTATTACGTTATATGGTATAACGTTTTAACGTATCACGTTATATGGTATAACGTTATACCGTATAACGTTATATGGTATAACGAAGTGACGATTTACGTTATATGGTACTACGTTATAACGTATTACGTTATATGGTATAACGTTACAACTTATTACGTTATATCGTATAACGTTTTAACGTATTTCGTTATATGGTATAACGTTATAACGTATTACGTTATATGATATAACGTTATAACGTATTACGTTATATGGTATAACGTTTTAACGTAGTACGTTATATGGTATAACGTTATAACGTATTACGTTATATGGTATAACGTTATAACGTATTACGTTACATGGTATAGCGTTATAACGTATTACGTTATATGGTATAACGTTATACCGTATTACGTTATATGGTATAACGAAATGACGTTTTACGTTATATGGTATAACGTTGTAACGTATTACGTTATATGGTACAACGTTATAACCTATTACGTTATATGGTATAACGTTTTAAAGTATTACGTTATATGGTATAACGTTTTAACGTATTTCGTTATATGGTATAACGTTATAACGTATTACGTTATATGATATAACGTTATAACGTATTACGTTATATGGTATAACGTTTTAACGTAGTACGTTATATGGTATAACGTTATAACGTATTACGTTATATGGTATAACGTTATAACGTATTACGTTACATGGTATAGCGTTATAACGTATTACGTTATATGGTATAACGTTATACCGTATTACGTTATATGGTATAACGAAATGACGTTTTACGTTATATGGTATAACGTTGTAACGTATTACGTTATATGGTACAACGTTATAACGTATTACGTTATATGGTATAACGTTACAACTTATTACGTTATATCGTATAACGTTTTAACGTATTTCGTTATATGGTATAACGTTGTAACGTATTACGTTATATGGTACAACGTTATAACGTATTACGTTATATGGTATAACGTTTTAAAGTATTACGTTATATGGTATAACGTTTTAACGTATTTCGTTATATGGTATAACGTTATATCGTATTACGTTATATGGCGTAACGTTATACCGTATTACGTTACATGGTATAACGTTATAACGTATTATGTTATATGGTATAACGTTATACCGTATTATGTTATATAGTATAACGAAATGACGTTTTACGTTATATGGTATAACGTTCTAACGTATTACGTTATACGGTATAACGAAATGACGTTTTACGTTATATGGTATTACGTTATATGGTACAACGTTATATGGTATAACGTTTTAAAGTATTACGTTATATGGTATAACGTTTTAACGTATTTCGTTATATGGTATAACGTTATATCGTATTACGTTATATGGTATAACGTTATAACGTATTACGTTATATGGTATAACGTTTTAACGTATTACGTTATATGGTATAACGTTATAACGTATTACGATATATGGTATAACGTTGTAACGTATTACGTTATATGGTATAACGTTATACCGTATTACGTTATATGGTATAACGAAATGACGTTTTACGTTATATGGTACAACGTTATAACGTATTACGTTATATGGTATAACGTTTTAACGTATTACGTTATATGGTATAACGTTACAACTTATTACGTTATATCGTATAACGTTTTAACGTATTTCGTTATATGGTATAACGTTGTAACGTATTTCGTTATATGGTATAACGTTATATCGTATTACGTTATATGGTATAACGTTATAACGTATTACGTTATATGGTATAACGTTACAACTTATTACGTTATATCGTATAACGTTTTAACGTATTTCGTTATATGGTATAACGTTGTAACGTATTACGTTATATGGTACAACGTTATAACGTATTACGTTATATGGTATAACGTTTTAAAGTATTACGTTATATGGTATAACGTTTTAACGTATTTCGTTATATGGTATAACGTTATATCGTATTACGTTATATGGCGTAACGTTATACCGTATTACGTTACATGGTATAACGTTATAACGTATTATGTTATATGGTATAACGTTATACCGTATTATGTTATATAGTATAACGAAATGACGTTTTACGTTATATGGTATAACGTTCTAACGTATTACGTTATACGGTATAACGAAATGACGTTTTACGTTATATGGTATTACGTTATATGGTACAACGTTATATGGTATAACGTTTTAAAGTATTACGTTATATGGTATAACGTTTTAACGTATTTCGTTATATGGTATAACGTTATATCGTATTACGTTATATGGTATAACGTTATAACGTATTACGTTATATGGTATAACGTTTTAACGTATTACGTTATATGGTATAACGTTATAACGTATTACGATATATGGTATAACGTTGTAACGTATTACGTTATATGGTATAACGTTATACCGTATTACGTTATATGGTATAACGAAATGACGTTTTACGTTATATGGTACAACGTTATAACGTATTACGTTATATGGTATAACGTTTTAACGTATCACGTTGTATGGTATAACGTTATACCGTATAACGTTATATGGTATAACGAAGTGACGTTTTACGTTATATGGTATTAAGTTATAACGTATTACGTTATATGGTATTACGTTATAACGTATAACGTTATATGGTATAACGAAATGACGTTTTGCGTTATATGGTATATCGTTATAACGTATTAAATTATATGGTATAACGTTATACCGTATTACGTTATATGGTACACCGAAATGACGTTTTGCCTTATATGGTATAACGTTATAACGTATTAGGTTATATGATACAGCGTTATACCGTATTACGTTATATGGTATAACGAAATGACGTTTTACGTTATATGGTATAACGTTATAACGTATTACGTTATATGGCATAACGTTTTAACGTATTACGTTATATGGTATAACGTTATAACGTATTACGATATATGGTATAACGTTGTAACGCATTACGTTATATGGTATAACGTTATACCGTATTACGTTACATGGTATAACGTTATAACGTATTACGTTATATGGTATTTCGTTGTAACGTATTACGATATATGGTATAACGTTATAACGTATTACGTTATATGGTATAACGTTATAACGTATTACGTTATATGGTATAACGTTTTAACGTATTACGTTATATGGTATAACGTTATACCGTATAACGTTATATGGTACAACGAAATGACGTTTTACGTTATATGGTACAACGTTATAACGTATTACGTTATATGGTATAACGTTTTAACGTATCACGTTATATGGTATAACGTTATACCGTATAACGTTATATGGTATAACGAAGTGACGTTTTACGTTATATGGTATTACGTTATAACGTATTACGTTATATGGTATTACGTTATAACGTATTACGTTATATGGTATAACGTTATAACGTATTACGTTATATGGTATAACGTTATAACGTATTACGTTATATGGTATAACGTTTTAACGTATTACGTTATATGGTATAACGTTATACCGTATAACGTTATATGGTATAACGAAATGACGTTTTACGTTATATGGTATTACGTTATAACGTATTACGTTATATGGTACAACGTTATAACGTATTACGTTATATGGTATAACGTTTTAACGTATTACGTTATATGGTATAACGTTATACCGTATAACGTTATATGGTATAACGAAATGACGTTTTACGTTATATGGTACAACGTTATAACGTATTACGTTATATGGTATAACGTTTTAACGTATCACGTTATATGGTATAACGTTATACCGTATAACGTTATATGGTATAACGAAGTGACGTTTTACGTTATATGGTACTACGTTATAACGTATTACGTTATATGGTATAACGTTATAACGTATTACGTTATATGGTATAACGTTACAACTTATTACGTTATATCCTATAACGTTTTAACGTATTTCGTTATATGGTATAACGTTATAACGTATTACGTTATATGGTATAACGTTATAACGTATTACGTTATATGGTATAACGTTTTAACGTAGTACGTTATATGGTATAACGTTATAACGTATTACGTTATATGGTATAACGTTATAACGTATTACGTTACATGGTATAGCGTTATAACGTATTACGTTATATGGTATAACGTTATATGGTACAACGTTATATGGTATAACGTTTTAAAGTATTACGTTATATGGTATAACGTTTTAAAGTACTACGTTATATGGTATAACGTTTTAACGTATTTCGTTATATGGTATAACGTTATATCGTATTACGTTATATGGTATAACGTTATACTGTATTACGTTACATGGTATAACGTTATAACGTATTATGTTATATGGTATAACGTTATACCGTATTATGTTATATAGTATAACGAAATGACGTTTTACGTTATATGGTATTACGTCATATGGTACAACGTTATATGGTCTAACGTTTTAAAGTATTACGTTATATGGTATAACGTTTTAACGTATTTCGTTATATGGTATAACGTTATATCGTATTACGTTATATGGTATAACGTTATAACGTATTACGTTATATGGTATAACGTTTTAACGTATTACGTTATATGGTATAACGTTATAACGTATTACGTTATATGGTATAACGTTGTAACGTATTACGTTATATGGTATAACGTTATACCGTATTACGTTATATGGTATATCGAAATGACGTTTTGCGTTATATGGTATATCGTTATAATGTATTAAATTATATGGTATAACGTTATACCGTATTACGTTATATGGTACACCGAAATGACGTTTTGCCTTATATGGTATAACGTTATAACGTATTAGGTTATATGATACAGCGTTATACCGTATTACGTTATATGGTATAACGAAATGACGTTTTACGATATATGGTATAACGTTATAACGTATTACGTTATATGGTATAACGTTTTAACGTATTACGTTATATGGTATAACGTTATAACGTATTACGATATATGGTATAACGTTGTAACGTATTACGTTATATGGTATAACGTTATACCGTATTACGTTACATGGTATAACGTTATAACGTATTACGTTATATGGTATTTCGTTGTAACGTATTATGTTATATGGTATAACGTTATACCGTATTACGTTATATAGTATAACGAAATGACGTATTACGTTATATGGTACAACGTTATAACGTATTACGTTATATGGTATAACGTTTTAACGAATTACGTTATATGGTATAACGTTATACCGTATAACGTTATATGGTATAAAGAAATGACGTTTTACGTTATGTGGTACAACGTTATAACGTATTACGTTATATGGTATAACGTTTTAACGTATCACGTTATATGGTATAACGTTATACCGTATAACGTTATATGGTATAACGAAGTGACGTTTTACGTTATATGGTATTACGTTATAACGTATTACGTTATATGGTATTACGTTATAACGTATTACGTTATATGGTATTACGTTATAACGTATTACGTTATATGGTATAACGTTATAACGTATTACGTTATATGGTATAACGTTATAACGTATTACGTTATATGGTATAACGTTTTAACGTATTACGTTATATGGTATAACGTTATACCGTATAACGTTATATGGTATAACGAAATGACGTTTTACGTTATATGGTATTACGTTATAACGTATTACGTTATATGGTACAACGTTATAACGTATTACGTTATATGGTATAACGTTTTAACGTATTACGTTATATGGTATAACGTTATACCGTATAACGTTATATGGTATAACGAAATGACGTTTTACGTTATATGGTACAAAGTTATAACGTATTACGTTATATGGTATAACGTTTTAACGTATCACGTTATATGGTATAACGTTATACCGTATAACGTTATATGGTATAACGAAGTGACGATTTACGTTATATGGTACTACGTTATAACGTATTACGTTATATGGTATAACGTTACAACTTATTACGTTATATCGTATAACGTTTTAACGTATTTCGTTATATGGTATAACGTTATAACGTATTACGTTATATGATATAACGTTATAACGTATTACGTTATATGGTATAACGTTTTAACGTAGTACGTTATATGGTATAACGTTATAACGTATTACGTTATATGGTATAACGTTATAACGTATTACGTTACATGGTATAGCGTTATAACGTATTACGTTATATGGTATAACGTTATACCGTATTACGTTATATGGTATAACGAAATGACGTTTTACGTTATATGGTATAACGTTGTAACGTATTACGTTATATGGTACAACGTTATAACCTATTACGTTATATGGTATAACGTTTTAAAGTATTACGTTATATGGTATAACGTTTTAACGTATTTCGTTATATGGTATAACGTTATAACGTATTACGTTATATGATATAACGTTATAACGTATTACGTTATATGGTATAACGTTTTAACGTAGTACGTTATATGGTATAACGTTATAACGTATTACGTTATATGGTATAACGTTATAACGTATTACGTTACATGGTATAGCGTTATAACGTATTACGTTATATGGTATAACGTTATACCGTATTACGTTATATGGTATAACGAAATGACGTTTTACGTTATATGGTATAACGTTGTAACGTATTACGTTATATGGTACAACGTTATAACGTATTACGTTATATGGTATAACGTTACAACTTATTACGTTATATCGTATAACGTTTTAACGTATTTCGTTATATGGTATAACGTTGTAACGTATTACGTTATATGGTACAACGTTATAACGTATTACGTTATATGGTATAACGTTTTAAAGTATTACGTTATATGGTATAACGTTTTAACGTATTTCGTTATATGGTATAACGTTATATCGTATTACGTTATATGGCGTAACGTTATACCGTATTACGTTACATGGTATAACGTTATAACGTATTATGTTATATGGTATAACGTTATACCGTATTATGTTATATAGTATAACGAAATGACGTTTTACGTTATATGGTATAACGTTCTAACGTATTACGTTATACGGTATAACGAAATGACGTTTTACGTTATATGGTATTACGTTATATGGTACAACGTTATATGGTATAACGTTTTAAAGTATTACGTTATATGGTATAACGTTTTAACGTATTTCGTTATATGGTATAACGTTATATCGTATTACGTTATATGGTATAACGTTATAACGTATTACGTTATATGGTATAACGTTTTAACGTATTACGTTATATGGTATAACGTTATAACGTATTACGATATATGGTATAACGTTGTAACGTATTACGTTATATGGTATAACGTTATACCGTATTACGTTATATGGTATAACGAAATGACGTTTTACGTTATATGGTACAACGTTATAACGTATTACGTTATATGGTATAACGTTTTAACGTATCACGTTGTATGGTATAACGTTATACCGCATAACGTTATATGGTATAACGAAGTGACGTTTTACGTTATATGGTATTAAGTTATAACGTATTACGTTATATGGTATTACGTTATAACGTATTACGTTATACGGTATAACGTTATAACGTATTACGTTATATGGTATAACGTTATAACGTATTACGTTATATGGTATAACGTTTTAACGTATTACGTTATATGGTATAACGTTATACCGTATAACGTTATATGGTATAACGAAATGACGTTTTACGTCATATGGTATTACGTTATAACGTATTACGTTATATGGTACAACGTTATAACGTATTACGTTATATGGTATAACGTTACAACTTATTACGTTATATCGTATAACGTTTTAACGTATTTCGTTATATGGTATAACGTTGTAACGTATTTCGTTATATGGTATAACGTTATATCGTATTACGTTATATGGTATAACGTTATAACGTATTACGTTATATGGTATAACGTTACAACTTATTACGTTATATCGTATAACGTTTTAACGTATTTCGTTATATGGTATAACGTTGTAACGTATTACGTTATATGGTACAACGTTATAACGTATTACGTTATATGGTATAACGTTTTAAAGTATTACGTTATATGGTATAACGTTTTAACGTATTTCGTTATATGGTATAACGTTATATCGTATTACGTTATATGGCGTAACGTTATACCGTATTACGTTACATGGTATAACGTTATAACGTATTATGTTATATGGTATAACGTTATACCGTATTATGTTATATAGTATAACGAAATGACGTTTTACGTTATATGGTATAACGTTCTAACGTATTACGTTATACGGTATAACGAAATGACGTTTTACGTTATATGGTATTACGTTATATGGTACAACGTTATATGGTATAACGTTTTAAAGTATTACGTTATATGGTATAACGTTTTAACGTATTTCGTTATATGGTATAACGTTATATCGTATTACGTTATATGGTATAACGTTATAACGTATTACGTTATATGGTATAACGTTTTAACGTATTACGTTATATGGTATAACGTTATAACGTATTACGATATATGGTATAACGTTGTAACGTATTACGTTATATGGTATAACGTTATACCGTATTACGTTATATGGTATAACGAAATGACGTTTTACGTTATATGGTACAACGTTATAACGTATTACGTTATATGGTATAACGTTTTAACGTATCACGTTGTATGGTATAACGTTATACCGTATAACGTTATATGGTATAACGAAGTGACGTTTTACGTTATATGGTATTAAGTTATAACGTATTACGTTATATGGTATTACGTTATAACGTATTACGTTATACGGTATAACGTTATAACGTATTACGTTATATGGTATAACGTTATAACGTATTACGTTATATGGTATAACGTTTTAACGTATTACGTTATATGGTATAACGTTATACCGTATAACGTTATATGGTATAACGAAATGACGTTTTACGTTATATGGTATTACGTTATAACGTATTACGTTATATGGTACAACGTTATAACGTATTACGTTATATGGTATAACGTTTTAACGTATTTCGTTATATGGTATAACGTTATACCGTATAACGTTATATGGTATAACGAAATGACGTTTTACGTTATATGGTACAACGTTATAACGTATTACGTTATATGGTATAACGTTTTAACGTATCACGTTATATGGTATAACGTTATACCGTATAACGTTATATGGTATAACGAAGTGACGTTTTACGTTATATGGTACTACGTTATAACGTATTACGTTATATGGTATAACGTTATAACGTATTACGTTATATGGTATAACGTTACAACTTATTACGTTATATCGTATAACGTTTTAACGTATTTCGTTATATGGTATAACGTTATGACGTTTTACGTTATATGGTATAACGTTATAACGTATTACGTTATATGGTATAACGTTTTAACGTAGTACGTTATATGGTATAACGTTATAACGTATTACGTTACATTGTATAGCGTTATAACGTATTACGTTATATGGTATAACGTTATACCGTATTACGTTATATGGTATAACGAAATGACGTTTTACGTTATATGGTATAACGTTGTAACGTATTACGTTATATGGTACAACGTTATAACGTATTACGTTATATGGTATAACGTTTTAAAGTATTACGTTATATGGTATAACGTTTTAACGTATTTCGTAATATGGTATAACGTTATATCGTATTACGTTATATGGCGTAACGTTATACCGTATTACGTTACATGGTATAACGTTATAACGTATTATGTTATATGGTATAACGTTATACCGTATTATGTTATATAGTATAACGAAATGACGTTTTACGTTATATGGTATAACGTTGTAACGTATTACGTTATATGGTACAACGTTATAACGTATTACGTTATATGGTATAACGTTTTAAAGTATTACGTTATATGGTATAACGTTTTAACGTATTTCGTTATATGGTATAACGTTATAACGTATTACGTTATATGATATAACGTTATAACGTATTACGTTATATGGTATAACGTTTTAACGTAGTACGTTATATGGTATAACGTTATAACGTATTACGTTATATGGTATAACGTTATAACGTATTACGTTACATGGTATAGCGTTATAACGTATTACGTTATATGGTATAACGTTATACCGTATTACGTTATATGGTATAACGAAATGACGTTTTACGTTATATGGTATAACGTTGTAACGTATTACGTTATATGGTACAACGTTATAACGTATTACGTTATATGGTATAACGTTACAACTTATTACGTTATATCGTATAACGTTTTAACGTATTTCGTTATATGGTATAACGTTGTAACGTATTACGTTATATGGTACAACGTTATAACGTATTACGTTATATGGTATAACGTTTTAAAGTATTACGTTATATGGTATAACGTTTTAACGTATTTCGTTATATGGTATAACGTTATATCGTATTACGTTATATGGCGTAACGTTATACCGTATTACGTTACATGGTATAACGTTATAACGTATTATATTATATGGTATAACGTTATACCGTATTATGTTATATAGTATAACGAAATGACGTTTTACGTTATATGGTATAACGTTCTAACGTATTACGTTATACGGTATAACGAAATGACGTTTTACGTTATATGGTATTACGTTATATGGTACAACGTTATATGGTATAACGTTTTAAAGTATTACGTTATATGGTATAACGTTTTAACGTATTTCGTTATATGGTATAACGTTATATCGTATTACGTTATATGGTATAACGTTATAACGTATTACGTTATATGGTATAACGTTTTAACGTATTACGTTATATGGTATAACGTTATAACGTATTACGATATATGGTATAACGTTGTAACGTATTACGTTATATGGTATAACGTTATACCGTATTACGTTATATGGTATAACGAAATGACGTTTTACGTTATATGGTACAACGTTATAACGTATTACGTTATATGGTATAACGTTTTAACGTATCACGTTGTATGGTATAACGTTATACCGTATAACGTTATATGGTATAACGAAGTGACGTTTTACGTTATATGGTATTAAGTTATAACGTATTACGTTATATGGTATTACGTTATAACGTATTACGTTATACGGTATAACGTTATAACGTATTACGTTATATGGTATAACGTTATAACGTATTACGTTATATGGTATAACGTTTTAACGTATTACGTTATATGGTATAACGTTATACCGTATAACGTTATATGGTATAACGAAATGACGTTTTACGTTATATGGTATTACGTTATAACGTATTACGTTATATGGTATAACGTTTTAACGTATCACGTTATATGGTATAACGTTATACCGTATAACGTTATATGGTATAACGAAGTGACGTTTTACGTTATATGGTACTACGTTATAACGTATTACGTTATATGGTATAACGTTATAACGTATTACGTTATATGGTATAACGTTACAACTTATTACGTTATATCGTATAACCTTTTAACGTATTTCGTTATATGGTATAACGTTATGACGTTTTACGTTATATGGTATAACGTTATAACGTATTACGTTATATGGTATAACGTTTTAACGTAGTACGTTATATGGTATAACGTTATAACGTATTACGTTATATGGTATAACGTTATAACGTATTACGTTACATTGTATAGCGTTATAACGTATTACGTTATATGGTATAACGTTATACCGTATTACGTTATATGGTATAACGAAATGACGTTTTACGTTATATGGTATAACGTTGTAACGTATTACGTTATATGGTACAACGTTATAACGTATTACGTTATATGGTATAACGTTTTAAAGTATTACGTTATATGGTATAACGTTTTAACGTATTTCGTAATATGGTATAACGTTATATCGTATTACGTTATATGGCGTAACGTTATACCGTATTACGTTACATGGTATAACGTTATAACGTATTATGTTATATGGTATAACGTTATACCGTATTATGTTATATAGTATAACGAAATGACGTTTTACGTTATATGGTATAACGTTCTAACGTATTACGTTATACGGTATAACGAAATGACGTTTTACGTTATATGGTATTACGTTATATGGTACAACGTTATATGGTATAACGTTTTAAAGTATTACGTTATATGGTATAACGTTTTAACGTATTTCGTTATATGGTATAACGTTATATCGTATTGCGTTATATGGTATAACGCTATAACGTATTACGTTATATGGTATAACGTTTTAACGTATTACGTTATATGGTATAACGTTATAACGTATTACGATATATGGTATAACGTTGTAACGTATTACGTTATATGGTATAACGTTATACCGTATTACGTTATATGGTATATCGAAATGACGTTTTGCGTTATATGGTATATCGTTATAACGTATTAAATTATATGGTATAACGTTATACCGTATTACGTTATATGGTACACCGAAATGACGTTTTGCCTTATATGGTATAACGTTATAACGTATTAGGTTATATGATACAGCGTTATACCGTATTACGTTATATGGTATAACGAAATGACGTTTTACGTTATATGGTATAACGTTATAACGTATTACGTTATATGGCATAACGTTTTAACGTATTACGTTATATGGTATAACGTTATAACGTATTACGATATATGGTATAACGTTGTAACGCATTACGTTATATGGTATAACGTTATACCGCATTACGTTACATGGTATAACGTTATAACGTATTACGTTATATGGTATTTCGTTGTAACGTATTACGTTATATGGTATAACGTTATAACGTATTACGTTATATGGTATAACGTTATAACGTATTACGTTATATGGTATAACGTTTTAACGTATTACGTTATATGGTATAACGTTATACCGTATAACGTTATATGGTATAACGAAATGACGTTTTACGTTATATGGTATTACGTTATAACGTATTACGTTATATGGTACAACGTTATAACGTATTACGTTATATGGTATAACGTTATAAAGTATTACGTTACATTGTATAGCGTTATAACGTATTACGTTATATGGTATAACGTTATACCGTGTTACGTTATATGGTAAATCGAAATGACGTTTTACGTTATATGGTATTACGTTATAACGTGGTACGTTATATTGTATAACGTTATACCGTATTACGTTATATGGTATAACGTTATAACGTATTACGTTATATGGTATTACGTTATAACGTATTACGTTATATGGTATAACGTTATAACGTATTACGTTATATGGTATAACGTTATAACGTATTACGTTATATGGTATAACGTTTTAACGTATTACGTTATATGGTATAACGTTATACCGTATAACGTTATATGGTATAACGAAATGACGTTTTACGTTATATGGTATTACGTTATAACGTATTACGTTATATGGTACAACGTTATAACGTATTACGTTATATGGTATAACGTTTTAACGTATTACGTTATATGGTATAACGTTATACCGTTTAACGTTATATGGTATAACGAAATGACGTTTTACGTTAAATGGTATTACGTTATAACGTATTACGTTATATGGTACAACGTTATAACGTATTACGTTATATGGTATAACGTTTTAACGTATTACGTTATATGGTATAACGTTATAACGTATTACGTTATATGGTATTACGTTATAACGTATTACGTTATATGGTATAACGTTATAACGTATTACGTTATATGGTATAACGTTATAAAGTATTACGTTATATGGTATAACGTTATAACGTATTGCGATATATGGTATAACGTTGTAACGTATTACGTTATATGGTATAACGTTATACCGTATAACGTTATATGGTATAACGAAATGACGTTATACGTTATATGGTATTACGTTATAACGTATTATGTTATATGGTATAACGTTATAACGTATTACGTTACATGGTATAACGTTATAACGTATTACGTTATATGGTATAACGTTTTAACGTATTACGTTATATGGTATAACGTTATAACGTATTACGATATATGGTATAACGTTGTAACGTATTACGTTATATGGTATAACGTTATACCGTATTACGTTATATGGAAAATCGAAATGACGTTTTACGTTATATGGTATTACGTTATAACGTGTTACGTTATATTGTATAACGTTATACCGTATTACGTTATATGGTATAACGAAATGACGTTATAACGTATTACGTTATATGGTATAACGTTATAACGTATAACGTTATATGGTATAACGAAATGACGTTTTACGTTATATGGCATTACGTTATAACGTATTATGTTATATGGTATAACGTTATAACGTATTACGTTACATGGTATAACGTTATAACGTATTACGTTATATGGTATTACGTTATAACGTATTACGTTATATGGTATAACGTTATAACGTATTACGTTATATGGTATAACGTTATAACGTATTACGTTATATGGTATAACGTTTTAACGTATTACGTTATATGGTATAACGTTATATCGTATAACGTTATATGGTATAACGAAATGACGTTTTACGTTATATGGTATAACGTTTTAACGAATTACGTTATATGGTATAAAGTTATACCGTATAACGTTATATGGTACAACGAAATGACGTTTTACGTTATATGGTACAACGTTATAACGTATTACGTTATATGGTATAACGTTTTAACGTATCACGTTATATGGTATAACGTTATACCGTATAACGTTATATGGTATAACGAAGTGACGTTTTACGTTATATGGTATTACGTTATAACGTATTACGTTATATGGTATTACGTTATAACGTATTACGTTATATGGTATAACGTTATAACGTATTACGTTATATGGTATAACGTTATAACGTATTGCGTTATATGGTATAACGTTTTAACGTATTACGTTATATGGTATAACGTTATACCGTATAACGTTATATGGTATAACGAAATGACGTTTTACGTTATATGGTATTACGTTATAACGTATTACGTTATATGGTACAACGTTATAACGTATTACGTTATATGGTATAACGTTTTAACGTATTACGTTATATGGTATAACGTTATACCGTATAACGTTATATGGTATAACGAAATGACGTTTTACGTTATATGGTACAACGTTATAACGTATTACGTTATATGGTATAACGTTTTAACGTATCACGTTATATGGTATAACGTTATACCGTATAACGTTATATGGTATAACGAAGTGACGTTTTACGTTATATGGTACTACGTTATAACGTATTACGTTATATGGTATAACGTTATAACGTATTACGTTATATGGTATAACGTTACAACTTATTACGTTATATCCTATAACGTTTTAACGTATTTCGTTATATGGTATAACGTTATAACGTATTACGTTATATGGTATAACGTTATAACGTATTACGTTATATGGTATAATGTTTTAACGTGGTACGTTATATGGTATAACGTTATAACGTATTACGTTATATGGTATAACGTTATAACGTATTACGTTACATGGTATAGCGTTATAACGTATTACGTTATATGGTATAACGTTATATGGTACAACGTTATATGGTATAACGTTTTAAAGTATTACGTTATATGGTATAACGTTTTAAAGTATTACGTTATATGGTATAACGTTTTAACGTATTTCGTTATTTGGTATAACGTTATATCGTATTACGTTATATGGTATAACGTTATACCGTATTACGTTACATGGTATAACGTTATAACGTATTATGTTATATGGTATAACGTTATACCGTATTATGTTATATAGTATAACGAAATGACGTTTTACGTTATATGGTATAACGTTCTAACGTATTACGTTATACGGTATAACGAAATGACGTTTTACGTTATATGGTATTACGTCATATGGTACAACGTTATATGGTATAACGTTTTAAAGTATTACGTTATATGGTATAACGTTTTAACGTATTTCGTTATATGGTATAACGTTATATCGTATTACGTTATATGGTATAACGTTATAACGTATTACGTTATATGGTATAACGTTTTAACGTATTACGTTATATGGTATAACGTTATAACGTATTACGATATATGGTATAACGTTGTAACGTATTACGTTATATGGTATAACGTTATACCGTATTACGTTATATGGTATATCGAAATGACGTTTTGCGTTATATGGTACAACGTTATAACGTATTACGTTATATGGTATAACGTTTTAACGTATCACGTTATATGGTATAACGTTATAACGTATAACGTTATATGGTATAACGAAGTGACGTTTTACGTTATATGGTACTACGTTATAACGTATTACGTTATATGGTACAACGTTATAACGTATTACGTTATATGGTATAACGTTTTAACGTATCACGTTATATGGTATAACGTTATACCGTATAACGTTATATGGTATAACGAAGTGACGTTTTACGTTATATGGTATTACGTTATAACGTATTACGTTATATGGTACAACGTTATAACGTATTACGTTATATGGTATAACGTTTTAACGTATTACGTTATATGGTATAACGTTATACCGTTTAACGTTATATGGTATAACGAAATGACGTTTTACGTTAAATGGTATTACGTTATAACGTATTACGTTATATGGTACAACGTTATAACGTATTACGTTATATGGTATAACGTTTTAACGTATTACGTTATATGGTATAACGTTATAACGTATTACGTTATATGGTATTACGTTATAACGTATTACGTTATATGGTATAACGTTATAACGTATTACGTTATATGGTATAACGTTATAAAGTATTACGTTATATGGTATAACGTTATAACGTATTACGATATATGGTATAACGTTGTAACGTATTACGTTATATGGTATAACGTTATACCGTATAACGTTATATGGTATAACGAAATGACGTTTTACGTTATATGGTATTACGTTATAACGTATTATGTTATATGGTATAACGTTTTAACGTATTACGTTACATGGTATAACGTTATAACGTATTACGTTATATGGTATAACGTTTTAACGTATTACGTTATATGGTATAACGTTATAACGTATTACGATATATGGTATAACGTTGTAACGTATTACGTTATATGGTATAACGTTATACCGTATTACGTTATATGGTAAATCGAAATGACGTTTTACGTTATATGGTATTACGTTATAACGTGTTACGTTATATTGTATAACGTTATACCGTATTACGTTATATGGTATAACGAAATGACGTTATAACGTATTACGTTATATGGTATAACGTTATAACGTATAACGTTATATGGTATAACGAAATGACGTTTTACGTTATATGGTATTACGTTATAACGTATTATGTTATATGGTATAACGTTATAACGTATTACGTTACATGGTATAACGTTATAACGTATTACGTTATATGGTATAACGTTTTAACGTATTACGTTATATGGTATAACGTTATACCGTATAACGTTATATGGTATAACGAAATGACGTTTTACGTTATATGGTACAACGTTATAACGTATTACGTTATATGGTATAACGTTTTAACGTATCACGTTATATGGTATAACGTTATACCGTATAACGTTATATGGTATAACGAAGTGACGTTTTACGTTATATGGTACTACGTTATAACGTATTACGTTATATGGTATAACGTTATAACGTATTACGTTATATGGTATAACGTTACAACTTATTACGTTATATCCTATAACGTTTTAACGTATTTCGTTATATGGTATAACGTTATAACGTATTACGTTATATGGTATAACGTTATAACGTATTACGTTATATGGTATAACGAAATGACGTTTTACGTTATATGGTATTACGTTATAACGTATTACGTTATATGGTACAACGTTATAACGTATTACGTTATATGGTATAACGTTTTAACGTATTTCGTTATATGGTATAACGTTATACCGTATAACGTTATATGGTATAACGAAATGACGTTTTACGTTATATGGTACAACGTTATAACGTATTACGTTATATGGTATAACGTTTTAACGTATCACGTTATATGGTATAACGTTATACCGTATAACGTTATATGGTATAACGAAGTGACGTTTTACGTTATATGGTACTACGTTATAACGTATTACGTTATATGGTATAACGTTATAACGTATTACGTTATATGGTATAACGTTACAACTTATTACGTTATATCGTATAACGTTTTAACGTATTTCGTTATATGGTGTAACGTTATGACGTTTTACGTTATATGGTATAACGTTATAACGTATTACGTTATATGGTATAACGTTTTAACGTAGTACGTTATATGGTATAACGTTATAACGTATTACGTTACATTGTATAGCGTTATAACGTATTACGTTATATGGTATAACGTTATACCGTATTACGTTATATGGTATAACGAAATGACGTTTTACGTTATATGGTATAACGTTGTAACGTATTACGTTATATGGTACAACGTTATAACGTATTACGTTATATGGTATAACGTTTTAAAGTATTACGTTATATGGTATAACGTTTTAACGTATTTCGTAATATGGTATAACGTTATATCGTATTACGTTATATGGCGTAACGTTATACCGTATTACGTTACATGGTATAACGTTATAACGTATTATGTTATATGGTATAACGTTATACCGTATTATGTTATATAGTATAACGAAATGACGTTTTACGTTATATGGTATAACGTTGTAACGTATTACGTTATATGGTACAACGTTATAACGTATTACGTTATATGGTATAACGTTTTAAAGTATTACGTTATATGGTATAACGTTTTAACGTATTTCGTTATATGGTATAACGTTATAACGTATTACGTTATATGATATAACGTTATAACGTATTACGTTATATGGTATAACGTTTTAACGTAGTACGTTATATGGTATAACGTTATAACGTATTACGTTATATGGTATAACGTTATAACGTATTACGTTACATGGTATAGCGTTATAACGTATTACGTTATATGGTATAACGTTATACCGTATTACGTTATATGGTATAACGAAATGACGTTTTACGTTATATGGTATAACGTTGTAACGTATTACGTTATATGGTACAACGTTATAACGTATTACGTTATATGGTATAACGTTACAACTTATTACGTTATATCGTATAACGTTTTAACGTATTTCGTTATATGGTATAACGTTGTAACGTATTACGTTATATGGTACAACGTTATAACGTATTACGTTATATGGTATAACGTTTTAAAGTATTACGTTATATGGTATAACGTTTTAACGTATTTCGTTATATGGTATAACGTTATATCGTATTACGTTATATGGCGTAACGTTATACCGTATTACGTTACATGGTATAACGTTATAACGTATTATATTATATGGTATAACGTTATACCGTATTATGTTATATAGTATAACGAAATGACGTTTTACGTTATATGGTATAACGTTCTAACGTATTACGTTATACGGTATAACGAAATGACGTTTTACGTTATATGGTATTACGTTATATGGTACAACGTTATATGGTATAACGTTTTAAAGTATTACGTTATATGGTATAACGTTTTAACGTATTTCGTTATATGGTATAACGTTATATCGTATTACGTTATATGGTATAACGTTATAACGTATTACGTTATATGGTATAACGTTTTAACGTATTACGTTATATGGTATAACGTTATAACGTATTACGATATATGGTATAACGTTGTAACGTATTACGTTATATGGTATAACGTTATACCGTATTACGTTATATGGTATAACGAAATGACGTTTTACGTTATATGGTACAACGTTATAACGTATTACGTTATATGGTATAACGTTTTAACGTATCACGTTGTATGGTATAACGTTATACCGTATAACGTTATATGGTATAACGAAGTGACGTTTTACGTTATATGGTATTAAGTTATAACGTATTACGTTATATGGTATTACGTTATAACGTATTACGTTATACGGTATAACGTTATAACGTATTACGTTATATGGTATAACGTTATAACGTATTACGTTATATGGTATAACGTTTTAACGTATTACGTTATATGGTATAACGTTATACCGTATAACGTTATATGGTATAACGAAATGACGTTTTACGTTATATGGTATTACGTTATAACGTATTACGTTATATGGTATAACGTTTTAACGTATCACGTTATATGGTATAACGTTATACCGTATAACGTTATATGGTATAACGAAGTGACGTTTTACGTTATATGGTACTACGTTATAACGTATTACGTTATATGGTATAACGTTATAACGTATTACGTTATATGGTATAACGTTACAACTTATTACGTTATATCGTATAACCTTTTAACGTATTTCGTTATATGGTATAACGTTATGACGTTTTACGTTATATGGTATAACGTTATAACGTATTACGTTATATGGTATAACGTTTTAACGTAGTACGTTATATGGTATAACGTTATAACGTATTACGTTATATGGTATAACGTTATAACGTATTACGTTACATTGTATAGCGTTATAACGTATTACGTTATATGGTATAACGTTATACCGTATTACGTTATATGGTATAACGAAATGACGTTTTACGTTATATGGTATAACGTTGTAACGTATTACGTTATATGGTACAACGTTATAACGTATTACGTTATATGGTATAACGTTTTAAAGTATTACGTTATATGGTATAACGTTTTAACGTATTTCGTAATATGGTATAACGTTATATCGTATTACGTTATATGGCGTAACGTTATACCGTATTACGTTACATGGTATAACGTTATAACGTATTATGTTATATGGTATAACGTTATACCGTATTATGTTATATAGTATAACGAAATGACGTTTTACGTTATATGGTATAACGTTCTAACGTATTACGTTATACGGTATAACGAAATGACGTTTTACGTTATATGGTATTACGTTATATGGTACAACGTTATATGGTATAACGTTTTAAAGTATTACGTTATATGGTATAACGTTTTAACGTATTTCGTTATATGGTATAACGTTATATCGTATTGCGTTATATGGTATAACGCTATAACGTATTACGTTATATGGTATAACGTTTTAACGTATTACGTTATATGGTATAACGTTATAACGTATTACGATATATGGTATAACGTTGTAACGTATTACGTTATATGGTATAACGTTATACCGTATTACGTTATATGGTATATCGAAATGACGTTTTGCGTTATATGGTATATCGTTATAACGTATTAAATTATATGGTATAACGTTATACCGTATTACGTTATATGGTACACCGAAATGACGTTTTGCCTTATATGGTATAACGTTATAACGTATTAGGTTATATGATACAGCGTTATACCGTATTACGTTATATGGTATAACGAAATGACGTTTTACGTTATATGGTATAACGTTATAACGTATTACGTTATATGGCATAACGTTTTAACGTATTACGTTATATGGTATAACGTTATAACGTATTACGATATATGGTATAACGTTGTAACGCATTACGTTATATGGTATAACGTTATACCGCATTACGTTACATGGTATAACGTTATAACGTATTACGTTATATGGTATTTCGTTGTAACGTATTACGTTATATGGTATAACGTTATAACGTATTACGTTATATGGTATAACGTTATAACGTATTACGTTATATGGTATAACGTTTTAACGTATTACGTTATATGGTATAACGTTATACCGTATAACGTTATATGGTATAACGAAATGACGTTTTACGTTATATGGTATTACGTTATAACGTATTACGTTATATGGTACAACGTTATAACGTATTACGTTATATGGTATAACGTTATAAAGTATTACGTTACATTGTATAGCGTTATAACGTATTACGTTATATGGTATAACGTTATACCGTGTTACGTTATATGGTAAATCGAAATGACGTTTTACGTTATATGGTATTACGTTATAACGTGGTACGTTATATTGTATAACGTTATACCGTATTACGTTATATGGTATAACGTTATAACGTATTACGTTATATGGTATTACGTTATAACGTATTACGTTATATGGTATAACGTTATAACGTATTACGTTATATGGTATAACGTTATAACGTATTACGTTATATGGTATAACGTTTTAACGTATTACGTTATATGGTATAACGTTATACCGTATAACGTTATATGGTATAACGAAATGACGTTTTACGTTATATGGTATTACGTTATAACGTATTACGTTATATGGTACAACGTTATAACGTATTACGTTATATGGTATAACGTTTTAACGTATTACGTTATATGGTATAACGTTATACCGTTTAACGTTATATGGTATAACGAAATGACGTTTTACGTTAAATGGTATTACGTTATAACGTATTACGTTATATGGTACAACGTTATAACGTATTACGTTATATGGTATAACGTTTTAACGTATTACGTTATATGGTATAACGTTATAACGTATTACGTTATATGGTATTACGTTATAACGTATTACGTTATATGGTATAACGTTATAACGTATTACGTTATATGGTATAACGTTATAAAGTATTACGTTATATGGTATAACGTTATAACGTATTGCGATATATGGTATAACGTTGTAACGTATTACGTTATATGGTATAACGTTATACCGTATAACGTTATATGGTATAACGAAATGACGTTATACGTTATATGGTATTACGTTATAACGTATTATGTTATATGGTATAACGTTATAACGTATTACGTTACATGGTATAACGTTATAACGTATTACGTTATATGGTATAACGTTTTAACGTATTACGTTATATGGTATAACGTTATAACGTATTACGATATATGGTATAACGTTGTAACGTATTACGTTATATGGTATAACGTTATACCGTATTACGTTATATGGAAAATCGAAATGACGTTTTACGTTATATGGTATTACGTTATAACGTGTTACGTTATATTGTATAACGTTATACCGTATTACGTTATATGGTATAACGAAATGACGTTATAACGTATTACGTTATATGGTATAACGTTATAACGTATAACGTTATATGGTATAACGAAATGACGTTTTACGTTATATGGCATTACGTTATAACGTATTATGTTATATGGTATAACGTTATAACGTATTACGTTACATGGTATAACGTTATAACGTATTACGTTATATGGTATTACGTTATAACGTATTACGTTATATGGTATAACGTTATAACGTATTACGTTATATGGTATAACGTTATAACGTATTACGTTATATGGTATAACGTTTTAACGTATTACGTTATATGGTATAACGTTATATCGTATAACGTTATATGGTATAACGAAATGACGTTTTACGTTATATGGTATAACGTTTTAACGAATTACGTTATATGGTATAAAGTTATACCGTATAACGTTATATGGTACAACGAAATGACGTTTTACGTTATATGGTACAACGTTATAACGTATTACGTTATATGGTATAACGTTTTAACGTATCACGTTATATGGTATAACGTTATACCGTATAACGTTATATGGTATAACGAAGTGACGTTTTACGTTATATGGTATTACGTTATAACGTATTACGTTATATGGTATTACGTTATAACGTATTACGTTATATGGTATAACGTTATAACGTATTACGTTATATGGTATAACGTTATAACGTATTGCGTTATATGGTATAACGTTTTAACGTATTACGTTATATGGTATAACGTTATACCGTATAACGTTATATGGTATAACGAAATGACGTTTTACGTTATATGGTATTACGTTATAACGTATTACGTTATATGGTACAACGTTATAACGTATTACGTTATATGGTATAACGTTTTAACGTATTACGTTATATGGTATAACGTTATACCGTATAACGTTATATGGTATAACGAAATGACGTTTTACGTTATATGGTACAACGTTATAACGTATTACGTTATATGGTATAACGTTTTAACGTATCACGTTATATGGTATAACGTTATACCGTATAACGTTATATGGTATAACGAAGTGACGTTTTACGTTATATGGTACTACGTTATAACGTATTACGTTATATGGTATAACGTTATAACGTATTACGTTATATGGTATAACGTTACAACTTATTACGTTATATCCTATAACGTTTTAACGTATTTCGTTATATGGTATAACGTTATAACGTATTACGTTATATGGTATAACGTTATAACGTATTACGTTATATGGTATAACGTTTTAACGTGGTACGTTATATGGTATAACGTTATAACGTATTACGTTATATGGTATAACGTTATAACGTATTACGTTACATGGTATAGCGTTATAACGTATTACGTTATATGGTATAACGTTATATGGTACAACGTTATATGGTATAACGTTTTAAAGTATTACGTTATATGGTATAACGTTTTAAAGTATTACGTTATATGGTATAACGTTTTAACGTATTTCGTTATTTGGTATAACGTTATATCGTATTACGTTATATGGTATAACGTTATACCGTATTACGTTACATGGTATAACGTTATAACGTATTATGTTATATGGTATAACGTTATACCGTATTATGTTATATAGTATAACGAAATGACGTTTTACGTTATATGGTATAACGTTCTAACGTATTACGTTATACGGTATAACGAAATGACGTTTTACGTTATATGGTATTACGTCATATGGTACAACGTTATATGGTATAACGTTTTAAAGTATTACGTTATATGGTATAACGTTTTAACGTATTTCGTTATATGGTATAACGTTATATCGTATTACGTTATATGGTATAACGTTATAACGTATTACGTTATATGGTATAACGTTTTAACGTATTACGTTATATGGTATAACGTTATAACGTATTACGATATATGGTATAACGTTGTAACGTATTACGTTATATGGTATAACGTTATACCGTATTACGTTATATGGTATATCGAAATGACGTTTTGCGTTATATGGTACAACGTTATAACGTATTACGTTATATGGTATAACGTTTTAACGTATCACGTTATATGGTATAACGTTATAACGTATAACGTTATATGGTATAACGAAGTGACGTTTTACGTTATATGGTACTACGTTATAACGTATTACGTTATATGGTACAACGTTATAACGTATTACGTTATATGGTATAACGTTTTAACGTATCACGTTATATGGTATAACGTTATACCGTATAACGTTATATGGTATAACGAAGTGACGTTTTACGTTATATGGTATTACGTTATAACGTATTACGTTATATGGTACAACGTTATAACGTATTACGTTATATGGTATAACGTTTTAACGTATTACGTTATATGGTATAACGTTATACCGTTTAACGTTATATGGTATAACGAAATGACGTTTTACGTTAAATGGTATTACGTTATAACGTATTACGTTATATGGTACAACGTTATAACGTATTACGTTATATGGTATAACGTTTTAACGTATTACGTTATATGGTATAACGTTATAACGTATTACGTTATATGGTATTACGTTATAACGTATTACGTTATATGGTATAACGTTATAACGTATTACGTTATATGGTATAACGTTATAAAGTATTACGTTATATGGTATAACGTTATAACGTATTACGATATATGGTATAACGTTGTAACGTATTACGTTATATGGTATAACGTTATACCGTATAACGTTATATGGTATAACGAAATGACGTTTTACGTTATATGGTATTACGTTATAACGTATTATGTTATATGGTATAACGTTTTAACGTATTACGTTACATGGTATAACGTTATAACGTATTACGTTATATGGTATAACGTTTTAACGTATTACGTTATATGGTATAACGTTATAACGTATTACGATATATGGTATAACGTTGTAACGTATTACGTTATATGGTATAACGTTATACCGTATTACGTTATATGGTAAATCGAAATGACGTTTTACGTTATATGGTATTACGTTATAACGTGTTACGTTATATTGTATAACGTTATACCGTATTACGTTATATGGTATAACGAAATGACGTTATAACGTATAACGTTATATGGTATAACGAAATGACGTTTTACGTTATATGGTATTACGTTATAACGTATTATGTTATATGGTATAACGTTATAACGTATTACGTTACATGGTATAACGTTATAACGTATTACGTTATATGGTATAACGTTTTAACGTATTACGTTATATGGTATAACGTTATACCGTATAACGTTATATGGTATAACGAAATGACGTTTTACGTTATATGGTACAACGTTATAACGTATTACGTTATATGGTATAACGTTTTAACGTATCACGTTATATGGTATAACGTTATACCGTATAACGTTATATGGTATAACGAAGTGACGTTTTACGTTATATGGTACTACGTTATAACGTATTACGTTATATGGTATAACGTTATAACGTATTACGTTATATGGTATAACGTTACAACTTATTACGTTATATCC
Source organism: Bombus vancouverensis nearcticus (assembly GCF_051014615.1). Classification (NCBI taxonomy): domain Eukaryota; kingdom Metazoa; phylum Arthropoda; class Insecta; order Hymenoptera; family Apidae; genus Bombus; species Bombus vancouverensis. The sequence goes on along the minus strand of NC_134912.1, from coordinate 6,786,379 downwards.
TATAACGTTTTAACGTATTTCGTTATATGGTATAACGTTATAACGTATTACGTTATATGGTATAACGTTATAACGTATTACGTTATATGGTATAACGTTTTAACGTAGTACGTTATATGGTATAACGTTATAACGTATTACGTTATATGGTATAACGTTATAACGTATTACGTTACATGGTATAGCGTTATAACGTATTACGTTATATGGTATAACGTTATATGGTACAACGTTATATGGTATAACGTTTTAAAGTATTACGTTATATGGTATAACGTTTTAAAGTATTACGTTATATGGTATAACGTTTTAACGTATTTCGTTATATGGTATAACGTTATATCGTATTACGTTATATGGTATAACGTTATACCGTATTACGTTACATGGTATAACGTTATAACGTATTATGTTATATGGTATAACGTTATACCGTATTATGTTATATAGTATAACGAAATGACGTTTTACGTTATATGGTATAACGTTCTAACGTATTACGTTATACGGTATAACGAAATGACGTTTTACGTTATATGGTATTACGTCATATGGTACAACGTTATATGGTATAACGTTTTAAAGTATTACGTTATATGGTATAACGTTTTAACGTATTTCGTTATATGGTATAACGTTATATCGTATTACGTTATATGGTATAACGTTATAACGTATTACGTTATATGGTATAACGTTTTAACGTATTACGTTATATGGTATAACGTTATAACGTATTACGATATATGGTATAACGTTGTAACGTATTACGTTATATGGTATAACGTTATACCGTATTACGTTATATGGTATATCAAAATGACGTTTTGCGTTATATGGTATATCGTTATAAGGTATTAAATTATATGGTATAACGTTATACCGTATTACGTTATATGGTACACCGAAATGACGTTTTGCCTTATATGGTATAACGTTATAACGTATTAGGTTATATGATACAGCGTTATACCGTATTACGTTATATGGTATAATGAAATGACGTTTTACGTTATATGGTACAACGTTATAACGTATTACGTTATATGGTATAACGTTTTAACGTATTACGTTATATGGTATAACGTTATACCGTATAACGTTATATGGTATAACGAAATGACGTTTTACGTTATATGGTACAACGTTATAACGTATTACGTTATATGGTATAACGTTTTAACGTATCACGTTATATGGTATAACGTTATACCGTATAACGTTATATGGTATAACGAAGTGACGATTTACGTTATATGGTACTACGTTATAACGTATTACGTTATATGGTATAACGTTACAACTTATTACGTTATATCGTATAACGTTTTAACGTATTTCGTTATATGGTATAACGTTATGACGTATTACGTTATATGATATAACGTTATAACGTATTACGTTATATGGTATAACGTTTTAACGTAGTACGTTATATGGTATAACGTTATAACGTATTACGTTATATGGTATAACGTTATAACGTATTACGTTACATGGTATAGCGTTATAACGTATTACGTTATATGGTATAACGTTATACCGTATTACGTTATATGGTATAACGAAATGACGTTTTACGTTATATGGTATAACGTTATACCGTATAACGTTATATGGTATAACGAAGTGACGATTTACGTTATATGGTACTACGTTATAACGTATTACGTTATATGGTATAACGTTACAACTTATTACGTTATATCGTATAACGTTTTAACGTATTTCGTTATATGGTATAACGTTATGACGTATTACGTTATATGATATAACGTTATAACGTATTACGTTATATGGTATAACGTTTTAACGTAGTACGTTATATGGTATAACGTTATAACGTATTACGTTATATGGTATAACGTTATAACGTATTACGTTACATGGTATAGCGTTATAACGTATTACGTTATATGGTATAACGTTATACCGTATTACGTTATATGGTATAACGAAATGACGTTTTACGTTATATGGTATAACGTTGTAACGTATTACGTTATATGGTACAACGTTATAACGTATTACGTTATATGGTATAACGTTTTAAAGTATTACGTTATATGGTATAACGTTTTAACGTATTTCGCTATATGGTATAACGTTATAACGTATTACGTTATATGATATAACGTTATAACGTATTACGTTATATGGTATAACGTTTTAACGTAGTACGTTATATGGTATAACGTTATAACGTATTACGTTATATGGTATAACGTTATAACGTATTACGTTACATGGTATAGCGTTATAACGTATTACGTTATATGGTATAACGTTATACCGTATTACGTTATATGGTATAACGAAATGACGTTTTACGTTATATGGTATAACGTTGTAACGTATTACGTTATATGGTACAACGTTATAACGTATTACGTTATATGGTATAACGTTACAACTTATTACGTTATATCGTATAACGTTTTAACGTATTTCGTTATATGGTATAACGTTGTAACGTATTACGTTATATGGTACAACGTTATAACGTATTACGTTATATGGTATAACGTTTTAAAGTATTACGTTATATGGTATAACGTTTTAACGTATTTCGTTATATGGTATAACGTTATATCGTATTACGTTATATGGCGTAACGTTATACCGTATTACGTTACATGGTATAACGTTATAACGTATTATGTTATATGGTATAACGTTATACCGTATTATGTTATATAGTATAACGAAATGACGTTTTACGTTATATGGTATAACGTTCTAACGTATTACGTTATACGGTATAACGAAATGACGTTTTACGTTATATGGTATTACGTTATATGGTACAACGTTATATGGTATAACGTTTTAAAGTATTACGTTATATGGTATAACGTTTTAACGTATTTCGTTATATGGTATAACGTTGTATCGTATTACGTTATATGGTATAACGTTATAACGTATTACGTTATATGGTATAACGTTTTAACGTATTACGTTATATGGTATAACGTTATAACGTATTACGATATATGGTATAACGTTGTAACGTATTACGTTATATGGTATAACGTTATACCGTATTACGTTATATGGTATAACGAAATGACGTTTTACGTTATATGGTACAACGTTATAACGTATTACGTTATATGGTATAACGTTTTAACGTATCACGTTATATGGTATAACGTTATACCGTATAACGTTATATGGTATAACGAAGTGACGTTTTACGTTATATAGTATTAAGTTATAACGTATTACGTTATATGGTATTACGTTATAACGTATTACGTTATACGGTATAACGTTATAACGTATTACGTTATATTTTATAACGTTATAACGTATTACGTTATATGGTATAACGTTTTAACGTATTACGTTATATGGTATAACGTTATACCGTATAACGTTATATGGTATAACGAAATGACGTTTTACGTTATATGGTATTACGTTATAACGTATTACGTTATATGGTACAACGTTATAACGTATTACGTTATATGGTATAACGTTTTAACGTATTTCGTTATATGGTATAACGTTATACCGTATAACGTTATATGGTATAACGAAATGACGTTTTACGTTATATGGTACAACGTTATAACGTATTACGTTATATGGTATAACGTTTTAACGTATCACGTTATATGGTATAACGTTATACCGTATAACGTTATATGGTATAACGAAGTGACGTTTTACGTTATATGGTACTACGTTATAACGTATTACGTTATATGGTATAACGTTATAACGTATTACGTTATATGGTATAACGTTACAACTTATTACGTTATATCGTATAACGTTTTAACGTATTTCGTTATATGGTATAACGTTATGACGTATTACGTTATATGGTATAACGTTATAACGTATTACGTTATATGGTATAACGTTTTAACGTAGTACGTTATATGGTATAACGTTATAACGTATTACGTTATATGGTATAACGTTATAACGTATTACGTTACATTGTATAGCGTTATAACGTATTACGTTATATGTTATAACGTTATACCGTATTACGTTATATGGTATAACGAAATGACGTTTTACGTTATATGGTATAACGTTGTAACGTATTACGTTATATGGTACAACGTTATAACGTATTACGTTATATGGTATAACGTTTTAAAGTATTACGTTATATGGTATAACGTTTTAACGTATTTCGTAATATGGTATAACGTTATATCGTATTACGTTATATGGCGTAACGTTATACCGTATTACGTTACATGGTATAACGTTATAACGTATTATGTTATATGGTATAACGTTATACCGTATTATGTTATATAGTATAACGAAATGACGTTTTACGTTATATGGTATAACGTTCTAACGTATTACGTTATACGGTATAACGAAATGACGTTTTACGTTATATGGTATTACGTTATATGGTACAACGTTATATGGTATAACGTTTTAAAGTATTACGTTATATGGTATAACGTTTTAACGTATTTCGTTATATGGTATAACGTTATATCGTATTGCGTTATATGGTATAACGTTATAACGTATTACGTTATATGGTATAACGTTTTAACGTATTACGTTATATGGTATAACGTTATAACGTATTACGATATATGGTATAACGTTGTAACGTATTACGTTATATGGTATAACGTTATACCGTGTTACGTTATATGGTATATCGAAATGACGTTTTGCGTTATATGGTATATCGTTATAACGTATTAAATTATATGGTATAACGTTATACCGTATTACGTTATATGGTACAGCGAAATGACGTTTTGCCTTATATGGTATAACGTTATAACGTATTAGGTTATATGATACAGCGTTATACCGTATTACGTTATATGGTATAACGAAATGACGTTTTACGTTATATGGTATAACGTTATAACGTATTACGTTATATGGCATAACGTTTTAACGTATTACGTTATATGGTATAACGTTATAACGTATTACGATATATGGTATAACGTTGTAACGCATTACGTTATATGGTATAACGTTATACCGTATTACGTTACATGGTATAACTTTATAATGTATTACGTTATATGGTATTTCGTTGTAACGTATTATGTTATATGGTATAACGTTATACCGTATTACGTTATATAGTATAACGAAATGACGTTTTACGTTATATGGTATTACGTTATAACGTATTACGTTATATGGTATAACGTTATAACGTATTACGTTATATGGGATAACATTATAACGTGTTACGTTATATGGTATAACGTTATAACGTATTACGTTATATGGTATAACGTTTTAACGTATTACGTTATATGGTATAACGTTATAACGTATTACGTTATATGCTATAACGTTTTAACGTAGTACGTTATATGGTATTACGTTATAACGTATTACGTTATATGGTATAACGTTTTAACGTAGTACGTTACATGGTATAACGTTATAACGTATTACGTTATATGGTACAACGTTATAACGTATTACGTTATATCCTATAACGTTTTAACGTAGTACGTTATATGGTATAACGTTATAACGTATTACGTTATATGGTATAACGTTATAACGTATTACGTTACATGGTATAACGTTCTAACGTATTACGTTATACGGTATAACGAAATGACGTTTTACGTTATATGGTATTACGTTATAACGTATTACGTTATATGGTATAACGTTATAACGTATTACGTTATATGGTATTACGTTATAACGTATTACGTTATATGGTATAACGTTATAACGTATTACGTTATATGGTATAACGTTATAACGTATTACGTTATATGGTATAACGTTTTAACGTATTACGTTATATGGTATAACGTTATACCGTATAACGGTATATGGTATAACGAAATGACGTTTTACGTTATATGGTATTACGTTATAACGTATTACGTTATATGGTACAACGTTATAACGTATTACGTTATATGGTATAACGTTTTAACGTATTACGTTATATGGTATAACGTTATACCGTTTAACGTTATATGGTATAACGAAATGACGTTTTACGTTATATGGTATTACGTTATAACGTATTACGTTATATGGTATAACGTTATAACGTATTACGTTATATGGTATTACGTTATAACGTATTACGTTATATGGTATTACGTTATAACGTATTATGTTATATGGTATAACGTTATACCGTATTATGTTATATAGTATAACGAAATGACGTTTTACGTTATATGGTATAACGTTCTAACGTATTACGTTATACGGTATAACGAAATGACCATTTACGTTATATGGTATTACGTTATAACGTATTACGTTATATGGTATAACGTTATAACGTATTACGTTATATGGTATAACGTTATAACGTATTACGTTATATGGTATTACGTTATAACGTATTACGTTATATGGTATAACGTTATAACGTATTACGTTATATGGTATAACGTTATAACGTATTACGTTATATGGTATAACGTTTTAACGTATTACGTTATATGGTATAACGTTATAGCGTATAACGTTATATGGTATAACGAAGTGACGTTTTACGTTATATGGTATTACGTTATAACGTATTACGTTATATGGTATAACGTTATAACGTATTACGTTACATGGTATAACGTTGTAAAAGTATTACGTTATATGGTATAGCGATATACCGTATTACGTTATATGGTATAACGTTTTAACGTATTACGTTATATGGTATAACGAAATGACGTTTTACGTTATATGGTATTACGTTATAACGTATTACGTTATATGGTACAACGTTATAACGTATTACGTTATATGGTATAACGTTTTAACGTATTACGTTATATGGTATAACGTTATACCGTATAACGTTATATGGTATAACGAAATGACGTTTTACGTTATATGGTACAACGTTATAACGTTTTACGTTGTATGGTATAACGTTTTAACGTATCACGTTATATGGTATAACGTTATACCGTATAACGTTATATGGTATAACGAAGTGACGTTTTACGTTATATGGTATTACGTTATAACGTATTACGTTATATGGTATTACGTTATAATGTATTACGTTATATGGTATAACGTTATAACGTATTACGTTATATGGTATAACGTTATACCGTATAACGTTATATGGTATAACGATGTGACGTTTTACGTTATATGGTATTACGTTATAACGTATTACGTTATATGGTATTACGTTATAACGTATTACGTTATATGGTATAACGTTTTAACGTATTACGTTATATGGTATAACGTTATAACGTATTACGATATATGGTATAACGTTGTAACGTATTACGATATATGGTATAACGTTATACCGTATTACGTTATATGGTATATCGAAATGACGTTTTGCGTTATATGGTATATCGTTATAACGTATTAAATTATATGGTATAACGTTATACCGTATTACATTATATGGTACACCGAAATGACGTTTTGCGTTATATGGTATAACGTTATAACGTATTAGGTTATATGATACAGCGTTATACCGTATTACGTTATATGGTATAACGAAATGACGTTTTACGTTATATGGTATAACGTTATAACATATTACGTTATACGGTATAACGAAGTGACGTTTTACGTTATATGGTATTACGGTATAACGTATTACGTTATATGGTATAACGTTATAACGTATTACGTTATATGGTATAACGTTACAACGTATTACGTTATATCGTATAACGTTTTAACGTATTTCGTTATATGGTACAACGTTATAACGTATTACGTTATATGGTATAACGTTATACCGTATTACGATACATGGTATAACGTTATAACGTATTACGTTATATGGTATTTCGTTGTAACGTATTATGTTATATGGTATAACGTTATACCGTATTACGTTATATAGTATAACGAAAGGACGTTTTACGTTATATGGTATTACGTTATAACGTATTACGTTATATGGTATAACGTTATAACGTATTACGTTATATGGGATAACATTATAACGTGTTACGTTATATGGTATAACGTTATAACGTATTACGTTATATGGTATAACGTTTTAACGTATTACGTTATATGGTATAACGTTATAACGTATTACGATATATGGTATAACGTTGAAACGTATTACGTTATATGGTATAACGTTATACCGTATAACGTTATATGGTATAACGAAATGACGTTTTACGTTATATGGTATTACGTTATAACGTATTACGTTATATGGTATAACGTTATAACGTATTACGTTATATGGTATTACGTTATAACGTATTACGTTATATGGTATTACGTTATAACGTATTATGTTATATGGTATAACGTTATACCGTATTATGTTATATAGTATAACGAAATGACGGTTTACGTTATATGGTATTACATTATAACGTGTTACGTTATATTGTATAACGTTATACCGTATTACGTTATATGGTATAACGTTATAACGTATTAAGTTATATGGTATAACGTTATAACGTATTACGTTATATGGTATAACGTTATAACGTATTACGATATATGGTATAACGTTGTAACGTATTACGTTATATGGTATAACGTTATACCGTATTACGTTATATGGTAAATCGAAATGACGTTTTACGTTATATGGTATTACATTATAACGTATTAAGTTATATGGTATAACGTTATAACGTATTACGTTATATGGTATAACGTTATAACGTATTACGTTATATGGTATAACGTTATAACGTATTACGTTATATGGTATTACGTTATAACGTATTACGTTATATGGTATAACGTTATAACGTATTACGTTATATGGTATAACGTTATAACGTATTACGTTATATGGTATAACGTTTTAACGTATTACGTTATATGGTATAACGTTATACCGTAAAACGTTATATGGTATAACGAAGTGACGTTTTACGTTATATGGTATTACGTTATAACGTATTACGTTATATGGTATTACGTTATAACGTATTACGTTATATGGTATTACGTTATAACGTATTACGTTATATGGTACAACGTTATAACGTATTACGTTATATGGTATAACGTTTTAACGTATTACGTTATATGGTATAACGTTATACCGTATAACGTTATATGGTATAACGAAATGACGTTTTACGTTATATGGTACAACGTTATAACGTATTACGTTATATGGTATAAGGTTTTAACGTATCACGTTATATGGTATATCGTTATACCGTATAACGTTATATGGTATAACGAAGTGACGATTTACGTTATATGGTACTACGTTATAACGTATTACGTTATATGGTATAACGTTACAACTTATTACGTTATATCGTATAACGTTTTAACGTATTTCGTTATATGGTATAACGTTATAACGTATTACGTTATATGATATAACGTTATAACGTATTACGTTATATGGTATAACGTTTTAACGTAGTACGTTATATGGTATAACGTTATAACGTATTACGTTATATGGTATAACGTTATAACGTATTACGTTACATGGTATAGCGTTATAACGTATTACGTTATATGGTATAACGTTATACCGTATTACGTTATATGGTATAACGAAATGACGTTTTACGTTATATGGTATAACGTTGTAACGTATTACATTATATGGTACAACGTTATAACGTATTACGTTATATGGTATAACGTTTTAAAGTATTACGTTATATGGTATAACGTTTTAACGTATTTCGTTATATGGTATAACGTTATAACGTATTACGTTATATGATATAACGTTATAACGTATTACGTTATATGGTATAACGTTTTAACGTAGTACGTTATATGGTATAACGTTATAACGTATTACGTTATATGGTATAACGTTATAACGTATTACGTTACATGGTATAGCGTTATAACGTATTACGTTATATGGTATAACGTTATACCGTATTACGTTATATGGTATAACGAAATGACGTTTTACGTTATATGGTATAACGTTGTAACGTATTACCTTATATGGTACAACGTTATAACGTATTACGTTATATGGTATAACGTTACAACTTATTACGTTATATCGTATAACGTTTTAACGTATTTCGTTATATGGTATAACGTTGTAACGTATTACGTTATATGGTACATCGTTATAACGTATTACGTTATATGGTATAACGTTTTAAAGTATTACGTTATATGGTATAACGTTTTAACGTATTTCGTTATATGGTATAACGTTATAACGTATTACGTTATATGATATAACGTTATAACGTATTACGTTATATGGTATAACGTTTTAACGTAGTACGTTATATGGTATAACGTTTTAAAGTATTACGTTATATGGTATAACGTTTTAACGTATTTCGTTATATGGTATAACGTTATATCGTATTACGTTATATGGCGTAACGTTATACCGTATTACGTTACATGGTATAACGTTATAACGTATTATGTTATATGGTATAACGTTATACCGTATTATGTTATATAGTATAACGAAATGACGTTTTACGTTATATGGTATAACGTTCTAACGTATTACGTTATACGGTATAACGAAATGACGTTTTACGTTATATGGTATTACGTTATATGGTACAACGTTATATGGTATAACGTTTTAAAGTATTACGTTATATGGTATAACGTTTTAACGTATTTCGTTATATGGTATAACGTTATATCGTATTACGTTATATGGTATAACGTTATAACGTATTACGTTATATGGTATAACGTTTTAACGTATTACGTTATATGGTATAACGTTATAACGTATTACGATATATGGTATAACGTTGTAACGTATTACGTTATATGGTATAACGTTATACCGTATTACGTTATATGGTATAACGAAATGACGTTTTACGTTATATGGTACAACGTTATAACGTATTACGTTATATGGTATAACGTTTTAACGTATCACGTTATATGGTATAACGTTATACCGTATAACGTTATATGGTATAACGAAGTGACGTTTTACGTTATATGGTATTAAGTTATAACGTATTACGTTATATGGTATTACGTTATAACGTATTACGTTATACGGTATAACGTTATAACGTATTACGTTATATGGTATAACGTTATAACGTATTACGTTATATGGTATAACGTTTTAACGTATTACGTTATATGGTATAACGTTATACCGTATAACGTTATATGGTATAACGAAATGACGTTTTACGTTATATGGTATTACGTTATAACGTATTACGTTATATGGTACAACGTTATAACGTATTACGTTATATGGTATAACGTTTTAACGTATTTCGTTATATGGTATAACGTTATACCGTATAACGTTATATGGTATAACGAAATGACGTTTTACGTTATATGGTACAACGTTATAACGTATTACGTTATATGGTATAACGTTTTAACGTATCACGTTATATGGTATAACGTTATACCGTATAACGTTATATGGTATAACGAAGTGACGTTTTACGTTATATGGTACTACGTTATAACGTATTACGTTATATGGTATAACGTTATAACGTATTACGTTATATGGTATAACGTTACAACTTATTACGTTATATCGTATAACGTTTTAACGTATTTCGTTATATGGTATAACGTTATGACGTATTACGTTATATGGTATAACGTTATAACGTATTACGTTATATGGTATAACGTTTTAACGTAGTACGTTATATGGTATAACGTTATAACGTATTACGTTATATGGTATAACGTTATAACGTATTACGTTACATTGTATAGCGTTATAACGTATTACGTTATATGGGATAACGTTATACCGTATTACGTTATATGGTATAACGAAATGACGTTTTACGTTATATGGTATAACGTTGTAACGTATTACGTTATATGGTACAACGTTATAACGTATTACGTTATATGGTATAACGTTTTAAAGTATTACGTTATATGGTATAACGTTTTAACGTATTTCGTAATATGGTATAACGTTATATCGTATTACGTTATATGGCGTAACGTTATACCGTATTACGTTACATGGTATAACGTTATAACGTATTATGTTATATGGTATAACGTTATACCGTATTATGTTATATAGTATAACGAAATGACGTTTTACGTTATATGGTATAACGTTCTAACGTATTAGGTTATACGGTATAACGAAATGACGTTTTACGTTATATGGTATTACGTTATATGGTACAACGTTATATGGTATAACGTTTTAAAGTATTACGTTATATGGTATAACGTTTTAACGTATTTCGTTATGTGGTATAACGTTATATCGTATTGCGTTATATGGTATAACGTTATAACGTATTACGTTATATGGTATAACGTTTTAACGTATTACGTTATATGGTATAACGTTATAACGTATTACGATATATGGTATAACGTTGTAACGTATTACGTTATATGGTATAACGTTATACCGTATTACGTTATATGGTATATCGAAATGACGTTTTGCGTTATATGGTATATCGTTATAACGTATTAAATTATATGGTATAACGTTATACCGTATTACGTTATATGGTACACCGAAATGACGTTTTGCCTTATATGGTATAACGTTATAACGTATTAGGTTATATGATACAGCGTTATACCGTATTACGTTATATGGTATAACGAAATGACGTTTTACGTTATATGGTATAACGTTATAACGTATTACGTTATATGGCATAACGTTTTAACGTATTACGTTATATGGTATAACGTTATAACGTATTACGATATATGGTATAACGTTGTAACGCATTACGTTATATGGTATAACGTTATACCGTATTACGTTACATGGTATAACGTTATAACGTATTACGTTATATGGTATTTCGTTGTAACGTATTATGTTATATGGTATAACGTTATACCGTATTACGTTATATAGTATAACGAAATGACGTTTTACGTTATATGGTATTACGTTATAACGTATTACGTTATATGGTATAACGTTATAACGTATTACGTTATATGGGATAACATTATAACGTGTTACGTTATATGGTATAACGTTATAACGTATTACGTTATATGGTATAACGTTTTAACGTATTACGTTATATGGTATAACGTTATAACGTATTACGTTATATGCTATAACGTTTTAACGTAGTACGTTATATGGTATTACGTTATAACGTATTACGTTATATGGTATAACGTTTTAACGTAGTACGTTACATGGTATAACGTTATAACGTATTACGTTATATGGTACAACGTTATAACGTATTACGTTATATCCTATAACGTTTTAACGTAGTACGTTATATGGTATAACGTTATAACGTATTACGTTATATGGTATAACGTTATAACGTATTACGTTACATGGTATAACGTTCTAACGTATTACGTTATACGGTATAACGAAATGACGTTTTACGTTATATGGTATTACGTTATAACGTATTACGTTATATGGTATAACGTTATAACGTATTACGTTATATGGTATTACGTTATAACGTATTACGTTATATGGTATAACGTTATAACGTATTACGTTATATGGTATAACGTTATAACGTATTACGTTATATGGTATAACGTTTTAACGTATTACGTTATATGGTATAACGTTATACCGTATAACGGTATATGGTATAACGAAATGACGTTTTACGTTATATGGTATTACGTTATAACGTATTACGTTATATGGTACAACGTTATAACGTATTACGTTATATGGTATAACGTTTTAACGTATTACGTTATATGGTATAACGTTATACCGTTTAACGTTATATGGTATAACGAAATGACGTTTTACGTTATATGGTATTACGTTATAACGTATTACGTTATATGGTATAACGTTATAACGTATTACGTTATATGGTATTACGTTATAACGTATTACGTTATATGGTATTACGTTATAACGTATTATGTTATATGGTATAACGTTATACCGTATTATGTTATATAGTATAACGAAATGACGGTTTACGTTATATGGTATTACATTATAACGTGTTACGTTATATTGTATAACGTTATACCGTATTACGTTATATGGTATAACGTTATAACGTATTAAGTTATATGGTATAACGTTATAACGTATTACGTTATATGGTATAACGTTATAACGTATTACGATATATGGTATAACGTTGTAACGTATTACGTTATATGGTATAACGTTATACCGTATTACGTTATGTGGTAAATCGAAATGACGTTTTACGTTATATGGTATTACATTATAACGTGTTACGTTATATTGTATAACGTTATACCGTATTACGTTATATGGTATAACGTTATAACGTATTAAGTTATATGGTATAACGTTATAACGTATTACGTTATATGGTATAACGTTATAACGTATTACGTTATATGGTATTACATTATAACGTGTTACGTTATATTGTATAACGTTATACCGTATTACGTTATATGGTATAACGTTATAACGTATTAAGTTATATGGTATAACGTTATAACGTATTACGTTATATGGTATAACGTTATAACGTATTACGTTATATGGTATAACGTTATAACGTATTACGTTATATGGTATTACGTTATAACGTATTACGTTATATGGTATAACGTTATAACGTATTACGTTATATGGTATAACGTTATAACGTATTACGTTATATGGTATAACGTTTTAACGTATTACGTTATATGGTATAACGTTATACCGTAAAACGTTATATGGTATAACGAAGTGACGTTTTACGTTATATGGTATTACGTTATAACGTATTACGTTATATGGTATTACGTTATAACGTATTACGTTATATGGTATTACGTTATAACGTATTACGTTATATGGTACAACGTTATAACGTATTACGTTATATGGTATAACGTTTTAACGTATTACGTTATATGGTATAACGTTATACCGTATAACGTTATATGGTATAACGAAATGACGTTTTACGTTATATGGTACAACGTTATAACGTATTACGTTATATGGTATAAGGTTTTAACGTATCACGTTATATGGTATATCGTTATACCGTATAACGTTATATGGTATAACGAAGTGACGATTTACGTTATATGGTACTACGTTATAACGTATTACGTTATATGGTATAACGTTACAACTTATTACGTTATATCGTATAACGTTTTAACGTATTTCGTTATATGGTATAACGTTATAACGTATTACGTTATATGATATAACGTTATAACGTATTACGTTATATGGTATAACGTTGCAACCTATTACGTTATATGGTACAACGTTATAACGTATTACGTTATATGGTATAACGTTACAACTTATTACGTTATATCGTATAACGTTTTAACGTATTTCGTTATATGGTATAACGTTGTAACGTATTACGTTATATGGTACATCGTTATAACGTATTACGTTATATGGTATAACGTTTTAAAGTATTACGTTATATGGTATAACGTTTTAACGTATTTCGTTATATGGTATAACGTTATAACGTATTACGTTATATGATATAACGTTATAACGTATTACGTTATATGGTATAACGTTTTAACGTAGTACGTTATATGGTATAACGTTTTAAAGTATTACGTTATATGGTATAACGTTTTAACGTATTTCGTTATATGGTATAACGTTATAACGTATTACGTTATATGATATAACGTTATAACGTATTACGTTATATGGTATAACGTTTTAACGTAGTACGTTATATGGTATAACGTTATAACGTATTACGTTATATGGTATAACGTTATAACGTATTACGTTACATGGTATAGCGTTATAACGTATTACGTTATATGGTATAACGTTATACCGTATTACGTTATATGGTATAACGAAATGACGTTTTACGTTATATGGTATAACGTTGCAACCTATTACGTTATATGGTACAACGTTATAACGTATTACGTTATATGGTATAACGTTACAACTTATTACGTTATATCGTATAACGTTTTAACGTATTTCGTTATATGGTATAACGTTGTAACGTATTACGTTATATGGTACATCGTTATAACGTATTACGTTATATGGTATAACGTTTTAAAGTATTACGTTATATGGTATAACGTTTTAACGTATTTCGTTATATGGTATAACGTTATAACGTATTACGTTATATGATATAACGTTATAACGTATTACGTTATATGCTATAACGTTTTAACGTAGTACGTTATATGGTATAACGTTTTAAAGTATTACGTTATATGGTATAACGTTTTAACGTATTTCGTTATATGGTATAACGTTATATCGTATTACGTTATATGGCGTAACGTTATACCGTATTACGTTACATGGTATAACGTTATAACGTATTATGTTATATGGTATAACGTTATACCGTATTATGTTATATAGTATAACGAAATGACGTTTTACGTTATATGGTATAACGTTCTAACGTATTACGTTATACGGTATAGCGAAATGACGTTTTACGTTATATGGTATTACGTTATATGGTACAACGTTATATGGTATAACGTTTTAAAGTATTACGTTATATGGTATAACGTTTTAACGTATTTCGTTATATGGTATAACGTTATATCGTATTACGTTATATGGTATAACGTTATAACGTATTACGTTATATGGTATAACGTTTTAACGTATTACGTTATATGGTATAACGTTATAACGTATTACGATATATGGTATAACGTTGTAACGTATTACGTTATATGGTATAACGTTATACCGTATTACGTTATATGGTATAACGAAATGACGTTTTACGTTATATGGTACAACGTTATAACGTATTACGTTATATGGTATAACGTTTTAACGTATCACGTTATATGGTATAACGTTATACCGTATAACGTTATATGGTATAACGAAGTGACGTTTTACGTTATATGGTATTAAGTTATAACGTATTACGTTATATGGTATTACGTTATAACGTATTACGTTATACGGTATAACGTTATAACGTATTACGTTATATGGTATAACGTTATAACGTATTACGTTATATGGTATAACGTTTTAACGTATTACGTTATATGGTATAACGTTATACCGTATAACGTTATATGGTATAACGAAATGACGTTTTACGTTATATGGTATTACGTTATAACGTATTACGTTATATGGTACAACGTTATAACGTATTACGTTATATGGTATAACGTTTTAACGTATTTCGTTATATGGTATAACGTTATACCGTATAACGTTATATGGTATAACGAAATGACGTTTTACGTTATATGGTACAACGTTATAACGTATTACGTTATATGGTATAACGTTTTAACGTATCACGTTATATGGTATAACGTTATACCGTATAACGTTATATGGTATAACGAAGTGACGTTTTACGTTATATGGTACTACGTTATAACGTATTACGTTATATGGTATAACGTTATAACGTATTACGTTATATGGTATAACGTTACAACTTATTACGTTATATCGTATAACGTTTTAACGTATTTCGTTATATGGTATAACGTTATGACGTATTACGTTATATGGTATAACGTTATAACGTATTACGTTATATGGTATAACGTTTTAACGTAGTACGTTATATGGTATAACGTTATAACGTATTACGTTATATGGTATAACGTTATAACGTATTACGTTACATTGTATAGCGTTATAACGTATTACGTTATATGGTATAACGTTATACCGTATTACGTTATATGATATAACGAAATGACGTTTTACGTTATATGGTATAACGTTGTAACGTATTACGTTATATGGTACAACGTTATAACGTATTACGTTATATGGTATAACGTTTTAAAGTATTACGTTATATGGTATAACGTTTTAACGTATTTCGTAATATGGTATAACGTTATATCGTATTACGTTATATGGCGTAACGTTATACCGTATTACGTTACATGGTATAACGTTATAACGTATTATGTTATATGGTATAACGTTATACCGTATTATGTTATATAGTATAACGAAATGACGTTTTACGTTATATGGTATAACGTTCTAACGTATTAGGTTATACGGTATAACGAAATGACGTTTTACGTTATATGGTATTACGTTATATGGTACAACGTTATATGGTATAACGTTTTAAAGTATTACGTTATATGGTATAACGTTTTAACGTATTTCGTTATATGGTATAACGTTATATCGTATTGCGTTATATGGTATAACGTTATAACGTATTACGTTATATGGTATAACGTTTTAACGTATTACGTTATATGGTATAACGTTATAACGTATTACGATATATGGTATAACGTTGTAACGTATTACGTTATATGGTATAACGTTATACCGTATTACGTTATATGGTATATCGAAATGACGTTTTGCGTTATATGGTATATCGTTATAACGTATTAAATTATATGGTATAACGTTATACCGTATTACGTTATATGGTACACCGAAATGACGTTTTGCCTTATATGGTATAACGTTATAACGTATTAGGTTATATGATACAGCGTTATACCGTATTACGTTATATGGTATAACGAAATGACGTTTTACGTTATATGGTATAACGTTATAACGTATTACGTTATATGGCATAACGTTTTAACGTATTACGTTATATGGTATAACGTTATAACGTATTACGATATATGGTATAACGTTGTAACGCATTACGTTATATGGTATAACGTTATACCGTATTACGTTACATGGTATAACGTTATAACGTATTACGTTATATGGTATTTCGTTGTAACGTATTATGTTATATGGTATAACGTTATACCGTATTACGTTATATAGTATAACGAAATGACGTTTTACGTTATATGGTATTACGTTATAACGTATTACGTTATATGGTATAACGTTATAACGTATTACGTTATATGGGATAACATTATAACGTGTTACGTTATATGGTATAACGTTATAACGTATTACGTTATATGGTATAACGTTTTAACGTATTACGTTATATGGTATAACGTTATAACGTATTACGTTATATGCTATAACGTTTTAACGTAGTACGTTATATGGTATTACGTTATAACGTATTACGTTATATGGTATAACGTTTTAACGTAGTACGTTACATGGTATAACGTCATAACGTATTACGTTATATGGTACAACGTTATAACGTATTACGTTATATCCTATAACGTTTTAACGTAGTACGTTATATGGTATAACGTTATAACGTATTACGTTATATGGTATAACGTTATAACGTATTACGTTACATGGTATAACGTTCTAACGTATTACGTTATACGGTATAACGAAATGACGTTTTACGTTATATGGTGTTACGTTATAACGTATTACGTTATATGGTATAACGTTATAACGTATTACGTTATATGGTATTACGTTATAACGTATTACGTTATATGGTATAACGTTATAACGTATTACGTTATATGGTATAACGTTATAACGTATTACGTTATATGGTATAACGTTTTAACGTATTACGTTATATGGTCTAACGTTATACCGTATAACGGTATATGGTATAACGAAATGACGTTTTACGTTATATGGTATTACGTTATAACGTATTACGTTATATGGTACAACGTTATAACGTATTACGTTATATGGTATAACGTTTTAACGTATTACGTTATATGGTATAACGTTATACCGTTTAACGTTATATGGTATAACGAAATGACGTTTTACGTTATATGGTATTACGTTATAACGTATTACGTTATATGGTATAACGTTATAACGTATTACGTTATATGGTATTACGTTATAACGTATTACGTTATATGGTATTACGTTATAACGTATTATGTTATATGGTATAACGTTATACCGTATTATGTTATATAGTATAACGAAATGACGTTTTACGTTATATGGTATAACGTTCTAACGTATTACGTTATACGGTATAACGAAATGACCATTTACGTTATATGGTATTACGTTATAACGTATTACGTTATATGGTATAACGTTATAACGTATTACGTTATATGGTATAACGTTATAACGTATTACGTTATATGGTATTACGTTATAACGTATTACGTTATATGGTATAACGTTATAACGTATTACGTTATATGGTATAACGTTATAACGTATTACGTTATATGGTATTACGTTTTAACGTATTACGTTATATGGTATAACGTTATAGCGTATAACGTTATATGGTATAACGAAGTGACGTTTTACGTTATATGGTATTACGTTATAACGTATTACGTTATATGGTATAACGTTATAACGTATTACGTTACATGGTATAACGTTGTAAAAGTATTACGTTATATGGTATAGCGATATACCGTATTACGTTATATGGTATAACGTTTTAACGTATTACGTTATATGGTATAACGAAATGACGTTTTACGTTATATGGTATTACGTTATAACGTATTACGTTATATGGTACAACGTTATAACGTATTACGTTATATGGTATAACGTTTTAACGTATTACGTTATATGGTATAACGTTATACCGTATAACGTTATATGGTATAACGAAATGACGTTTTACGTTATATGGTACAACGTTATAACGTTTTACGTTGTATGGTATAACGTTTTAACGTATCACGTTATATGGTATAACGTTATACCGTATAACGTTATATGGTATAACGAAGTGACGTTTTACGTTATATGGTATTACGTTATAACGTATTACGTTATATGGTATTACGTTATAACGTATTACGTTATATGGTATAACGTTATAACGTATTACGTTATATGGTATAACGTTATACCGTATAACGTTATATGGTATAACGAAGTGACGTTTTACGTTATATGGTATAACGTTGTAACGTATTATGATATATGGTATAACGTTATACCGTATTACGTTATATGGTATATCGAAATGACGTTTTGCGTTATATGGTATATCGTTATAACGTATTAAATTATATGGTATAACGTTATACCGTATTACATTATATGGTACACCGAAATGACGTTTTGCGTTATATGGTATAACGTTATAACGTATTAGGTTATATGATACAGCGTTATACCGTATTACGTTATATGGTATAACGAAATGACGTTTTACGTTATATGGTATAACGTTATAACATATTACGTTATACGGTATAACGAAGTGACGTTTTACGTTATATGGTATTACGGTATAACGTATTACGTTATATGGTATAACGTTATAACGTATTACGTTATATGGTATAACGTTACAACGTATTACGTTATATCGTATAACGTTTTAACGTATTTCGTTATATGGTACAACGTTATAACGTATTACGTTATATGGTATAACGTTATACCGTATTACGATACATGGTATAACGTTATAACGTATTACGTTATATGGTATTTCGTTGTAACGTATTATGTTATATGGTATAACGTTATACCGTATTACGTTATATAGTATAACGAAAGGAAGTTTTACGTTATATGGTATTACGTTATAACGTATTACGTTATATGGTATAACGTTATAACGTATTACGTTATATGGGATAACATTATAACGTGTTACGTTATATGGTATAACGTTATAACGTATTACGTTATATTGTATAACGTTTTAACGTATTACGTTATATGGTATAACGTTATAACGTATTACGATATATGGTATAACGTTGAAACGTATTACGTTATATGGTATAACGTTATACCGTATAACGTTATATGGTATAACGAAATGACGTTTTACGTTATATGGTATTACGTTATAACGTATTACGTTATATGGTATAACGTTATAACGTATTACGTTATATGGTATTACGTTATAACGTATTACGTTATATGGTATTACGTTATAACGTATTATGTTATATGGTATAACGTTATACCGTATTATGTTATATAGTATAACGAAATGACGGTTTACGTTATATGGTATTACATTATAACGTGTTACGTTATATTGTATAACGTTATACCGTATTACGTTATATGGTATAACGTTATAACGTATTAAGTTATATGGTATAACGTTATAACGTATTACGTTATATGGTATAACGTTATAACGTATTACGATATATGGTATAACGTTGTAACGTATTACGTTATATGGTATAACGTTATACCGTATTACGTTATATGGTAAATCGAAATGACGTTTTACGTTATATGGTATTACATTATAACGTGTTACGTTATATTGTATAACGTTATACCGTATTACGTTATATGGTATAACGTTTTAACGTATCACGTTATATGGTATAACGTTATACCGTATAACGTTATATGGTATAACGAAGTGACGTTTTACGTTATATGGTACTACGTTTTAACGTATCACGTTATATGGTATAACGTTATACCGTATAACGTTATATGGTATAACGAAGTGACGTTTTACGTTATATGGTATTACGTTATAACGTATTACGTTATATGGTATTACGTTATAACGTATTACGTTATATGGTATAACGTTATAACGTATTACGTTATATGGTATAACGTTATACCGTATAACGTTATATGGTATAACGAAGTGACGTTTTACGTTATATGGTATAACGTTGTAACGTATTATGATATATGGTATAACGTTATACCGTATTATGTTATATAGTATAACGAAATGACGTTTTACGTTATATGGTATAACGTTCTAACGTATTAGGTTATACGGTATAACGAAATGACGTTTTACGTTATATGGTATTACGTTATATGGTACAACGTTATATGGTATAACGTTTTAAAGTATTACGTTATATGGTATAACGTTTTAACGTATTTCGTTATATGGTATAACGTTATATCGTATTGCGTTATATGGTATAACGTTATAACGTATTACGTTATATGGTATAACGTTTTAACGTATTACGTTATATGGTATAACGTTATAACGTATTACGATATATGGTATAACGTTGTAACGTATTACGTTATATGGTATAACGTTATACCGTATTACGTTATATGGTATATCGAAATGACGTTTTGCGTTATATGGTATATCGTTATAACGTATTAAATTATATGGTATAACGTTATACCGTATTACGTTATATGGTACACCGAAATGACGTTTTGCCTTATATGGTATAACGTTATAACGTATTAGGTTATATGATACAGCGTTATACCGTATTACGTTATATGGTATAACGAAATGACGTTTTACGTTATATGGTATAACGTTATAACGTATTACGTTATATGGCATAACGTTTTAACGTATTACGTTATATGGTATAACGTTATAACGTATTACGATATATGGTATAACGTTGTAACGCATTACGTTATATGGTATAACGTTATACCGTATTACGTTACATGGTATAACGTTATAACGTATTACGTTATATGGTATTTCGTTGTAACGTATTATGTTATATGGTATAACGTTATACCGTATTACGTTATATAGTATAACGAAATGACGTTTTACGTTATATGGTATTACGTTATAACGTATTACGTTATATGGTATAACGTTATAACGTATTACGTTATATGGGATAACATTATAACGTGTTACGTTATATGATATAACGTTATAACGTATTACGTTATATGGTATAACGTTTTAACGTATTACGTTATATGGTATAACGTTATAACGTATTACGTTATATGCTATAACGTTTTAACGTAGTACGTTATATGGTATTACGTTATAACGTATTACGTTATATGGTATAACGTTTTAACGTAGTACGTTACATGGTATAACGTTATAACGTATTACGTTATATGGTACAACGTTATAACGTATTACGTTATATCCTATAACGTTTTAACGTAGTACGTTATATGGTATAACGTTATAACGTATTACGTTATATGGTATAACGTTATAACGTATTACGTTACATGGTATAACGTTCTAACGTATTACGTTATACGGTATAACGAAATGACGTTTTACGTTATATGGTGTTACGTTATAACGTATTACGTTATATGGTATAACGTTATAACGTATTACGTTATATGGTATTACGTTATAACGTATTACGTTATATGGTATAACGTTATAACGTATTACGTTATATGGTATAACGTTATAACGTATTACGTTATATGGTATAACGTTTTAACGTATTACGTTATATGGTCTAACGTTATACCGTATAACGGTATATGGTATAACGAAATGACGTTTTACGTTATATGGTATTACGTTATAACGTATTACGTTATATGGTACAACGTTATAACGTATTACGTTATATGGTATAACGTTTTAACGTATTACGTTATATGGTATAACGTTATACCGTTTAACGTTATATGGTATAACGAAATGACGTTTTACGTTATATGGTATTACGTTATAACGTATTACGTTATATGGTATAACGTTATAACGTATTACGTTATATGGTATTACGTTATAACGTATTACGTTATATGGTATTACGTTATAACGTATTATGTTATATGGTATAACGTTATACCGTATTATGTTATATAGTATAACGAAATGACGTTTTACGTTATATGGTATAACGTTCTAACGTATTACGTTATACGGTATAACGAAATGACCATTTACGTTATATGGTATTACGTTATAACGTATTACGTTATATGGTATAACGTTATAACGTATTACGTTATATGGTATAACGTTATAACGTATTACGTTATATGGTATTACGTTATAACGTATTACGTTATATGGTATAACGTTATAACGTATTACGTTATATGGTATAACGTTATAACGTATTACGTTATATGGTATTACGTTTTAACGTATTACGTTATATGGTATAACGTTATAGCGTATAACGTTATATGGTATAACGAAGTGACGTTTTACGTTATATGGTATTACGTTATAACGTATTACGTTATATGGTATAACGTTATAACGTATTACGTTACATGGTATAACGTTGTAAAAGTATTACGTTATATGGTATAGCGATATACCGTATTACGTTATATGGTATAACGTTTTAACGTATTACGTTATATGGTATAACGAAATGACGTTTTACGTTATATGGTATTACGTTATAACGTATTACGTTATATGGTACAACGTTATAACGTATTACGTTATATGGTATAACGTTTTAACGTATTACGTTATATGGTATAACGTTATACCGTATAACGTTATATGGTATAACGAAATGACGTTTTACGTTATATGGTACAACGTTATAACGTTTTACGTTGTATGGTATAACGTTTTAACGTATCACGTTATATGGTATAACGTTATACCGTATAACGTTATATGGTATAACGAAGTGACGTTTTACGTTATATGGTATTACGTTATAACGTATTACGTTATATGGTATTACGTTATAACGTATTACGTTATATGGTATAACGTTATAACGTATTACGTTATATGGTATAACGTTATACCGTATAACGTTATATGGTATAACGAAGTGACGTTTTACGTTATATGGTATAACGTTGTAACGTATTATGATATATGGTATAACGTTATACCGTATTACGTTATATGGTATATCGAAATGACGTTTTGGGTTATATGGTATATCGTTATAACGTATTAAATTATATGGTATAACGTTATACCGTATTACATTATATGGTACACCGAAATGACGTTTTGCGTTATATGGTATAACGTTATAACGTATTAGGTTATATGATACAGCGTTATACCGTATTACGTTATATGGTATAACGAAATGACGTTTTACGTTATATGGTATAACGTTATAACATATTACGTTATACGGTATAACGAAGTGACGTTTTACGTTATATGGTATTACGGTATAACGTATTACGTTATATGGTATAACGTTATAACGTATTACGTTATATGGTATAACGTTACAACGTATTACGTTATATCGTATAACGTTTTAACGTATTTCGTTATATGGTACAACGTTATAACGTATTACGTTATATGGTATAACGTTATACCGTATTACGATACATGGTATAACGTTATAACGTATTACGTTATATGGTATTTCGTTGTAACGTATTATGTTATATGGTATAACGTTATACCGTATTACGTTATATAGTATAACGAAAGGAAGTTTTACGTTATATGGTATTACGTTATAACGTATTACGTTATATGGTATAACGTTATAACGTATTACGTTATATGGGATAACATTATAACGTGTTACGTTATATGGTATAACGTTATAACGTATTACGTTATATTGTATAACGTTTTAACGTATTACGTTATATGGTATAACGTTATAACGTATTACGATATATGGTATAACGTTGAAACGTATTACGTTATATGGTATAACGTTATACCGTATAACGTTATATGGTATAACGAAATGACGTTTTACGTTATATGGTATTACGTTATAACGTATTACGTTATATGGTATAACGTTATAACGTATTACGTTATATGGTATTACGTTATAACGTATTACGTTA
Source organism: Bombus vancouverensis nearcticus (assembly GCF_051014615.1). Lineage (NCBI taxonomy): Eukaryota > Metazoa > Arthropoda > Insecta > Hymenoptera > Apidae > Bombus > Bombus vancouverensis. The sequence continues at coordinate 6,760,161 of NC_134912.1, read as the reverse complement.
TATGGTATTACGTTATAACGTATTATGTTATATGGTATAACGTTATACCGTATTATGTTATATAGTATAACGAAATGACGGTTTACGTTATATGGTATTACATTATAACGTGTTACGTTATATTGTATAACGTTATACCGTATTACGTTATATGGTATAACGTTATAACGTATTAAGTTATATGGTATAACGTTATAACGTATTACGTTATATGGTATAACGTTATAACGTATTACGATATATGGTATAACGTTGTAACGTATTACGTTATATGGTATAACGTTATACCGTATTACGTTATATGGTAAATCGAAATGACGTTTTACGTTATATGGTATTACATTATAACGTGTTACGTTATATTGTATAACGTTATACCGTATTACGTTATATGGTATAACGTTATAACGTATTAAGTTATATGGTATAACGTTATAACGTATTACGTTATATGGTATAACGTTATAACGTATTACGTTATATGGTATTACATTATAACGTGTTACGTTATATTGTATAACGTTATACCGTATTACGTTATATGGTATAACGTTATAACGTATTAAGTTATATGGTATAACGTTATAACGTATTACGTTATATGGTATAACGTTATAACGTATTACGTTATATGGTATAACGTTATAACGTATTACGTTATATGGTATTACGTTATAACGTATTACGTTATATGGTATAACGTTATAACGTATTACGTTATATGGTATAACGTTATAACGTATTACGTTATATGGTATAACGTTTTAACGTATTACGTTATATGGTATAACGTTATACCGTAAAACGTTATATGGTATAACGAAGTGACGTTTTACGTTATATGGTATTACGTTATAACGTATTACGTTATATGGTATTACGTTATAACGTATTACGTTATATGGTATTACGTTATAACGTATTACGTTATATGGTACAACGTTATAACGTATTACGTTATATGGTATAACGTTTTAACGTATTACGTTATATGGTATAACGTTATACCGTATAACGTTATATGGTATAACGAAATGACGTTTTACGTTATATGGTACAACGTTATAACGTATTACGTTATATGGTATAAGGTTTTAACGTATCACGTTATATGGTATATCGTTATACCGTATAACGTTATATGGTATAACGAAGTGACGATTTACGTTATATGGTACTACGTTATAACGTATTACGTTATATGGTATAACGTTACAACTTATTACGTTATATCGTATAACGTTTTAACGTATTTCGTTATATGGTATAACGTTATAACGTATTACGTTATATGATATAACGTTATAACGTATTACGTTATATGGTATAACGTTTTAACGTAGTACGTTATATGGTATAACGTTATAACGTATTACGTTATATGGTATAACGTTATAACGTATTACGTTACATGGTATAGCGTTATAACGTATTACGTTATATGGTATAACGTTATACCGTATTACGTTATATGGTATAACGAAATGACGTTTTACGTTATATGGTATAACGTTGTAACGTATTACGTTATATGGTACAACGTTATAACGTATTACGTTATATGGTATAACGTTTTAAAGTATTACGTTATATGGTATAACGTTTTAACGTATTTCGTTATATGGTATAACGTTATAACGTATTACGTTATATGATATAACGTTATAACGTATTACGTTATATGGTATAACGTTTTAACGTATTTCGTTATATGGTATAACGTTGTAACGTATTACGTTATATGGTACAACGTTATAACGTATTACGTTATATGGTATAACGTTATACCGTATTACGTTATATGGTATAACGTTATAACGTATTAAGTTATATGGTATAACGTTATAACGTATTACGTTATATGGTATAACGTTATAACGTATTACGTTATATGGTATAACGTTATAACGTATTACGTTATATGGTATTACGTTATAACGTATTACGTTATATGGTATAACGTTATAACGTATTACGTTATATGGTATAACGTTATAACGTATTACGTTATATGGTATAACGTTTTAACGTATTACGTTATATGGTATAACGTTATACCGTAAAACGTTATATGGTATAACGAAGTGACGTTTTACGTTATATGGTATTACGTTATAACGTATTACGTTATATGGTATTACGTTATAACGTATTACGTTATATGGTATTACGTTATAACGTATTACGTTATATGGTACAACGTTATAACGTATTACGTTATATGGTATAACGTTTTAACGTATTACGTTATATGGTATAACGTTATACCGTATAACGTTATATGGTATAACGAAATGACGTTTTACGTTATATGGTACAACGTTATAATGTATTACGTTATATGGTATAAGGTTTTAACGTATCACGTTATATGGTATATCGTTATACCGTATAACGTTATATGGTATAACGAAGTGACGATTTACGTTATATGGTACTACGTTATAACGTATTACGTTATATGGTATAACGTTACAACTTATTACGTTATATCGTATAACGTTTTAACGTATTTCGTTATATGGTATAACGTTATAACGTATTACGTTATATGATATAACGTTATAACGTATTACGTTATATGGTATAACGTTTTAACGTAGTACGTTATATGGTATAACGTTATAACGTATTACGTTATATGGTATAACGTTATAACGTATTACGTTACATGGTATAGCGTTATAACGTATTACGTTATATGGTATAACGTTATACCGTATTACGTTATATGGTATAACGAAATGACGTTTTACGTTATATGGTATAACGTTGTAACGTATTACGTTATATGGTACAACGTTATAACGTATTACGTTATATGGTATAACGTTTTAAAGTATTACGTTATATGGTATAACGTTTTAACGTATTTCGTTATATGGTATAACGTTATAACGTATTACGTTATATGATATAACGTTATAACGTATTACGTTATATGGTATAACGTTTTAACGTAGTACGTTATATGGTATAACGTTATAACGTATTACGTTATATGGTATAACGTTATAACGTATTACGTTACATGGTATAGCGTTATAACGTATTACGTTATATGGTATAACGTTTTAAAGTATTACGTTATATGGTATAACGTTTTAACGTATTTCGTTATATGGTATAACGTTATAACGTATTACGTTATATGATATAACGTTATAACGTATTACGTTATATGGTATAACGTTTTAACGTAGTACGTTATATGGTATAACGTTTTAAAGTATTACGTTATATGGTATAACGTTTTAACGTATTTCGTTATATGGTATAACGTTATATCGTATTACGTTATATGGCGTAACGTTATACCGTATTACGTTACATGGTATAACGTTATAACGTATTATGTTATATGGTATAACGTTATACCGTATTATGTTATATAGTATAACGAAATGACGTTTTACGTTATATGGTATAACGTTCTAACGTATTACGTTATACGGTATAACGAAATGACGTTTTACGTTATATGGTATTACGTTATATGGTACAACGTTATATGGTATAACGTTTTAAAGTATTACGTTATATGGTATAACGTTTTAACGTATTTCGTTATATGGTATAACGTTATATCGTATTACGTTATATGGTATAACGTTATAACGTATTACGTTATATGGTATAACGTTTTAACGTATTACGTTATATGGTATAACGTTATAACGTATTACGATATATGGTATAACGTTGTAACGTATTACGTTATATGGTATAACGTTATACCGTATTACGTTATATGGTATAACGAAATGACGTTTTACGTTATATGGTACAACGTTATAACGTATTACGTTATATGGTATAACGTTTTAACGTATCACGTTATATGGTATAACGTTATACCGTATAACGTTATATGGTATAACGAAGTGACGTTTTACGTTATATGGTATTAAGTTATAACGTATTACGTTATATGGTATTACGTTATAACGTATTACGTTATACGGTATAACGTTATAACGTATTACGTTATATGGTATAACGTTATAACGTATTACGTTATATGGTATAACGTTTTAACGTATTACGTTATATGGTATAACGTTATACCGTATAACGTTATATGGTATAACGAAATGACGTTTTACGTTATATGGTATTACGTTATAACGTATTACGTTATATGGTACAACGTTATAACGTATTACGTTATATGGTATAACGTTTTAACGTATTTCGTTATATGGTATAACGTTATACCGTATAACGTTATATGGTATAACGAAATGACGTTTTACGTTATATGGTACAACGTTATAACGTATTACGTTATATGGTATAACGTTTTAACGTATCACGTTATATGGTATAACGTTATACCGTATAACGTTATATGGTATAACGAAGTGACGTTTTACGTTATATGGTATTAAGTTATAACGTATTACGTTATATGGTATTACGTTATAACGTATTACGTTATACGGTATAACGTTATAACGTATTACGTTATATGGTATAACGTTATAACGTATTACGTTATATGGTATAACGTTTTAACGTATTACGTTATATGGTATAACGTTATACCGTATAACGTTATATGGTATAACGAAATGACGTTTTACGTTATATGGTATTACGTTATAACGTATTACGTTATATGGTACAACGTTATAACGTATTACGTTATATGGTATAACGTTTTAACGTATTTCGTTATATGGTATAACGTTATACCGTATAACGTTATATGGTATAACGAAATGACGTTTTACGTTATATGGTACAACGTTATAACGTATTACGTTATATGGTATAACGTTTTAACGTATCACGTTATATGGTATAACGTTATACCGTATAACGTTATATGGTATAACGAAGTGACGTTTTACGTTATATGGTACTACGTTATAACGTATTACGTTATATGGTATAACGTTATAACGTATTACGTTATATGGTATAACGTTACAACTTATTACGTTATATCGTATAACGTTTTAACGTATTTCGTTATATGGTATAACGTTATGACGTATTACGTTATATGGTATAACGTTATAACGTATTACGTTATATGGTATAACGTTTTAACGTAGTACGTTATATGGTATAACGTTATAACGTATTACGTTATATGGTATAACGTTATAACGTATTACGTTACATTGTATAGCGTTATAACGTATTACGTTATATGGTATAACGTTATACCGTATTACGTTATATGGTATAACGAAATGACGTTTTACGTTATATGGTATAACGTTGTAACGTATTACGTTATATGGTACAACGTTATAACGTATTACGTTATATGGTATAACGTTTTAAAGTATTACGTTATATGGTATAACGTTTTAACGTATTTCGTAATATGGTATAACGTTATATCGTATTACGTTATATGGCGTAACGTTATACCGTATTACGTTACATGGTATAACGTTATAACGTATTATGTTATATGGTATAACGTTATACCGTATTATGTTATATAGTATAACGAAATGACGTTTTACGTTATATGGTATAACGTTCTAACGTATTAGGTTATACGGTATAACGAAATGACGTTTTACGTTATATGGTATTACGTTATATGGTACAACGTTATATGGTATAACGTTTTAAAGTATTGCGTTATATGGTATAACGTTTTAACGTATTTCGTTATATGGTATAACGTTATATCGTATTGCGTTATATGGTATAACGTTATAACGTATTACGTTATATGGTATAACGTTTTAACGTATTACGTTATATGGTATAACGTTATAACGTATTACGATATATGGTATAACGTTGTAACGTATTACGTTATATGGTATAACGTTATACCGTATTACGTTATATGGTATATCGAAATGACGTTTTGCGTTATATGGTATATCGTTATAACGTATTAAATTATATGGTATAACGTTATACCGTATTACGTTATATGGTACACCGAAATGACGTTTTGCCTTATATGGTATAACGTTATAACGTATTAGGTTATATGATACAGCGTTATACCGTATTACGTTATATGGTATAACGAAATGACGTTTTACGTTATATGGTATAACGTTATAACGTATTACGTTATATGGCATAACGTTTTAACGTATTACGTTATATGGTATAACGTTATAACGTATTACGATATATGGTATAACGTTGTAACGCATTACGTTATATGGTATAACGTTATACCGTATTACGTTACATGGTATAACGTTATAACGTATTACGTTATATGGTATTTCGTTGTAACGTATTATGTTATATGGTATAACGTTATACCGTATTACGTTATATAGTATAACGAAATGACGTTTTACGTTATATGGTATTACGTTATAACGTATTACGTTATATGGTATAACGTTATAACGTATTACGTTATATGGGATAACATTATAACGTGTTACGTTATATGGTATAACGTTATAACGTATTACGTTATATGGTATAACGTTTTAACGTATTACGTTATATGGTATAACGTTATAACGTATTACGTTATATGCTATAACGTTTTAACGTAGTACGTTATATGGTATTACGTTATAACGTATTACGTTATATGGTATAACGTTTTAACGTAGTACGTTACATGGTATAACGTTATAACGTATTACGTTATATGGTACAACGTTATAACGTATTACGTTATATCCTATAACGTTTTAACGTAGTACGTTATATGGTATAACGTTATAACGTATTACGTTATATGGTATAACGTTATAACGTATTACGTTACATGGTATAACGTTATACCGTATTATGTTATATAGTATAACGAAATGACGTTTTACGTTATATGGTATAACGTTCTAACGTATTACGTTATACGGTATAACGAAATGACCATTTACGTTATATGGTATTACGTTATAACGTATTACGTTATATGGTATAACGTTATAACGTATTACGTTATATGGGATAACATTATAACGTGTTACGTTATATGGTATAACGTTATAACGTATTACGTTATATGGTATAACGTTATAACGTATTACGTTATATGGTATTACGTTATAACGTATTACGTTATATGGTATTACGTTATAACGTATTATGTTATATGGTATAACGTTATACCGTATTATGTTATATAGTATAACGAAATGACGTTTTACGTTATATGGTATAACGTTCTAACGTATTACGTTATACGGTATAACGAAATGACCATTTACGTTATATGGTATTACGTTATAACGTATTACGTTATATGGTATAACGTTATAACGTATTACGTTATATGGTATAACGTTATAACGTATTACGTTATATGGTATTACGTTATAACGTATTACGTTATATGGTATAACGTTATAACGTATTACGTTATATGGTATAACGTTATAACGTATTACGTTATATGGTATAACGTTTTAACGTATTACGTTATATGGTATAACGTTATAGCGTATAACGTTATATGGTATAACGAAGTGACGTTTTACGTTATATGGTATTACGTTATAACGTATTACGTTATATGGTATAACGTTATAACGTATTACGTTACATGGTATAACGTTGTAAAAGTATTACGTTATATGGTATAGCGATATACCGTATTACGTTATATGGTATAACGTTTTAACGTATTACGTTATATGGTATAACGAAATGACGTTTTACGTTATATGGTATTACGTTATAACTTATTACGTTATATGGTACAACGTTATAACGTTTTACGTTGTATGGTATAACGTTTTAACGTATCACGTTATATGGTATAACGTTATACCGTATAACGTTATATGGTATAACGAAGTGACGTTTTACGTTATATGGTATTACGTTATAACGTATTACGTTATATGGTATTACGTTATAACGTATTACGTTATATGGTATAACGTTATAACGTATTACGTTATATGGTATAACGTTATACCGTATAACGTTATATGGTATAACGAAGTGACGTTTTACGTTATATGGTATTACGTTATAACGTATTACGTTATATGGTATTACGTTATAACGTATTACGTTATATGGTATAACGTTTTAACGTATTACGTTATATGGTATAACGTTATAACGTATTACGATATATGGTATAACGTTGTAACGTATTACGATATATGGTATAACGTTATACCGTATTACGTTATATGGTATATCGAAATGACGTTTTGCGTTATATGGTATATCGTTATAACGTATTAAATTATATGGTATAACGTTATACCGTATTACATTATATGGTACACCGAAATGACGTTTTGCGTTATATGGTATAACGTTATAACGTATTATGTTATATGATACAGCGTTATACCGTATTACGTTATATGGTATAACGAAATGACGTTTTACGTTATATGGTATAACGTTATAACATATTACGTTATACGGTACAACGAAGTGACGTTTTACGTTATATGGTATTACGGTATAACGTATTACGTTATATGGTATAACGTTATAACGTATTACGTTATATGGTATAACGTTACAACGTATTACGTTATATCGTATAACGTTTTAACGTATTTCGTTATATGGTACAACGTTATAACGTATTACGTTATATGGTATAACGTTATACCGTATTACGTTACATGGTATAACGTTATAACGTATTACGTTATATGGTATTTCGTTGTAACGTATTATGTTATATGGTATAACGTTATACCGTATTACGTTATATAGTATAACGAAAGGACGTTTTACGTTATATGGTATTACGTTATAACGTATTACGTTATATGGTATAACGTTATAACGTATTACGTTATATGGGATAACATTATAACGTGTTACGTTATATGGTATAACGTTATAACGTATTACGTTATATGGTATAACGTTTTAACGTATTACGTTATATGGTATAACGTTATAACGTATTACGATATATGGTATAACGTTGAAACGTATTACGTTATATGGTATAACGTTATACCGTATAACGTTATATGGTATAACGAAATGACGTTTTACGTTATATGGTATTACGTTATAACGTATTACGTTATATGGTATAACGTTATAACGTATTACGTTATATGGTATTACGTTATAACGTATTACGTTATATGGTATTACGTTATAACGTGTTACGTTATATTGTATAAAGTTATACCGTATTACGTTATATGGTATAACGTTATAACGTATTAAGTTATATGGTATAACGTTATAACGTATTACGTTATATGGTATAACGTTATAACGTATTACGATATATGGTATAACGTTGTAACGTATTACGTTATATGGTATAACGTTATACCGTATTACGTTGTATGGTAAATCGAAATGACGTTTTACGTTATATGGTACTACATTATAACGTGTTACGTTATATTGTATAACGTTATACCGTATTACGTTATATGGTATAACGTTATAACGTATTAAGTTATATGGTATAACGTTATAACGTATTACGTTATATGGTATAACGTTATAACGTATTACGTTATATTGTATAACGTTATACCGTATTACGTTATATGGTATAACGTTATAACGTATTAAGTTATATGGTATAACGTTATAACGTATTACGTTATATGGTATAACGTTATAACGTATTACGTTATATGGTATAACGTTATAACGTATTACGTTATATGGTATTACGTTATAACGTATTACGTTATATGGTATAACGTTATAACGTATTACGTTATATGGTATAACGTTATAACGTATTACGTTATATGGTATAACGTTTTAACGTATTACGTTATATGGTATAACGTTATACCGTAAAACGTTATATGGTATAACGAAGTGACGTTTTACGTTATATGGTATTACGTTATAACGTATTACGTTATATGGTATTACGTTATAACGTATTACGTTATATGGTATAACGTTATAACTTATTACGTTATATGGTATAACGTTATAACGTATTACGTTATATGGTATAACGTATTAACGTATTACGTTATATGGTATAACGTTATACCGTATAACGTTATATGGTATAACGAAGTGACGTTTTACGTTATATGGTATTACGTTATAACGTATTACGTTATATGGTACAACGTTATAACGTATTACGTTATATGGTATAACGTTTTAACGTATTACGTTATATGGTATAACGTTATACCGTATAACGTTATATGGTATAACGAAATGACGTTTTACGTTATATGGTACAACGTTATAACGTATTACGTTATATGGTATAACGTTTTAATGTATCACGTTATATGGTATAACGTTATACCGTATAACGTTATATGGTATAACGAAGTGACGTTTTACGTTATATGGTACTACGTTATAACGTATTACGTTATATGGTATAACGTTATAACGTATTACGTTATATGGTATAACGTTACAACGTATTACGTTATATCGTATAACGTTTTAACGTATTTCGTTATATGGTATAACGTTATAACGTATTACGTTATATGGTATAACGTTATAACGTATTACGTTATATGGTATAACGTTATAACGTATTACGTTATATGGTATAACGTTATAACGTATTACGTTATATGGTATAACGTTATAACGTATTACGTTACATGGTATAACGTCATAACGTATTACGTTATATGGTATAACGTTATACCGTATTACGTTATATGGTATAACGAAATGACGTTTTACGTTATATGGTATAACGTTGTAACGTATTACGTTATATGGTACAACGTTATAACGTATTACGTTATATGGTATAACGTTTTAAAGTATTACGTTATATGGTATAACGTTTTAACGTATTTCGTTATATGGTATAACGTTATATCGTATTACGTTATATGGTATAACGTTATACCGTATTACGTTACATGGTATAACGTTATAACGTATTATGTTATATGGTGTAACGTTATACCGTATTATGTTATATAGTATAACGAAATGACGTTTTACGTTATATGGTATAACGTTCTAACGTATTACGTTATACGGTATAACGAAATGACGTTTTACGTTATATGGTATTACGTTATATGGTACAACGTTATATGGTATAACGTTTTAAAGTATTACGTTATATGGTATAACGTTTTAACGTATTTCGTTATATGGTATAACGTTATATCGTATTACGTTATATGGTATAACGTTATAACGTATTACGTTATATGGTATAACGTTATAACGTATTACGTTATATGGTATAACGTTATAACGTATTACGTTATATGGTATAACGTTTTAACGTAGTACGTTATATGGTATAACGTTATAACGTATTACGTTATATGGTATAACGTTATAACGTATTACGTTACATGGTATAACGTCATAACGTATTACGTTATATGGTATAACGTTATACCGTATTACGTTATATGGTATAACGAAATGACGTTTTACGTTATATGGTATAACGTTGTAACGTATTACGTTATATGGTACAACGTTATAACGTATTACGTTATATGGTATAACGTTTTAAAGTATTACGTTATACGGTATAACGTTTTAACGTATTTCGTTATATGGTATAACGTTATATCGTATTACGTTATATGGTATAACGTTATACCGTATTACGTTACATGGTATAACGTTATAACGTATTATGTTATATGGTATAACGTTATACCGTATTATGTTATATAGTATAACGAAATGACGTTTTACGTTATATGGTATAACGTTTTAACGTAGTACGTTATATGGTATAACGTTATAACGTATTACGTTATATGGTATAACGTTATAACGTATTACGTTACATGGTATAACGTTATAACGTATTACGTTATATGGTATAACGTTTTAACGTATTACGTTATATGGTATAACGTTATACCGTATAACGTTATATGGTATAACGAAATGACGTTTTACGTTATATGGTACAACGTTATAACGTATTACGTTATATGGTATAACGTTTTAACGTATCACGTTATATGGTATAACGTTTTAACGTATTACGTTATATGGTATAACGTTATACCGTATAACGTTATATGGTATAACGAAATGACGTTTTACGTTATATGGTACAACGTAATAACGTATTACGTTATATGGTATAACGTTTTAACGTATTACGTTATATGGTACAACGTTATAACGTATTACGTTATATGCTATAACGTTTTAACGTAGTACGTTATATGGTATAACGTTATAACGTATTACGTTATATGGTATAACGAAATGACGTTTTACGTTATATGGTACAACGTTATAACGTATTACGTTATATGGTACAACGTTATAACGTATTACGTTATATGCTATAACGTTTTAACGTAGTACGTTATATGGTATAACGTTATAACGTATTACCTTATATGGTATAAAGTTATAACGTATTTCGTTATATGGTATTTCGTTGTAACGTATTATGTTATATGGTATAACGTTATACCGTATTACGTTATATAGTATAACGAAATGACGTTTTACGTTATATGGTATTACGTTATAACGTATTACGTTATATGGTATAACGTTATGACGTATTACGTTATATGGGATAACATTATAACGTGTTACGTTATATGGTATAACGTTATAACGTATTACGTTATATGGTATAACGTTACAACGTATTACGTTATATCGTATAACGTTTTAACGTATTTCGTTACATGGTATAACGTTATAACGTATTACGTTATATTGTATACCGTATTAACGTATTACGTTATATGGTATAACGTTATACCGTATAACGTTATATGGTATAACGAAGTGACGTTTTACGTTATATGGTATTACGTTATAACGTATTACGTTATATGGTACAACGTTATAACGTATTACGTTATATGGTATAACGTTTTAACGTATTACGTTATATGGTATAACGTTATACCGTATAACGTTATATGGTATAACGAAATGACGTTTTACGTTATATGGTACAACGTTATAACGTATTACGTTATATGGTATAACGTTTTAACGTATTACGTTATATGGTATAACGTTATAACGTATTACGTTATATGCTATAACGTTTTAACGTAGTACGTTATATGGTATTACGTTATAACGTATTACGTTATATGGTATAAAGTTTTAACGTAGTACGTTACATGGTATAAAGTTATAACGTATTACGTTATATGGGATAACGTTATAACGTATTACGTTATATGGTATAACGTAATAACGTATTACGTTATATGGTATAACGTTTTAACGTATTACGTTATATGGGATAACATCATAACGTGTTACGTTATATGGTATAACGTTATAACGTATTACTTTATATGGTATAACGTTACAACGTATTACGTTGTATCGTATAACGTTTTAACGTATTTCGTTATATGGTATAACGTTATAACGTATTACGTTATATGGTATAACGTTATAACGTATTACGTTATATGGGATAACATCATAACGTGTTACGTTATATGGTATAACGTTATAACGTATTACGTTATATGGTATAACGTTACAACGTATTACGTTATATCGTATAACGTTTTAACGTATTTCGTTACATGGTATAACGTTATAACGTATTACGTTATATGGTATAACGTTATACCGTATTACGTTACATGGTATAACGTTATAACGTATTACGTTATATGGTATTACGTTATAACGTATTATGTTATATGGTATAACGTTATACCGTATTATGTTATATCGTATAACGAAATGACGTTTTACGTTATATGGTATAACGTTCTAACGTATTACGTTATACGGTATAACGAAATGACGTTTTACGTTATATGGTATTACGCTATAACGTATTACGTTATATGGTATAACGTTATAACGTATTACGTTATATGCTATAACGTTTTAACGTAGTACGTTATATGGTATAACGTTATAATGTATTACGTTGTATGGTATAACGTTATAACGTATTACGTTACATGGTATAACGTTATAACGTATTACGTTATATGGTATAACGTTATAACGTATTACGTAATATGCTATAACGTTTTAACGTAGTACGTTATATGGTATAACGTTATAACGTATTACGTTATATGGTGTAACGTTATAACGTATTACGTTATATGGTATAACGTTATAACGTATTACGTTATATGCTATAACGTTTTAACGTAGTACGTTATATGGTATTACGTTATAACGTATTACGTTATATGGTATAAAGTTTTAACGTAGTACGTTACATGGTATAACGTTATAACGTATTACGTTATATGGGATAACGTTATAACGTATTACGTTATATGGTATAACGTAATAACGTATTACGTTATATGGTATTACGTTATAACGTATTACGTTATATGGTATAACGTTATAACGTATTACGTTATATGGTATAACGTTATAACGTATTACGATATATGGTATAACGTTGTAACGTATTACGTTATATGGTATAACGTTATACCGTATTACGTTATATGGTAAATCGAAATGACGTTTTACGTTATATGGTATTACATTATAACGTGTTACGTTATATTGCATAACGTTATACCGTATTACGTTATATGGTATAACGTTATAACGTATTAAGTTATATGGTATAACGTTATAACGTATTACGTTATATGGTATAACGTTATAACGTATTACGTTATATGGTATTACATTATAACGTGTTACGTTATATTGTATAACGTTATACCGTATTACGTTATATGGTATAACGTTATAACGTATTAAGTTATATGGTATAACGCTATAACGTATTACGTTATATGGTATAACGTTATAACGTATTACGTTATATGGTATAGCGTTATAACGTATTACGTTATATGCTATAACGTTTTAACGTAGTACGTTATATGGTATTACGTTATAACGTATTACGTTATATGGTATAAAGTTTTAACGTAGTACGTTACATGGTATAACGTTATAACGTATTACGTTATATGGGATAACGTTATAACGTATTACGTTATATGGTATAACGTAATAACGTATTACGTTATATGGTATTACGTTATAACGTATTACGTTATATGGTATAACGTTATAACGTATTACGTTATATGGTATAACGTTATAACGTATTACGATATATGGTATAACGTTGTAACGTATTACGTTATATGGTATAACGTTATACCGTATTACGTTATATGGTAAATCGAAATGACGTTTTACGTTATATGGTACTACATTATAACGTGTTACGTTATATTGCATAACGTTATACCGTATTACGTTATATGGTATAACGTTATAACGTATTAAGTTATATGGTATAACGTTATAACGTATTACGTTATATGGTATAACGTTATAACGTATTACGTTATATGGTATTACATTTTAACGTGTTACGTTATATTGTATAACGTTATACCGTATTACGTTATATGGTATAACGTTATAACGTATTAAGTTATATGGTATAACGCTATAACGTATTACGTTATATGGTATAACGTTATAACGTATTACGTTATATGGTATAGCGTTATAACGTATTACGTTATATGGTATAACGTTATAACGTATTACGTTATATGGTATTACGTTATATGGTATAACGTTATAACGTATTACGTTATATGGTATAACGTTATAACGTATTACGTTATATGGTATAACGTTTTAACGTATTACGTTATATGGTATAACGTTATACCGTAAAACGTTATATGGTATAACGAAGTGACGTTTTACGTTATATGGTATTACGTTATAACGTATTACGTTATATGGTATTACGTTATAACGTATTACGTTATATGGTATAACGTTATAACGTATTACGTTATATGGTATAACGTTATAACGTATTACGTTATATGGTATAACGTTTTAACGTATTACGTTATATGGTATAACGTTATACCGTATAACGTTATATGGTATAACGAAGTGACGTTTTACGTTATATGGTATTACGTTATAACGTATTACGTTATATGGTACAACGTTATAACGTATTACGTTATATGGTATAACGTTTTAACGTATTACGTTATATGGTATAACGTTATACCGTATAACGTTATATGGTATAACGAAATGACGTTTTACGTTATATGGTACAACGTTATAACGTATTACGTTATATGGTATAACATTTTAATGTATCACGTTATATGGTATAACGTTATACCGTATAACGTTATATGGTATAACGAAGTGACGTTTTACGTTATATGGTACTACGTTATAATGTATTACGTTATATGGTATAACGTTATAACGTATTACGTTATATGGTATAACGTTACAACATATTACGTTATATCGTATAACGTTTTAACGTATTTCGTTATATGGTATAACGTTATAACGTATTACGTTATATGGTATAACGTTAAAACGTATAACGTTATATGGTATAACGTTTTAACGTAGTACGTTATATGGTATAACGTTATAACGTATTACGTTATATGGTATAACGTTATAACGTATTACGTTACATGGTATAACGTCATAACGTATTACGTTATATGGTATAACGTTATACCGTATTACGTTATATGGTATAACGAAATGACGTTTTACGTTATATGGTATAACGTTGTAACGTATTACGTTATATGGTGTAACGTTATAACGTATTACGTTATATGGTATAACATTTTAAAGTATTACGTTATATGGTATAACGTTTTAACGTATTTCGTTATATGGTATAACGTTATATCGTATTACGTTATATGGTATAACGTTATACCGTATTACGTTACATGGTATAACGTTATAACGTATTATGTTATATGGTATAACGTTATACCGTATTATGTTATATAGTATAACGAAATGACGTTTTACGTTATATGGTATAACGTTCTAACGTATTACGTTATACGGTATAACGAAATGACGTTTTACGTTATATGGTATTACGTTATATGGTACAACGTTATATGGTATAACGTTTTAAAGTATTACGTTATATGGTATAACGTTTTAACGTATTTCGTTATATGGTATAACGTTATATCGTATTACGTTATATGGTATAACGTTATAACGTATTACGTTATATGGTATAACGTTATAACGTATTACGTTATATGGTATAACGTTATAACGTATTACGTTATATGGTATAACGTTATAACGTATTACGTTATATGGTATAACCTTTTAACGTAGTACGTTATATGGTATAACGTTATGACGTATTACGTTATATGGTATAACGTTATAACGTATTACGTTACATGGTATAACGTCATAACGTATTACGTTATATGGTATAACGTTATACCGTATTACGTTATATGGTATAACGAAATGACGTTTTACGTTATATGGTATAACGTTGTAACGTATTACGTTATATGGTACAACGTTATAACGTATTACGTTATATGGTATAACGTTTTAAAGTATTACGTTATATGGTATAACGTTTTAACGTATTTCGTTATATGGTATAACGTTATATCGTATTACGTTATATGGTATAACGTTATACCGTATTACGTTACATGGTATAACGTTATAACGTATTATGTTATATGGTATAACGTTATACCGTATTATGTTATATAGTATAACGAAATGACGTTTTACGTTATATGGTATAACGTTTTAACGTAGTACGTTTTATGGTATAACGTTATAACGTATTACGTTATATGGTATAACGTTATAACGTATTACGTTACATGGTATAACGTTATAACGTATTACGTTATATGGTATAACGTTTTAACGTTACGTTACAACGAAATACCATATAACGAAATACGTTGTAACGTTATACCGTATAACGTTATATGGTATAACGAAATGACGTTTTACGTTATATGGTACAACGTTATAACGTATTACGTTACATGGTATAACGTTTTAACGTATCACGTTATATGGTATAACGTTATACCGTATAACGTTATATGGTATAACGAAATGACGTTTTACGTTATATGGTACAACGTAATAACGTATTACGTTATATGGTATAACGTTTTAACGTATAACGTTATATGGTACAACGTTATAACGTATTACGTTATATGCTATAACGTTTTAACGTAGTACGTTATATGGTATAACGTTATAACGTATTACGTTTTATGGTATAACGTTATAACGTATTTCGTTATATGGTATTTCGTTGTAACGTATTATGTTATATGGTATAACGTTATACCGTATTACGTTATATAGTATAACGAAATGACGTTTTACGTTATATGGTATTGCGTTATAACGTATTACGTTATATGGTATAACGTTATAACGTATTACGTTATATGGGATAACATTATAACGTGTTACGTTATATGGTATAACGTTATAACGTATTACGTTATATGGTATAACGTTTTAACGTATTACGTTATATGGTATAACGTTATAACGTATTACGTTATATGCTATAACGTTTTAACGTAGTACGTTATATGGTATTACGTTATAACGTATTACGTTATATGGTATAACGTTATAACGTATTACGTTACATGGTATAACGTCATAACGTATTACGTTATATGGTATAACGTTATACCGTATTACGTTATATGGTATAACGAAATGACGTTTTACGTTATATGGTATAACGTTGTAACGTATTACGTTATATGGTACAACGTTATAACGTATTACGTTATATGGTATAACGTTTTAAAGTATTACGTTATATGGTATAACGTTTTAACGTATTTCGTTATATGGTATAACGTTATATCGTATTACGTTATATGGTATAACGTTATACCGTATTACGTTACATGGTATAACGTTATAACGTATTATGTTATATGGTATAACGTTATACCGTATTATGTTATATAGTATAACGAAATGACGTTTTACGTTATATGGTATAACGTTCTAACGTATTACGTTATACGGTATAACGAAATGACGTTTTACGTTATATGGTATTACGTTATATGGTACAACGTTATATGGTATAACGTTTTAAAGTATTACGTTATATGGTATAACGTTTTAACGTATTTCGTTATATGGTATAACGTTATATCGTATTACGTTATATGGTATAACGTCATAACGTATTACGTTATATGGTATAACGTTATAACGTATTACGTTATATGGTATAATGTTATAACGTATTACGTTATATGGTATAACGTTTTAACGTAGTACGTTATATGGTATAACGTTATAACGTATTACGTTATATGGTATAACGTTATAACGTATTACGTTACATGGTATAACGTCATAACGTATTACGTTATATGGTATAACGTTATACCGTATTACGTTATATGGTATAACGAAATGACGTTTTATGTTATATGGTATAACGTTGTAACGTATTACGTTATATGGTACAACGTTATAACGTATTACGTTATATGGTAAAACGTTATAACGTATTACGTTATATGGTATAACGTTATAACGTATTGCGTTATATGGTATAACGTTTTAACGTATTACGTTATATGGGATAACGTTATAACGTATTACGTTATATGGTATAACGTAATAACGTATGACGTTATATGGTATAACGTTTTAACGTATTACGTCATATGGTATAACGTTATAACGTATTACGATATATGGTATAACGTTGCAACGTATTACGTTATATGGTATAACGTTATACCGTATTACGTTATATGGTATATCGAAATGACGTTTTGCGTTGTATAGTATATCGTTATAACGTATTAAATTATATGGTATAACGTTATACCGTATTACGTTATATGGTACACCGAAATGACGTTTTGCGTTATATGGCATAACGTTATAACGTTTTAGGTTGTATGATACAGCGTTATACCGTATTACGTTATATGGTATAACGAAATGACGTTTTACGTTATATGGTATAACGTTATAACATATTACGTTATACGGTATAACGAAGTGACGTTTTACGTTATATGGTATTATGTTATAACGTATTACGTTATATGGTATAACGTTATAACGTATTACGTTATATGGTATAACGTTACAACGTATTACGTTATATCGTATAACGTTTTAACGTATTTCGTTATATGGTATAACGTAATAACGTATTACGTTATATGGTATAACGTTATACCGTATTACGTTACATGGTATAACGTTATAACGTATTACGTTATATGGTATTACGCTATAACGTATTATGTTATATGGTATAACGTTGTACCGTATTATTTTATATAGTATAACGAAATGACGTTTTACGTTACATGGTATAACGTTATAACGTATTACGTTATATGGTATAACGTTATAACGTATTACGTGACATGGTATAACGTTATAACTTATTACGTTATATGGTATAACGTATTAACGTATTACGTTATATGGTATAACGTTATAACGTATTACGATATATGGTATAACGTTGTAACGTATTACGTTATATGGTATAACGTTATACCGTATTACGTTATATGGTATAACGAAGTGACGTTTTACGTTATATGGTATTACGTTATAACGTATTACGTTATATGGTACAACGTTATAACGTATTACGTTATATGGTATAACGTTTTAACGTATTACGTTATATGGTATAACGTTATACCGTATAACGTTATATGGTATAACGAAATGACGTTTTACGTTATATGGTACAACGTTATAACGTATTACGTTATATGGTATAACGTTTTAACGTATTACGTTATATGGTATAACGTTATAACGTATTACGTTATATGCTATAACGTTTTAACGTAGTACGTTATATGGTATTACGTTATAACGTATTACGTTATATGGTATAAAGTTTTAACGTAGTACGTTACATGGTATAAAGTTATAACGTATTACGTTATATGGGATAACGTTATAACGTATTACGTTATATGGTATAACGTAATAACGTATTACGTTATATGGTATAACGTTTTAACGTATTACGTTATATGGGATAACATCATAACGTGTTACGTTATATGGTATAACGTTATAACGTATTACTTTATATGGTATAACGTTACAACGTATTACGTTGTATCGTATAACGTTTTAACGTATTTCGTTATATGGTATAACGTTATAACGTATTACGTTATATGGTATAACGTTATAACGTATTACGTTATATGGGATAACATCATAACGTGTTACGTTATATGGTATAACGTTATAACGTATTACGTTATATGGTATAACGTTACAACGTATTACGTTATATCGTATAACGTTTTAACGTATTTCGTTACATGGTATAACGTTATAACGTATTACGTTATATGGTATAACGTTATACCGTATTACGTTACATGGTATAACGTTATAACGTATTACGTTATATGGTATTACGTTATAACGTATTATGTTATATGGTATAACGTTATACCGTATTATGTTATATCGTATAACGAAATGACGTTTTACGTTATATGGTATAACGTTCTAACGTATTACGTTATACGGTATAACGAAATGACGTTTTACGTTATATGGTATTACGCTATAACGTATTACGTTATATGGTATAACGTTATAACGTACTACGTTATATGCTATAACGTTTTAACGTAGTACGTTATATGGTATAACGTTATAATGTATTACGTTGTATGGTATAACGTTATAACGTATTACGTTACATGGTATAACGTTATAACGTATTACGTTATATGGTATAACGTTATAACGTATTACGTAGTATGCTATAACGTTTTAACGTAGTACGTTATATGGTATTACGTTATAACGTATTACGTTATATGGTATAAAGTTTTAACGTAGTACGTTACATGGTATAACGTTATAACGTATTACGTTATATGGGATAACGTTATAACGTATTACGTTATATGGTATTACGTTATAACGTATTACGTTATATGGTATAACGTTATAACGTATTACGTTATATGGTGTAACGTTATAACGTATTACGTTATATGGTATAACGTTATAACGTATTACGTTATATGCTATAACGTTTTAACGTAGTACGTTATATGGTATTACGTTATAACGTATTACGTTATATGGTATAAAGTTTTAACGTAGTACGTTACATGGTATAACGTTATAACGTATTACGTTATATGGGATAACGTTATAACGTATTACGTTATATGGTATAACGTAATAACGTATTACGTTATATGGTATTACGTTATAACGTATTACGTTATATGGTATAACGTTATAACGTATTACGTTATATGGTATAACGTTATAACGTATTACGATATATGGTATAACGTTGTAACGTATTACGTTATATGGTATAACGTTATACCGTATTACGTTATATGGTAAATCGAAATGACGTTTTACGTTATATGGTATTACATTATAACGTGTTACGTTATATTGCATAACGTTATACCGTATTACGTTATATGGTATAACGTTATAACGTATTAAGTTATATGGTATAACGTTATAACGTATTACGTTATATGGTATAACGTTATAACGTATTACGTTATATGGTATTACATTATAACGTGTTACGTTATATTGTATAACGTTATACCGTATTACGTTATATGGTATAACGTTATAACGTATTAAGTTATATGGTATAACGCTATAACGTATTACGTTATATGGTATAACGTTATAACGTATTACGTTATATGGTATAGCGTTATAACGTATTACGTTATATGCTATAACGTTTTAACGTAGTACGTTATATGGTATTACGTTATAACGTATTACGTTATATGGTATAAAGTTTTAACGTAGTACGTTACATGGTATAACGTTATAACGTATTACGTTATATGGGATAACGTTATAACGTATTACGTTATATGGTATAACGTAATAACGTATTACGTTATATGGTATTACGTTATAACGTATTACGTTATATGGTATAACGTTATAACGTATTACGTTATATGGTATAACGTTATAACGTATTACGATATATGGTATAACGTTGTAACGTATTACGTTATATGGTATAACGTTATACCGTATTACGTTATATGGTAAATCGAAATGACGTTTTACGTTATATGGTATTACATTATAACGTGTTACGTTATATTGCATAACGTTATACCGTATTACGTTATATGGTATAACGTTATAACGTATTAAGTTATATGGTATAACGTTATAACGTATTACGTTATATGGTATAACGTTATAACGTATTACGTTATATGGTATTACATTATAACGTGTTACGTTATATTGTATAACGTTATACCGTATTACGCTATATGGTATAACGTTATAACGTATTAAGTTATATGGTATAACGCTATAACGTATTACGTTATATGGTATAACGTTATAACGTATTACGTTATATGGTATAGCGTTATAACGTATTACGTTATATGCTATAACGTTTTAACGTAGTACGTTATATGGTATTACGTTATAACGTATTACGTTATATGGTATAAAGTTTTAACGTAGTACGTTACATGGTATAACGTTATAACGTATTACGTTATATGGGATAACGTTATAACGTATTACGTTATATGGTATAACGTAATAACGTATTACGTTATATGGTATTACGTTTTAACGTAGTACGTTATATGGTATTACGTTATAACGTATTACGTTATATGGTATAAAGTTTTAACGTAGTACGTTACATGGTATAACGTTATAACGTATTACGTTATATGGGATAACGTTATAACGTATTACGTTATATGGTATTACGTTATAACGTATTACGTTATATGGTATAACGTTATAACGTATTACGTTATATGGTGTAACGTTATAACGTATTACGTTATATGGTATAACGTTATAACGTATTACGTTATATGCTATAACGTTTTAACGTAGTACGTTATATGGTATTACGTTATAACGTATTACGTTATATGGTATAAAGTTTTAACGTAGTACGTTACATGGTATAACGTTATAACGTATTACGTTATATGGGATAACGTTATAACGTATTACGTTATATGGTATAACGTAATAACGTATTACGTTATATGGTATTACGTTATAACGTATTACGTTATATGGTATAACGTTATAACGTATTACGTTATATGGTATAACGTTATAACGTATTACGATATATGGTATAACGTTGTAACGTATTACGTTATATGGTATAACGTTATACCGTATTACGTTATATGGTAAATCGAAATGACGTTTTACGTTATATGGTATTACATTATAACGTGTTACGTTATATTGCATAACGTTATACCGTATTACGTTATATGGTATAACGTTATAACGTATTAAGTTATATGGTATAACGTTATAACGTATTACGTTATATGGTATAACGTTATAACGTATTACGTTATATGGTATTACATTATAACGTGTTACGTTATATTGTATAACGTTATACCGTATTACGTTATATGGTATAACGTTATAACGTATTAAGTTATATGGTATAACGCTATAACGTATTACGTTATATGGTATAACGTTATAACGTATTACGTTATATGGTATAGCGTTATAACGTATTACGTTATATGCTATAACGTTTTAACGTAGTACGTTATATGGTATTACGTTATAACGTATTACGTTATATGGTATAAAGTTTTAACGTAGTACGTTACATGGTATAACGTTATAACGTATTACGTTATATGGGATAACGTTATAACGTATTACGTTATATGGTATAACGTAATAACGTATTACGTTATATGGTATTACGTTATAACGTATTACGTTATATGGTATAACGTTATAACGTATTACGTTATATGGTATAACGTTATAACGTATTACGATATATGGTATAACGTTGTAACGTATTACGTTATATGGTATAACGTTATACCGTATTACGTTATATGGTAAATCGAAATGACGTTTTACGTTATATGGTACTACATTATAACGTGTTACGTTATATTGCATAACGTTATACCGTATTACGTTATATGGTATAACGTTATAACGTATTAAGTTATATGGTATAACGTTATAACGTATTACGTTATATGGTATAACGTTATAACGTATTACGTTATATGGTATTACATTTTAACGTGTTACGTTATATTGTATAACGTTATACCGTATTACGTTATATGGTATAACGTTATAACGTATTAAGTTATATGGTATAACGCTATAACGTATTACGTTATATGGTATAACGTTATAACGTATTACGTTATATGGTATAGCGTTATAACGTATTACGTTATATGGTATAACGTTATAACGTATTACGTTATATGGTATTACGTTATAACGTATTACGTTATATGGTATAACGTTATAACGTATTACGTTATATGGTATAACGTTATAACGTATTACGTTATATGGTATAACGTTTTAACGTATTACGTTATATGGTATAACGTTATACCGTAAAACGTTATATGGTATAACGAAGTGACGTTTTACGTTATATGGTATTACGTTATAACGTATTACGTTATATGGTATTACGTTATAACGTATTACGTTATATGGTATAACGTTATAACGTATTACGTTATATGGTATAACGTTATAACGTATTACGTTATATGGTATAACGTTTTAACGTATTACGTTATATGGTATAACGTTATACCGTATAACGTTATATGGTATAACGAAGTGACGTTTTACGTTATATGGTATTACGTTATAACGTATTACGTTATATGGTACAACGTTATAACGTATTACGTTATATGGTATAACGTTTTAACGTATTACGTTATATGGTATAACGTTATACCGTATAACGTTATATGGTATAACGAAATGACGTTTTACGTTATATGGTACAACGTTATAACGTATTACGTTATATGGTATAACGTTTTAATGTATCACGTTATATGGTATAACGTTATACCGTATAACGTTATATGGTATAACGAAGTGACGTTTTACGTTATATGGTACTACGTTATAACGTATTACGTTATATGGTATAACGTTATAACGTATTACGTTATATGGTATAACGTTACAACATATTACGTTATATCGTATAACGTTTTAACGTATTTCGTTATATGGTATAACGTTATAACGTATTACGTTATATGGTATAACGTTAAAACGTATTACGTTATATGGTATAACGTTTTAACGTAGTACGTTATATGGTATAACGTTATAACGTATTACGTTATATGGTATAACGTTATAACGTATTACGTTACATGGTATAACGTCATAACGTATTACGTTATATGGTATAACGTTATACCGTATTACGTTATATGGTATAACGAAATGACGTTTTACGTTATATGGTATAACGTTGTAACGTATTACGTTATATGGTGTAACGTTATAACGTATTACGTTATATGGTATAAAGTTTTAAAGTATTACGTTATATGGTATAACGTTTTATCGTATTTCGTTATATGGTATAACGTTATATCGTATTACGTTATATGGTATAACGTTATACCGTATTACGTTACATGGTATAACGTTATAACGTATTATGTTATATGGTATAACGTTATACCGTATTATGTTATATAGTATAACGAAATGACGTTTTACGTTATATGGTATAACGTTCTAACGTATTACGTTATACGGTATAACGAAATGACGTTTTACGTTATATGGTATTACGTTATATGGTACAACGTTATATGGTATAACGTTTTAAAGTATTACGTTATATGGTATAACGTTTTAACGTATTTCGTTATATGGTATAACGTTATATCGTATTACGTTATATGGTATAACGTTATAACGTATTACGTTATATGGTATAACGTTATAACGTATTACGTTATATGGTATAACGTTATAACGTATTACGTTATATGGTATAACGTTATAACGTATTACGTTATATGGTATAACCTTTTAACGTAGTACGTTATATGGTATAACGTTATAACGTATTACGTTATATGGTATAACGTTATAACGTATTACGTTACATGGTATAACGTCATAACGTATTACGTTATATGGTATAACGTTATACCGTATTACGTTATATGGTATAACGAAATGACGTTTTACGTTATATGGTATAACGTTGTAACGTATTACGTTATATGGTACAACGTTATAACGTATTACGTTATATGGTATAACGTTTTAAAGTATTACGTTATATGGTATAACGTTTTAACGTATTTCGTTATATGGTATAACGTTATATCGTATTACGTTATATGGTATAACGTTATACCGTATTACGTTACATGGTATAACGTTATAACGTATTATGTTATATGGTATAACGTTATACCGTATTATGTTATATAGTATAACGAAATGACGTTTTACGTTATATGGTATAACGTTTTAACGTAGTACGTTTTATGGTATAACGTTATAACGTATTACGTTATATGGTATAACGTTATAACGTATTACGTTACATGGTATAACGTTATAACGTATTACGTTATATGGTATAACGTTTTAACGTTACGTTACAACGAAATACCATATAACGAAATACGTTGTAACGTTATACCGTATAACGTTATATGGTATAACGAAATGACGTTTTACGTTATATGGTACAACGTTATAACGTATTACGTTACATGGTATAACGTTTTAACGTATCACGTTATATGGTATAACGTTATACCGTATAACGTTATATGGTATAACGAAATGACGTTTTACGTTATATGGTACAACGTAATAACGTATTACGTTATATGGTATAACGTTTTAACGTATAACGTTATATGGTACAACGTTATAACGTATTACGTTATATGCTATAACGTTTTAACGTAGTACGTTATATGGTATAACGTTATAACGTATTACGTTATATGGTATAACGTTATAACGTATTTCGTTATATGGTATTTCGTTGTAACGTATTATGTTATATGGTATAACGTTATACCGTATTACGTTATATAGTATAACGAAATGACGTTTTACGTTATATGGTATTGCGTTATAACGTATTACGTTATATGGTATAACGTTATAACGTATTACGTTATATGGGATAACATTATAACGTGTTACGTTATATGGTATAACGTTATAACGTATTACGTTATATGGTATAACGTTTTAACGTATTACGTTATATGGTATAACGTTATAACGTATTACGTTATATGCTATAACGTTTTAACGTAGTACGTTATATGGTATTACGTTATAACGTATTACGTTATATGGTATAACGTTATAACGTATTACGTTACATGGTATAACGTCATAACGTATTACGTTATATGGTATAACGTTATACCGTATTACGTTATATGGTATAACGAAATGACGTTTTACGTTATATGGTATAACGTTGTAACGTATTACGTTATATGGTACAACGTTATAACGTATTACGTTATATGGTATAACGTTTTAAAGTATTACGTTATATGGTATAACGTTTTAACGTATTTCGTTATATGGTATAACGTTATATCGTATTACGTTATATGGTATAACGTTATACCGTATTACGTTACATGGTATAACGTTATAACGTATTATGTTATATGGTATAACGTTATACCGTATTATGTTATATAGTATAACGAAATGACGTTTTACGTTATATGGTATAACGTTCTAACGTATTACGTTATACGGTATAACGAAATGACGTTTTACGTTATATGGTATTACGTTATATGGTACAACGTTATATGGTATAACGTTTTAAAGTATTACGTTATATGGTATAACGTTTTAACGTATTTCGTTATATGGTATAACGTTATATCGTATTACGTTATATGGTATAACGTCATAACGTATTACGTTATATGGTATAACGTTATAACGTATTACGTTTTATGGTATAACGTTATAACGTATTACGTTATATGGTATAACGTTTTAACGTAGTACGTTATATGGTATAACGTTATAACGTATTACGTTATATGGTATAACGTTATAACGTATTACGTTACATGGTATAACGTCATAACGTATTACGTTATATGGTATAACGTTATACCGTATTACGTTATATGGTATAACGAAATGACGTTTTACGTTATATGGTATAACGTTGTAACGTATTACGTTATATGGTACAACGTTATAACGTATTACGTTATATGGTAAAACGTTATAACGTATTACGTTATATGGTATAACGTTATAACGTATTGCGTTATATGGTATAACGTTTTAACGTATTACGTTATATGGGATAACGTTATAACGTATTACGTTATATGGTATAACGTAATAACGTATGACGTTATATGGTATAACGTTTTAACGTATTACGTCATATGGTACAACGTTATAACGTATTACGATATATGGTATAACGTTGCAACGTATTACGTTATATGGTATAACGTTATACCGTATTACGTTATATGGTATATCGAAATGACGTTTTGCGTTGTATAGTATATCGTTATAACGTATTAAATTATATGGTATAACGTTATACCGTATTACGTTATA
This sequence comes from Bombus vancouverensis nearcticus, assembly GCF_051014615.1. NCBI lineage: Eukaryota > Metazoa > Arthropoda > Insecta > Hymenoptera > Apidae > Bombus > Bombus vancouverensis. The sequence continues at coordinate 6,731,031 of NC_134912.1, read as the reverse complement.
TGGTACACCGAAATGACGTTTTGCGTTATATGGCATAACGTTATAACGTATTAGGTTATATGATACAGCGTTATACCGTATTACGTTATATGGTATAACGAAATGACGTTTTACGTTATATGGTATAACGTTATAACATATTACGTTATACGGTATAACGAAGTGACGTTTTACGTTATATGGTATTATGTTATAACGTATTACGTTATATGGTATAACGTTATAACGTATTACGTTATATGGTATAACGTAACAACGTATTACGTTATATCGTATAACGTTTTAACGTATTTCGTTATATGGTATAACGTAATAACGTATTACGTTATATGGTATAACGTTATACCGTATTACGTTACATGGTATAACGTTATAACGTATTACGTTATATGGTATTACGCTATAACGTATTATGTTATATGGTATAACGTTGTACCGTATTATTTTATATAGTATAACGAAATGACGTTTTACGTTACATGGTATAACGTTATAACGTATTACGTTATATGGTATAACGTTATAACGTATTACGTGACATGGTATAACGTTATAACTTATTACGTTATATGGTATAACGTATTAACGTATTACGTTATATGGTATAACGTTATAACGTATTACGATATATGGTATAACGTTGTAACGTATTACGTTATATGGTATAACGTTATACCGTATTACGTTATATGGTATAACGAAGTGACGTTTTACGTTATATGGTATTACGTTATAACGTATTACGTTATATGGTACAACGTTATAACGTATTACGTTATATGGTATAACGTTTTAACGTATTACGTTATATGGTATAACGTTATACCGTATAACGTTATATGGTATAACGAAATGACGTTTTACGTTATATGGTACAACGTTATAACGTATTACGTTATATGGTATAACGTTTTAACGTATTACGTTATATGGTATAACGTTATAACGTATTACGTTATATGCTATAACGTTTTAACGTAGTACGTTATATGGTATTACGTTATAACGTATTACGTTATATGGTATAAAGTTTTAACGTAGTACGTTACATGGTATAAAGTTATGACGTATTACGTTATATGGGATAACGTTATAACGTATTACGTTATATGGTATAACGTAATAACGTATTACGTTATATGGTATAACGTTTTAACGTATTACGTTATATGGGATAACATCATAACGTGTTACGTTATATGGTATAACGTTATAACGTATTACTTTATATGGTATAACGTTACAACGTATTACGTTGTATCGTATAACGTTTTAACGTATTTCGTTATATGGTATAACGTTATAACGTATTACGTTATATGGTATAACGTTATAACGTATTACGTTATATGGGATAACATCATAACGTGTTACGTTATATGGTATAACGTTATAACGTATTACGTTATATGGTATAACGTTACAACGTATTACGTTATATCGTATAACGTTTTAACGTATTTCGTTACATGGTATAACGTTATAACGTATTACGTTATATGGTATAACGTTATACCGTATTACGTTACATGGTATAACGTTATAACGTATTACGTTATATGGTATTACGTTATAACGTATTATGTTATATGGTATAACGTTATACCGTATTATGTTATATCGTATAACGAAATGACGTTTTACGTTATATGGTATAACGTTCTAACGTATTACGTTATACGGTATAACGAAATGACGTTTTACGTTATATGGTATTACGCTATAACGTATTACGTTATATGGTATAACGTTATAACGTACTACGTTATATGCTATAACGTTTTAACGTAGTACGTTATATGGTATAACGTTATAATGTATTACGTTGTATGGTATAACGTTATAACGTATTACGTTACATGGTATAACGTTATAACGTATTACGTTATATGGTATAACGTTATAACGTATTACGTAATATGCTATAACGTTTTAACGTAGTACGTTATATGGTATAACGTTATAACGTATTACGTTATATGGTGTAACGTTATAACGTATTACGTTATATGGTATAACGTTATAACGTATTACGTTATATGCTATAACGTTTTAACGTAGTACGTTATATGGTATTACGTTATAACGTATTACGTTATATGGTATAAAGTTTTAACGTAGTACGTTACATGGTATAACGTTATAACGTATTACGTTATATGGGATAACGTTATAACGTATTACGTTATATGGTATAACGTAATAACGTATTACGTTATATGGTATTACGTTATAACGTATTACGTTATATGGTATAACGTTATAACGTATTACGTTATATGGTACAACGTTATAACGTATTACGATATATGGTATAACGTTGTAACGTATTACGTTATATGGTATAACGTTATACCGTATTACGTTATATGGTAAATCGAAATGACGTTTTACGTTATATGGTATTACATTATAACGTGTTACGTTATATTGCATAACGTTATACCGTATTACGTTATATGGTATAACGTTATAACGTATTAAGTTATATGGTATAACGTTATAACGTATTACGTTACATGGTATAACGTTATAACGTATTACGTTATATGGTATTACATTATAACGTGTTACGTTATATTGTATAACGTTATACCGTATTACGTTATATGGTATAACGTTATAACGTATAACGTTATATGGTATAACGAAGTGACGTTTTACGTTATATGGTATTACGTTATAACGTATTACGTTATATGGTATTACGTTATAACGTATTACGTTATATGGTATAACGTTATAACGTATTACGTTATATGGTATAACGTTATAACGTATTACGTTATATGGTATAACGTTTTAACGTATTACGTTATATGGTATAACGTTATACCGTATAACGTTATATGGTATAACGAAGTGACGTTTTACGTTATATGGTATTACGTTATAACGTATTACGTTATATGGTACAACGTTATAACGTATTACGTTATATGGTATAACGTTTTAACGTATTACGTTATATGGTATAACGTTATACCGTATAACGTTATATGGTATAACGAAATGACGTTTTACGTTATATGGTACAACGTTATAACGTATTACGTTATATGGTATAACGTTTTAATGTATCACGTTATATGGTATAACGTTATACCGTATAACGTTATATGGTATAACGAAGTGACGTTTTACGTTATATGGTACTACGTTATAACGTATTACGTTATATGGTATAACGTTATAACGTATTACGTTATATGGTATAACGTTACAACATATTACGTTATATCGTATAACGTTTTAACGTATTTCGTTATATGGTATAACGTTATAACGTATTACGTTATATGGTATAACGTTAAAACGTATTACGTTATATGGTATAACGTTTTAACGTAGTACGTTATATGGTATAACGTTATAACGTATTACGTTATATGGTATAACGTTATAACGTATTACGTTACATGGTATAACGTCATAACGTATTACGTTATATGGTATAACGTTATACCGTATTACGTTATATGGTATAACGAAATGACGTTTTACGTTATATGGTATAACGTTGTAACGTATTACGTTATATGGTGTAACGTTATAACGTATTACGTTATATGGTATAAAGTTTTAAAGTATTACGTTATATGGTATAACGTTTTAACGTATTTCGTTATATGGTATAACGTTATATCGTATTACGTTATATGGTATAACGTTATACCGTATTACGTTACATGGTATAACGTTATAACGTATTATGTTATATGGTATAACGTTATACCGTATTATGTTATATAGTATAACGAAATGACGTTTTACGTTATATGGTATAACGTTCTAACGTATTACGTTATACGGTATAACGAAATGACGTTTTACGTTATATGGTATTACGTTATATGGTACAACGTTATATGGTATAACGTTTTAAAGTATTACGTTATATGGTATAACGTTTTAACGTATTTCGTTATATGGTATAACGTTATATCGTATTACGTTATATGGTATAACGTTATAACGTATTACGTTATATGGTATAACGTTATAACGTATTACGTTATATGGTATAACGTTATAACGTATTACGTTATATGGTATAACGTTATAACGTATTACGTTATATGGTATAACCTTTTAACGTAGTACGTTATATGGTATAACGTTATAACGTATTACGTTATATGGTATAACGTTATAACGTATTACGTTACATGGTATAACGTCATAACGTATTACGTTATATGGTATAACGTTATACCGTATTACGTTATATGGTATAACGAAATGACGTTTTACGTTATATGGTATAACGTTGTAACGTATTACGTTATATGGTACAACGTTATAACGTATTACGTTATATGGTATAACGTTTTAAAGTATTACGTTATATGGTATAACGTTTTAACGTATTTCGTTATATGGTATAACGTTATATCGTATTACGTTATATGGTATAACGTTATACCGTATTACGTTACATGGTATAACGTTATAACGTATTATGTTATATGGTATAACGTTATACCGTATTATGTTATATAGTATAACGAAATGACGTTTTACGTTATATGGTATAACGCTTTAACGTAGTACGTTTTATGGTATAACGTTATAACGTATTACGTTATATGGTATAACGTTATAACGTATTACGTTACATGGTATAACGTTATAACGTATTACGTTATATGGTATAACGTTTTAACGTTACGTTACAACGAAATACCATATAACGAAATACGTTGTAACGTTATACCGTATAACGTTATATGGTATAACGAAATGACGTTTTACGTTATATGGTACAACGTTATAACGTATTACGTTACATGGTATAACGTTTTAACGTATCACGTTATATGGTATAACGTTATACCGTATAACGTTATATGGTATAACGAAATGACGTTTTACGTTATATGGTACAACGTAATAACGTATTACGTTATATGGTATAACGTTTTAACGTATAACGTTATATGGTACAACGTTATAACGTATTACGTTATATGCTATAACGTTTTAACGTAGTACGTTATATGGTATAACGTTATAACGTATTACGTTATATGGTATAACGTTATAACGTATTTCGTTATATGGTATTTCGTTGTAACGTATTATGTTATATGGTATAACGTTATACCGTATTACGTTATATAGTATAACGAAATGACGTTTTACGTTATATGGTATTGCGTTATAACGTATTACGTTATATGGTATAACGTTATAACGTATTACGTTATATGGGATAACATTATAACGTGTTACGTTATATGGTATAACGTTATAACGTATTACGTTATATGGTATAACGTTTTAACGTATTACGTTATATGGTATAACGTTATAACGTATTACGTTATATGCTATAACGTTTTAACGTAGTACGTTATATGGTATTACGTTATAACGTATTACGTTATATGGTATAACGTTATAACGTATTACGTTACATGGTATAACGTCATAACGTATTACGTTATATGGTATAACGCTATACCGTATTACGTTATATGGTATAACGAAATGACGTTTTACGTTATATGGTATAACGTTGTAACGTATTACGTTATATGGTACAACGTTATAACGTATTACGTTATATGGTATAACGTTTTAAAGTATTACGTTATATGGTATAACGTTTTAACGTATTTCGTTATATGGTATAACGTTATATCGTATTACGTTATATGGTATAACGTTATACCGTATTACGTTACATGGTATAACGTTATAACGTATTATGTTATATGGTATAACGTTATACCGTATTATGTTATATAGTATAACGAAATGACGTTTTACGTTATATGGTATAACGTTCTAACGTATTACGTTATACGGTATAACGAAATGACGTTTTACGTTATATGGTATTACGTTATATGGTACAACGTTATATGGTATAACGTTTTAAAGTATTACGTTATATGGTATAACGTTTTAACGTATTTCGTTATATTGTATAACGTTATATCGTATTACGTTATATGGTATAACGTCATAACGTATTACGTTATATGGTATAACGTTATAACGTATTACGTTATATGGTATAACGTTATAACGTATTACGTTATATGGTATAACGTTTTAACGTAGTACGTTATATGGTATAACGTTATAACGTATTACGTTATATGGTATAACGTTATAACGTATTACGTTACATGGTATAACGTCATAACGTATTACGTTATATGGTATAACGTCATACCGTATTACGTTATATGGTATAACGAAATGACGTTTTACGTTATATGGTATAACGTTGTAACGTATTACGTTATATGGTTCAACGTTATAACGTATTACGTTATATGGTAAAACGTTATAACGTATTACGTTATATGGTATAACGTTATAACGTATTACGTTATATGGTATAACGTTTTAACGTATTACGTTATATGGGATAACGTTATAACGTATTACGTTATATGGTATAACGTAATAACGTATGACGTTATATGGTATAACGTTTTAACGTATTACGTCATATGGTATAACGTTATAACGTATTACGATATATGGTATAACGTTGCAACGTATTACGTTATATGGTATAACGTTATACCGTATTACGTTATATGGTATATCGAAATGACGTTTTGCGTTGTATGGTATATCGTTATAACGTATTAAATTATATGGTATAACGTTATACCGTATTACGTTATATGGTACACCGAAATGACGTTTTGCGTTATATGGCATAACGTTATAACGTATTAGGTTATATGATACAGCGTTATACCGTATTACGTTATATGGTATAACGAAATGACGTTTTACGTTATATGGTATAACGTTATAACATATTACGTTATACGGTATAACGAAGTGACGTTTTACGTTATATGGTATTATGTTATAACGTATTACGTTATATGGTATAACGTTATAACGTATTACGTTATATGGTATAACGTTACAACGTATTACGTTATATCGTATAACGTTTTAACGTATTTCGTTATATGGTATAACGTTATAACGTATTACGTTATATGGTATAACGTTATACCGTATTACGTTACATGGTATAACGTTATAACGTATTACGTTATATGGTATTACGCTATAACGTATTTTGTTATATGGTATAACGTTGTACCGTATTATTTTATATAGTATAACGAAATGACGTTTTACGTTACATGGTATAACGTTATAACGTATTACGTTATATGGTACAACGTTATAACGTATTACGTGACATGGTATAACGTTATAACTTATTACGTTATATGGTATAACGTATTAACGTATTACGTTATATGGTATAATGAAATGACGTTTTCCGTTATATGGTATAACGTTATAACGTATTACGTTATATGGTATAACGTTATAACGTATTACGTTATATGGTATTACGTCAGAGCGTATTACGTTATATGGTAAAACGTTATAACGTATTACGTTATATGGTATAACGTTATAACGTATTACATTATATGGTATAACGTTTTAACGTATTACGTTATATGGTATAACGTTATACCGTATAACGTTATATGGTATAACGAAATGACGTTTTACGTTATATGGTATTACGTTATAACGTATTACGTTATACGGTACAACGTTATAACGTATTACGTTATATGGTATAACGTTTTAACGTATTACGTTATATGGTATAACGTTTTAACGTATTTCGTTATATGGTATAACGTCATATCGTATTACGTTATATGGTATAACGTTATACCGTATTACGTCATATGGTATAACGTTATAACGTATTACGTTATATGGTATTACGTTATAACGTATTATGTTATATGGTATAACGTTATATCGTATTATGTTATATAGTATAACGAAATGACGTTTTACCTTATATGGTATAACGTTCTAACGTATTACGTTATACGGTATAACGAAATGACGTATTACGTTATATGGTATTACGTTATATGGTACAACGTTATAACGTTTTACGTTATATGGTATAACGTTATAACGTATTACGTTATATGGTATTACGTTATAACGTATGACGTTATATGGTATAACGTTATAACGTATTACGTTATATGGTATAACGTTATAACGTATTACGTTATATGGTATAACGTTTTAACGTATTACGTTATATGGTATAACGTTATACCGTATAACGTTATATGGTATAACGAAATGACGTTTTACGTTATATGGTATTACGTTATAACGTATTACGTTATATGGTATAACGAAATGACGTTTTACGTTATATGGTATAACGTTGTAACGTATTACGTTATATGGTACAACGTTATAACGTATTACGTTATATGGTAAAACGTTATAACGTATTACGTTATATGGTATAACGTTATAACGTATTACGTTATATGGTATAACGTTTTAACGTATTACGTTATATGGGATAACGTTATAACGTATTACGTTATATGGTATAACGTAATAACGTATGACGTTATATGGTATAACGTTTTAACGTATTACGTCATATGGTATAACGTTATAACGTATTACGATATATGGTATAACGTTGTAACGTATTACGTTATATGGTATAACGTTATACCGTATTACGTTATATGGTATATCGAAATGACGTTTTGCGTTGTACGGTATATCGTTATAACGTATTAAATTATATGGTATAACGTTATACCGTATTACGTTATATGGTACACCGAAATGACGTTTTGCGTTATATGGCATAACGTTATAACGTATTAGGTTATATGATACAGCGTCATACCGTATTACGTTATATGGTATAACGAAATGACGTTTTACGTTATATGGTATAACGTTATAACATATTACGTTATACGGTATAACGAAGTGACGTTTTACGTTATATGGTATTATGTTATAACGTATTACGTTATATGGTATAACGTTATAACGTATTACGTTATATGGTATAACGTTACAACGTATTACGTTATATCGTATAACGTTTTAACGTATTTCGTTATATGGTATAACGTTATAACGTATTACGTTATATGGTATAACGTTATACCGTATTACGTTACATGGTATAACGTTATATCGTATTACGTTATATGGTATTACGCTATAACGTATTATGTTATATGGTATAACGTTGTACCGTATTATTTTATATAGTATAACGAAATGACGTTTTACGTTACATGGTATTACGTTATAACGTATTACGTTATATGGTATAACGTTATAACGTATTACGTTATATGGGATAACATTATAACGTGTTACGTTATATGGTATAACGTTATAACGTATTACGTTATATGGTATAACGTTCTAACGTATTACGTTATATGGTATAACGTTATAACGTATTACGTAATATGCTATAACGTTTTAACGTAGTACGTTATATGGTATAACGTTATAACGTATTACGTTATATGGTATAACGTTATAACGTATTACGTGACATGGTATAACGTTATAACTTATTACGTTATATGGTATAACGTTTTAACGTATTACGTTATATGGTATAACGTTATAACGTATTACGATATATGGTATAACGTTGTAACGTATTACGTTATATGGTATAACGTTATACCGTATTACGTTATATGGTAAATCGAAATGACGTTTTACGTTATATGGTATTACGTTATAACGTGTTACGTTATATTGTATAACGTTATACCTTATTACGTTATATGGTATAATGAAATGACGTTTTCCGTTATATGGTATAACGTTATAACGTATTACGTTATATGGTATAACGTTATAACGTATTACGTTATATGGTATTACGTCAGAGCGTATTACGTTATATGGTAAAACGTTATAACGTATCACGTTATATGGTATAACGTTATAACGTATTACATTATATGGTATAACGTTTTAACGTATTACGTTATATGGTATAACGTTATACCGTATAACGTTATATGGTATAACGAAATGACGTTTTACGTTATATGGTATTACGTTATAACGTATTACGTTATACGGTACAACGTTATAACGTATTACGTTATATGGTATAACGTTTTAACGTATTACGTTATATGGTATAACGTTTTAACGTATTTCGTTATATGGTATAACGTCATATCGTATTACGTTATATGGTATAACGTTATACCGTATTACGTCATATGGTATAACGTTATAACGTATTACGTTATATGGTATTACGTTATAACGTATTATGTTATATGGTATAACGTTATACCGTATTATGTTATATAGTATAACGAAATGACGTTTTACCTTATATGGTATAACGTTCTAACGTATTACGTTATACGGTATAACGAAATGACGTATTACGTTATATGGTATTACGTTATATGGTACAACGTTATAACGTTTTACGTTATATGGTATAACGTTATAACGTATTACGTTATATGGTATTACGTTATAACGTATGACGTTATATGGTATAACGTTATAACGTATTACGTTATATGGTATAACGTTATAACGTATTACGTTATATGGTATAACGTTTTAACGTATTACGTTATATGGTATAACGTTATACCGTATAACGTTATATGGTATAACGAAATGACGTTTTACGTTATATGGTCTTACGTTATAACGTATTACGTTATATGGTACAACGTTATAACGTATTACGTTATATGGTAAAACGTTATAACGTATTACGTTATATGGTATAACGTTATAACGTATTACGTTATATGGTATAACGTTTTAACGTATTACGTTATATGGTATAACGTTATACCGTATAACGTTATATGGTATAACGAAATGACGTTTTACGTTATATGGCATTACGTTTTAACGTATTACGTTATATGGTATAACGTTATACCGTATAACGTTATATGGTATAACGTTATAACGTATTACGTTATATGGTATAACGTTTTAACGTATTACGTTATATGGTATAACGTTATACCGTATAACGTTATATGGTATAACGAAATGACGTTTTACGTTATATGGTCTTACGTTATAACGTATTACGTTATATGGTACAACGTTATAACGTATTACGTTATATGGTAAAACGTTATAACGTATTACGTTATATGGTATAACGTTATAACGTATTACGTTATATGGTATAACGTTTTAACGTATTACGTTATATGGTATAACGTTATACCGTATAACGTTATATGGTATAACGTTATACCGTATAACGTTATATGGTATAACGAAATGACGTATTACGTTATATGGTATAACGTTTTAACGTATTACGTTATATGGTATAACGTTATACCGTATAACGTTATATGGTATAACGTTATAACGTATTACGTTATATGGTATTACGTTATAACGTATGACGTTATATGGTATAACGTTATAACGTATTACGTTATATGGTATAACGTTATAACGTATTACGTTATATGGTATAACGTTTTAACGTATTACGTTATATGGTATAACGTTATACCGTATAACGTTATATGGTATAACGAAATGACGTTTTACGTTATATGGTCTTACGTTATAACGTATTACGTTATATGGTACAACGTTATAACGTATTACGTTATATGGTAAAACGTTATAACGTATTACGTTATATGGTATAACGTTATAACGTATTACGTTATATGGTATAACGTTTTAACGTATTACGTTATATGGTATAACGTTATACCGTATAACGTTATATGGTATAACGAAATGACGTTTTACGTTATATGGTATTACGTTTTAACGTATTACGTTATATGGTATAACGTTATACCGTATAACGTTATATGGTATAACGAAATGACGTTTTACGTTATATGGTATTACGTTATAACGTATTACGTTATATGGTATAACGTTATAACGTATTACGTTATATGGTATAACGTTATAACGTATTACGTGACATGGTATAACGTTATAACTTATTACGTTATATGGTATAACGTTTTAACGTATTACGTTATATGGTATAACGTTATAACGTATTACGATATATGGTATAACGTTGTAACGTATTACGTTATATGGTATAACGTTATACCGTATTACGTTATATGGTAAATCGAAATGACGTTTTACGTTATATGGTATTACGTTATAACGTATTACGTTATATCGTATAACGTTTTAACGTATTTCGTTATATGGTATAACGTTATAACGTATTACGTTATATGGTATAACGTTATACCGTATTACGTTACATGGTATAACGTTATAACTTATTACGTTATATGGTATAACGTTTTAACGTATTACGTTATATGGTATAACGTTATAACGTATTACGATATATGGTATAACGTTGTAACGTATTACGTTATATGGTATAACGTTTTACGTATTACGTTATATGGTATAACGTTATACCGTATAACGTTATATGGTATAACGAAATGACGTTTTACGTTATATGGTATTACGTTATAACGTATTACGTTATATGGTACAACGTTATAACGTATTACGTTATATGGTAAAACGTTATAACGTATTACGTTATATGGTATAACGTTATAACGTATTACGTTATATGGAATAACGTTTTAACGTATTACGTTATATGGTATAACGTTATACCGTATAACGTTATATGGTATAACGAAATGACGTTTTACGTTATATGGTATTACGTTTTAACGTATTACGTTATATGGTATAACGTGATACCGTATAACGTTATATGGTATAACGAAATGACGTTTTACGTTATATGGTATTACGTTATAACGTATTACGTTATATGGTATTACGTTATAACGTGTTACGTTATATTGTATAACGTTATACCGTATTACGTTATATGGTATAATGAAATGACGTTTTCCGTTATATGGTATAACGTTATAACGTATTACGTTATATGGTATAACGTTATAACGTATTACGTTATATGGTATTACGTTATAGCGTATTACGTTATATGGTAAAACGTTATAACGTATTACGTTACATGGTATAACGTTATAACGTATTACGTTATATGGTATAACGTTTTAACGTATTACGTTATATGGTATAACGTTATACCGTATAACGTTATATGGTATAACGAAATGACGTTTTACGTTATATGGTATTACGTTATAACGTATTACGTTATATGGTACAACGTTATAACGTATTACGTTATATGGTATAACGTTTTAACGTATTACGTTATATGGTATAACGTTATAACGTATTACGTTATATGGTATAACGTTATAACGTATTACGTTATATGGTATAACGTTTTAACGTATTACGTTATATGGTAAAACGTTATACCGTATAACGTTATATGGTATAACGTTATAACGTATTACGTTATATGGTATAACGTTATAACGTATTACGTTATATGGTATAACGTTTTAACGTATTACGTTATATGGTATAACGTTATACCGTATAACGTTATATGGTATAACGTTATAACGTATTACGTTATATGGTATTACGTTATAACGTATTATGTTATATGGTATAACGTTATACCGTATTATGTTATATAGTATAACGAAATGACGTTTTACCTTATATGGTATAGCGTTCTAACGTATTACGTTATACGGTATAACGAAATGACGTATTACGTTATATGGTATTACGTTATATGGTACAACGTTATAACGTTTTACGTTATATGGTATAACGTTATAACGTATTACGTTATATGGCATTACGTTATAACGTATTACGTTATATGGTATAACGTTATAACGTATTACGTTATATGGTATAACGTTATAACGTATTACGTTATATGGTATAACGTTTTAACGTATTACGTTATATGGTATAACGTTATACCGTATAACGTTATATGGTATAACGAAATGACGTTTTACGTTATATGGTATTACGTTATAACGTATTACGTTATATGGTACAACGTTATAACGTATTACGTTATATGGTATAACGTTTTAACGTATTACATTATATGCTATAACGTTTTAACGTATTTCGTTATATGGTATAACGTCATATCGTATTACGTTATATGGTACAACGTTATAACGTATTACGTTATATGGTATAACGTTTTAACGTATTACGTTATATGGTATAACGTTATACCGTATAACGTTATATGGTATAACGAAATGACGTTTTACGTTATATGGTATTACGTTATAACGTATTACGTTATATCGTATAACGTTTTAACGTATTTCGTTATATGGTATAACGTTATAACGTATTACGTTATATGGTATAACGTTATACCGTATTACGTTACATGGTATAACGTTATAACGTATTACGTTATATGGTATAACGTTACAACGTATTACGTTATATCGTATAACGTTTTAACGTATTTCGTTATATGGTATAACGTTATAACGTATTACGTTATATGGTATAACGTTATACCGTATTACGTTACATGGTATAACGTTATAACTTATTACGTTATCTGGTATTACGTTATAACGTATTATGTTATATGGTATAACGTTATACCGTATTATGTTATATCGTATAACGAAATGACGTTTTACGTTATATGGTATAACGTTCTAACGTATTACGTTATACGGTATAACGAAATGACGATTTACGTTATATGGTATTACGCTATAACGTATTACGTTATATGGTATAACATTATAACGTATTACGTTATATGCTATAACGTTTTAACGTAGTACGTTATATGGTATAACGTTATAATGTATTACGTTTTATGGTATAACGTTATAACGTATTACGTTACATGGTATAACGATATAACGTATTACGTTATATGGTATAACGTTTTAACGTATTACGTTATATGGTATAACGTTATAACGTATTACGATATATGGTATAACGTTCTAACGTATTACGTTATATGGTATAACGTTATACCGTATTACGTTATATGGTATATCGAAATGACGTTTTGCGTTATATGGTATATCGTTATAACGTATTAAATTATATGGTATAACGTTATACCGTATTACGTTATATGGTACACCGAAATGACGTTTTGCGTTATATGGCATAACGTTATAACGTATTAGGTTATATGATACAGCGTTATACCGTTTTACGTTATATGGTATTACGTTATAACGTATTACGTTATATGGTATAACGTTATAACGTATTACGTTATATGGTATAACGTTACAACGTATTACGTTATATCGTATAACGTTTTAACGTATTTCGTTATATGGTATAACGTTATAACGTATTACGTTATATGGTATAACGTTATACCGTATTACGTTACATGGTATAACGTTATAACGTATTACGTTATATGGTATTACGTTATAACGTATTATGTTATATGGTATAACGTTGTACCGTATTATTTTATATAGTATAACGAAATGACGTTTTACGTTACATGTTATTACGTTATAACGTATTACGTTATATGGTATAACGTTATAACGTATTACGTTATATGGGATAACATTATAACGTGTTACGTTATATGGTATAACGTTATAACGTATTACGTTATATGGTATAACGTTCTAACGTATTACGTTATATGGTATAACGTTATAACGTATTACGTTATATGCTATAACGTTTTAACGTAGTACGTTATATGGTATAACGTTATAACGTATTACGTTATATGGTATAACGTTATAACGTATTACGTGACATGGTATAACGTTATAACTTATTACGTTATATGGTATAACGTTTTAACGTATTACGTTATATGGTATAACGTTATAACGTATTACGATATATGGTATAACGTTGTAACGTATTACGTTATATGGTATAACGTTATACCGTATTACGTTATATGGTAAATCGAAATGACGTTTTACGTTATATGGTATTACGTTATAACGTGTTACGTTATATTGTATAACGTTATACCGTATTACGTTATATGGTATAATGAAATGACGTTTTCCGTTATATGGTATAACGTTATAACGTATTACCTTATATGGTATAACGTTATAACGTATTACGTTATATGGTATTACGTTATAACGTATTACGTTATATGGTAAAACGTTATAACGTATTACGTTGTATGGTATAACGTTATAACGTATTACGTTATATGGTATAACGTTTTAACGTATTACGTTATATGGTATAACGTTATACCGTATAACGTTATATGGTATAACGAAATGACGTTTTACGTTATATGGTATTACGTTATAACGTATTACGTTATATGGTACAACGTTATAACGTATTACGTTATATGGTATAACGTTTTAACGTATTACGTTATATGGTATAACGTTTTAACGTATTTCGTTATATGGTATAACGTCATATCGTATTACGTTATATGGTATAACGTTATACCGTATTACGTTATATGGTAAAACGTTATAACGTATTACGTTATATGGTATAACGTTATAACGTATTACGTTATATGGTATAACGTTTTAACGTATTACGTTATATGGTATAACGTTATACCGTATAACGTTATATGGTATAACGAAATGACGTTTTACGTTATATGGTATTACGTTATAACGTGTTACGTTATATGGTACAACGTTATAACGTATTACGTTATATGGTATAACGTTTTAACGTATTACGTTATATGGTATAACGTTTTAACGTATTTCGTTATATGGTATAACGTCATATCGTATTACGTTATATGGTATAACGTTATACCGTATTACGTTATATGGTATAACGTTATAACGTATTACGTTATATGGTATTACGTTATAACGTATTATGTTATATGGTATAACGTTATACCGTATTATGTTATATAGTATAACGAAATGACGTTTTACCTTATATGGTATAAAGTTCTAACGCATTACGTTATACGGTATAACGAAATGACGTTTTCCGTTATATGGTATTACGTTATATGGTACAACGTTATAACGTTTTACGTTATATGGTATAACGTTATATCGTATTACGTTATATGGTATTACGTTATAACGTATTACGTTATATGGTATAACGTTATAACGTATTACGTTATATGGTATAACGTTATAACGTATTACGTTATATGGTATAACGTTTTAACGTATTACGTTATATGGTATAACGTTATACCGTATAACGTTATATGGTATAACGAAATGACGTTTTACGTTATATGGTATTACGTTATAACGTATTACGTTATATGGTACAACGTTATAACGTATTACGTTATATGGTATAACGTTTTAACGTATTTCGTTATATGGTATAACGTTATAACGTATTACGTTATATGGTATAACGTTATAACGTATTACGTTATATGGTATAACGTTATAACGTATTACGTTATATGGTATAACGTTTCAACGTATTACGTTATATGGTATAACGTTATACCGTATGACGTTATATGGTATAACGAAATGACGTTTTACGTAATATGGTATTACGTTATAACGTATTACGTTATATGGTACAACGTTATAACGTATTACGTTATATGGTATAACGTTTTAACGTATTACGTTATATGGTATAACGTTTCAACGTATTACGTTATATGGTATAACGTTTTAACGTATTTCGTTATATGGTATAACGTTATATCGTATTACGTTATACGGTATAACGTTATAACGGATTACGTTATATGCTATAACGTTATAACGTATTACGTTATATGGTATTACGTTATAACGTATTACGATATATGGTATAACGTTGTAACGTATTACGTTATATGGTATAACGTTGTAACGTATTACGTTATATGGTATAACGTTATATCGTATTACGTTATACGGTATAACGTTATAACGGATTACGTTATATGCTATAACGTTATAACGTATTACGTTATATGGTATAACGTTATAACGTATTACGTTATATGGTATAACGTTTTAACGTATTACGTTATATGGTATAACGTTATACCGTATAACGTTATATGGTATAACGAAATGACGTTTTACGTTATATGGTATTACGTTATAACGTATTACGTTATATGGTATAACGTTATAACGTATTACGTTATATGGTATAACGTTATAACGTATTACGTTATATGGTATAACGTTTCAACGTATTACGTTATATGGTATAACGTTATACCGTATAACGTTATATGGTATAACGAAATGACGTTTTACGTAATATGGTATTACGTTATAACGTATTACGTTATATGGTACAACGTTATAACGTATTACGTTATATGGTATAACGTTTTAACGTATTACGTTATATGGTATAACGTTTCAACGTATTACGTTATATGGTATAACGTTTTAACGTATTTCGTTATATGGTATAACGTTATATCGTATTACGTTATACGGTATAACGTTATAACGGATTACGTTATATGCTATAACGTTATAACGTATTACGTTATATGGTATTACGTTATAACGTATTATGTTATATGGTATAACGTTATAACGTATTACGTTACATGGTATAACGTTATAACGTATTACGTTATATGGTATAACGTTATAACGTATTACGTGACATGGTATAACGTTATAACTTATTACGTTATATGGTATAACGTTTTAACGTATTACGTTATATGGTATAACGTTATAACGTATTACGATATATGGTATAACGTTGTAACGTATTACGTTATATGGTATAACGTTATACCGTATTACGTTATATGGTAAATCGAAATGACGTTTTACGTTATATGGTATTACGTTATAACGTATTACGTTATATCGTATAACGTTTTAACGTATTTCGTTATATGGTATAACGTTATAACGTATTACGTTATATGGTATAACGTTATACCGTATTACGTTACATGGTATAACGTTATAACTTATTACGTTATATGGTATAACGTTTTAACGTATTACGTTATATGGTATAACGTTATAACGTATTACGATATATGGTATAACGTTGTAACGTATTACGTTATATGGTATAACGTTTTAACGTATTACGTTATATGGTATAACGTTATACCGTATAACGTTATATGGTATAACGAAATGACGTTTTACGTTATATGGTCTTACGTTATAACGTATTACGTTATATGGTACAACGTTATAACGTATTACGTTATATGGTAAAACGTTATAACGTATTACGTTATATGGTATAACGTTATAACGTATTACGTTATATGGTATAACGTTTTAACGTATTACGTTATATGGTATAACGTTATACCGTATAACGTTATATGGTATAACGAAATGACGTTTTACGTTATATGGTATTACGTTTTAACGTATTACGTTATATGGTATAACGTTATACCGTATAACGTTATATGGTATAACGAAATGACGTTTTACGTTATATGGTATAACGTTATAACGTATTACGTTATATGGTATAACGTTATAACGTATTACGTTATATGGTATAACGTTATAACGTATTACGTGACATGGTATAACGTTATAACTTATTACGTTATATGGTATAACGTTTTAACGTATTACGTTATATGGTATAACGTTATAACGTATTACGATATATGGTATAACGTTGTAACGTATTACGTTATATGGTATAACGTTATACCGTATTACGTTATATGGTAAATCGAAATGACGTTTTACGTTATATGGTATTACGTTATAACGTATTACGTTATATCGTATAACGTTTTAACGTATTTCGTTATATGGTATAACGTTATAACGTATTACGTTATATGGTATAACGTTATACCGTATTACGTTACATGGTATAACGTTATAACTTATTACGTTATATGGTATAACGTTTTAACGTATTACGTTATATGGTATAACGTTATAACGTATTACGATATATGGTATAACGTTGTAACGTATTACGTTATATGGTATAACGTTTTAACGTATTACGTTATATGGTATAACGTTATACCGTATAACGTTATATGGTATAACGAAATGACGTTTTACGTTATATGGTATTACGTTATAACGTATTACGTTATATGGTACAACGTTATAACGTATTACGTTATATGGTAAAACGTTATAACGTATTACGTTATATGGTATAACGTTATAACGTATTACGTTATATGGAATAACGTTTTAACGTATTACGTTATATGGTATAACGTTATACCGTATAACGTTATATGGTATAACGAAATGACGTTTTACGTTATATGGTATAACGTTATACCGTATAACGTTATATGGTATAACGAAATGACGTTTTACGTTATATGGTATTACGTTATAACGTATTACGTTATATGGTACAACGTTATAACGTATTACGTTATATGGTATAACGTTTTAACGTATTACGTTATATGGTATAACGTTTTAACGTATTTCGTTATATGGTATAACGTCATATCGTATTACGTTATATGGTATAACGTTATACCGTATTACGTTATATGGTAAAACGTTATAACGTATTACGTTATATGGTATAACGTTATAACGTATTACGTTATATGGTATAACGTTTTAACGTATTACGTTATATGGTATAACGTTATACCGTATAACGTTATATGGTATAACGAAATGACGTTTTACGTTATATGGTATTACGTTATAACGTGTTACGTTATATGGTACAACGTTATAACGTATTACGTTATATGGTATAACGTTTTAACGTATTACGTTATATGGTATAACGTTTTAACGTATTTCGTTATATGGTATAACGTCATATCGTATTACGTTATATGGTATAACGTTATACCGTATTACGTTATATGGTATAACGTTATAACGTATTACGTTATATGGTATTACGTTATAACGTATTATGTTATATGGTATAACGTTATACCGTATTATGTTATATAGTATAACGAAATGACGTTTTACCTTATATGGTATAAAGTTCTAACGCATTACGTTATACGGTATAACGAAATGACGTTTTCCGTTATATGGTATTACGTTATATGGTACAACGTTATAACGTTTTACGTTATATGGTATAACGTTATATCGTATTACGTTATATGGTATTACGTTATAACGTATTACGTTATATGGTATAACGTTATAACGTATTACGTTATATGGTATAACGTTATAACGTATTACGTTATATGGTATAACGTTTTAACGTATTACGTTATATGGTATAACGTTATACCGTATAACGTTATATGGTATAACGAAATGACGTTTTACGTTATATGGTATTACGTTATAACGTATTACGTTATATGGTACAACGTTATAACGTATTACGTTATATGGTATAACGTTTTAACGTATTTCGTTATATGGTATAACGTTATAACGTATTACGTTATATGGTATAACGTTATAACGTATTACGTTATATGGTATAACGTTATAACGTATTACGTTATATGGTATAACGTTTCAACGTATTACGTTATATGGTATAACGTTATACCGTATGACGTTATATGGTATAACGAAATGACGTTTTACGTAATATGGTATTACGTTATAACGTATTACGTTATATGGTACAACGTTATAACGTATTACGTTATATGGTATAACGTTTTAACGTATTACGTTATATGGTATAACGTTTCAACGTATTACGTTATATGGTATAACGTTTTAACGTATTTCGTTATATGGTATAACGTTATATCGTATTACGTTATACGGTATAACGTTATAACGGATTACGTTATATGCTATAACGTTATAACGTATTACGTTATATGGTATTACGTTATAACGTATTACGATATATGGTATAACGTTGTAACGTATTACGTTATATGGTATAACGTTGTAACGTATTACGTTATATGGTATAACGTTATATCGTATTACGTTATACGGTATAACGTTATAACGGATTACGTTATATGCTATAACGTTATAACGTATTACGTTATATGGTATAACGTTATAACGTATTACGTTATATGGTATAACGTTTTAACGTATTACGTTATATGGTATAACGTTATACCGTATAACGTTATATGGTATAACGAAATGACGTTTTACGTTATATGGTATTACGTTATAACGTATTACGTTATATGGTATAACGTTATAACGTATTACGTTATATGGTATAACGTTATAACGTATTACGTTATATGGTATAACGTTTCAACGTATTACGTTATATGGTATAACGTTATACCGTATAACGTTATATGGTATAACGAAATGACGTTTTACGTAATATGGTATTACGTTATAACGTATTACGTTATATGGTACAACGTTATAACGTATTACGTTATATGGTATAACGTTTTAACGTATTACGTTATATGGTATAACGTTTCAACGTATTACGTTATATGGTATAACGTTTTAACGTATTTCGTTATATGGTATAACGTTATATCGTATTACGTTATACGGTATAACGTTATAACGGATTACGTTATATGCTATAACGTTATAACGTATTACGTTATATGGTATTACGTTATAACGTATTATGTTATATGGTATAACGTTATAACGTATTACGTTACATGGTATAACGTTATAACGTATTACGTTATATGGTATAACGTTATAACGTATTACGTGACATGGTATAACGTTATAACTTATTACGTTATATGGTATAACGTTTTAACGTATTACGTTATATGGTATAACGTTATAACGTATTACGATATATGGTATAACGTTGTAACGTATTACGTTATATGGTATAACGTTATACCGTATTACGTTATATGGTAAATCGAAATGACGTTTTACGTTATATGGTATTACGTTATAACGTATTACGTTATATCGTATAACGTTTTAACGTATTTCGTTATATGGTATAACGTTATAACGTATTACGTTATATGGTATAACGTTATACCGTATTACGTTACATGGTATAACGTTATAACTTATTACGTTATATGGTATAACGTTTTAACGTATTACGTTATATGGTATAACGTTATAACGTATTACGATATATGGTATAACGTTGTAACGTATTACGTTATATGGTATAACGTTTTAACGTATTACGTTATATGGTATAACGTTATACCGTATAACGTTATATGGTATAACGAAATGACGTTTTACGTTATATGGTCTTACGTTATAACGTATTACGTTATATGGTACAACGTTATAACGTATTACGTTATATGGTAAAACGTTATAACGTATTACGTTATATGGTATAACGTTATAACGTATTACGTTATATGGTATAACGTTTTAACGTATTACGTTATATGGTATAACGTTATACCGTATAACGTTATATGGTATAACGAAATGACGTTTTACGTTATATGGTATTACGTTTTAACGTATTACGTTATATGGTATAACGTTATACCGTATAACGTTATATGGTATAACGAAATGACGTTTTACGTTATATGGTATAACGTTATAACGTATTACGTTATATGGTATAACGTTATAACGTATTACGTTATATGGTATAACGTTATAACGTATTACGTGACATGGTATAACGTTATAACTTATTACGTTATATGGTATAACGTTTTAACGTATTACGTTATATGGTATAACGTTATAACGTATTACGATATATGGTATAACGTTGTAACGTATTACGTTATATGGTATAACGTTATACCGTATTACGTTATATGGTAAATCGAAATGACGTTTTACGTTATATGGTATTACGTTATAACGTATTACGTTATATCGTATAACGTTTTAACGTATTTCGTTATATGGTATAACGTTATAACGTATTACGTTATATGGTATAACGTTATACCGTATTACGTTACATGGTATAACGTTATAACTTATTACGTTATATGGTATAACGTTTTAACGTATTACGTTATATGGTATAACGTTATAACGTATTACGATATATGGTATAACGTTGTAACGTATTACGTTATATGGTATAACGTTTTAACGTATTACGTTATATGGTATAACGTTATACCGTATAACGTTATATGGTATAACGAAATGACGTTTTACGTTATATGGTATTACGTTATAACGTATTACGTTATATGGTACAACGTTATAACGTATTACGTTATATGGTAAAACGTTATAACGTATTACGTTATATGGTATAACGTTATAACGTATTACGTTATATGGAATAACGTTTTAACGTATTACGTTATATGGTATAACGTTATACCGTATAACGTTATATGGTATAACGAAATGACGTTTTACGTTATATGGTATTACGTTTTAACGTATTACGTTATATGGTATAACGTTATACCGTATAACGTTATATGGTATAACGAAATGACGTTTTACGTTATATGGTATTACGTTATAACGTATTACGTTATAACGTATTACGTTATATGGTATTACGTTATAACGTGTTACGTTATATTGTATAACGTTATACCGTATTACGTTATATGGTATAATGAAATGACGTTTTCCGTTATATGGTATAACGTTATAACGTATTACGTTATATGGTATAACGTTATAACGTATTACGTTATATGGTATTACGTTATAGCGTATTACGTTATATGGTAAAACGTTATAACGTATTACGTTACATGGTATAACGTTATAACGTATTACGTTATATGGTATAACGTTTTAACGTATTACGTTATATGGTATAACGTTATACCGTATAACGTTATATGGTATAACGAAATGACGTTTTACGTTATATGGTATTACGTTATAACGTATTACGTTATATGGTACAACGTTATAACGTATTACGTTATATGGTATAACGTTTTAACGTATTACATTATATGCTATAACGTTTTAACGTATTTCGTTATATGGTATAACGTCATATCGTATTACGTTATATGGTATAACGTTATACCGTATTACGTTATATGGTATAACGTTATAACGTATTACGTTATATGGTATTACGTTATAACGTATTATGTTATATGGTATAACGTTATACCGTATTATGTTATATAGTATAACGAAATGACGTTTTACCTTATATGGTATAACGTTCTAACGTATTACGTTATACGGTATAACGAAATGACGTATTACGTTATAACGTATTACGTTATATGGTAAAACGTTATAACGTATTACGTTATATGGTATAACGTTATAACGTATTACGTTATATGGAATAACGTTTTAACGTATTACGTTATATGGTATAACGTTATACCGTATAACGTTATATGGTATAACGAAATGACGTTTTACGTTATATGGTATTACGTTTTAACGTATTACGTTATATGGTATAACGTTATACCGTATAACGTTATATGGTATAACGAAATGACGTTTTACGTTATATGGTATTACGTTATAACGTATTACGTTATAACGTATTACGTTATATGGTATTACGTTATAACGTGTTACGTTATATTGTATAACGTTATACCGTATTACGTTATATGGTATAATGAAATGACGTTTTCCGTTATATGGTATAACGTTATAACGTATTACGTTATATGGTATAACGTTATAACGTATTACGTTATATGGTATTACGTTATAGCGTATTACGTTATATGGTAAAACGTTATAACGTATTACGTTACATGGTATAACGTTATAACGTATTACGTTATATGGTATAACGTTTTAACGTATTACGTTATATGGTATAACGTTATACCGTATAACGTTATATGGTATAACGAAATGACGTTTTACGTTATATGGTATTACGTTATAACGTATTACGTTATATGGTACAACGTTATAACGTATTACGTTATATGGTATAACGTTTTAACGTATTACATTATATGCTATAACGTTTTAACGTATTTCGTTATATGGTATAACGTCATATCGTATTACGTTATATGGTATAACGTTATACCGTATTACGTTATATGGTATAACGTTATAACGTATTACGTTATATGGTATTACGTTATAACGTATTATGTTATATGGTATAACGTTATACCGTATTATGTTATATAGTATAACGAAATGACGTTTTACCTTATATGGTATAACGTTCTAACGTATTACGTTATACGGTATAACGAAATGACGTATTACGTTATATGGTATTACGTTATATGGTACAACGTTATAACGTTTTACGTTATATGGTATAACGTTATAACGTATTACGTTAATTGGTATTACGTTATAACGTATTACGTTATATGGTATAACGTTATAACGTATTACGTTATATGGTATAACGTTATAACGTATTACGTTATATGGTATAACGTTTTAACGTATTACGTTATATGGTATAACGTTATACCGTATAACGTTATATGGTATAACGAAATGACGTTTTACGTTATATGGTATTACGTTATAACGTATTACGTTATATGGTACAACGTTATAACGTACTACGTTATATGGTATAACGTTTTAACGTATTACATTATATGCTATAACGTTTTAACGTATTTCGTTATATGGTATAACGCCATATCGTATTACGTTATATGGTACAACGTTATAACGTATTACGTTATATGGTATAACGTTTTAACGTATTACGTTATATGGTATAACGTTATACCGTATAACGTTATATGGTATAACGAAATGACGTTTTACGTTATATGGTATTACGTTATAACGTATTACGTTATATCGTATAACGTTTTAACGTATTTCGTTATATGGTATAACGTTATAACGTATTACGTTATATGGTATAACGTTATACCGTATTACGTTACATGGTATAACGTTATAACGTATTACGTTATATGGTATAACGTTACAACGTATTACGTTATATCGTATAACGTTTTAACGTATTTCGTTATATGGTATAACGTTATAACGTATTACGTTATATGGTATAACGTTATACCGTATTACGTTACATGGTATAACGTTATAACTTATTACGTTATCTGGTATTACGTTATAACGTATTATGTTATATGGTATAACGTTATACCGTATTATGTTATATCGTATAACGAAATGACGTTTGACGTTATATGGTATAACGTTCTAACGTATTACGTTATACGGTATAACGAAATGACGATTTACGTTATATGGTATTACGCTATAACGTATTACGTTATATGGTATAACGTTATAACGTATTACGTTATATGCTATAACGTTTTAACGTAGTACGTTATATGGTATAACGTTATAATGTATTACGTTTTATGGTATAACGTTATAACGTATTACGTTACATGGTATAACGTTATAACGTATTACGTTATATGGTATAACGTTTTAACGTATTACGTTATATGGTATAACGTTATAACGTATTACGATATATGGTATAACGTTCTAACGTATTACGTTATATGGTATAACGTTATACCGTATTACGTTATATGGTATATCGAAATGACGTTTTGCGTTATATGGTATATCGTTATAACGTATTAAATTATATGGTATAACGTTATACCGTATTACGTTATATGGTACACCGAAATGACGTTTTGCGTTATATGGCATAACGTTATAACGTATTAGGTTATATGATACAGCGTTATACCGTTTTACGTTATATAGTATTACGTTATAACGTATTACGTTATATGGTATAACGTTATAACGTATTACGTTATATGGTATAACGTTACAACGTATTACGTTATATCGTATAACGTTTTAACGTATTTCGTTATATGGTATAACGTTATAACGTATTACGTTATATGGTATAACGTTATACCGTATTACGTTACATGGTATAACGTTATAACGTATTACGTTATATGGTATTACGTTATAACGTATTATGTTATGTGGTATAACGTTGTACCGTATTATTTTATATAGTATAACGAAATGACGTTTTACGTTACATGTTATTACGTTATAACGTATTACGTTATATGGTATAACGTTATAACGTATTACGTTATATGGGATAACATTATAACGTGTTACGTTATATGGTATAACGTTATAACGTATTACGTTATATGGTATAACGTTCTAACGTATTACGTTATATGGTATAACGTTATAACGTATTACGTTATATGCTATAACGTTTTAACGTAGTACGTTATATGGTATAACGTTATAACGTATTACGTTATATGGTATAACGTTATAACGTATTACGTGACATGGTATAACGTTATAACTTATTACGTTATATGGTATAACGTTTTAACGTATTACGTTATATGGTATAACGTTATAACGTATTACGATATATGGTATAACGTTGTAACGTATTACGTTATATGGTATAACGTTATACCGTATTACGTTATATGGTAAATCGAGATGACGTGTTACGTTATATGGTATTACGTTATAACGTGTTACGTTATATTGTATAACGTTATACCGTATTACGTTATATGGTATAATGAAATGACGTTTTCCGTTATATGGTATAACGTTATAACGTATTACCTTATATGGTATAACGTTATAACGTATTACGTTATATGGTATTACGTTATAACGTATTACGTTATATGGTAAAACGTTATAACGTATTACGTTGTATGGTATAACGTTATAACGTATTACGTTATATGGTATAACGTTTTAACGTATTACGTTATATGGTATAACGTTTTAACGTATTTCGTTATATGGTATAACGTCATATCGTATTACGTTATATGGTATAACGTTATACCGTATTACGTTATATGGTAAAACGTTATAACGTATTACGTTATATGGTATAACGTTATAACGTATTACGTTATATGGTATAACGTTTTAACGTATTACGTTATATGGTATAACGTTATACCGTATAACGTTATATGGTATAACGAAATGACGTTTTACGTTATATGGTATTACGTTATAACGTGTTACGTTATATGGTACAACGTTATAACGTATTACGTTATATGGTATAACGTTTTAACGTATTACGTTATATGGTATAACGTTTTAACGTATTTCGTTATATGGTATAACGTCATATCGTATTACGTTATATGGTATAACGTTATACCGTATTACGTTATATGGTATAACGTTATAACGTATTACGTTATATGGTATTACGTTATAACGTATTATGTTATATGGTATAACGTTATACCGTATTATGTTATATAGTATAACGAAATGACGTTTTACCTTATATGGTATAAAGTTCTAACGTATTACGTTATACGGTATAACGAAATGACGTTTTCCGTTATATGGTATTACGTTATATGGTACAACGTTATAACGTTTTACGTTATATGGTATAACGTTATATCGTATTACGTTATATGGTATTACGTTATAACGTATTACGTTATATGGTATAACGTTATAACGTATTACGTTATATGGTATAACGTTATAACGTATTACGTTATATGGTATAACGTTTTAACGTATTACGTTATATGGTATAACGTTATACCGTATAACGTTATATGGTATAACGAAATGACGTTTTACGTTATATGGTATTACGTTATAACGTATTACGTTATATGGTACAACGTTATAACGTATTACGTTATATGGTATAACGTTTTAACGTATTACGTTATATGGTATAACGTTTTAACGTATTTCGTTATATGGTATAACGTTTTAACGTATTACGTTATATGGTATAACGTTATACCGTATAACGTTATATGGTATAACGAAATGACGTTTTACGTTATATGGTATTACGTTATAACGTATTACGTTATATGGTACAACGTTATAACGTATTACGTTATATGGTACAACGTTATAACGTTTTACGTTATATGGTATAACGTTATATCGTATTACGTTATATGGTATTACGTTATAACGTATTATGTTATATGGTATAACGTTATAACGTATTACGTTACATGGTATAACGTTATAACGTATTACGTTATATGGTATAACGTTTTAACGTATTACGTTATATGGTATAACGTTATAACGTATTACGTTATATGGTATAACGTTATATCGTATTACGTTATATGGTATAACGTTATAACGTATTACGTTATATGGTATAACGTTTTAACGTATTACGTTATATGGTATAACGTTATAACGTATTACGATATATGGTATAACGTTGTAACGTATTACGTTATATGGTATAACGTTATACCGTGTTACGTTATATGGTAAATCGAAATGACGTTTTACGTTATATGGTATTACGTTATAACGTGTTCCGTTATATGGTATAACGTTATAACGTATTACATTATATGGTATAACGTTATAACGTATTACGTTATATGGTATAACGTTTTAACGTAGTACGTTATATGGTATAACGTTATAACGTATTACGTTATATGGTATAACGTTATATCGTATTACGTTATATGGTATAACGTTATAACGTATTACGTTATATGGTATAACGTTTTAACGTATTACGTTATATGGTATAACGTTATAACGTATTACGATATATGGTATAACGTTGTAACGTATTACGTTATATGGTATAACGTTATACCGTATTACGTTATATGGTATATCGAAATGACGCTTTGCGTTATATGGTATATCGTTATAACGTATTATATTATATGGTATAACGTTATACCGTATTACGTTATATGGTACACCGAAATGACGTTTTGCGTTATATGGTATAACGTTATAACGTATTAGGTTATATGATACAGCGTTATACCGTATTACGTTATATGGTATAACGAAATGACGTTTTACGTTATATGGTATAACGTTATAACATATTACGTTATACGGTATAACGAAGTGACGTTTTACGTTATATGGTATAACGTAATAACGTATTACGTTATATGGTATAACGTTTTAACGTATTACGTTATATGGTACAACGTTATAACGTATTACGTTATATGCTATAACGTTTTAACGTAGTACGTTATATGGTATAACGTTATAACGTATTACGTTATATGGTATTTCGTTGTAACGTATTATGTTATATGGTATAACGTTATACCGTATTACGTTATATAGTATAACGAAATGACGTTTTACGTTATATGGTATTACGTTATAACGTATTACGTTATATGGTATAACGTTATAACGTATTACGTTATATGGGATAACATTATAACGTGTTACGTTATATGGTATAACGTTATAACGTATTACGTTATATGGTATAACGTTTTAACGTATTACGTTATATGGTATAACGTTATAACGTATTACGTTATATGGTATTTCGTTGTAACGTATTATGTTATATGGTATAACGTTATACCGTATTACGTTATATGGTATAACGTTATAACGTATTACGTTATATGGTATTTCGTTGTAACGTATTATGTTATATGGTATAACGTTATACCGTATTACGTTATATAGTATAACGAAATGACGTTTTACGTTATATGCTATAACGTTTTAACGTAGTACGTTATATGGTATTACGTTATAACGTATTACGTTATATGGTATAACGTTTTAACGTAGTACGTTACATGGTATAACGTTATAACGTATTACGTTATATGGGATAACGTTTTAACGTATTACGTTATATGGTATAACGTTTTAACGTATTTCGTTATATGGTATTACGTCATATCGTATTACGTTATATGGTATAACGTTATACCGTATTACGTTATATGGTATAACGTTATAACGTATTACGTTATATAGTATAACGAAATGACGTTTTACGTTATATGGTATAACGTTATAACGTATTACGTTATATGGTATAACGTTATAACGTATTACGTTATATGGTATTACGTTATAACGTATTACGTTATATGGTAAAACGTTATAACGTATTACGTTATATGGTATAACGTTATAACGTATTACGTTATATGGTATAACGTTTTAACGTATTACGTTATATGGTATAACGTTACAACGTATTACGTTATATCGTATAACGTTTTAACGTATTTCGTTATATGGTATAACGTTATAACGTATTACGTTATATGGTATAACGTTATACCGTATTACGTTACATGGTATAACGTTATAACGTATTACGTTATATGGTATTACGTTATAACGTATTATGTTATATGGTATAACGTTATACCGTATTATGTTATATCGTATAACGAAATGACTTTTTACGTTATATGGTATAACGTTCTAACGTATTACGTTATACGGTATAACGAAATGACGTTTTACGTTATATGGTATTACGCTATAACGTATTACGTTATATGGTATAACGTTATAACGTATTACGTTATATGCTATAACGTTTTAACGTAGTACGTTATATGGTATAACGTTATAATGTATTACGTTGTATGGTATAACGTTATAACGTATTACATAACATGGTATAACGTTATAACGTATTACGTTATATGGTATAACGTTTTAACGTATTACGTTATATGGTATAACGTTATAACGTATTACGATATATGGTATAACGTTGTAACGTATTACGTTATATGGTATAACGTTATACCGTATTACGTTATATGGTATATCGAAATGACGTTTTGCGTTATATGGTATATCGTTATAACGTATTAAATTATATGGTATAACGTTATACCGTATTACGTTATATGGTACACCGAAATGACGTTTTGCGTTATATGGCATAACGTTATAACGTATTAGGTTATATGATACAGCGTTATACCGTATTACGTTATATGGTATAACGAAATGACGTTTTACGTTATATGGTATAACGTTATAACATATTACGTTATACGGTATAACGAAGTGACGTTTTACGTTATATGGTATTACGTTATAACGTATTACGTTATATGGTATAACGTTATAACGTATTACGTTATATGGTATAACGTTACAACGTATTACGTTATATCGTATAACGTTTTAACGTATTTCGTTATTAGGTATAACGTTATAACGTATTACGTTATATGGTATAACGTTATACCGTATTACGTTACATGGTATAACGTTATAACGTATTACGTTATATGGTATTACGTTATAACGTATTATGTTATATGGTAAAACGTTATACCGTATTATTTTATATAGTATAACGAAATGACGTTTTACGTTACATGGTATTACGTTATAACGTATTACGTTATATGGTATAACGTTATAACGTATTACGTTATATGGGATAACATTATAACGTGTTACGTTATATGGTATAACGTTATAACGTATTACGTTATATGGTATAACGTTCTAACGTATTACGTTATATGGTATAACGTTCTAACGTATTACGATATATGGTATAACGTTGTAACGTATTACGTTATATGGTATAACGTTATACCGTATTACGTTATATGGGATAACATTATAACGTGTTACGTTATATGGTATAACGTTATAACGTATTACGTTATATGCTATAACGTTTTAACGTAGTACGTTATATGGTATAACGTTGTAACGTATTACGATATATGGTATAACGTTGTTACGTATTACGTTATAT
The DNA here is from genome assembly GCF_051014615.1 of Bombus vancouverensis nearcticus. Taxonomy (NCBI): domain Eukaryota; kingdom Metazoa; phylum Arthropoda; class Insecta; order Hymenoptera; family Apidae; genus Bombus; species Bombus vancouverensis. The sequence goes on along the minus strand of NC_134912.1, from coordinate 6,698,070 downwards.
GGTATAACGTTATACCGTATTACGTTATATGGTAAATCGAAATGACGTTTTACGTTATATGGTATTACGTTATAACGTGTTACGTTATATTGTATAACGTTATACCGTATTACGTTATATGGTATAATGGAATGACGTTTTCCGTTATATGGTATAACGTTATAACGTATTACGTTATATGGTATAACGTTATAACGTGTTACGTTATATGGTATTACGTTATAACGTATTACGTTACATGGTATAACGTTATAACTTATTACGTTATATGGTATAACGTTTTAACGTATTACGTTATATGGTATAACGTTATAACGTATTACGATATATGGTATAACGTTGTAACGTATTACGTTATATGGTATAACGTTATACCGTATTACGTTATATGGTAAATCGAAATGACGTTTTACGTTATATAGTATTACGTTATAACGTGTTACGTTATATTGTAATACGTTATACCGTATTACGTTATATGGTATAATGGAATGACGTTTTCCGTTATATGGTATAACGTTATAACGTATTACGTTATATGGTATAACGTTATAACGTATTACGTTATATGGTATTACGTTATAACGTATTACGTTATATGGTATAACGTTATAACGTATTACGTTATATGGTATAACGTTATAACGTATTACGTTATATGGTATAACGTTTTAACGTATTACGTTATATGGTATAACGTTATACCGTATAACGTTATATGGTATAACGAAATGACGTTTTACGTTATATGGTATTACGTTATAACGTATTACGTTATATGGTACAACGTTATAACGTATTACGTTATATGGTATAACGTTTTAACGTATTACGTTATATGGTATAACGTTTTAACGTATTTCGTTATATGGTATAACGTTATATCGTATTACGTTATATGGTATAACGTTATACCGTATTACGTTATATGGTATAACGTTATACCGTATTACGTTATATGGTATAACGTTATAACGTATTACGTTATATGGTATTACGTTATAACGTATTATGTTATATGGTATAACGTTATAACGTAATATGTTATATAGTATAACGAAATGACGTTTTACCTTATATGGTATAACGTTCTAACGTATTACGTTATACGGTATAACGAAATGACGTTTTACGTTATATGGTATTACGTTATATGGTACAACGTTATAACGTTTTACGTTATATGGTATAACGTTATAACGTATTACGTTATATGGTATTACGTTATAACGTATTACGTAATATGGTATTACGTTATAACGTATTACGTTATATGGTACAACGTTATAACGTATTACGTTATATGGTATAACGTTTTAACGTATTACGTTATATGGTATAACGTTTTAACGTATTTCGTTATATGGTATAACGTTATATCGTATTACGTTATATGGTATAACGTTATAACGTATTACGTTACATGGTATAACGTTATAACGTATTACGTTATATGGTATAACGTTTTAACGTATTACGTTATATTGTATAACGTTATAACGTATTACGATATATGGTATAACGTTGTAACGTATTACGTTATATGGTATAACGTTATACCGTATTACGTTATATGGGATAACATTATAACGTGTTACGTTATATGGTATAACGTTATAACGTATTACGTTATATGGTATAACGTTTTAACGTATTACGTTATATGGTATAACGTTATAACGTATTACGTTATATGCTATAACGTTTTAACGTAGTACGTTATATGGTATTACGTTATAACGTATTACGTTATATGGTATAACGTTATAACGTATTACGTTACATGGTATAACGTTATAACGTATTACGTTATATGGGATAACATTATAACGTGTTACGTTATATGGTATAACATTATAACGTATTACATTATATGGTATAACGTTTTAACGTATTACGTTATATGGTATAACGTTATAACGTATTACGTTATATGCTATATCGTTTTAGCGTAGTACGTTACATGGTATAACGTTATAATGTATTACGTTATATGGGATAACGTTATAACGTATTACGTTATATGGTATAACGTAATAACGTATTACGATATATGGTATAACGTTGTAACGTATTAAGTTATATGGTATAACGTTATAACGTATTACGTTATATGGTATAACGTTATAACGTATTACGTTATATGGTATAACGTTATAACGTATTACGTTATATGGTATTACGTTATAACGTATTATGTTATATGGTATAACGCTATAACGTATTATGTTATATCGTATAACGAAATGACGTTTTACGTTATATGGTATAACGTTCTAACGTATTACGTTATACGGTATAACGAAATGACGTTTTACGTTATATGGTATTACGCTATAACGTATTACGTTATATGGTATAACGTTATAACGTATTACGTTATATGCTATAACGTTTTAACGTAGTACGTTATATGGTATAACGTTATAATGTATTACGTAGTATGGTATAACGTTATAACGTATTACGTTACATGGTATAACGTTATAACGTATTACGTTATATGGTATAACGTTATACCGTATAACGTTATATGGTATAACGAAATGACGTTTTACGTTATATGGTATTACGTTATAACGTATTACGTTATATGGTACAACGTTATAACGTATTACGTTATATGGTATAACGTTTTAACGTATTACGTTATATGGTATAACGTTTTAACGTATTTCGTTATATGGTATAACGTTATAACGTATTACGTTATATGGTATAACGTTATAACGTATTACGTTATATGGTATAACGTTATAACGTCTTACGTCATATGGTATAACGTTTCAACGTATTACGTTATATGGTATAACGTTATACCGTATAACGTTATATGGTATAACGAAATGACGTTTTACGTAATATGGTATTACGTTATAACGTATTACGTTATATGGTACAACGTTATAACGTATTACGTTATATGGTATAACGTTTTAACGTATTACGTTATATGGTATAACGTTTCAACGTAATACGTTATATGGTATAACGTTTTAACGTATTTCGTTATATGGTATAACGTTATATCGTATTACGTTATACGGTATAACGTTATAACGGATTACGTTATATGCTATAACGTTATAACGTATTACGTTATATGGTATTACGTTATAACGTATTACGTTATATGGTATTACGTTATAACGTATTACGTTATATGGTATAACGTTATACCGTATAACGTTATATGGTATAACGAAATGACGTTTTACGTTATATGGTATTACGTTATAACGTATTACGTTATATGGTACAACGTTATAACGTATTACGTTATATGGTATAACGTTTTAACGTATTACGTTATATGGTATAACGTTTTAACGTATTTCGTTATATGGTATAACGTTATAACGTATTACGTTATATGGTATAACGTTATAACGTATTACGTTATATGGTATAACGTTATAACGTATTACGTCATATGGTATAACGTTTCAACGTATTACGTTATATGGTATAACGTTATATCGTATTACGTTATATGGTATTACGTTATAACGTATTACGTTATATGGTATAACGTTATAACGTATTACGTTATATGGTATAACGTTATAACGTATTACGTTATATGGTATAACGTTTTAACGTATTACGTTATATGGTATAACGTTATACCGTATAACGTTATATGGTATAACGAAATGACGTTTTACGTTATATGGTATTACGTTATAACGTATCACGTTATATGGTACAACGTTATAACGTATTACGTTATATGGTATAACGTTTTAACGTATTACGTTATATGGTATAACGTTATAATGTATTACGTTGTATGGTATAACGTTATAACGTATTACGTTACATGGTATAACGTTATAACTTATTACGTTATATGGTATAACGTTATACCGTATAACGTTATATGGTATAACGAAATGACGTTTTACGTTATATGGTATTACGTTATAACGTATTATGTTATAGGGTACAACGTTATAACGTATTACGTTATATGGTATAACGTTTTAACGTATTACGTTATATGGTATAACGTTTTAACGTATTTCGTTATATGGTATAACGTTATAACGTATTACGTTATATGGTATAACGTTATAACGTATTACGTTATATGGGATAACATTATAACGTGTTACGTTATATGGTATAACGTTATACCGTATAACGTTATATGGTGTAACGAAATGACGTTTTACGTTATATGGTATTACGTTATAACGTATTACGTTATATGGTATAACGTTATAACGTATTACGTTATATGGGATAACATTATAACGTGTTACGTTATATGGTATAACGTTATAACGTATTACGTTATATGGTATAACGTTTTAACGTATTACGTTACATGGTATAACGTTATAACGTATTACGTTATATGGTATAACATTATACCGTATAACGTTATATGGTATAACGAAATGACGTTTTACGTTATATGGTATTACGTTATAACGTATTACGTTATATGGTATAACGTTATAACGTATTACGTTATATGGGATAACATTATAACGTGTTACGTTATATGGTATAACGTTATAACGTATTACGTTATATGGTATAACGTTTTAACGTATTACGTTATATGGTATAACGTTATAACGTATTACGTTATATGCTATAACGTTTTAACGTAGTACGTTATATGGTATTACGTTATAACGTATTACGTTATATGGTATAACGTTTTAAAGTAGTACGTTACATGGTATAACGTTATAATGTATTACGTTATATGGGATAACGTTATAACGTATTACGTTATATGGTATAACGTAATAACGTATTACGTTATATGGTATAACGTTTTAACGTATTACGTTATATGGTACAACGTTATAACGTATTACGTTATATGCTATAACGTTTTAACGTAGTACGTTATATGGTATAACGTTATAACGTATTACGTTATATGGTATAACGTTATAACGTGTTACGTTACATGGTATAACGTTCTAACGTATTACGTTATACGGTATAACGAAATGACGTTTTACGTTATATGGTATTACGTTATAACGTATTACGTTATATGGTATAACGTTATAACGTATTACGTTATATGGGATAACATCATAACGTGTTACGTTATATGGTATAACGTTATAACGTATTACGTTATATGGTATAACGTTACAACGTATTACGTTATATCGTATAACGTTTTAACGTATTTCGTTATATGGTATAACGTTATAACGTATTACGTTATATGGTATAACGTTATACCGTATTACGTTACATGGTATAACGTTATAACGTATTACGTTATATGCTATAACGTTTTAACGTAGTACGTTATATGGTATAACGTTATAATGTATTACGTTGTATGGTATAACGTTATAACGTATTACGTTACATGGTATAACGTTATAACGTATTACGTTATATGGGATAACATTATAACGTGTTACGTTATATGGGATAACGTTATAACGTATTACGTTATATGGTATAACGTAATAACGTATTACGATATATGGTATAACGTTGTAACGTATTAAGTTATATGGTATAACGTTATAACGTATTACGTTATATGGTATAACGTTATAACGTATTACGTTATATGGTATAATGTTATAACGTATTACGTTATATGGTATTACGTTATAACGTATTATGTTATATGGTATAACGTTATACCGTATTATGTTATATCGTATAACGAAATGACGTTTTACGTTATATGGTATAACGTTCTAACGTATTACGTTATACGGTATAACGAAATGACGCTTTACGTTATATGGTATTACGCTATAACGTATTACGTTATATGGTATAACGATATAACGTATTACGTTATATGCTATAACGTTTTAACGTAGTACGTTATATGGTATAACGTTATAATGTATTACGTTGTATGGTAAAACGTTATAACGTATTACGTTACATGGTATAACGTTATAACGTATTACGTTATATGGTATAACGTTATACCGTATAACGTTATATGGTATAACGAAATGACGTTTTACGTAATATGGTATTACGTTATAACGTATTACGTTATATGGTACAACGTTATAACGTATTACGTTATATGGTATAACGTTTTAACGTATTACGTTATATGGTATAACGTTTCAACGTATTACGTTATATGGTATAACGTTTTAACGTATTTCGTTATATGGTATAACGTTATATCGTATTACGTTATACGGTATAACGTTATAACGGATTACGTTATATGCTATAACGTTATAACGTATTACGTTATATGGTATTACGTTATAACGTATTACGATATATGGTATAACGTTGTAACGTATTACGTTATATGGTATAACGTTGTAACGTATTACGTTATATGGTATAACGTTATATCGTATTACGTTATATGGTATTACGTTATAACGTATTACGTTATATGGTATAACGTTATAACGTATTACGTTATATGGTATAACGTTATAACGTATTACGTTATATGGTATAACGTTTTAACGTATTACGTTATATGGTATAACGTTATACCGTATAACGTTATATGGTATAACGAAATGACGTTTTACGTTATATGGTATTACGTTATAACGTATTACGTTATATGGTACAACGTTATAACGTATTACGTTATATGGTATAACGTTTTAACGTATTACGTTATATGGTATAACGTTATACCGTATAACGTTATATGGTATAACGAAATGACGTTTTACGTTATATGGTATTACGTTATAACGTATTACGTTATATGGTACAACGTTATAACGTATTACGTTATATGGTATAACGTTTTAACGTATTACGTTATATGGTATAACGTTTTAACGTATTTCGTTATATGGTATAACGTTATAACGTATTACGTTATATGGTATAACGTTATAACGTATTACGTTATATGGTATAACGTTATAACGTATTACGTTATATGGTATAACGTTATAACGTATTACGTTATATGGTATAACGTTTCAACGTATTACGTTATATGGTATAACGTTATACCGTATAACGTTATATGGTATAACGAAATGACGAATTACGTAATATGGTATTACGTTATAACGTATTACGTTATATGGTACAACGTTATAACGTATTACGTTATATGGTATAACGTATTAACGTATTACGTTATATGGTATAACGTTTCAACGTATTACGTTATATGGTATAACGTTTTAACGTATTTCGTTATATGGTATAACGTTATATCGTATTACGTTATACGGTATAACGTTATAACGGATTACGTTATATGCTATAACGTTATAACGTATTACGTTATATGGTATTACGTTATAACGTATTATGTTATATGGTATAACGTTATAACGTATTACGTTACATGGTATAACGTTATAACGTATTACGTTATATGGTATAACGTTTTAACGTATTACGTTATATGGTATAACGTTATAACGTATTACGATATATGGTATAACGTTGTAACGTATTACGTTATATGGTATAACGTTATACCGTATTACGTTATATGGTAAATCGAAATGACGTTTTACGTTATATGGTATTACGTTATAACGTGTTACGTTATATTGTATAACGTTATAACGTATTACGTTATATGGTATAACGTTATAACGTATTACGATATATGGTATAACGTTGTAACGTATTACGTTATATGGTATAACGTTATACCGTGTTACGTTATATGGTAAATCGAAATGACGTTTTACGTTATATGGTATTACGTTATAACGTGTTCCGTTATATGGTATAACGTTATAACGTATTACGTTATATGGTATAACGTTATAACGTATTACGTTATATGGTATAACGTTTTAACGTAGTACGTTATATGGTATAACGTTATAACGTATTACGTTATATGGTATAACGTTTTAACGTATTACGTTATATGGTATAACGTTATAACGTATTACGTTATATGGTATAACGTTTGAACGTATTACGTTATATGGTATAACGTTATAACGTATTACGATACATGGTATAACGTTGTAACGTATTACGTTATATGGTATAACGTTATAACGTATTACGTTATATGGTATTACGTTATAACGTATTATGTTATATGGTATAACGTTATAACGTATTACGTTATATGGTATAACGTTATAACGTATTACGATATATGGTATAACGTTGTAACGTATTACGTTATATGGTATAACGTTATACCGTATTACGTTATATGGTATAACGTTATAACGTATTACGTTATATAGTATAACGAAATGACGTTTTACGTTATATGGTATAACGTTATAACGTATTACGTTATATGGTATAACGTTATAACGTATTACGTTATATGGTATTACGTTATAACGTATTACGTTATATGGTAAAACGTTATAACGTATTACGTTATATGGTATAACGTTATAACGTATTACGTTATATGGTATAACGTTTTAACGTATTACGTTATATGGTATAACGTTACAACGTATTACGTTATATCGTATAACGTTTTAACGTATTTCGTTATATGGTATAACGTTATAACGTATTACGTTATATGGTATAACGTTATACCGTATTACGTTACATGGTATAACGTTATAACGTATTACGTTATATGGTATTACGTTATAACGTATTATGTTATATGGTATAACGTTATACCGTATTATGTTATATCGTATAACGAAATGACGTTTTACGTTATATGGTATAACGTTCTAACGTATTACGTTATACGGTATAACGAAATGACGTTTTACGTTATATGGTATTACGCTATAACGTATTACGTTATATGGTATAACGTTATAACGTATTACGTTATATGCTATAACGTTTTAACGTAGTACGTTATATGGTATAACGTTATAATGTATTACGTTGTATGGTATAACGTTATAACGTATTACGTTACATGGTATAACGTTATAACGTATTACGTTATATGGTATAACGTTTTAACGTATTACGTTATATGGTATAACGTTATAACGTATTACGATATATGGTATAACGTTGTAACGTATTACGTTATATGGTATAACGTTATACCGTATTACGTTATATGGTATATCGAAATGACGTTTTGCGTTATATGGTATATCGTTATAACGTATTAAATTATATGGTATAACGTTATACCGTATTACATTATATGGTACACCGAAATGACGTTTTGCGTTATATGGCATAACGTTATAACGTATTAGGTTATATGATACAGCGTTATACCGTATTACGTTATATGGTATAACGAAATGACGTTTTACGTTATATGGTATAACGTTATAACATATTACGTTATACGGTATAACGAAGTGACGTTTTACGTTATATGGTATTACGTTATAACGTATTACGTTATATGGTATAACGTTATAACGTATTGCGTTATATGGTATAACGTTACAACGTATTACGTTATATCGTATAACGTTTTAATGTATTTCGTTATATGGTATAACGTTATAACGTATTACGTTATATGGTATAACGTTATACCGTATTACGTTACATGGTATAACGTTATAACGTATTACGTTATATGGTATTACGTTATAACGTATTATGTTATATGGTATAACGTTATACCGTATTATTTTATATAGTATAACGAAATGACGTTTTACGTTACATGGTATTACGTTATAACGTATTACGTTATATGGTATAACGTTATAACGTATTACGTTATATGGGATAACATTATAACGTGTTACGTTATATGGTATAACGTTATAACGTATTACGTTATATGGTATAACGTTCTAACGTATTACGTTATATGGTATAACGTTATAACGTATTACGTTATATGCTATAACGTTTTAACGTAGTACGTTATATGGTATAACGTTATGACGTATTACGTTATATGGTATAACGTTATAACGTATTACGTTACATGGTATAACGTTATAACTTATTACGTTATATGGTATAACGTTTTAACGTATTACGTTATATGGTATAACGTTATAACGTATTACGATATATGGTATAACGTTGTAACGTATTACGTTATATGGTATAACGTTATACCGTATTACGTTATATGGTAAATCGAAATGACGTTTTACGTTATATGGTATTACGTTATAACGTGTTACGTTATATTGTATAACGTTATACCGTATTACGTTATATGGTATAATGGAATGACGTTTTCCGTTATATGGTATAACGTTATAACGTATTACGTTATATGGTATAACGTTATAACGTATTACGTTATATGGTATTACGTTATAACGTATTACGTTATATGGTATAACGTTATAACGTATTACGTTATATGGTATAACGTTATAACGTATTACGTTATATGGTATAACGTTATAACGTATTACGTTATATGGTATAACGTTATAACGTATTACGTTACATGGTATAACGTTATAACTTATTACGTTATATGGTATAACGTTTTAACGTATTACGTTATATGGTATAACGTTATAACGTATTACGATATATGGTATAACGTTGTAACGTATTACGTTATATGGTATAACGTTATACCGTATTACGTTATATGGTAAATCGCAATGACGTTTTACGTTATATAGTATTACGTTATAACGTGTTACGTTATATTGTAATACGTTATACCGTATTACGTTATATGGTATAATGGAATGACGTTTTCCGTTATATGGTATAACGTTATAACGTATTACGTTATATGGTATAACGTTATAACGTATTACGTTATATGGTATTACGTTATAACGTATTACGTTATATGGTATAACGTTATAACGTATTACGTTATATGGTATAACGTTATAACGTATTACGTTATATGGTATAACGTTTTAACGTATTACGTTATATGGTATAACGTTATACCGTATAACGTTATATGGTATAACGAAATGACGTTTTACGTTATATGGTATTACGTTATAACGTATTACGTTATATGGTACAACGTTATAACGTATTACGTTATATGGTATAACGTTTTAACGTATTTCGTTATATGGTATAACGTTATATCGTATTACGTTATATGGTATAACGTTATACCGTATTACGTTATATGGTATAACGTTATAACGTATTACGTTATATGGTATTACGTTATAACGTATTATGTTATATGGTATAACGTTATAACGTAATATGTTATATAGTATAACGAAATGACGTTTTACCTTATATGGTATAACGTTCTAACGTATTACGTTATACGGTATAACGAAATGACGTTTTACGTTATATGGTATTACGTTATATGGTACAACGTTATAACGTTTTACGTTATATGGTATAACGCTATAACGTATTACGTTATATGGTATTACGTTATAACGTATTACGTAATATGGTATTACGTTATAACGTATTACGTCATATGGTACAACGTTATAACGTATTACGTTATATGGTATAACGTTTTAACGTATTACGTTATATGGTATAACGTTTTAACGTATTTCGTTATATGGTATAACGTTATATCGTATTACGTTATATGGTATAACGTTATAACGTATTACGTTACATGGTATAACGTTATAACGTATTACGTTATATGGTATAACGTTTTAACGTATTACGTTATATTGTATAACGTTATAACGTATTACGATATATGGTATAACGTTGTAACGTATTACGTTATATGGTATAACGTTATACCGTATTACGTTATATGGTAAATCGAAATGACGTTTTACGTTATATGGTATTACGTTATAACGTGTTACGTTATATTGTATAACGTTATAACGTAATACGTTATATGGTATAACGTTATAACGTATTACGATATATGGTATAATGTTGTAAAGTATTACGTTATATGGTATAACGTTATACCGTGCAACGTTATATGGTAAATCGAAATGACGTTTCACGTTATATGGTATTACGTTATAACGTATTACGTTATATGGTATAACGTTATAACGTATTACGTTATATAGTATTACGTTATAACGTATTACGTTATATGGTATTACGTTATAACGTATTATGTTATTTGGTATAACGTTATACCGTATTATGTTATATAGTATAACGAAATGACGTTTTACGTTATATGGTATAACGTTCTAACGTATTACGTTATGCGGTATAACGAAATGACGTTTTACGTTATATGGTATTACGTTATAACGTATTACGTTATATGGTATAACGTTATAACGTATTACGTTATATGGTATAACGTTATAACGTATTACGTTATATGGTATAACGTTTTAACGTATTACGTTATATGGTATAACGTTATACCGTATAACGTTATATGGTATAACGAAATGACGTTTTACGTTATATGGTATTACGTTATAACGTATTACGTTATATGGTATAACGTTATAACGTATTACGTTATATGGGATAACATTATAACGTGTTACGTTATATGGTATAACGTTATAACGTATTACATTATATGGTATAACGTTTTAACGTATTACGTTATATGGTATAACGTTATAACGTATTACTTTATATGCTATAACGTTTTAACGTAGTACGTTACGTGGTATAACGTTATAATGTATTACGTTATATGGGATAACGTTATAACGTATTACGTTATATGGTATAACGTAATAACGTATTACGATATATGCTATAACGTTGTAACGTATTAAGTTATATGGTATAACGTTATAACGTATTACGTTATATGGTATAACGTTATAACGTATTACGTTATATGGTATAACGTTATAAAGTAGTACGTTATATGGTATTACGTTATAACGTATTACGTTATATGGTATAACGTTATAACGTATTACGTTATATGGTATAACGTTATAACGTATTACGTTATATGGTATAACGTTTTAACGTATTACGTTATATGGTATAACGTTATACCGTATAACGTTATATGGTATAACGAAATGACGTTTTACGTTATATGGTATTACGTTATAACGTATTACGTTATATGGTACAACGTTATAACGTATTACGTTATATGGTATAACGTTTTAACGTATTACGTTATATGGCATAACGTTTTAACGTATTTCGTTATATGGTATAACGTTATATCGTATTACGTTATATGGTATAACGTTATACCGTATTACGTTATATGGTATAACGTTTTAACGTATTACGTTATATGGTATTACGTTATAACGTATTATGTTATATGGTATAACGTTATAACGTAATATGTTATATAGTATAACGAAATGACGTTTTACCTTATATGGTATAACGTTCTAACGTATTACGTTATACGGTATAACGAAATGACGTTTTACGTTATACGGTACAACGTTATAACGTTTTACGTTATATGGTATAACGTTATAACGTATTACGTTATATGGTATTACGTTATAACGTATTACGTAATATGGTATTACGTTATAACGTATTACGTTATATGGTACAACGTTATAACGTATTACGTTATATGGTATAACGTTTCAACGTATTACGTTATATGGTATAACGTTTTAACGTATTTCGTTATATGGTATAACGTTATATCGTATTACGTTATATGGTATAACGTTATAACGTATTACGTTACATGGTATAACGTTATAACGTATTACGTTATATGGTATAACGTTTTAACGTATTACGTTATATTGTATAACGTTATAACGTATTACGATATATGGTATAACGTTGTAACGTATTACGTTATATGGTATAACGTTATACCGAATTACGTTATATGGTAAATCGAAATGACGTTTTACGTTATATGGTATTACGTTATAACGTGTTACGTTATATTGTATAACGTTATAACGTATTACGTTATATGGTATAACGTTATAACGTATTACGATATATGGTATAATGTTGTAAAGTATTACGTTATATGGTATAACGTTATACCGTGTTACGTTATATGGTAAATCGAAATGACGTTTTACGTTATATAGTATTACGTTATAACGTGTTCCGTTATATTGTATAACGTTATACCGTATTACGTTATATGGTATAACGTTATAACGTATTAAGTTATATGGTATAACGTTATAACGTATTACGTTATATGGTATAACGTTATAACGTATTACGTTATATGGTATAACGTTTTAACGTATTACGTTATATGGTATAACGTTATACCGTATCACGTTATATGGTATAACGAAATGACGTTTTACGTTATATGGTATTACGTTATAACGTATTACGTTATATGGTATAACGTTATAACGTATTACGTTATATGGTATTACGTTATAACGTATTACGTTATATGGTATTACGTTATAACGTATTATGTTATTTGGTATAACGTTATACCGTATTATGTTATATAGTATAACGAAATGACGTTTTACGTTATATGGTATAACGTTCTAACGTATTACGTTATGCGGTATAACGAAATGACGTTTTACGTTATATGGTATTACGTTATAACGTATTACGTTATATGGTATAACGTTATAACGTATTACGTTATATGGTATAACGTTATAACGTATTACGTTATATGGTATAACGTTTTAACGTATTACGTTATATGGTATAACGTTATACCGTATAACGTTATATGGTATAACGAAATGACGTTTTACCTTATATGGTATTACGTTATAACGTATTACGTTATATGGTATAACGTTATAACGTATTACGTTATATGGGATAACATTATAACGTGTTACGTTATATGGTATAACGTTATAACGTATTACATTATATGGTATAACGTTTTAACGTATTACGTTATATGGTATAACGTTATAACGTATTACGTTATATGGTATAACGTTATAACGTATTACGTTGTATGGTATAACGTTATACCGTATAACGTTATATGGTATAACGAAATGACGTTTTACGTTATATGGTATTACGTTATAACGTATTACGTTATATGGTATAACGTTATAACGTATTACGTTATATGGGATAACATTATAACGTGTTACGTTATATGGTATAACGTTATAACGTATTACGTTATATGGTATAACGTTTTAACGTATTACGTTATATGGAATAACGTTATAACGTATTACGTTATATGCTATAACGTTTTAACGTAGTACGTTATATGGTATTACGTTATAACGTATTACGTTATATGGTATAACGTTTTAAAGTAGTACGTTACATGGTATAACGTTATAATGTATTACGTTATATGGGATAACGTTATAACGTATTACGTTATATGGTATAACGTAATAACGTATTACGTTATATGGTATAACGTTTTAACGTATTACGTTATATGGTACAACGTTATAACGTATTACGTTATATGCTATAACGTTTTAACGTAGTACGTTATATGGTATAACGTTATAACGTATTACGTTATATGGTATAACGTTATAACGTATTACGTTACATGGTATAACGTTCTAACGTATTACGTTATACGGTATAACGAAATGACGTTTTACGTTATATGGTATTACGTTATAACGTATTACGTTATATGGTATAACGTTATAACGTATTACGTTATATGGGATAACATCATAACGTGTTACGTTATATGGTATAACGTTATAACGTATTACGTTATATGGTATAACGTTACAACGTATTACGTTATATCGTATAACGTTTTAACGTATTTCGTTATATGGTATAACGTTATAACGTATTACGTTATATGGTATAACGTTATACCGTATTACGTTACATGGTATAACGTTATAACGTATTACGTTATATGCTATAACGTTTTAACGTAGTACGTTATATGGTATAACGTTATAATGTATTACGTTGTATGGTATAACGTTATAACGTATTACGTTACATGGTATAACGTTATAACGTATTCCGTTATATGGGATAACATTATAACGTGTTACGTTATATGGTATAACGTCATAACGTATTACATTATATGGTATAACGTTTTAACGTATTACGTTATATGGTATAACGTTATAACGTATTACGTTATATGCTATAACGTTTTGACGTAGTACGTTACATGGTATAACGTTATAATGTATTACGTTATATGGGATAACGTTATAACGTATTACGTTATATGGTATAACGTAATAACGTATTACGATATATGGTATAACGTTGTAACGTATTAAGTTATATGGTATAACGTTATAACGTATTACGTTATATGGTATAACGTTATAACGTATTACGTTATATGGTATAACGTTATAACGTATTACGTTATATGGTATTACGTTATAACGTATTATGTTATATGGTATAACGTTATACCGTATTATGTTATATCGTATAACGAAATGACGTTTTACGTTATATGGTATAACGTTCTAACGTATTACGTTATACGGTATAACGAAATGACGTTTTACGTTATATGGTATTACGCTATAACGTATTACGTTATATGGTATAACGTTATAACGTATTACGTTATATGCTATAACGTTTTAACGTAGTACGTTATATGGTATAACGTTATAATGTATTACGTTGTATGGTATAACGTTATAACGTATTACGTTACATGGTATAACGTTATAACGTATTACGTTATATGGTATAACGTTTTAACGTATTACGTTATATGGTATAACGTTATAACGTATTACGATATATGGTATAACGTTGTAACGTATTACGTTATATGGTATAACGTTATACCGTATTACGTTATATGGTATATCGAAATGACGTTTTGCGTTATATGGTATATCGTTATAACGTATTAAATTATATGGTATAACGTTATACCGTATTACGTTATATGGTACACCGAAATGACGTTTTGCGTTATATGGCATAACGTTATAACGTATTAGGTTATATGATACAGCGTTATACCGTATTACGTTATATGGTATAACGAAATGACGTTTTAAGTTATATGGTATTACGTTATAACGTGTTCCGTTATATTGTATAACGTTATACCGTATTACGTTATATGGTATAACGTTATAACGTATTAAGTTATATGGTATAACGTTATAACGTATTACGTTATATGGTATAACGTTATAACGTATTACGTTATATGGTATAACGTTATACCGTATTACGTTACATGGTATAACGTTATAACGTATTACGTTATATGGTATTACGTTATAACATATTATGTTATATGGTATAACGTTATACCGTATTATTTTATATAGTATAACGAAATGACGTTTTACGTTACATGGTATTACGTTATAACGTATTACGTTATATGGTATAACGTTATTACGTATTACGTTATATGGGATAACATTATAACGTGTTACGTTATATGGTATAACGTTATAACGTATTACGTTATATGGTATAACGTTCTAACGTATTACGTTATATGGTATAACGTTATAACGTATTACGTTATATGCTATAACGTTTTAACGTAGTACGTTATATGGTATAACGTTATAACGTATTACGTTATATGGTATAACGTTATAACGTATTACGTTACATGGTATAACGTTATAACTTCTTACGTTATATGGTATAACGTTTTATCCTATTACGTTATATGGTATAACGTTATAACGTATTACGATATATGGTATAACGTTGTAACGTATTACGTTATATGGTATAACGTTATACCGTATTACGTTATATGGTAAATCGAAATGACGTTTTACGTTATATGGTATTACGTTATAACGTGTTACGTTATATTGTATAACGTTATACCGTATTACGTTATATGGTATAATGAAATGACGTTTTCCGTTATATGGTATAACGTTATAACGTATTACGTTATATGGTATAAGGTTATAACGTATTACGTTATATGGTATTACGTTAAACGTATTACGTTATATGCTATAACGTTTTAACGTAGTACGTTATATGGTATAACGTTATAACGTATTACGTTATATGGTATAACGTTATAACGTATTACGTTACATGGTATAACGTTATAACTTCTTAAGTTATATGGTATAACGTTTTATCCTATTACGTTATATGGTATAACGTTATAACGTATTACGATATATGGTATAACGTTGTAACGTATTACGTTATATGGTATAACGTTATACCGTATTACGTTATATGGTAAATCGAAATGACGTTTTACGTTATATGGTATTACGTTATAACGTGTTACGTTATATTGTATAACGTTATACCGTATTACGTTATATGGTATAATGAAATGACGTTTTCCGTTATATGGTATAACGTTATAACGTATTACGTTATATGGTATAAGGTTATAACGTATTACGTTATATGGTATTACGTTAAACGTATTACGTTATATGGTATAAGGTTATAACGTATTACGTTATATGGTATTACGTTAAACGTATTACGTTATATGGTATAACGTTATAACGTATTACGTTATATGGTATAACGTTATAACGTATTACGTTATATGGTATAACGTTTTAACGTATTACGTTATATGGTATAACGTTATACCGTATAACGTTATATGGTATAACGAAATGACGTTTTACGTTATATGGTATTACGTTATAACGTATTACGTTATATGGTACAACGTTATAACGTATTACGTTATATGGTATAACGTTTTAACGTATTACGTTATATGGTATAACGTTTTAACGTATTTCGTTATATGGTATAACGTTATATCGTATTACGTTATATGGTATAACGTTATACCGTATTACGTTATATGGTATAACGTTATAACGTATTACGTTATATGGTATTACGTTATAACGTATTATGTTATATGGTATAACGTTATACCGTATTATGTTATATAGTATAACGAAATGACGTTTTCCGTTATATGGTATAACGTTATAACGTATTACGTTATATGGTATAACGTTATAACGTATTACGTTATATGGTATTACGTTATAACGGATTTCGTTATATGGTATAACGTTATATCGTATTACGTTATATGGTATAACGTCATAACGTATTACATTATATGGTATAACGTTTTAACGTATTACGTTATATGGTATAACGTTATAACGTATTACGTTATATGCTATAACGTTTTAACGTAGTACGTTACATGGTATAACGTTATAATGTATTACGTTATATGGGATAACGTTATAACGTATTACGTTATATGGTATAACGTAATAACGTATTACGATATATGGTATAATGTTGTAACGTATTAAGTTATATGGTATAACGTTATAACGTATTACGTTATATGGTATAACGTTATAACGTATTACGTTATATGGTATAACGTTATAACGTATTACGTTATATGGTATTACGTTATAACGTATTATGTTATATGGTATAACGTTATACCGTATTATGTTATATCGTATAACGAAATGACGTTTTACGTTATATGGTATAACGTTCTAACGTATTACGTTATACGGTATAACGAAATGACGTTTTACGTTATATGGTATTACGCTATAACGTATTACGTTATATGGTATAACGTTATAACGTATTACGTTATATGCTATAACGTTTTAACGTAGTACGTTATATGGTATAACGTTATAATGTATTACGTTGTATGGTATAACGTTATAACGTATTACGTTACATGGTATAACGTTATAACGTATTACGTTATATGGTATAACGTTTTAACGTATTA
Source organism: Bombus vancouverensis nearcticus (assembly GCF_051014615.1). NCBI lineage: Eukaryota > Metazoa > Arthropoda > Insecta > Hymenoptera > Apidae > Bombus > Bombus vancouverensis. The sequence continues at coordinate 6,678,671 of NC_134912.1, read as the reverse complement.
CGTTATATGGTATAACGTTATAACGTATTACGATATATGGTATAACGTTGTAACGTATTACGTTATATGGTATAACGTTATACCGTATTACGTTATATGGTATATCGAAATGACGTTTTGCGTTATATGGTATATCGTTATAACGTATTAAATTATATGGTATAACGTTATACCGTATTACGTTATATGGTACACCGAAATGACGTTTTGCGTTATATGGCATAACGTTATAACGTATTAGGTTATATGATACAGCGTTATACCGTATTACGTTATATGGTATAACGAAATGACGTTTTAAGTTATATGGTATTACGTTATAACGTGTTCCGTTATATTGTATAACGTTATACCGTATTACGTTACATGGTATAACGTTATAACTTCTTACGTTATATGGTATAACGTTTTATCCTATTACGTTATATGGTATAACGTTATAACGTATTACGTTATATGGTATAACGTTATACCGTATTACGTTACATGGTATAACGTTATAACGTATTACGTTATATGGTATTACGTTATAACATATTATGTTATATGGTATAACGTTATACCGTATTATTTTATATAGTATAACGAAATGACGTTTTACGTTACATGGTATTACGTTATAACGTATTACGTTATATGGTATAACGTTATTACGTATTACGTTATATGGGATAACATTATAACGTGTTACGTTATATGGTATAACGTTATAACGTATTACGTTATATGGTATAACGTTATAACGTATTACGTTACATGGTATAACGTTATAACTTCTTACGTTATATGGTATAACGTTTTATCCTATTACGTTATATGGTATAACGTTATAACGTATTACGATATATGGTATAACGTTGTAACGTATTACGTTATATGGTATAACGTTATACCGTATTACGTTATATGGTATAATGAAATGACGTTTTCCGTTATATGGTATAACGTTATAACGTATTACGTTATATGGTATAACGTTATAACGTATTACGTTATATGGTATTACGTTAAACGTATTACGTTATATGGTATAACGTTATAACGTATTACGTTATATGGTATAACGTTATAACGTATTACGGTATATGGTATAACGTTTTAACGTATTACGTTATATGGTATAACGTTATACCGTATAACGTTATATGGTATAACGAAATGACGTTTTACGTTATATGGTATTACGTTATAACGTATTACGTTATATGGTACAACGTTATAACGTATTACGTTATATGGTATAACGTTTTAACGTATTACGTTATATGGTATAACGTTTTAACGTATTTCGTTATATGGTATAACGTTATATCGTATTACGTTATATGGTATAACGTTATACCGTATTACGTTATATGGTATAACGTTATAACGTATTACGTTATATGGTATTACGTTATAACGTATTATGTTATATGGTATAACGTTATACCGTATTATGTTATATAGTATAACGAAATGACGTTTTCCGTTATATGGTATAACGATATAACGTATTACGTTATATGGTATAACGTTATAACGTATTACGTTATATGGTATTACGTTATAACGTATTTCGTTATATGGTATAACGTTATATCGTATTACGTTATATGGTATAACGTTATACCGTATTACGTTATATGGTATAACGTTATAACGTATTACGTTATATGGTACAACGTTATAACGTATTACGTTATATGGTATAACGTTTTAACGTATTACGTTATATGGTATAACGTTTTAACGTATTTCGTTATATGGTATAACGTTATATCGTATTACGTTATATGGTATAACGTTATAACGTATTACGTTACATGGTATAACGTTATAACGTATTACGTTATATGGTATAACGTTTTAACGTATTACGTTATATGGTATAACGTTATAACGTATTACGATATATGGTATAACGTTGTAACGTATTACGTTATATGGTATAACGTTATACCGTATTACGTTATATGGTAAATCGAAATGACGTTTTACGTTATATGGTATTACGTGATAACGTGTTACGTTATATTGTATAACGTTATAACGTATTACGTTATATGGTATAACGTTATAACGTATTACGATATATGGTATAACGTTGTAACGTATTACGTTATATGGTATAACGTTATAATGTATTACGTTATATGGTAAATCGAAATGACGTTTTACGTTATATGGTATTACGTTATAACGTGTTCCGTTATATTGTATAACGTTATACCGTATTACGTTATATGGTATAACGTTATAACGTATTAAGTTATATGGTATAACGTTATAACGTATTACGTTATATGGTATAACGTTATAACGTATTACGTTATATGGTATAACGTTATAACGTATTACGTTATATGGTATTACGTTATAACGTATTACGTTATATGGTATTACGTTATAACGTATTATGTTATTTGGTATAACGTTATACCGTATTATGTTATATAGTATAACGAAATGACGTTTTACGTTAGATGGTATAACGTTCTAACGTATTACGTTATGCGGTATAACGAAATGACGTTTTACGTTATATGGTATTACGTTATAACGTATTACGTTATATGGTATAACGTTATAACGTATTACGTTATATGGTATAACGTTATAACGTATTACGATATATGGTATAACGTTGTAACGTATTAAGTTATATGGTATAACGTTATAACGTATTACGTTATATGGTATAACGTTATAACGTATTACGTTATATGGTATAACGTTATAACGTATTACGTTATATGGTATTACGTTATAACGTATTACGTTATATGGTATAACGTTATAACGTATTACGTTATATGGTATAACGTTATAACGTATTACGTTATATGGTATAACGTTTTAACGTATTACGTTATATGGTATAACGTTATACCGTATAACGTTATATGGTATAACGAAATGACGTATTACGTTATATGGTATTACGTTATAACGTATTACGTTATATGGTACAACGTTATAACGTATTACGTTATATGGTATAACGTTTTAACGTATTATGTTATATGGTATAACGTTATACCGTTTAACGTTATATGGTATAACGAAATGACGTTTTAAGTTATATGGTATTACGTTATAACGTATTACGATATATGGTACAACGTTATAACGTATTACGTTATATGGTATAACGTTTTAACGTATTACGTTATATGGTATAACGTTATAACGTATTACGTTATATGGTATTACGTTATAACGTATTACGTTATATGGTATAACGTTATAACGTATTACGTTATATGGTATAACGTTATAAAGTATTACGTTATATGGTATAACGTTATAACGTATTACGATATATGGTATAACGTTGTAACGTATTACGTTATATGGTATAACGTTATACCGTATAACGTTATATGGTATAACGAAATGGCGTTTTGCGTTATATGGTATTACGTTATAACGTATTACGTTATATGGTATAACGTTATAACGTATTACGTTATATGGTATTACGTTATAACGTATTTCGTTATATGGTATTACGTTATAACGTATTATGTTATATGGTATAACGTTATACCGTATTATGTTATATAGTATAACGAAATGACGTTTTACGTTATATGGTATAACGTTCTAACGTATTACGTTATACGGTATAACGAAATGACCATTTACGTTATATGGTATTACGTTATAACGTATTACGTTATATGGTATAACGTTATAACGTATTACGTTATATGGTATAACGTTATAACGTATTACGATATATGGTATAACGTTGTAACGTATTACGTTATATGGTATAACGTTATACCGTATAACGTTATATGGTAAATCGAAATGACGTTTTACGTTATATGGTATTACATTATAACGTGTTACGTTATATTGTATAACGTTATACCGTATTACGTTATATGGTATAACGTTATAACGTATTAAGTTATATGGTATAATGTTATAACGTATTACGTTACATGGTAAAACGTTATAACGTATTACGTTATATGGTATTACATTATAACGTATTACGTTATATGGTATAACGTTATAACGTATTACGTTATATGGTATAACGTTATAACGTATTACGTTATATGGTATAACGTTTTAACGTATTACGTTATATGGTATAACGTTATACCGTATAACGTTATATGGTATAACGAAGTGACGTTTTACGTTATATGGTATTACGTTATAACGTATTACGTTATATGGTATAACGTTATAACGTATTACGTTACATGGTACAACGTTGTAAAGTATTACGTTATATGGTATAGCGATATACCGTATTACGTTATATGGTATAACGTTTTAACGTATCACGTTATATGGTATAACGTTATACCGTATAACGTTATATGGTATAACGAAGTGACGTTTTACGTTATATGGTATTACGTTATAACGTATTACGTTATATGGTATTACGTTATAACGTATTACGTTATATGGTATAACGTTATAACGTATTACGTTATATGGTATTACGTTATAACGTATTACGTTATATGGTATAACGTTATAACGTATTACGTTATATGGTATAACGTTATAAAGTATTACGTTATATGGTATAACGTTATAACGTATTACGATATATGGTATAACGTTGTAACGTATTACGTTATATGGTATAACGTTATACCGTATAACGTTATATGGTATAACGAAATGGCGTTTTGCGTTATATGGTATTACGTTATAACGTATTACGTTATATGGTATAACGTTATAACGTATTACGTTATATGGTATTACGTTATAACGTATTTCGTTATATGGTATTACGTTATAACGTATTATGTTATATGGTATAACGTTATACCGTATTATGTTATATAGTATAACGAAATGACGTTTTACGTTATATGGTATAACGTTCTAACGTATTACGTTATACGGTATAACGAAATGACCATTTACGTTATATGGTATTACGTTATAACGTATTACGTTATATGGTATAACGTTATAACGTATTACGTTATATGGTATAACGTTATAACGTATTACGATATATGGTATAACGTTGTAACGTATTACGTTATATGGTATAACGTTATACCGTATAACGTTATATGGTAAATCGAAATGACGTTTTACGTTATATGGTATTACATTATAACGTGTTACGTTATATTGTATAACGTTATACCGTATTACGTTATATGGTATAACGTTATAACGTATTAAGTTATATGGTATAATGTTATAACGTATTACGTTACATGGTAAAACGTTATAACGTATTACGTTATATGGTATTACATTATAACGTATTACGTTATATGGTATAACGTTATAACGTATTACGTTATATGGTATAACGTTATAACGTATTACGTTATATGGTATAACGTTTTAACGTATTACGTTATATGGTATAACGTTATACCGTATAACGTTATATGGTATAACGAAGTGACGTTTTACGTTATATGGTATTACGTTATAACGTATTACGTTATATGGTATAACGTTATAACGTATTACGTTACATGGTACAACGTTGTAAAGTATTACGTTATATGGTATAGCGATATACCGTATTACGTTATATGGTATAACGTTTTAACGTATCACGTTATATGGTATAACGTTATACCGTATAACGTTATATGGTATAACGAAGTGACGTTTTACGTTATATGGTATTACGTTATAACGTATTACGTTATATGGTATTACGTTATAACGTATTACGTTATATGGTATAACGTTATAACGTATTACGTTATATGGTATAACGTTATAACGTATTACGTTATAAGGTATAACGTTTTAACGTATTACGTTATATGGTATAACGTTATACCGTATAACGTTATATGGTATAACGAAATGACGTTTTACTTTATATGGTATTACGTTATAACGTATTACGTTATATGGTACAACGTTATAACGTTTTACGTTATATGGTATAACGTTTTAACGTATTACGTTATATGGTATAACGTTATACCGTATAACGTTATATGGTATAACGAAATGACGTTTTACGTTATATGGTACAACGTTATAACGTATTACGTTATATGGTATAACGTTTTAACGTATCACGTTATATGGTATAACGTTATACCGTATAACGTTATATGGTATAACGAAGTGACGTTTTACGTTATATGGTACTACGTTATAACGTATTACGTTATATGGTATAACGTTATAACGTATTACGTTATATGGTATAACGTTACAACGTATTACGTTATATCGTATAACGTTTTAACGTATTTCGTTATATGGTATAACGTTATAACGTATTACGTTATATGGTATAACGTTTTAACGTATTACGTTATATGGTATAACGTTATACCGCATAACGTTATATGGTATAACGAAATGACGTTTTACGTTATATGGTATTACGTTGTAACGTATTACGTTATGTCGGGTTTACATTAGAATTAGGGTTAGGGGCGTGAAACGAATCTTCGTTTGGGTTACACGTTGTCGTTATGCAATGGAGAAGACATTGACTAGTGCAAATACGATTATTATAGAACCGGACAAGTAACCGCGGTAGTTAGGTGCTCGAGAAACTAATGACAATGATCCTAGGTTCAATAACGAATCCGCGGTCGACGGGATGATAGATGAACGTACTCACAAAATCTAAGTCGGACGCGTAATATTCACTGGTCGTAAAGAGTTACTCCTTTCATCAATGAGATCGCGAGAAAGAAATGTCTTTCCCGTCCCGATCATGCCACAGAGGAAAACTATAATGGGGTGTGTCTAAGGACACGAGATCATCGGATTCGTCGAGAAAACCTTCGTTCAGAAAGTAAGGGAAATTGGCGTTGCTAATTGGTCAATCTCCATATCGGTGGTTAGAAAAAGATGCTAGCCGCCCTCGAGGGAAAGTTGCTAGTGGAAGACGCCGCTCGTTGAAAAATATGTCTCCCCTATCTTCCCGTAGTTGGGACAAAGACTGTTTGTCTGTTTGAAGGACTTTAGTTAACTATACCTTAAGATTTATAACGGGCCCTCGAGCTAGCCGAACATGTACTGCGGAGACGCATCGACATCTGGCAATCATCTTACTCGAAGAATAGGGTCTGCGTGTGGCGAGCCACAGGACAGAAACCGTTGGAATGTTTACTGTCGCGTGTCGCCACGAATATTTCTTTTAAGGAGAGCTATAGAATTACTCCATACCTTTGTTAGACAAAGCGTTCATCCCGTGACCGCGGCTACGTTCGGCGACTGACTGTCGCCTCGAGCCCAAGCTCATTATCACGACTCTCGAACAATTACAATCGGGTTGAATAACTACAATTGTTCTATTACAGCTATAGTAGACTCTAGCTTACAATGTTGCGGGATTATCCAAAATTCCAAAGGCTCCGGTGTTCTTTCATCTCCGACACGGCCTTCCTGACTATCACACGTCCTCGTGTGTAACTAAAATATCGTGTTTTCTTACATTAGATTCAACTGACATTATTTACGATTTAACTAAATGTCCAAGCAAGTCAAGGATCCAGTGCAATAACAAAGTTTCGTTCGGAGGTTTGACAACAGAAAAATAAAAGAGAATAGGAATTTGTAATGTTATAATTTGTATTCAAAGTGTTAGGTGCGTTCTGTGAGTCGCCAGTCAGACCGTAATGACACAACAGATCATTTTCGATTTCGTACACTGGTGAACCTCAGTTTGTTGGATCATATTGCCACGTTGGGTGCATTACACCCAGAAAGCACATAAACCCACTCAACGGGTTAGAACCAAAAGCACATCAACCCACTCAACGGGTTACAACCAAAAGCACATCAACCCACTCAACGGGTTACAACAAAAAGCACATCAACCCACTCAACGGGTTACAACAAAAAGCACATCAACCCACTCAACGGGTTACAACAGAAAGCACATCAACCCACTCAACGGGTTACAACAAAAAGCACGTAAACCCACTCAACGGTTTACAACAAAAAGCACGTAAACCCACCCAACGGTTTACAACAAAAAGCACATAAACCCACTCAACGGTTTACAACAAAAAGCACGTAAACCCACTCAACGGTTTACAACAAAAAGCATATAAAACCACTCGGTGTATTACTATGACCACAACGCAGTGTTAATGATCCTCTGAGGTCAGTGTACTTGCATCGTTATTATCACCGCCGTTGTCATCACCGCAGACGTCTAACTCAGCAGGGACGCAACCTTCTGGCATTTTTCTCAGTCTGTCGTGTCTGTCCTTATATGATCGTTTGCCGTCTAAGGTTTTTAGGGTATATCTATCTCCTTCCAAAGTCTCTGCTATTACGAATGGACCCCTGAATTTCGGATCTAACTTCGTCTGGTTTCTTTCCTCGTTTTTGCGTAATACGAAATCGCCAAGGTTGAACCTAACTATTTTAGCTTTGTTTTCGTGGAACCTATCCTTATCGTATTTGGCGCTTGCTTCTATATTCTTTATCGCCTGCTGTCTTATATGGGAGATATTTACTTCTCTTTCTTCGATATTATCGGGTAGGGATAAGCCGTAGGGTCTCGCTGTTTTACCGATTAGTAGTTCCAACGGGCTTGACTTAGTCACGCGGTTGGTGGTACAATTTAAGGCCAGTTGTATTTCCCCGATCGCGTCTTGCCAGGACCGCCAGTTGGTTTCTATTGTCGTGAACATGTTTCTTTTTAGCGTACTCATAATACGCCCTACCTGTCCGTTGGCCCTACTAGCTCCGGTCGCAATTAAATGGAGTCTAATGTATTTATCTTGACAAAAGTCTCGAAATTCTTTGCCCGTAAAACATCTTCCCTGATCCGCTATTATCCGACAGGGACTGCCGAATAAAAATATAGTACTTAAGTGCTTTAACGGTACTAAGGAAATCTACTTTACGAGTATGATGCAGATATGCGAATTTAGTGAAGACGTCGACCAAAACAATGACATACTCTTTCGAACCACTTTTACCGCTTAGTTTGCCCGTTATGTCCACGTGAACTGTATGCCAAGGTATGCTGGTCTTAGGTATAGGATGTAATTCAGCTTGTATTTTACCTGAACTGGCCTTCGAAACTTGACAAGCGTGACAGTTCTCTACGAATTGGCGAACATACTCCGCCATTCCTTCGAACCAGTAACACTCGCACAGTTTCTCAAGCGTTTTATCCCAACCTAAGTGCATAATTGACTGTTGCACATGGTTAATAACAGATCATCTAAAACCCCTGGGGACAATGGACAAGCAGAGAGTTCTGCCTTTTCTCTGTATTTTACGATGAAGGGTACCGGACCGTAACTCATACGTATTCGCGACGTCTTCCGCGAGCTCTTCATTCTGTAATTTATTGACGATCCCAGAAATTTGGGAGTCGCGACGTTATTCCACTAATAGCTAGTCTTCGGAGATTTCGGTCAGATTGATTTCCTTCTCTATGACTTCGTTGATCGTAAGGTGATCCAAGTCTACGGGATTTCGCGAGACAAAATTTACGTGGGCCATTCGTTTACCTTCCCGGTACAGAATGTCAAAAGTAAAAGTTTGTAAGTAAGCCCACCACCTGTAAACCCTGTCATTTAAATTTACCTTACTACTGGATGCCTTCAAAGGATTACAATCGGAGACGACAAGAAATTCTCGTCCGTGGAGATAATGACGGAAATGCTTGACGGCGTTCACAACTCCTAACGTTTCTAGTTCGTAAGAATGATACCTAGATTCCGCAGGGCTACTTCTTATACTGTAATATTCTATTACTCTATTTTTACCTTCACTCTTGTGCATTAAAATAACCTCATATCCATCCGAACTAGCGTCGATACGAAGTTCTATGGGGTAGTTCGGGTCAAATACCATTAACACCGACGCGTCGGTCAGGGCGGAAATTACCTTTTGCCTTATTTTTCCATGCCTATCTGTCCAAGTCATGTTTTTATTATCGGAAGTAAGCGCATACAAGGGTTTCATTACCCGTGAAAATTTAGGGACGAATTTTCGGAAATAAAGGGCTAAACCTATGAACTGCCTGAGCTGTGTGACGGTCGTTGACGCAGGTAAAGAACTCAAGGGGTGCATTTTACCCGGATTGGGACGAACTTCTCCGTCGTAAATTACATATTCCAAATAGAGTACCGATGCCTTTAGAAAAGAACATTTTGAAAAGTTAAAGGAGAATCCGGCTTTTACAAGGGTATCTAGTACGGTGTGCAATACTTTTAGAGCTTGATCTATCGAGTCGGCAATAATTAGGACATCATCCAAATAGACGACAACGTACGAATGGCACGTTGGCTGTTATACGTGTTTTCAAAGGAATCTCAAGAACGATCTCTCGTTTCGTTTGTTCGCAACCTCGAAATCAGCAGCCGCTGCTGAATACAATGAAGGAAAGTATAGTACAGATCACTCCGACCAAATGATTTCTTATGTCACCGCAATTAAAAAGGGTCAAATGCTACAGAAGACTTGGCACGCGACTACTCCTGAGGATTTCCGTAGTAAACGTTTTGATGGTTTACAAAATTGTAACAAGGAAGAACATAAATATTAGAATATTTAGACAAGTATGAGCTGCACAATTATTAGGGTTGTCCGAAAGTATAAGAATCCCCATTTTCGACGGGGTCAGCCTAGTATCGCCGTCCCGAAAATGACTTCCGGAAGAAACATTAAACGCGCACGCACTTATGTTATGCAAATAAAGGACATCGAATGGATCGAACAAAGGCACAAAAGAATTCGAAGAAAACAACAACTTATTATCCAAATTGTTCATCGAGGGTAATCAATGCTGTATACTTCCTAGAATTAGGATGAATAGGGATTTGGAGAAACCCGCCGGCCATGTCCAGAATAATAAAATATCTCGCTTTTGCAATCTCGCGACTTGATCCGCAATGAGGGGTAAAGGATACCGATCCGCGACCGTATATTTATTTAGTTCTCGAAAATCTACCTATCATCTATCTGAACCATTGTTCGTCTTCACGAGTAACACAGGGCTCGCGAACGGTGAATTACTAGGCTTTATGATTTTTGGCTGTAATTAAGTCGCTTGTTCTATCACGTACTATTCTGCGCTCGCGAAGTCTATTAGGACTCCTTGTACGGCGATGTTAGGATCAATTAATTGTACTTCTAACTGTCCTGTATTTTTTGTACGAGTACGTAGGGAACCCGTAACGGATGAATCTCTGAATTTTCGAAAAGAAAGATTAATCGACTTTTATCACTACCACGTACCTCATTGTCAACTTCATTGACATCGATCTCGTTTTCAGCGGTTTTATTACGGGCATGAATTATTTTTGTTTTACACATAGCGAGGCTAGTTTGTGTAATATTACGTCAAGATCTTGGCTTAAAATTTGACGAGCAATCGCGATATCGTATTTTTAAATAACTATCAGCCAGGACATGAAAAATTTATCTCTAACCACTAACACCTGCAACGGGCAAGATTTGAGCGATACGTTTAGTACCAATATCTCTTATTCCTCGCATTACTACTATATCAATCGTTCTTTTGCCAGAAATTCTCAAGACTACGGATTCTTTAATTAGCGAACACTCGGCTCCGAAATCGGGGTAAAATGGAAACGACTCACCCGGATGGCTTGATGTACCAGTTAACGCCTCCACTACGTAGAAGTCAATTCGACACTCGGCATTGAAATTATATTCAGGGCACTGCTTTGTAAAGGATCTTTCTCCATAATCAGATTGGTAGCTGCGCACCAGGCAGCGGAGTCGAAAAATTGTTAGGTTCCACACTCGATTTTTGCACTAGCGACGGAATTGACTCGCGCACGATGGTCGTAAGCTCTTGCACTGTTATAACCGGCACTGATCCCACTTCTGATGTCGGGTTTACATTAGAATTAGGGTTAGGGGCGTGAAACGAATCTTCGTTTGGGTTACACGTTGTCGTTATGCAATGGAGAAGACATTGACTAGTGCAAATACGATTATTATAGAACCGGACAAGTAACCGAGGTAGTTAGGTGCTCGAGAAACTAATGACAATGATCCTAGGTTCAATAACGAATCCGCGGTCGACGGGATGATAGATGAACGTACTCACAAAATCTAAGTCGGACGCGTAATATTCACTGGTCGTAAAGAGTTACTCCTTTCATCAATGAGATCGCGAGAAAGAAATGTCTTTCCCGTCCCGATCATGCCACAGAGGAAAACTATAATGGGGTGTGTCTAAGGACACGAGATCATCGGATTCGTCGAGAAAACCTTCGTTCAGAAAGTAAGGGAAATTGGCGTTGCTAATTGGTCAATCTCCATATCGGTGGTTAGAAAAAGATGCTAGCCGCCATCGAGGGAAAGTTGCTAGTGGAAGACGCCGCTCGTTGAAAAATATGTCTCCCCTATCTTCCCGTAGTTGGGATAAAGACTGTTTGTCTGTTTGAAGGACTTTAGTTAACTATACCTTAAGATTTATAACGGGCCCTCGAGCTAGCCGAACATGTACTGCGGAGACGCATCGACATCTGGCAATCATCTTACTCGAAGAATAGGGTCTGCGTGTGGCGAGCCACAGGACAGAAACCGTTGGAATGTTTACTGTCGCGTGTCGCCACGAATATTTCTTTTAAGGAGAGCTATAGAATTACTCCATACCTTTGTTAGAAAAAGCGTTCATCCCGTGACCGCGGCTACGTTCGGCGACTGACTGTCGCCTCGAGCCCAAGCTCATTATCACGACTCTCGAACAATTACAATCGGGTTGAATAACTACAATTGTTCAGGTACAGCTATAGTAGACTCTAGGTTACAATGTTGCGGGATTATCCAAAATTCCAAAGGCTCCGGTGTTCTTTCATCTCCGACAACGTTATATGGTACAACGTTATAACGTATAACGTTATATGGTATAACGTTTTAACGTATTACGTTATATGGTATAACGTTATACCGTATAACGTTATATGTTATAACGAAATGACGTTTTACGTTATATGGTACAACGTTATAACGTATTACGTTATATGGTATAACGTTTTAACGTATCACGTTATATGGTATAACGTTATACCGTATAACGTTATATGGTATAACGAAGGGACGTTTTACGTTATATGGTACTACGTTATAACGTATTACGTTATATGGTATAACGTTATAACGTATTACGTTATATGGTATAACGTTACAACGTATTACGTTATATCGTATAACGTTTTAACGTATTTCGTTATGTGGTATAACGTTATAACGTATTACGTTATATGGTATAACGTTATAACGTATTACGTTATATGGTATAACGTTATAACGTATTACGTTATATGGTATAACGTTTTAACGTATTACGTTATATGGTATAACGTTATACCGTATAACGTTATATGGTATAACGAAATGACGTTTTACGTTATATGGTATTACGTTATAACGTATTACGTTATATGGTACAACGTTATAACGTATTACGTTATATGGTATAACGTTTTAACGTATTACGTTATATGGTATAACGTTTTAACGTATTTCGTTATATGGTATAACGTTATATCGTATTACGTTATATGGTATAACGTTATACCGTATTACGTTATATGGTATAACGTTATAACGTATTACGTTATATGGTATTACGTTATAACGTATTATGTTATATGGTATAACGTTATAACGTAATATGTTATATAGTATAACGAAATGACGTTTTACCTTATATGGTATAACGTTCTAACGTATTACGTTATACGGTATAACGAAATGACGTTTTACGTTATATGGTATTACGTTATATGGTACAACGTTATAACGTTTTACGTTATATGGTATAACGCTATAACGTATTACGTTATATGGTATTACGTTATAACGTATTACGTAATATGGTATTACGTTATAACGTATTACGTTATATGGTACAACGTTATAACGTATTACGTTATATGGTATAACGTTTTAACGTATTACGTTATATGGTATAACGTTTTAACGTATTTCGTTATATGGTATAACGTTATATCGTATTACGTTATATGGTATAACGTTATAACGTATTACGTTACATGGTATAACGTTATAACGTATTACGTTATATGGTATAACGTTTTAACGTATTACGTTATATTGTATAACGTTATAACGTATTACGATATATGGTATAACGTTGTAACGTATTACGTTATATGGTATAACGTTATACCGTATTACGTTATATGGTAAATCGAAATGACGTTTTACGTTATATGGTATTACGTTATAACGTGTTACGTTATATTGTATAACGTTATAACGTAATACGTTATATGGTATAACGTTATAACGTATTACGATATATGGTATAATGTTGTAAAGTATTACGTTATATGGTATAACGTTATACCGTGCAACGTTATATGGTAAATCGAAATGACGTTTCACGTTATATGGTATTACGTTATAACGTATTACGTTATATGGTATAACGTTATAACGTATTACGTTATATAGTATTACGTTATAACGTATTACGTTATATGGTATTACGTTATAACGTATTATGTTATTTGGTATAACGTTATACCGTATTATGTTATATAGTATAACGAAATGACGTTTTACGTTATATGGTATAACGTTCTAACGTATTACGTTATGCGGTATAACGAAATGACGTTTTACGTTATATGGTATTACGTTATAACGTATTACGTTATATGGTATAACGTTATAACGTATTACGTTATATGGTATAACGTTATAACGTATTACGTTATATGGTATAACGTTTTAACGTATTACGTTATATGGTATAACGTTATACCGTATAACGTTATATGGTATAACGAAATGACGTTTTACGTTATATGGTATTACGTTATAACGTATTACGTTATATGGTATAACGTTATAACGTATTACGTTATATGGGATAACATTATAACGTGTTACGTTATATGGTATAACGTTATAACGTATTACATTATATGGTATAACGTTTTAACGTATTACGTTATATGGTATAACGTTATAACGTATTACTTTATATGCTATAACGTTTTAACGTAGTACGTTACGTGGTATAACGTTATAATGTATTACGTTATATGGGATAACGTTATAACGTATTACGTTATATGGTATAACGTAATAACGTATTACGATATATGCTATAACGTTGTAACGTATTAAGTTATATGGTATAACGTTATAACGTATTACGTTATATGGTATAACGTTATAACGTATTACGTTATATGGTATAACGTTATAAAGTAGTACGTTATATGGTATTACGTTATAACGTATTACGTTATATGGTATAACGTTATAACGTATTACGTTATATGGTATAACGTTATAACGTATTACGTTATATGGTATAACGTTTTAACGTATTACGTTATATGGTATAACGTTATACCGTATAACGTTATATGGTATAACGAAATGACGTTTTACGTTATATGGTATTACGTTATAACGTATTACGTTATATGGTACAACGTTATAACGTATTACGTTATATGGTATAACGTTTTAACATATTACGTTATATGGTATAACGTTTTAACGTATTTCGTTATATGGTATAACGTTATATCGTATTACGTTATATGGTATAACGTTATACCGTATTACGTTATATGGTATAACGTTTTAACGTATTACGTTATATGGTATTACGTTATAACGTATTATGTTATATGGTATAACGTTATAACGTAATATGTTATATAGTATAACGAAATGACGTTTTACCTTATATGGTATAACGTTCTAACGTATTACGTTATACGGTATAACGAAATGACGTTTTACGTTATATGGTACAACGTTATAACGTTTTACGTTATATGGTATAACGTTATAACGTATTACGTTATATGGTATTACGTTATAACGTATTACGTAATATGGTATTACGTTATAACGTATTACGTTATATGGTACAACGTTATAACGTATTACGTTATATGGTATAACGTTTCAACGTATTACGTTATATGGTATAACGTTTTAACGTATTTCGTTATATGGTATAACGTTATATCGTATTACGTTATATGGTATAACGTTATAACGTATTACGTTACATGGTATAACGTTATAACGTATTACGTTATATGGTATAACGTTTTAACGTATTACGTTATATTGTATAACGTTATAACGTATTACGATATATGGTATAACGTTGTAACGTATTACGTTATATGGTATAACGTTATACCGAATTACGTTATATGGTAAATCGAAATGACGTTTTACGTTATATGGTATTACGTTATAACGTGTTACGTTATATTGTATAACGTTATAACGTATTACGTTATATGGTATAACGTTATAACGTATTACGATATATGGTATAATGTTGTAAAGTATTACGTTATATGGTATAACGTTATACCGTGTTACGTTATATGGTAAATCGAAATGACGTTTTACGTTATATAGTATTACGTTATAACGTGTTCCGTTATATTGTATAACGTTATACCGTATTACGTTATATGGTATAACGTTATAACGTATTAAGTTATATGGTATAACGTTATAACGTATTACGTTATATGGTATAACGTTATAACGTATTACGTTATATGGTATAACGTTTTAACGTATTACGTTATATGGTATAACGTTATACCGTATCACGTTATATGGTATAACGAAATGACGTTTTACGTTATATGGTATTACGTTATAACGTATTACGTTATATGGTATAACGTTATAACGTATTACGTTATATGGTATTACGTTATAACGTATTACGTTATATGGTATTACGTTATAACGTATTATGTTATTTGGTATAACGTTATACCGTATTATGTTATATAGTATAACGAAATGACGTTTTACGTTATATGGTATAACGTTCTAACGTATTACGTTATGCGGTATAACGAAATGACGTTTTACGTTATATGGTATTACGTTATAACGTATTACGTTATATGGTATAACGTTATAACGTATTACGTTATATGGTATAACGTTATAACGTATTACGTTATATGGTATAACGCTTTAACGTATTACGTTATATGGTATAACGTTATACCGTATAACGTTATATGGTATAACGAAATGACGTTTTACCTTATATGGTATTACGTTATAACGTATTACGTTATATGGTATAACGTTATAACGTATTACGTTATATGGGATAACATTATAACGTGTTACGTTATATGGTATAACGTTATAACGTATTACATTATATGGTATAACGTTTTAACGTATTACGTTATATGGTATAACGTTATAACGTATTACGTTATATGCTATAACGTTTTAACGTAGTACGTTACGTGGTATAACGTTATAATGCATTACGTTATATGGGATAACGTTATAACGTATTACGTTATATGGTATAACGTAATAACGTATTACGATATATGGTATAACGTTGTAACGTATTAAGTTATATGGTATAACGTTATAACGTATTACGTTATATGGTATAACGTTATAACGTATTACGTTATATGGTATAACGTTATAACGTATTACGTTATATGGTATTACGTTATAACGTATTACGTTATATGGTATAACGTTATAACGTATTACGTTATATGGTATAACGTTATAACGTATTACGTTATATGGTATAACGTTTTAACGTATTACGTTGTATGGTATAACGTTATACCGTATAACGTTATATGGTATAACGAAATGACGTTTTACGTTATATGGTATTACGTTATAACGTATTACGTTATATGGTATAACGTTATAACGTATTACGTTATATGGGATAACATTATAACGTGTTACGTTATATGGTATAACGTTATAACGTATTACGTTATATGGTATAACGTTTTAACGTATTACGTTATATGGTATAACGTTATAACGTATTACGTTATATGCTATAACGTTTTAACGTAGTACGTTATATGGTATTACGTTATAACGTATTACGTTATATGGTATAACGTTTTAAAGTAGTACGTTACATGGTATAACGTTATAATGTATTACGTTATATGGGATAACGTTATAACGTATTACGTTATATGGTATAACGTAATAACGTATTACGTTATATGGTATAACGTTTTAACGTATTGCGTTATATGGTACAACGTTATAACGTATTACGTTATATGCTATAACGTAATAACGTATTACGTTATATGGTATAACGTTTTAACGTATTACGTTATATGGTACAACGTTATAACGTATTACGTTATATGCTATAACGTTTTAACGTAGTACGTTATATGGTATAACGTTATAATGTATTACGTTGTATGGTATAACGTTATAACGTATTACGTTACATGGTATAACGTTATAACGTATTCCGTTATATGGGATAACATTATAACGTGTTACGTTATATGGTATAACGTCATAACGTATTACATTATATGGTATAACGTTTTAGCGTATTACGTTATATGGTATAACGTTATAACGTATTACGTTATATGCTATAACGTTTTAACGTAGTACGTTACATGGTATAACGTTATAATGTATTACGTTATATGGGATAACGTTATAACGTATTACGTTATATGGTATAACGTAATAACGTATTACGATATATGGTATAACGTTGTAACGTATTAAGTTATATGGTATAACGTTATAACGTATTACGTTATATGGTATAACGTTATAACGTATTACGTTATATGGTATAACGTTATAACGTATTACGTTATATGGTATTACGTTATAACGTATTATGTTATATGGTATAACGTTATACCGTATTATGTTATATCGTATAACGAAATGACGTTTTACGTTATATGGTATAACGTTCTAACGTATTACGTTATACGGTATAACGAAATGACGTTTTACGTTATATGGTATTACGCTATAACGTATTACGTTATATGGTATAACGTTATAACGTATTACGTTATATGCTATAACGTTTTAACGTAGTACGTTATATGGTATAACGTTATAATGTATTACGTTGTATGGTATAACGTTATAACGTATTACGTTACATGGTATAACGTTATAACGTATTACGTTATATGGTATAACGTTTTAACGTATTACGTTATATGGTATAACGTTATAACGTATTACGATATATGGTATAACGTTGTAACGTATTACGTTATATGGTATAACGTTATACCGTATTACGTTATATGGTATATCGAAATGACGTTTTGCGTTATATGGTATATCGTTATAACGTATTAAATTATATGGTATAACGTTATACCGTATTACGTTATATGGTACACCGAAATGACGTTTTGCGTTATATGGCATAACGTTATAACGTATTAGGTTATATGATACAGCGTTATACCGTATTACGTTATATGGTATAACGAAATGACGTTTTAAGTTATATGGTATTACGTTATAACGTGTTCCGTTATATGGTATAACGTTATACCGTATTACGTTACATGGTATAACGTTATAACGTATTACGTTATATGGTATTACGTTATAACATATTATGTTATATGGTATAACGTTATACCGTATTATTTTATATAGTATAACGAAATGACGTTTTACGTTACATGGTATTACGTTATAACGTATTACGTTATATGGTATAACGTTATTACGTATTACGTTATATGGGATAACATTATAACGTGTTACGTTATATGGTATAACGTTATAACGTATTACGTTATATGGTATAACGTTCTAACGTATTACGTTATATGGTATAACGTTATAACGTATTACGTTATATGCTATAACGTTTTAACGTAGTACGTTATATGGTATAACGTTATAACGTATTACGTTATATGGTATAACGTTATAACGTATTACGTTACATGGTATAACGTTATAACTTCTTACGTTATATGGTATAACGTTTTATCCTATTACGTTATATGGTATAACGTTATAACGTATTACGATATATGGTATAACGTTGTAACGTATTACGTTATATGGTATAACGTTATACCGTATTACGTTATATGGTAAATCGAAATGACGTTTTACGTTATATGGTATTACGTTATAACGTGTTACGTTATATTGTATAACGTTATACCGTATTACGTTATATGGTATAATGAAATGACGTTTTCCGTTATATGGTATAACGTTATAACGTATTACGTTATATGGTATAAGGTTATAACGTATTACGTTATATGGTATTACGTTAAACGTATTACGTTATATGCTATAACGTTTTAACGTAGTACGTTATATGGTATAACGTTATAACGTATTACGTTATATGGTATAACGTTATAACGTATTACGTTACATGGTATAACGTTATAACTTCTTAAGTTATATGGTATAACGTTTTATCCTATTACGTTATATGGTATAACGTTATAACGTATTACGATATATGGTATAACGTTGTAACGTATTACGTTATATGGTATAACGTTATACCGTATTACGTTATATGGTAAATCGAAATGACGTTTTACGTTATATGGTATTACGTTATAACGTGTTACGTTATATTGTATAACGTTATACCGTATTACGTTATATGGTATAATGAAATGACGTTTTCCGTTATATGGTATAACGTTATAACGTATTACGTTATATGGTATAAGGTTATAACGTATTACGTTATATGGTATTACGTTAAACGTATTACGTTATATGGTATAAGGTTATAACGTATTACGTTATATGGTATTACGTTAAACGTATTACGTTATATGGTATAACGTTATAACGTATTACGTTATATGGTATAACGTTATAACGTATTACGTTATATGGTATAACGTTTTAACGTATTACGTTATATGGTATAACGTTATACCGTATAACGTTATATGGTATAACGAAATGACGTTTTACGTTATATGGTATTACGTTATAACGTATTACGTTATATGGTACAACGTTATAACGTATTACGTTATATGGTATAACGTTTTAACGTATTACGTTATATGGTATAACGTTTTAACGTATTTCGTTATATGGTATAACGTTATATCGTATTACGTTATATGGTATAACGTTATACCGTATTACGTTATATGGTATAACGTTATAACGTATTACGTTATATGGTATTACGTTATAACGTATTATGTTATATGGTATAACGTTATACCGTATTATGTTATATAGTATAACGAAATGACGTTTTCCGTTATATGGTATAACGTTATAACGTATTACGTTATATGGTATAACGTTATAACGTATTACGTTATATGGTATTACGTTATAACGGATTTCGTTATATGGTATAACGTTATATCGTATTACGTTATATGGTATAACGTCATAACGTATTACATTATATGGTATAACGTTTTAACGTATTACGTTATATGGTATAACGTTATAACGTATTACGTTATATGCTATAACGTTTTAACGTAGTACGTTACATGGTATAACGTTATAATGTATTACGTTATATGGGATAACGTTATAACGTATTACGTTATATGGTATAACGTAATAACGTATTACGATATATGGTATAATGTTGTAACGTATTAAGTTATATGGTATAACGTTATAACGTATTACGTTATATGGTATAACGTTATAACGTATTACGTTATATGGTATAACGTTATAACGTATTACGTTATATGGTATTACGTTATAACGTATTATGTTATATGGTATAACGTTATACCGTATTATGTTATATCGTATAACGAAATGACGTTTTACGTTATATGGTATAACGTTCTAACGTATTACGTTATACGGTATAACGAAATGACGTTTTACGTTATATGGTATTACGCTATAACGTATTACGTTATATGGTATAACGTTATAACGTATTACGTTATATGCTATAACGTTTTAACGTAGTACGTTATATGGTATAACGTTATAATGTATTACGTTGTATGGTATAACGTTATAACGTATTACGTTACATGGTATAACGTTATAACGTATTACGTTATATGGTATAACGTTTTAACGTATTACGTTATATGGTATAACGTTATAACGTATTACGATATATGGTATAACGTTGTAACGTATTACGTTATATGGTATAACGTTATACCGTATTACGTTATATGGTATATCGAAATGACGTTTTGCGTTATATGGTATATCGTTATAACGTATTAAATTATATGGTATAACGTTATACCGTATTACGTTATATGGTACACCGAAATGACGTTTTGCGTTATATGGCATAACGTTATAACGTATTAGGTTATATGATACAGCGTTATACCGTATTACGTTATATGGTATAACGAAATGACGTTTTAAGTTATATGGTATTACGTTATAACGTGTTCCGTTATATTGTATAACGTTATACCGTATTACGTTACATGGTATAACGTTATAACTTCTTACGTTATATGGTATAACGTTTTATCCTATTACGTTATATGGTATAACGTTATAACGTATTACGATATATGGTATAACGTTGTAACGTATTACGTTATATGGTATAACGTTATACCGTATTACGTTATATGGTATAATGAAATGACGTTTTCCGTTATATGGTATAACGTTATAACGTATTACGTTATATGGTATAACGTTATAACGTATTACGTTATATGGTATTACGTTAAACGTATTACGTTATATGGTATAACGTTATAACGTATTACGTTATATGGTATAACGTTATAACGTATTACGGTATATGGTATAACGTTTTAACGTATTACGTTATATGGTATAACGTTATACCGTATAACGTTATATGGTATAACGAAATGACGTTTTACGTTATATGGTATTACGTTATAACGTATTACGTTATATGGTACAACGTTATAACGTATTACGTTATATGGTATAACGTTTTAACGTATTACGTTATATGGTATAACGTTTTAACGTATTTCGTTATATGGTATAACGTTATATCGTATTACGTTATATGGTATAACGTTATAACGTATTACGATATATGGTATAACGTTGTAACGTATTACGTTATATGGTATAACGTTATACCGTATTACGTTATATGGTAAATCGAAATGACGTTTTACGTTATATGGTATTACGTTATAACGTGTTACGTTATATTGTATAACGTTATAACGTATTACGTTATATGGTATAACGTTATAACGTATTACGATATATGGTATAACGTTGTAACGTATTACGTTATATGGTATAACGTTATACCGTGTTACGTTATATGGTAAATCGAAATGACGTTTTACGTTATATGGTATTACGTTATAACGTGTTCCGTTATATTGTATAACGTTATACCGTATTACGTTATATGGTATAACGTTATAACGTATTAAGTTATATGGTATAACGTTATAACGTATTACGTTATATGGTATAACGTTATAACGTATTACGTTATATGGTATAACGTTATAACGTATTACGTTATATGGTATTACGTTATAACGTATTACGTTATATGGTATTACGTTATAACGTATTATGTTATTTGGTATAACGTTATACCGTATTATGTTATATAGTATAACGAAATGACGTTTTACGTTAGATGGTATAACGTTCTAACGTATTACGTTATGCGGTATAACGAAATGACGTTTTACGTTATATGGTATTACGTTATAACGTATTACGTTATATGGTATAACGTTATAACGTATTACGTTATATGGTATAACGTTATAACGTATTACGATATATGGTATAACGTTGTAACGTATTAAGTTATATGGTATAACGTTATAACGTATTACGTTATATGGTATAACGTTATAACGTATTACGTTATATGGTATAACGTTATAACGTATTACGTTATATGGTATTACGTTATAACGTATTACGTTATATGGTATAACGTTATAACGTATTACGTTATATGGTATAACGTTATAACGTATTACGTTATATGGTATAACGTTTTAACGTATTACGTTATATGGTATAACGTTATACCGTATAACGTTATATGGTATAACGAAATGACGTTTTACGTTATATGGTATTACGTTATAACGTATTACGTTATATGGTACAACGTTATAACGTATTACGTTATATGGTATAACGTTTTAACGTATTACGTTATATGGTATAACGTTATACCGTTTAACGTTATATGGTATAACGAAATGACGTTTTAAGTTATATGGTATTACGTTATAACGTATTACGATATATGGTACAACGTTATAACGTATTACGTTATATGGTATAACGTTTTAACGTATTACGTTATATGGTATAACGTTATAACGTATTACGTTATATGGTATTACGTTATAACGTATTACGTTATATGGTATAACGTTATAACGTATTACGTTATATGGTATAACGTTATAAAGTATTACGTTATATGGTATAACGTTATAACGTATTACGATATATGGTATAAAGTTGTAACGTATTACGTTATATGGTATAACGTTATACCGTATAACGTTATATGGTATAACGAAATGGCGTTTTGCGTTATATGGTATTACGTTATAACGTATTACGTTATATGGTATAACGTTATATCGTATTACGTTATATGGTATTACGTTATAACGTATTTCGTTATATGGTATTACGTTATAACGTATTATGTTATATGGTATAAC
Organism: Bombus vancouverensis nearcticus; assembly: GCF_051014615.1. Classification (NCBI taxonomy): domain Eukaryota; kingdom Metazoa; phylum Arthropoda; class Insecta; order Hymenoptera; family Apidae; genus Bombus; species Bombus vancouverensis. Next base: position 6,654,252 of record NC_134912.1, on the reverse strand, counting down.
GTTATACCGTATTATGTTATATAGTATAACGAAATGACGTTTTACGTTATATGGTATAACGTTCTAACGTATTACGTTATACGGTATAACGAAATGACCATTTACGTTATATGGTATTACGTTATAACGTATTACGTTATATGGTATAACGTTATAACGTATTACGTTATATGGTATAACGTTATAACGTATTACGATATATGGTATAACGTTGTAACGTATTACGTTATATGGTATAACGTTATACCGTATAACGTTATATGGTAAATCGAAATGACGTTTTACGTTATATGGTATTACATTATAACGTGTTACGTTATATTGTATAACGTTATACCGTATTACGTTATATGGTATAACGTTATAACGTATTAAGTTATATGGTATAATGTTATAACGTATTACGTTACATGGTAAAACGTTATAACGTATTACGTTATATGGTATTACATTATAACGTATTACGTTATATGGTATAACGTTATAACGTATTACGTTATATGGTATAACGTTATAACGTATTACGTTATATGGTATAACGTTTTAACGTATTACGTTATATGGTATAACGTTATACCGTATAACGTTATATGGTATAACGAAGTGACGTTTTACGTTATATGGTATTACGTTATAACGTATTACGTTATATGGTATAACGTTATAACGTATTACGTTACATGGTACAACGTTGTAAAGTATTACGTTATATGGTATAGCGATATACCGTATTACGTTATATGGTATAACGTTTTAACGTATCACGTTATATGGTATAACGTTATACCGTATAACGTTATATGGTATAACGAAGTGACGTTTTACGTTATATGGTATTACGTTATAACGTATTACGTTATATGGTATTACGTTATAACGTATTACGTTATATGGTATAACGTTATAACGTATTACGTTATATGGTATAACGTTATAACGTATTACGTTATAAGGTATAACGTTTTAACGTATTACGTTATATGGTATAACGTTATACCGTATAACGTTATATGGTATAACGAAATGACGTTTTACTTTATATGGTATTACGTTATAACGTATTACGTTATATGGTACAACGTTATAACGTTTTACGTTATATGGTATAACGTTTTAACGTATTACGTTATATGGTATAACGTTATACCGTATAACGTTATATGGTATAACGAAATGACGTTTTACGTTATATGGTACAACGTTATAACGTATTACGTTATATGGTATAACGTTTTAACGTATCACGTTATATGGTATAACGTTATACCGTATAACGTTATATGGTATAACGAAGTGACGTTTTACGTTATATGGTACTACGTTATAACGTATTACGTTATATGGTATAACGTTATAACGTATTACGTTATATGGTATAACGTTACAACGTATTACGTTATATCGTATAACGTTTTAACGTATTTCGTTATATGGTATAACGTTATAACGTATTACGTTATATGGTATAACGTTTTAACGTTTTACGTTATATGGTATTACGTTGTAACGTATTACGTTATGTCGGGTTTACATTAGAATTAGGGTTAGGGGCGTGAAACGAATCTTCGTTTGGGTTACACGTTGTCGTTATGCAATGGAGAAGACATTGACTAGTGCAAATACGATTATTATAGAACCGGACAAGTAACCGCGGTAGTTAGGTGCTCGAGAAACTAATGACAATGATCCTAGGTTCAATAACGAATCCGCGGTCGACGGGATGATAGATGAACGTACTCACAAAATCTAAGTCGGACGCGTAATATTCACTGGTCGTAAAGAGTTACTCCTTTCATCAATGAGATCGCGAGAAAGAAATGTCTTTCCCGTCCCGATCATGCCACAGAGGAAAACTATAATGGGGTGTGTCTAAGGACACGAGATCATCGGATTCGTCGAGAAAACCTTCGTTCAGAAAGTAAGGGAAATTGGCGTTGCTAATTGGTCAATCTCCATATCGGTGGTTAGAAAAAGATGCTAGCCGCCCTCGAGGGAAAGTTGCTAGTGGAAGACGCCGCTCGTTGAAAAATATGTCTCCCCTATCTTCCCGTAGTTGGGACAAAGACTGTTTGTCTGTTTGAAGGACTTTAGTTAACTATACCTTAAGATTTATAACGGGCCCTCGAGCTAGCCGAACATGTACTGCGGAGACGCATCGACATCTGGCAATCATCTTACTCGAAGAATAGGGTCTGCGTGTGGCGAGCCACAGGACAGAAACCGTTGGAATGTTTACTGTCGCGTGTCGCCACGAATATTTCTTTTAAGGAGAGCTATAGAATTACTCCATACCTTTGTTAGACAAAGCGTTCATCCCGTGACCGCGGCTACGTTCGGCGACTGACTGTCGCCTCGAGCCCAAGCTCATTATCACGACTCTCGAACAATTACAATCGGGTTGAATAACTACAATTGTTCTATTACAGCTATAGTAGACTCTAGCTTACAATGTTGCGGGATTATCCAAAATTCCAAAGGCTCCGGTGTTCTTTCATCTCCGACACGGCCTTCCTGACTATCACACGTCCTCGTGTGTAACTAAAATATCGTGTTTTCTTACATTAGATTCAACTGACATTATTTACGATTTAACTAAATGTCCAAGCAAGTCAAGGATCCAGTGCAATAACAAAGTTTCGTTCGGAGGTTTGACAACAGAAAAATAAAAGAGAATAGGAATTTGTAATGTTATAATTTGTATTCAAAGTGTTAGGTGCGTTCTGTGAGTCGCCAGTCAGACCGTAATGACACAACAGATCATTTTCGATTTCGTACACTGGTGAACCTCAGTTTGTTGGATCATATTGCCACGTTGGGTGCATTACACCCAGAAAGCACATAAACCCACTCAACGGGTTAGAACCAAAAGCACATCAACCCACTCAACGGGTTACAACCAAAAGCACATCAACCCACTCAACGGGTTACAACAAAAAGCACATCAACCCACTCAACGGGTTACAACAAAAAGCACATCAACCCACTCAACGGGTTACAACAGAAAGCACATCAACCCACTCAACGGGTTACAACAAAAAGCACGTAAACCCACTCAACGGTTTACAACAAAAAGCACGTAAACCCACCCAACGGTTTACAACAAAAAGCACATAAACCCACTCAACGGTTTACAACAAAAAGCACGTAAACCCACTCAACGGTTTACAACAAAAAGCATATAAAACCACTCGGTGTATTACTATGACCACAACGCAGTGTTAATGATCCTCTGAGGTCAGTGTACTTGCATCGTTATTATCACCGCCGTTGTCATCACCGCAGACGTCTAACTCAGCAGGGACGCAACCTTCTGGCATTTTTCTCAGTCTGTCGTGTCTGTCCTTATATGATCGTTTGCCGTCTAAGGTTTTTAGGGTATATCTATCTCCTTCCAAAGTCTCTGCTATTACGAATGGACCCCTGAATTTCGGATCTAACTTCGTCTGGTTTCTTTCCTCGTTTTTGCGTAATACGAAATCGCCAAGGTTGAACCTAACTATTTTAGCTTTGTTTTCGTGGAACCTATCCTTATCGTATTTGGCGCTTGCTTCTATATTCTTTATCGCCTGCTGTCTTATATGGGAGATATTTACTTCTCTTTCTTCGATATTATCGGGTAGGGATAAGCCGTAGGGTCTCGCTGTTTTACCGATTAGTAGTTCCAACGGGCTTGACTTAGTCACGCGGTTGGTGGTACAATTTAAGGCCAGTTGTATTTCCCCGATCGCGTCTTGCCAGGACCGCCAGTTGGTTTCTATTGTCGTGAACATGTTTCTTTTTAGCGTACTCATAATACGCCCTACCTGTCCGTTGGCCCTACTAGCTCCGGTCGCAATTAAATGGAGTCTAATGTATTTATCTTGACAAAAGTCTCGAAATTCTTTGCCCGTAAAACATCTTCCCTGATCCGCTATTATCCGACAGGGACTGCCGAATAAAAATATAGTACTTAAGTGCTTTAACGGTACTAAGGAAATCTACTTTACGAGTATGATGCAGATATGCGAATTTAGTGAAGACGTCGACCAAAACAATGACATACTCTTTCGAACCACTTTTACCGCTTAGTTTGCCCGTTATGTCCACGTGAACTGTATGCCAAGGTATGCTGGTCTTAGGTATAGGATGTAATTCAGCTTGTATTTTACCTGAACTGGCCTTCGAAACTTGACAAGCGTGACAGTTCTCTACGAATTGGCGAACATACTCCGCCATTCCTTCGAACCAGTAACACTCGCACAGTTTCTCAAGCGTTTTATCCCAACCTAAGTGCATAATTGACTGTTGCACATGGTTAATAACAGATCATCTAAAACCCCTGGGGACAATGGACAAGCAGAGAGTTCTGCCTTTTCTCTGTATTTTACGATGAAGGGTACCGGACCGTAACTCATACGTATTCGCGACGTCTTCCGCGAGCTCTTCATTCTGTAATTTATTGACGATCCCAGAAATTTGGGAGTCGCGACGTTATTCCACTAATAGCTAGTCTTCGGAGATTTCGGTCAGATTGATTTCCTTCTCTATGACTTCGTTGATCGTAAGGTGATCCAAGTCTACGGGATTTCGCGAGACAAAATTTACGTGGGCCATTCGTTTACCTTCCCGGTACAGAATGTCAAAAGTAAAAGTTTGTAAGTAAGCCCACCACCTGTAAACCCTGTCATTTAAATTTACCTTACTACTGGATGCCTTCAAAGGATTACAATCGGAGACGACAAGAAATTCTCGTCCGTGGAGATAATGACGGAAATGCTTGACGGCGTTCACAACTGCTAACGTTTCTAGTTCGTAAGAATGATACCTAGATTCCGCAGGGCTACTTCTTATACTATAATATTCTATTACTCTATTTTTACCTTCACTCTTGTGCATTAAAATAACCTCATATCCATCCGAACTAGCGTCGATACGAAGTTCTATGGGGTAGTTCGGGTCAAATACCATTAACACCGACGCGTCGGTCAGGGCGGAAATTACCTTTTGCCTTATTTTTCCATGCCTATCTGTCCAAGTCATGTTTTTATTATCGGAAGTAAGCGCATACAAGGGTTTCATTACCCGTGAAAATTTAGGGACGAATTTTCGGAAATAAAGGGCTAAACCTATGAACTGCCTGAGCTGTGTGACGGTCGTTGACGCAGGTAAAGAACTCAAGGGGTGCATTTTACCCGGATTGGGACGAACTTCTCCGTCGTAAATTACATATTCCAAATAGAGTACCGATGCCTTTAGAAAAGAACATTTTGGAAAGTTAAAGGAGAATCCGGCTTTTACAAGGGTATCTAGTACGGTGTGCAATACTTTTAGAGCTTGATCTATCGAGTCGGCAATAATTAGGACATCATCCAAATAGACGACAACGTACGAATGGCACGTTGGCTGTTATACGTGTTTTCAAAGGAATCTCAAGAACGATCTCTCGTTTCGTTTGTTCGCAACCTCGAAATCAGCAGCCGCTGCTGAATACAATGAAGGAAAGTGTAGTACAGATCACTCCGACCAAATGATTTCTTATGTCACCGCAATTAAAAAGGGTCAAATGCTACAGAAGACTTGGCACGCGACTACTCCTGAGGATTTCCGTAGTAAACGTTTTGATGGTTTACAAAATTGTAACAAGGAAGAACATAAATATTAGAATATTTAGACAAGTATGAGCTGCACAATTATTAGGGTTGTCCGAAAGTATAAGAATCCCCATTTTCGACGGGGTCAGCCTAGTATCGCCGTCCCGAAAATGACTTCCGGAAGAAACATTAAACGCGCACGCACTTATGTTATGCAAATAAAGGACATCGAATGGATCGAACAAAGGCACAAAAGAATTCGAAGAAAACAACAACTTATTATCCAAATTGTTCATCGAGGGTAATCAATGCTGTATACTTCCTAGAATTAGGATGAATAGGGATTTGGAGAAACCCGCCGGCCATGTCCAGAATAATAAAATATCTCGCTTTTGCAATCTCGCGACTTGATCCGCAATGAGGGGTAAAGGATACCGATCCGCGACCGTATATTTATTTAGTTCTCGAAAATCTACCTATCATCTATCTGAACCATTGTTCGTCTTCACGAGTAACACAGGGCTCGCGAACGGTGAATTACTAGGCTTTATGATTTTTGGCTGTAATTAAGTCGCTTGTTCTATCACGTACTATTCTGCGCTCGCGAAGTCTATTAGGACTCCTTGTACGGCGATGTTAGGATCAATTAATTGTACTTCTAACTGTCCTGTATTTTTTGTACGAGTACGTAGGGAACCCGTAACGGATGAATCTCTGAATTTTCGAAAAGAAAGATTAATCGACTTTTATCACTACCACGTACCTCATTGTCAACTTCATTGACATCGATCTCGTTTTCAGCGGTTTTATTACGGGCATGAATTATTTTTGTTTTACACATAGCGAGGCTAGTTTGTGTAATATTACGTCAAGATCTTGGCTTAAAATTTGACGAGCAATCGCGATATCGTATTTTTAAATAACTATCAGCCAGGACATGAAAAATTTATCTCTAACCACTAACACCTGCAACGGGCAAGATTTGAGCGATACGTTTAGTACCAATATCTCTTATTCCTCGCATTACTACTATATCAATCGTTCTTTTGCCAGAAATTCTCAAGACTACGGATTCTTTAATTAGCGAACACTCGGCTCCGAAATCGGTGTAAAATGGAAACGACTCACCCGGATGGCTTGATGTACCAGTTAACGCCTCCACTACGTAGAAGTCAATTCGACACTCGGCATTGAAATTATATTCAGGGCACTGCTTTGTAAAGGATCTTTCTCCATAATCAGATTGGTAGCTGCGCACCAGGCAGCGGAGTCGAAAAATTGTTAGGTTCCACACTCGATTTTTGCACTAGCGACGGAATTGACTCGCGCACGATGGTCGTAAGCTCTTGCACTGTTATAACCGGCACTGATCCCACTTCTGATGTCGGGTTTACATTAGAATTAGGGTTAGGGGCGTGAAACGAATCTTCGTTTGGGTTACACGTTGTCGTTATGCAATGGAGAAGACATTGACTAGTGCAAATACGATTATTATAGAACCGGACAAGTAACCGCGGTAGTTAGGTGCTCGAGAAACTAATGACAATGATCCTAGGTTCAATAACGAATCCGCGGTCGACGGGATGATAGATGAACGTACTCACAAAATCTAAGTCGGACGCGTAATATTCACTGGTCGTAAAGAGTTACTCCTTTCATCAATGAGATCGCGAGAAAGAAATGTCTTTCCCGTCCCGATCATGCCACAGAGGAAAACTATAATGGGGTGTGTCTAAGGACACGAGATCATCGGATTCGTCGAGAAAACCTTCGTTCAGAAAGTAAGGGAAATTGGCGTTGCTAATTGGTCAATCTCCATATCGGTGGTTAGAAAAAGATGCTAGCCGCCATCGAGGGAAAGTTGCTAGTGGAAGACGCCGCTCGTTGAAAAATATGTCTCCCCTATCTTCCCGTAGTTGGGACAAAGACTGTTTGTCTGTTTGAAGGACTTTAGTTAACTATACCTTAAGATTTATAACGGGCCCTCGAGCTAGCCGAACATGTACTGCGGAGACGCATCGACATCTGGCAATCATCTTACTCGAAGAATAGGGTCTGCGTGTGGCGAGCCACAGGACAGAAACCGTTGGAATGTTTACTGTCGCGTGTCGCCACGAATATTTCTTTTAAGGAGAGCTATAGAATTACTCCATACCTTTGTTAGAAAAAGCGTTCATCCCGTGACCGCGGCTACGTTCGGCGACTGACTGTCGCCTCGAGCCCAAGCTCATTATCACGACTCTCGAACAATTACAATCGGGTTGAATAACTACAATTGTTCAGGTACAGCTATAGTAGACTCTAGGTTACAATGTTGCGGGATTATCCAAAATTCCAAAGGCTCCGGTGTTCTTTCATCTCCGACAACGTTATATGGTACAACGTTATAACGTATAACGTTATATGGTATAACGTTTTAACGTATTACGTTATATGGTATAACGTTATACCGTATAACGTTATATGTTATAACGAAATGACGTTTTACGTTATATGGTACAACGTTATAACGTATTACGTTATATGGTATAACGTTTTAACGTATCACGTTATATGGTATAACGTTATACCGTATAACGTTATATGGTATAACGAAGGGACGTTTTACGTTATATGGTACTACGTTATAACGTATTACGTTATATGGTATAACGTTATAACGTATTACGTTATATGGTATAACGTTACAACGTATTACGTTATATCGTATAACGTTTTAACGTATTTCGTTATGTGGTATAACGTTATAACGTATTACGTTATATGGTATAACGTTATAACGTATTACGTTATATGGTATAACGTTTTAACGTAGTACGTTATATGGTATAACGTTATAACGTATTACGTTATATGGTATAACGTTATAACGTATTACGTTACATGGTATAACGTTATAACGTATTACGTTATATGGTATAACGTTATACCGTATTACGTTATATGGTATAACGAAATGACGTTTTACGTTATATGGTATAACGTTGTAACGTAATACGTTATATGGTACAACGTTATACCGTATTACGTTATATGGTATAACGAAATGACGTTTTACGTTATATGGTATAACGTTGTAACGTAATACGTTATATGGTACAACGTTATAACGTATTACGTTATATGGTATAACGTTTTAAGGTATTACGTTATATGGTATAACGTTTTAACGTATTTCGTTATATGGTATAACGTTATATCGTATTACGTTATATGGTATAACGTTATACCGTATTACGTTACATGGTATAACGTTATAACGTATTATGTTATATGGTATAACGTTATACCGTATTATGTTATATAGTATAACGAAATGACGTTTTACGTTATATGGTATAACGTTCTAACGTATTACGTTATACGTTATAACGAAATGACGTTTTACGTTATATGGTATTACGTTATATGGTACAACGTTATATGGTATAACGTTTTAAAGTATTACGTTATATGGTATAACGTTTTAACGTATTTCGTTATATGGTATAACGTTATATCGTATTACGTTATATGGTATAACGTTATAACGTATTACGTTATATGGTATTACGTTATAATGTATTACGTTATATGGTATTACGTTGTAACGTATTATGTTATATGGTATAACGTTATACCGTTTTATGTTATATAGTATAACGAAATGACGTCTTACGCTATATGGTGTAACGTTCTAACGTATTACGTTATACGGTATAACGAAATGACCATTTACGTTATATGGTATTACGTTATAACGTATTACGTTATATGGTATAACGTTATAACGTATTACGTTATATGGTATAACGTTATAACGTATTACGATATATGGTATAACGTTGTAACGTATTACGTTATATGGTATTACATTATAACGTGTTACGTTATATTGTATAACGTTATACCGTATTACGTTATATGGTATAACGTTATAACGTATTAAGTTATATGGTATAACGTTATAACGTATTACGTTATATGGTATAACGTTATAACGTATTACGTTATATGGTATAACGTTATAACGTATTACGTTATATGGTATTACGTTATAACGTATTACGTTATATGGTATAACGTTATAACGTATTACGTTATATGGTATAACGTTATAACGTATTACGTTATATGGTACAACGTTATAACGTATTACGTTATATGGTATAACGTTTTAACGTATCACGTTATATGGTATAACGTTATACCGTATAACGTTATATGGTATAACGAAGTGACGTTTTACGTTATATGGTATTACGTTATAACGTATTACGTTATATGGTACAACGTTATAACGTATTACGTTATATGGTATAACGTTTTAACGTATCACGTTATATGGTATAACGTTATACCGTATAACGTTATATGGTATAACGAAGTGACGTTTTACGTTATATGGTATTACGTTATAACGTATTACGTTATATGGTATAACGTTATAACGTATTACGTTATATGGTACAACGTTATAACGTATTACGTTATATGGTATAACGTTTTAACGTATCACGTTATATGGTATAACGTTATACCGTATAACGTTATATGGTATAACGAAGTGACGTTTTACGTTATATGGTATAACGTTTTAACGTATTACGTTATATGGTATAACGTTATACCGTATAATGTTATATGGTATAACGAAATGACGTTTTACGTTATATGGTATTACGTTATAACGTATTACGTTATATGGTATAACGTTATACCGTATAACGTTATATGGTATAACGAAGTGACGTTTTACGTTATATGGTATTACGTTATAACGTATTACGTTATATGGTATAACGAAATGACGTTTTACGTTATATGGTATTACGTTATAACGTATTACGTTATATGGTACAACGTTATAACGTATTACGTTATATGGTATAACGTTTTAACGTATCACGTTATATGGTATAACGTTATACCGTATAACGTTATATGGTATAACGAAGTGACGTTTTACGTTATGTGGTATTACGTTATAACGTATTACGTTATATGGTGTAACGTTATAACGTATTACGTTATATGGTATAACGTTATAACGTATTACGTTATATGGTATAACGTTTTAACGTATTACGTTATATGGTATAACGTTATACCGTATAACGTTATATGGTATAACGAAATGACGTTTTACGTTATACGGTATTACGTTATAACGTATTACGTTATATGGTACAACGTTATAACGTATTACGTTATATGGTATAACGTTTTAACGTATCACGTTATATGGTATAACGTTATACCGTATAACGTTATATGGTATAACGAAGTGACGTTTTACGTTATATGGTATTACGTTATAACGTATTACGTTATGTGGTATTACGTTATAACGTATTACGTTATATGGTGTAACGTTATAACGTATTACGTTATATGGTATAACGTTATAACGTATTACGTTATATGGTATAACGTTTTAACGTATTACGTTATATGGTATAACGTTATACCGTATAACGTTATATGGTATAACGAAATGACGTTTTACGTTATACGGTATTACGTTATAACGTATTACGTTATATGGTACAACGTTATAACGTATTACGTTATATGGTATAACGTTTTAACGTATTACGTTATATGGTATAACGTTATACCGTATAACGTTATATGGTATTACGAAATGACGTTTTACGTTATATGGTACAACGTTATAACGTATTACGTTATATGGTATAACGTTTTAACGTATCACGTTATATGGTATAACGTTATACCGTATAACGTTATATGGTATAACGAAGTGACGTTTTACGTTATATGGTATTACGTTATAACGTATTACGTTATATGGTATAACGTTATAACGTATTACGTTATATGGTATAACGTTACAACGTATTACGTTATATGGTATAACGTTATACCGTATAACGTTATATGGTATAACGAAATGACGTTTTACGTTATATGGTACAACGTTATAACGTATTACGTTATATGGTATAACGTTTTAACATATCACGTTATATGGTATAACGTTATACCGTATAACGTTATATGGTATAACGAAGTGACGTTTTACGTTATATGGTATTACGTTATAACGTATTACGTTATATGGTATTACGTTATAACGTATTACGTTATATGGTGTAACGTTATAACGTATTACGTTATATGGTATAACGTTATAACGTATTACGTTATATGGTATAACGTTTTAACGTATTACGTTATATGGTATAACGTTATACCGTATAACGTTATATGGTATAACGAAATGACGTTTTACGTTATACGGTATTACGTTATAACGTATTACGTTATATGGTACAACGTTATAACGTATTACGTTATATGGTATAACGTTTTAACGTATTACGTTATATGGTATAACGTTATACCGTATAACGTTATATGGTATTACGAAATGACGTTTTACGTTATATGCTACAACGTTATAACGTATTACGTTATATGGTATAACGTTTTAACGTATCACGTTATATGGTATAACGTTATACCGTATAACGTTATATGGTATAACGAAGTGACGATTTACGTTATATGGTATTACGTTATAACGTATTACGTTATATGGTATAACGTTATAACGTATTACGTTATATGGTATAACGTTACAACGTATTACGTTATATCGTATAACGTTTTAACGTATTTCGTTATATGGTATAACGTTATAACGTATTACGTTATATGGTATAACGTTATAACGTATTACGTTATATGGTATAACGTTTTAACGTAGTACGTTATATGGTACAACGTTATAACGTATTACGTTATATGGTATTACGTTATAACGTATTACGTTATATGGTATAACGTTATACCGTATAACGTTATATGGTATAACGAAGTGACGTTTTACGTTATATGGTATTACGTTATAACGTATTACGTTATATGGTATAACGAAATGACGTTTTACGTTATATGGTATTCCGTTATAACGTATTACGTTATATGGTACAACGTTATAACGTATTATGTTATATGGTATAACGTTTTAACGTATCACGTTATATGGTATAACGTTATACCGTATAACGTTATATGGTATAACGAAGTGACGTTTTACGTTATATGGTATTACGTTATAACGTATTACGTTATATGGTATAACGTTATAACGTATTACGTTACACGGTATAACGTTGTAAAGTATTACGTTATATGGTATAGCGATATACCGTATTACGTTATATGGTATAACGTTATACCGTATAACGTTATATGGTATAACGAAATGACGTTTTACGTTATATGCTACAACGTTATAACGTATTACGTTATATGGTACAACGTTATAACGTATTACGTTATATGATATAACGTTATACCGTATAACGTTATATGGTATAACGAAATGACGTTTTACGTTATATGGTATTACGTTATAACGTATTACGTTATATGGTACAACGTTATAACGTATTACGTTATATGGTATAACGTTTTAACGTATTACGTTATATGGTATAACGTTATACCGTATAACGTTATATGGTATAACGAAATGACGTTTTACGTTATATGGTACAACGTTATAACGTATTACGTTATATGGTATAACGTTTTAACGTATCACGTTATATGGTATAACGTTATACCGTATAACGTTATATGGTATAACGAAGTGACGTTTTACGTTATATGGTATTACGTTATAACGTATTACGTTATATGGTATTACGTTATAACGTATTACGTTATATGGTGTAACGTTATAACGTATTACGTTATATGGTATAACGTTATAACGTATTACGTTATATGGTATAACGTTTTAACGTATTACGTTATATGGTATAACGTTATACCGTATAACGTTATATGGTATAACGAAATGACGTTTTACGTTATATGGTACAACGTTATAACGTATTACGTTATATGGTATAACGTTTTAACGTATCACGTTATATGGTATAACGTTATACCGTATAACGTTATATGGTATAACGAAGTGACGTTTTACGTTATATGGTATTACGTTATAACGTATTACGTGATATGGTATTACGTTATAACGTATTACGTTATATGGTGTAACGTTATAACGTATTACGTTATATGGTATATCGTTATAACGTATTACGTTATATGGTATAACGTTTTAACGTATTACGTTATATGGTACAACGTTATAACGTATTACGTTATATGGTATAACGTTTTAACGTATCACGTTATATGGTATAACGTTATACCGTATAACGTTATATGGTATAACGAAGTGACGTTTTACGTTATATGGTATTACGTTATAACGTATTACGTTATATGGTATAACGTTATAACGTATTACGTTATATGGTATAACGTTACAACGTATTACGTTATATGGTATAACGTTATACCGTATAACGTTATATGGTATAACGAAATGACGTTTTACGTTATATGGTACATCGTTATAACGTATTACGTTATATGGTATAACGTTTTAACGTATCACGTTATATGGTATAACGTTATACCGTATAACGTTATATGGTATAACGAAGTGACGTTTTACGTTATATGGTATTACGTTATAACGTATTACGTTATATGGTATTACGTTATAACGTATTACGTTATATGGTGTAACGTTATAACGTATTACGTTATATGGTATAACGTTATAACGTATTACGTTATATGGTATAACGTTTTAACGTATTACGTTATATGGTATAACGTTATACCGTATAACGTTATATGGTATAACGAAATGACGTTTTACGTTATACGGTATTACGTTATAACGTATTACGTTATATGGTACAACGTTATAACGTATTACGTTATATGGTATAACGTTTTAACGTATTACGTTATATGGTATAACGTTATACCGTATAACGTTATATGGTATTACGAAATGACGTTTTACGTTATATGCTACAACGTTATAACGTATTACGTTATATGGTATAACGTTTTAACGTATCACGTTATATGGTATAACGTTATACCGTATAACGTTATATGGTATAACGAAGTGACGTTTTACGTTATATGGTATTACGTTATAACGTATTACGTTATATGGTATAACGTTATAACGTATTACGTTATATGGTATAACGTTACAACGTATTACGTTATATCGTATAACGTTTTAACGTATTTCGTTATATGGTATAACGTTATAACGTATTACGTTATATGGTATAACGTTATAACGTATTACGTTATATGGTATAACGTTTTAACGTAGTACGTTATATGGTACAACGTTATAACGTATTACGTTATATGGTATAACGTTATAACGTATTACGTTACATGGTATAACGTTATAACGTATTATGTTATATGGTATAACGTTATACCGTATTATGTTATATAGTATAACGAAATGACGTTTTACGTTATATGGTATAACGTTCTAACGTATTACGTTATACGGTATAACGAAATGACGTTTTACGTTATATGGTATTACGTTATATGGTACAACGTTATAACGTATTACGTTATATGGTATAACGTTTTAAAGTATTACGTTATATGGTATAACGTTTTAACGTATTTCGTTATATGGTATAACGTTATATCGTATTACGTTATATGGTATAACGTTATACCGTATTACGTTACATGGTATAACGTTATAACGTATTATGTTATATGGTATAACGTTATACCGTATTATGTTATATAGTATAACGAAATGACGTTTTACGTTATATGGTATAACGTTCTAACGTATTACGTTATACGGTATAACGAAATGACGTTTTACGTTATATGGTATTACGTTATATGGTACAACGTTATAACGTATTACGTTATATGGTATAACGTTTTAAAGTATTACGTTATATGGTATAACGTTTTAACGTATTTCGTTATATGGTATAACGTTATATCGTATTACGTTATATGGTATAACGTTATAACGGATTACGTTATATGGTATAACGTTATACCGTATAACGTTATATGGTATAACGAAATGACGTTTTACGTTATATGGTATTACGTTATAACGTATTACGTTATATGGTATAACGTTTTAACGTATTACGTTATATGGTATAACGTTATACCGTATAACGTTATATGGTATAACGAAATGACGTTTTACGTTATATGGTATTACGTTATAACGTATTACGTTATATGGTACAACGTTATAACGTATTACGTTATATGGTATAACGTTTTAACGTATCACGTTATATGGTATAACGTTATACCGTATAACGTTATATGGTATAACGAAGTGACGTTTTACGTTATATGGTATTACGTTATAACGTATTACGTTATATGGTATAACGTTATAACGTATTACGTTACATGGTATAACGTTGTAAAGTATTACGTTATATGGTATAGCGATAGACCGTATTACGTTATATGGTATAACGTTATACCGTATAACGTTATATGGTATAACGAAATGACGTTTTACGTTATATGGTACAACGTTATAACGTATTACGTTATATGGTATAACGTTTTAGCGTATCACGTTATATGGTATAACGTTATACCGTATAACGTTATATGGTATAACGAAGTGACGTTTTACGTTATATGGTATTACATTATAACGTATTACGTTATGTGGTATTACGTTATAACGTATTACGTTATATGGTGTAACGTTATAACGTATTACGTTATATGGTATAACGTTATAACGTATTACGTTATATGGTATAACGTTTTAACGTATTATGTTATATGGTATAACGTTATACCGTATAACGTTATATGGTATAACGAAATGACGTTTTACGTTATACGGTATTACGTTATAACGTATTACGTTATATGGTACAACGTTATAACGTATTACGTTATATGGTATAACGTTTTAACGTATTACGTTATATGGTATAACGTTATACCGTATAACGTTATATGGTATAACGAAATGACGTTTTACGTTATATGGTATTACGTTATATGGTACAACGTTATAACGTATTACGTTATACGGTATAACGTTTTAAAGTATTACGTTATATGGTATAACGTTTTAACGTATTTCGTTATATGGTATAACGTTATATCGTATTACGTTATATGGTATAACGTTATAACGGATTACGTTATATGCTATAACGTTATAACGTATTACGTTATATGGTATTACGTTGTAACGTATTATGTTATATGGTATAACGTTATAACGTATTACGTTACATGGTATAACGTTATAACGTATTACGTTATATGGTATTACGTTATAACGTGTTACGTTATATTGTATAACGTTATACCGTATTACGTTATATGGTATAACGAAATGACGTTTTCCGTTATATGGTATAACGTTGTAACGTATTACGTTATATGGTATAACGTTATAATGTATTACGTTACATGGTATAACGTTATAACGTATTACGTTATATGGTATTACGTTATATGGTATAACGTTATAACGTATTACGTTATATGGTATAACGTTATAACGTATTACGTTATATGGTATAACGTTATAACGTATTACGATATATGGTATAACGCTGTAACGTATTACGTTATATGGTATAACGTTATACCGTATTACGTTATATGGTAAATCGAAATGACGTTTTACGTTATATGGTATTACGTTATAACGTGTTACGTTATATTGTATAACGTTATACCGTATTACGTTATATGGTATAACGTTATACCGTATAACGTTATATGGTATAACGAAATGACGTTTTACGTTATATGGTATTACGTTATAACGTATTACGTTATATGGTACAACGTTATAACGTATTACGTTATATGGTATAACGTTTTAACGTATCACGTTATATGGTATAACGTTATACCGTATAACGTTATATGGTATAACGAAGTGACGTTTTACGTTATATGGTATTACGTTATAACGTATTACGTTATATGGTATAACGTTATAACGTATTACGTTACATGGTATAACGTTGTAAAGTATTACGTTATATGGTATAGCGATAGACCGTATTACGTTATATGGTATAACGTTATACCGTATAACGTTATATGGTATAACGAAATGACGTTTTACGTTATATGGTACAACGTTATAACGTATTACGTTATATGGTATAACGTTTTAACGTATCACGTTATATGGTATAACGTTATACCGTATAACGTTATATGGTATAACGAAGTGACGTTTTACGTTATATGGTATTACGTTATAACGTATTACGTTATGTGGTATTACGTTATAACGTATTACGTTATATGGTGTAACGTTATAACGTATTACGTTATATGGTATAACGTTATAACGTATTACGTTATATGGTATAACGTTTTAACGTATTACGTTATATGGTATAACGTTATACCGTATAACGTTATATGGTATAACGAAATGACGTTTTACGTTATACGGTATTACGTTATAACGTATTACGTTATATGGTACAACGTTATAACGTATTACGTTATATGGTATAACGTTTTAACGTATTACGTTATATGGTATAACGTTATACCGTATAACGTTATATGGTATAACGAAATGACGTTTTACGTTATATGGTATTACGTTATATGGTACAACGTTATAACGTATTACGTTATATGGTATAACGTTTTAAAGTATTACGTTATATGGTATAACGTTTTAACGTATTTCGTTATATGGTATAACGTTATATCGTATTACGTTATATGGTATAACGTTATAACGGATTACGTTATATGCTATAACGTTATAACGTATTACGTTATATGGTATTACGTTGTAACGTATTATGTTATATGGTATAACGTTATAACGTATTACGTTACATGGTATAACGTTATAACGTATTACGTTATATGGTATAACGTTTTAACGTATTACGATATATGGTATAACGTTATAACGTATTACGATATATGGTATAACGTTGTAACGTATTACGTTATATGGTATAACGTTATACCGTATTACGTTATATGGTAAATCGAAATGACGTTTTACGTTATATGGTATTACGTTATAACGTGTTACGTTATATTGTATAACGTTATACCTTATTACGTTATATGGTATAACGAAATGACGTTTTCCGTTATATGGTATAACGTTGTAACGTATTACGTTATATGGTATAACGTTATAATGTATTACGTTACATGGTATAACGTTATAACGTATTACGTTATATGGTATTACGTTATATGGTATAACGTTATAACGTATTACGTTATATGGTATAACGTTATAACGTATTACGTCATATGGTATAACGTTATAACGTATTACGATATATGGTATAACGCTGTAACGTATTACGTTATATGGTATAACGTTATACCGTATTACGTTATATGGTAAATCGAAATGACGTTTTACGTTATATGGTATTACGTTATAACGTGTTACGTTATATTGTATAACGTTATACCGTATTACGTTATATGGTATAACGTTATAACGTATTAAGTTATATGGTATAACGTTATAACGTATTACGTTATATGGTATAACGTTATAACGTATTACGTTATATGGCATTACGTTATAACGTATTACGTTATATGGTATAACGTTATACCGTATTACGTTATATGGTATAACGTTTTAACGTATTACGTTATATGGTATAACGTTATAACGTATTGCGTTATATGGTATAACGAAATGACGTTTTCCGTTATATGGTATAACGTTGTAACGTATTACGTTATATGGTATTACGTTATACCGTATTACGTTATATGGTATAACGTTTTAACGTATTACGTTATATGGTATAACGTTATAACGTATTGCGTTATATGGTATAACGAAATGACGTTTTCCGTTATATGGTATAACGTTGTAACGTATTACGTTATATGGTATAACGTTATAATGTATTACGTTACATGGTATAACGTTATAACGTATTACGTTATATGGTATAACGTTATAACGTATTACGATATATGGTATAACGTTGTAACGTATTACGTTATATGGTATAACGAAATGACGTTTTCCGTTATATGGTATAACGTTGTAACG
The DNA here is from genome assembly GCF_051014615.1 of Bombus vancouverensis nearcticus. Classification (NCBI taxonomy): domain Eukaryota; kingdom Metazoa; phylum Arthropoda; class Insecta; order Hymenoptera; family Apidae; genus Bombus; species Bombus vancouverensis. The sequence continues at coordinate 6,634,770 of NC_134912.1, read as the reverse complement.
TATTACGTTATATGGTATAACGTTATAACGTATTACGTTATATGGTATAACGTTATAACGTATTACGTTATATGGTATAACGTTTTAACGTATTACGTTATATGGTACAACGTTATAACGTATTACGTTATATGGTATTACGTTATAACGTATTACGTTATATGGTATAACGAAATGACGTTTTCCGTTATATGGTATAACGTTGTAACGTATTACGTTATGTGGTATAACGTTATAATGTATTACGTTACATGGTATAACGTTATAACGTATTACGTTATATGGTATTACGTTATAACGTATTACGTTATATGGTAGAACGTTATAACGTATTACGTTATATGGTATAACGTTATAAAGTATTACGTTATATGGTATAACGTTATAACGTATTACGTTATATGGTATAACGAAATGACGTTTTCCGTTATATGGTATAACGTTGTAACGTATTACGTTATGTGGTATAACGTTATAACGTATTACGTTATATGGTATAACGTTATAACGTATTACGTTATATGGTATAACGTTATAACGTATTACGTTATATGGTATTACGTTATAACGTATTACGTTATATGGTATAACGAAATGACGTTTTCCGTTATATGGTATAACGTTGTAACGTATTACGTTATGTGGTATAACGTTATAACGTATTACGTTATATGGTAGAACGTTATAACGTATTACGTTATATGGTATAACGTTATAAAGTATTACGTTATATGGTATAACGTTATAAAGTATTACGTTATATGGTATAACGTTATAACGTATTACGATATATGGTATAACGTTGTAACGTATTACGTTATATGGTATAACGTTATACCGTATAACGTTATATGGTATAACGAAATGACGTTTTACGTTATATGGTATTACGTTATAACGTATTACGTTATGAGGTATAACGTTATAACGTATTACGTTATATGGTATTACGTTATAACGTATTACGTTATATGGTATTACGTTATAACGTATTATGTTATATGGTATAACGTTATACCGTATTATGTTATATAGTATAACGAAATGACGTTTTACGTTATATGGTATAACGTTCTAACGTATTACGTTATACGGTATAACGAAATGACGTTTTACATTATATGGTATTACGTTATAACGTATTACGTTATATGGTATAACGTTATAACGTATTACGTTATATGGTATAACGTTATAACGTATTACGATATATGGTGTAACGTTATAACGTATTATGTTATATGGTATAACGTTATACCGTATTATGTTATATAGTATAACGAAATGACGTTTTACGTTATATGGTATAACGTTCTAACGTATTACGTTATACGGTAAAACGAAATGACGTTTTACGTTATATGGTATTACGTTATAACGTATTACGTTATATGGTATAACGTTATAACGTATTACGTTATATGGTATAACGTTATAACGTATTACGATATATGGTGTAACGTTGTAACGTATTACGTTATATGGTATAACGTTATACCGTATTACGTTATATGGTAAATCGAAATGACGCTTTACGTTATATGGTATTACATTATAACGTGATACGTTATATTGTATAACGTTATACCGTATTACGTTATATGGTATAACGTTATACCATATAACATAATACGTTATAACGTTACACCATATATCGTAATACGTTATAACGTTATACCATATAACGTAATACGTTATAACGTTATACCATATAACGTAATACGTTATAACGTTATACAATATAACGTATCACGTTATAATGTAATACCATATAACGTAAAGCGTCATTTCGTTATATGGTATAACGTTATTACGTATTACGATATATGGTGTAACGTTATAACGTATTATGTTATATGGTATAACGTTATACCGTATTATGTTATATAGTATAACGAAATGACGTTTTACGTTATATGGTATAACGTTCTAACGTATTACGTTATACGGTAAAACGAAATGACGTTTTACGTTATATGGTATTACGTTATAACGTATTACGTTATATGGTATAACGTTATAACGTATTACGTTATATGGTATAACGTTATAACGTATTACGATATATGGTGTAACGTTGTAACGTATTACGTTATATGGTATAACGTTATACCGTATTACGTTATATGGTAAATCGAAATGACGCTTTACGTTATATGGTACTACATTATAACGTGATACGTTATATTGTATAACGTTATTCCGTATTACGTTATATGGTATAACGTTATAACGTATTAAGTTATATGGTATAACGTTATAACGTATTACGTTATATGGTATAACGTTATAACGTATTACGTTATATGGTATTACGTTATAACGTATTACGTTATATTGTATAACGTTATACCGTATTACGTTATATGGTATTACGTTATAACGTATTATGTTATATGGTATAACGTTATACCGTATTATGTTATATAGTATAACGAAATGACGTTTTACGTTATATGGTATAACGTCCTAACGTATTACGTTATACGGTATAACGAAATGACGTTTTACGTTATATGGTATTACGTTATAACGTATTACGTTATATGGTATAACGTTATAACGTATTACGTTATATGGTATAACGTTATAACGTATTACGATATATGGTGTAACGTTATAACGTATTATGTTATATGGTATAACGTTATACCGTATTATGTTATATAGTATAACGAAATGACGTTTTACGTTATATGGTATAACGTTCTAACGTATTACGTTATACGGTAAAACGAAATGACGTTTTACGTTATATGGTATTACGTTATAACGTATTACGTTATATGGTATAACGTTATAACGTATTACGTTATATGGTATAACGTTATAACGTATTACGATATATGGTGTAACGTTGTAACGTATTGCGTTATATGGTATAACGTTATACCGTATTACGTTATATGGTAAATCGAAATGACGCTTTACGTTATATGGTATTACATTATAACGTGATACGTTATATTGTATAACGTTATACCGTATAACGTTATATGGTATAACGAAATGACGTTTTACGTTATACGGTATTACGTTATAACGTATTACGTTATATGGTACAACGTTATAACGTATTACGTTATATGGTATAACGTTTTAACGTATTACGTTATATGGTATAACGTTATACCGTATAACGTTATATGGTATTACGAAATGACGTTTTACGTTATATGGTACAACGTTATAACGTATTACGTTATATGGTATAACGTTTTAACGTATCACGTTATATGGTATAACGTTATACCGTATAACGTTATATGGTATAACGAAGTGACGTTTTACGTTATATGGTATTACGTTATAACGTATTACGTTATATGGTATAACGTTATAACGTATTACGTTATATGGTATAACGTTACAACGTATTACGTTATATGGTATAACGTTATACCGTATAACGTTATATGGTATAACGAAATGACGTTTTACGTTATATGGTACAACGTTATAACGTATTACGTTATATGGTATAACGTTTTAACGTATCACGTTATATGGTATAACGTTATACCGTATAACGTTATATGGTATAACGAAGTGACGTTTTACGTTATATGGTATTACGTTATAACGTATTACGTTATATGGTATTACGTTATAACGTATTACGTTATATGGTGTAACGTTATAACGTATTACGTTATATGGTATAACGTTATAACGTATTACGTTATATGGTATAACGTTTTAACGTATTACGTTATATGGTATAACGTTATACCGTATAACGTTATATGGTATAACGAAATGACGTTTTACGTTATACGGTATTACGTTATAACGTATTACGTTATATGGTACAACGTTATAACGTATTACGTTATATGGTATAACGTTTTAACGTATTACGTTATATGGTATAACGTTATACCGTATAACGTTATATGGTATTACGAAATGACGTTTTACGTTATATGCTACAACGTTATAACGTATTACGTTATATGGTATAACGTTTTAACGTATCACGTTATATGGTATAACGTTATACCGTATAACGTTATATGGTATAACGAAGTGACGTTTTACGTTATATGGTATTACGTTATAACGTATTACGTTATATGGTATAACGTTATAACGTATTACGTTATATGGTATAACGTTACAACGTATTACGTTATATCGTATAACGTTTTAACGTATTTCGTTATATGGTATAACGTTATAACGTATTACGTTATATGGTATAACGTTATAACGTATTACGTTATATGGTATAACGTTTTAACGTAGTACGTTATATGGTACAACGTTATAACGTATTACGTTATATGGTATTACGTTATAACGTATTACGTTATATGGTATAACGTTATACCGTATAACGTTATATGGTATAACGAAGTGACGTTTTACGTTATATGGTATTACGTTATAACGTATTACGTTATATGGTATAACGAAATGACGTTTTACGTTATATGGTATTCCGTTATAACGTATTACGTTATATGGTACAACGTTATAACGTATTATGTTATATGGTATAACGTTTTAACGTATCACGTTATATGGTATAACGTTATACCGTATAACGTTATATGGTATAACGAAGTGACGTTTTACGTTATATGGTATTACGTTATAACGTATTACGTTATATGGTATAACGTTATAACGTATTACGTTACACGGTATAACGTTGTAAAGTATTACGTTATATGGTATAGCGATATACCGTATTACGTTATATGGTATAACGTTATACCGTATAACGTTATATGGTATAACGAAATGACGTTTTACGTTATATGCTACAACGTTATAACGTATTACGTTATATGGTATTACGTTATGACGTATTACGTTATATGGTATAACGTTATACCGTATAACGTTATATGGTATAACGAAGTGACGTTTTACGTTATATGGTATTACGTTATAACGTATTACGTTATATGGTATAACGAAATAACGTTTTACGTTATATGGTATTACGTTATAACGTATTACGTTATATGGTACAACGTTATAACGTATTACGTTATATGGTATAACGTTATACCGTATAACGTTATATGGTATAACGAAATGACGTTTTACGTTATATGGTATTACGTTATAACGTATTACGTTATATGGTACAACGTTATAACGTATTACGTTATATGGTATAACGTTTTAACGTATTACGTTATATGGTATAACGTTATACCGTATAACGTTATATGGTATAACGAAATGACGTTTTACGTTATATGGTACAACGTTATAACGTATTACGTTATATGGTATAACGTTTTAACGTATCACGTTATATGGTATAACGTTATACCGTATAACGTTATATGGTATAACGAAGTGACGTTTTACGTTATATGGTATTACGTTATAACGTATTACGTTATATGGTATTACGTTATAACGTATTACGTTATATGGTGTAACGTTATAACGTATTACGTTATATGGTATAACGTTATAACGTATTACGTTATATGGTATAACGTTTTAACGTATTACGTTATATGGTATAACGTTATACCGTATAACGTTATATGGTATAACGAAATGACGTTTTACGTTATATGGTACAACGTTATAACGTATTACGTTATATGGTATAACGTTTTAACGTATCACGTTATATGGTATAACGTTATACCGTATAACGTTATATGGTATAACGAAGTGACGTTTTACGTTATATGGTATTACGTTATAACGTATTACGTTATATGGTATTACGTTATAACGTATTACGTTATATGGTGTAACGTTATAACGTATTACGTTATATGGTATAACGTTATAACGTATTACGTTATATGGTATAACGTTTTAACGTATTACGTTATATGGTATAACGTTATACCGTATAACGTTATATGGTATAACGAAATGACGTTTTACGTTATACGGTATTACGTTATAACGTATTACGTTATATGGTACAACGTTATAACGTATTACGTTATATGGTATAACGTTTTAACGTATTACGTTATATGGTATAACGTTATACCGTATAACGTTATATGGTATTACGAAATGACGTTTTACGTTATATGCTACAACGTTATAACGTATTACGTTATATGGTATAACGTTTTAACGTATCACGTTATATGGTATAACGTTATACCGTATAACGTTATATGGTATAACGAAGTGACGTTTTACGTTATATGGTATTACGTTATAACGTATTACGTTATATGGTATAACGTTATAACGTATTACGTTATATGGTATAACGTTACAACGTATTACGTTGTATGGTATAACGTTATACCGTATAACGTTATATGGTATAACGAAATGACGTTTTACGTTATATGGTACAACGTTATAACGTATTACGTTATATGGTATAACGTTTTAACGTATCACGTTATATGGTATAACGTTATACCGTATAACGTTATATGGTATAACGAAGTGACGTTTTACGTTATATGGTATTACGTTATAACGTATTACGTTATATGGTATTACGTTATAACGTATTACGTTATATGGTGTAACGTTATAACGTATTACGTTATATGGTATAACGTTATAACGTATTACGTTATATGGTATAACGTTTTAACGTATTACGTTATATGGTATAACGTTATACCGTATAACGTTATATGGTATAACGAAATGACGTTTTACGTTATACGGTATTACGTTATAACGTATTACGTTATATGGTACAACGTTATAACGTATTACGTTATATGGTATAACGTTTTAACGTATTACGTTATATGGTATAACGTTATACCGTATAACGTTATATGGTATTACGAAATGACGTTTTACGTTATATGCTACAACGTTATAACGTATTACGTTATATGGTATAACGTTTTAACGTATCACGTTATATGGTATAACGTTATACCGTATAACGTTATATGGTATAACGAAGTGACGTTTTACGTTATATGGTATTACGTTATAACGTATTACGTTATATGGTATAACGTTATAACGTATTACGTTATATGGTATAACGTTACAACGTATTACGTTATATCGTATAACGTTTTAACGTATTTCGTTATATGGTATAACGTTATAACGTATTACGTTATATGGTATAACGTTATAACGTATTACGTTATATGGTATAACGTTTTAACGTAGTACGTTATATGGTACAACGTTATAACGTATTACGTTATATGGTATAACGTTATAACGTATTACGTTACATGGTATAACGTTATAACGTATTATGTTATATGGTATAACGTTATACCGTATTATGTTATATAGTATAACGAAATGACGTTTTACGTTATATGGTATAACGTTCTAACGTATTACGTTATATGGTATTACGTTATAACGTATTACGTTATATGGTGTAACGTTATAACGTATTACGTTATATGGTATAACGTTATAACGTATTACGTTATATGGTATAACGTTTTAACGTATTACGTTATATGGTATAACGTTATACCGTATAACGTTATATGGTATAACGAAATGACGTTTTACGTTATACGGTATTACGTTATAACGTATTACGTTATATGGTACAACGTTATAACGTATTACGTTATATGGTATAACGTTTTAACGTATTACGTTATATGGTATAACGTTATACCGTATAACGTTATATGGTATAACGAAATGACGTTTTACGTTATATGGTACAACGTTATAACGTATTACGTTATATGGTATAACGTTTTAACGTATCACGTTATATGGTATAACGTTATACCGTATAACGTTATATGGTATAACGAAGTGACGTTTTACGTTATATGGTATTACGTTATAACGTATTACGGTATATGGTATTACGTTATAACGTATTACGTTATATGGTGTAACGTTATAACGTATTACGTTATATGGTATAACGTTATAACGTATTACGTTATATGGTATAACGTTTTAACGTATTACGTTATATGGTATAACGTTATACCGTATAACGTTATATGGTATAACGAAATGACGTTTTACGTTATACGGTATTACGTTATAACGTATTACGTTATATGGTACAACGTTATAACGTATTACGTTATATGGTATAACGTTTTAACGTATTACGTTATATGGTATAACGTTATACCGTATAACGTTATATGGTATTACGAAATGACGTTTTACGTTATATGCTACAACGTTATAACGTATTACGTTATATGGTATAACGTTTTAACGTATCACGTTATATGGTATAACGTTATACCGTATAACGTTATATGGTATAACGAAGTGACGTTTTACGTTATATGGTATTACGTTATAACGTATTACGTTATATGGTATAACGTTATAACGTATTACGTTATATGGTATAACGTTACAACGTATTACGTTATATCGTATAACGTTTTAACGTATTTCGTTATATGGTATAACGTTATAACGTATTACGTTATATGGTATAACGTTATAACGTATTACGTTATATGGTATAACGTTTTAACGTAGTACGTTATATGGTACAACGTTATAACGTATTACGTTATATGGTATAACGTTATAACGTATTACGTTACATGGTATAACGTTATAACGTATTATGTTATATGGTATAACGTTATACCGTATTATGTTATATAGTATAACGAAATGACGTTTTACGTTATATGGTATAACGTTCTAACGTATTACGTTATACGGTATAACGAAATGACGTTTTACGTTATATGGTATTACGTTATATGGTACAACGTTATAACGTATTACGTTATATGGTATAACGTTTTAAAGTATTACGTTATATGGTATAACGTTTTAACGTATTTCGTTATATGGTATAACGTTATATCGTATTACGTTATATGGTATAACGTTATACCGTATTACGTTACATGGTATAACGTTATAACGTATTATGTTATATGGTATAACGTTATACCGTATTATGTTATATAGTATAACGAAATGACGTTTTACGTTATATGGTATAACGTTCTAACGTATTACGTTATACGGTATAACGAAATGACGTTTTACGTTATATGGTATTACGTTATATGGTACAACGTTATAACGTATTACGTTATATGGTATAACGTTTTAAAGTATTACGTTATATGGTATAACGTTTTAACGTATTTCGTTATATGGTATAACGTTATATCGTATTACGTTATATGGTATAACGTTATAACGGATTACGTTATATGGTATAACGTTATACCGTATAACGTTATATGGTATATCGAAATGACGTTTTACGTTATATGGTATTACGTTATAACGTATTACGTTATATAGTATAACGTTATAACGTATTACGTTACATGGTATAACGTTGTAAAGTATTACGTTATATGGTATAGCGATATACCGTATTACGTTATATGGTATAACGTTATACCGTATAACGTTATATGGTATAACGAAATGACGTTTTACGTTATATGCTACAACGTTATAACGTATTACGTTATATGGTATTACGTTATGACGTATTACGTTATATGGTATAACGTTATACCGTATAACGTTATATGGTATAACGAAGTGACGTTTTACGTTATATGGTATTACGTTATAACGTATTACGTTATATGGTATAACGAAATAACGTTTTACGTTATATGGTATTACGTTATAACGTATTACGTTATATGGTACAACGTTATAACGTATTACGTTATATGGTATAACGTTATACCGTATAACGTTATATGGTATAACGAAATGACGTTTTACGTTATATGGTATTACGTTATAACGTATTACGTTATATGGTACAACGTTATAACGTATTACGTTATATGGTATAACGTTTTAACGTATTACGTTATATGGTATAACGTTATACCGTATAACGTTATATGGTATAACGAAATGACGTTTTACGTTATATGGTACAACGTTATAACGTATTACGTTTTATGGTATAACGTTTTAACGTATCACGTTATATGGTATAACGTTATACCGTATAACGTTATATGGTATAACGAAGTGACGTTTTACGTTATATGGTATTACGTTATAACGTATTACGTTATATGGTATTACGTTATAACGTATTACGTTATATGGTGTAACGTTATAACGTATTACGTTATATGGTATAACGTTATAACGTATTACGTTATATGGTATAACGTTTTAACGTATTACGTTATATGGTATAACGTTATACCGTATAACGTTATATGGTATAACGAAATGACGTTTTACGTTATATGGTACAACGTTATAACGTATTACGTTATATGGTATAACGTTTTAACGTATCACGTTATATGGTATAACGTTATACCGTATAACGTTATATGGTATAACGAAGTGACGTTTTACGTTATATGGTATTACGTTATAACGTATTACGTTATATGGTATTACGTTATAACGTATTACGTTATATGGTGTAACGTTATAACGTATTACGTTATATGGTATAACGTTATAACGTATTACGTTATATGGTATAACGTTTTAACGTATTACGTTATATGGTATAACGTTATACCGTATAACGTTATATGGTATAACGAAATGACGTTTTACGTTATACGGTATTACGTTATAACGTATTACGTTATATGGTACAACGTTATAACGTATTACGTTATATGGTATAACGTTTTAACGTATTACGTTATATGGTATAACGTTATACCGTATAACGTTATATGGTATTACGAAATGACGTTTTACGTTATATGGTACAACGTTATAACGTATTACGTTATATGGTATAACGTTTTAACGTATCACGTTATATGGTATAACGTTATACCGTATAACGTTATATGGTATAACGAAGTGACGTTTTACGTTATATGGTATTACGTTATAACGTATTACGTTATATGGTATAACGTTATAACGTATTACGTTATATGGTATAACGTTACAACGTATTACGTTATATGGTATAACGTTATACCGTATAACGTTATATGGTATAACGAAATGACGTTTTACGTTATATGGTACAACGTTATAACGTATTACGTTATATGGTATAACGTTTTAACGTATCACGTTATATGGTATAACGTTATACCGTATAACGTTATATGGTATAACGAAGTGACGTTTTACGTTATATGGTATTACGTTATAACGTATTACGTTATATGGTGTAACGTTATAACGTATTACGTTATATGGTATAACGTTATAACGTATTACGTTATATGGTATAACGTTTTAACGTATTACGTTATATGGTATAACGTTATACCGTATAACGTTATATGGTATAACGAAATGACGTTTTACGTTATACGGTATTACGTTATAACGTATTACGTTATATGGTACAACGTTATAACGTATTACGTTATATGGTATAACGTTTTAACGTATTACGTTATATGGTATAACGTTATACCGTATAACGTTATATGGTATTACGAAATGACGTTTTACGTTATATGCTACAACGTTATAACGTATTACGTTATATGGTATAACGTTTTAACGTATCACGTTATATGGTATAACGTTATACCGTATAACGTTATATGGTATAACGAAGTGACGTTTTACGTTATATGGTATTACGTTATAACGTATTACGTTATATGGTATAACGTTATAACGTATTACGTTATATGGTATAACGTTACAACGTATTACGTTATATCGTATAACGTTTTAACGTATTTCGTTATATGGTATAACGTTATAACGTATTACGTTATATGGCATAACGTTATAACGTATTACGTTATATGGTATAACGTTTTAACGTAGTACGTTATATGGTACAACGTTATAACGTATTACGTTATATGGTATAACGTTATAACGTATTACGTTACATGGTATAACGTTATAACGTATTATGTTATATGGTATAACGTTATACCGTATTATGTTATATAGTATAACGAAATGACGTTTTACGTTATATGGTATAACGTTCTAACGTATTACGTTATACGGTATAACGAAATGACGTTTTACGTTATATGGTATTACGTTATATGGTACAACGTTATAACGTATTACGTTATATGGTATAACGTTTTAAAGTATTACGTTATATGGTATAACGTTTTAACGTATTTCGTTATATGGTATAACGTTATATCGTATTACGTTATATGGTATAACGTTATACCGTATTACGTTACATGGTATAACGTTATAACGTATTATGTTATATGGTATAACGTTATACCGTATTATGTTATATAGTATAACGAAATGACGTTTTACGTTATATGGTATAACGTTCTAACGTATTACGTTATACGGTATAACGAAATGACGTTTTACGTTATATGGTATTACGTTATATGGTACAACGTTATAACGTATTACGTTATATGGTATAACGTTTTAAAGTATTACGTTATATGGTATAACGTTTTAACGTATTTCGTTATATGGTATAACGTTATATCGTATTACGTTATATGGTATAACGTTATAACGGATTACGTTATATGGTATAACGTTATACCGTATAACGTTATATGGTATAACGAAATGACGTTTTACGTTATATGGTATTACGTTATAACGTATTACGTTATATGGTATAACGTTTTAACGTATTACGTTATATGGTATAACGTTATACCGTATAACGTTATATGGTATAACGAAATGACGTTTTACGTTATATGGTATTACGTTATAACGTATTACGTTATATGGTACAACGTTATAACGTATTACGTTATATGGTATAACGTTTTAACGTATCACGTTATATGGTATAACGTTATACCGTATAACGTTATATGGTATAACGAAGTGACGTTTTACGTTATATGGTATTACGTTATAACGTATTACGTTATATGGTATAACGTTATAACGTATTACGTTACATGGTATAACGTTGTAAAGTATTACGTTATATGGTATAGCGATAGACCGTATTACGTTATATGGTATAACGTTATACCGTATAACGTTATATGGTATAACGAAATGACGTTTTACGTTATATGGTACAACGTTATAAGGTATTACGTTATATGGTATAACGTTTTAGCGTATCACGTTATATGGTATAACGTTATACCGTATAACGTTATATGGTATAACGAAGTGACGTTTTACGTTATATGGTATTACATTATAACGTATTACGTTATGTGGTATTACGTTATAACGTATTACGTTATATGGTGTAACGTTATAACGTATTACGTTATATGGTATAACGTTATAACGTATTACGTTATATGGTATAACGTTTTAACGTATTACGTTATATGGTATAACGTTATACCGTATAACGTTATATGGTATAACGAAATGACGTTTTACGTTATACGGTATTACGTTATAACGTATTACGTTATATGGTACAACGTTATAACGTATTACGTTATATGGTATAACGTTTTAACGTATTACGTTATATGGTATAACGTTATACCGTATAACGTTATATGGTATAACGAAATGACGTTTTACGTTATATGGTATTACGTTATATGGTACAACGTTATAACGTATTACGTTATACGGTATAACGTTTTAAAGTATTACGTTATATGGTATAACGTTTTAACGTATTTCGTTATATGGTATAACGTTATATCGTATTACGTTATATGGTATAACGTTATAACGGATTACGTTATATGCTATAACGTTATAACGTATTACGTTATATGGTATTACGTTGTAACGTATTATGTTATATGGTATAACGTTATAACGTATTACGTTACATGGTATAACGTTATAACGTATTACGTTATATGGTATAACGTTTTAACGTATTACGATATATGGTATAACGTTATAACGTATTACGATATATGGTATAACGTTGTAACGTATTACGTTATATGGTATAACGTTATACCGTATTACGTTATATGGTAAATCGAAATGACGTTTTACGTTATATGGTATTACGTTATAACGTGTTACGTTATATTGTATAACGTTATACCGTATTACGTTATATGGTATAACGAAATGACGTTTTCCGTTATATGGTATAACGTTGTAACGTATTACGTTATATGGTATAACGTTATAATGTATTACGTTACATGGTATAACGTTATAACGTATTACGTTATATGGTATTACGTTATATGGTATAACGTTATAACGTATTACGTTATATGGTATAACGTTATAACGTATTACGTTATATGGTATAACGTTATAACGTATTACGATATATGGTATAACGCTGTAACGTATTACGTTATATGGTATAACGTTATACCGTATTACGTTATATGGTAAATCGAAATGACGTTTTACGTTATATGGTATTACGTTATAACGTGTTACGTTATATTGTATAACGTTATACCGTATTACGTTATATGGTATAACGTTATACCGTATAACGTTATATGGTATAACGAAATGACGTTTTACGTTATATGGTATTACGTTATAACGTATTACGTTATATGGTACAACGTTATAACGTATTACGTTATATGGTATAACGTTTTAACGTATCACGTTATATGGTATAACGTTATACCGTATAACGTTATATGGTATAACGAAGTGACGTTTTACGTTATATGGTATTACGTTATAACGTATTACGTTATATGGTATAACGTTATAACGTATTACGTTACATGGTATAACGTTGTAAAGTATTACGTTATATGGTATAGCGATAGACCGTATTACGTTATATGGTATAACGTTATACCGTATAACGTTATATGGTATAACGAAATGACGTTTTACGTTATATGGTACAACGTTATAACGTATTACGTTATATGGTATAACGTTTTAACGTATCACGTTATATGGTATAACGTTATACCGTATAACGTTATATGGTATAACGAAGTGACGTTTTACGTTATATGGTATTACGTTATAACGTATTACGTTATGTGGTATTACGTTATAACGTATTACGTTATATGGTGTAACGTTATAACGTATTACGTTATATGGTATAACGTTATAACGTATTACGTTATATGGTATAACGTTTTAACGTATTACGTTATATGGTATAACGTTATACCGTATAACGTTATATGGTATAACGAAATGACGTTTTACGTTATACGGTATTACGTTATAACGTATTACGTTATATGGTACAACGTTATAACGTATTACGTTATATGGTATAACGTTTTAACGTATTACGTTATATGGTATAACGTTATACCGTATAACGTTATATGGTATAACGAAATGACGTTTTACGTTATATGGTATTACGTTATATGGTACAACGTTATAACGTATTACGTTATATGGTATAACGTTTTAAAGTATTACGTTATATGGTATAACGTTTTAACGTATTTCGTTATATGGCATAACGTTATATCGTATTACGTTATATGGTATAACGTTATAACGGATTACGTTATATGCTATAACGTTATAACGTATTACGTTATATGGTATTACGTTGTAACGTATTATGTTATATGGTATAACGTTATAACGTATTACGTTACATGGTATAACGTTATAACGTATTACGTTATATGGTATAACGTTTTAACGTATTACGATATATGGTATAACGTTATAACGTATTACGATATATGGTATAACGTTGTAACGTATTACGTTATATGGTATAACGTTATACCGTATTACTTTATATGGTAAATCGAAATGACGTTTTACGTTATATGGTATTACGTTATAACGTGTTACGTTATATTGTATAACGTTATACCTTATTACGTTATATGGTATAACGAAATGACGTTTTCCGTTATATAGTATAACGTTGTAACGTATTACGTTATATGGTATAACGTTATAATGTATTACGTTACATGGTATAACGTTATAACGTATTACGTTATATGGTATTACGTTATATGGTATAACGTTATAACGTATTACGTTATATGGTATAACGTTATAACGTATTACGTCATATGGTATAACGTTATAACGTATTACGTCATATGGTATAACGCTGTAACGTATTACGTTATATGGTATAACGTTATACCGTATTACGTTATATGGTAAATCGAAATGACGTTTTACGTTATATGGTATTACGTTATAACGTGTTACGTTATATTGTATAACGTTATACCGTATTACGTTATATGGTATAACGTTATAACGTATTAAGTTATATGGTATAACGTTATAACGTATTAAGTTATATGGTATAACGTTATAACGTATTACGTTATATGGTATAACGTTATAACGTATTACGTTATATGGCATTACGTTATAACGTATTACGTTATATGGTATAACGTTATACCGTATTACGTTATATGGTATAACGTTTTAACGTATTACGTTATATGGTATAACGTTATAACGTATTGCGTTATATGGTATAACGAAATGACGTTTTCCGTTATATGGTATAACGTTGTAACGTATTACGTTATATGGTATTACGTTATACCGTATTACGTTATATGGTATAACGTTTTAACGTATTACGTTATATGGTATAACGTTATAACGTATTGCGTTATATGGTATAACGAAATGACGTTTTCCGTTATATGGTATAACGTTGTAACGTATTACGTTATATGGTATAACGTTATAATGTATTACGTTACATGGTATAACGTTATAACGTATTACGTTATATGGTATAACGTTATAACGTATTACGATATATGGTATAACGTTGTAACGTATTACGTTATATGGTATAACGAAATGACGTTTTCCGTTATATGGTATAACGTTGTAACGTATTACGTTATATGGTATAACGTTATAACGTATTACGTTATATGGTATAACGTTATAACGTATTACGTTATATGGTATAACGTTTTAACGTATTACGTTATATGGTACAACGTTATAACGTATTACGTTATATGGTATTACGTTATAACGTATTACGTTATATGGTATAACGAAATGACGTTTTCCGTTATATGGTATAACGTTGTAACGTATTACGTTATGTGGTATAACGTTATAATGTATTACGTTACATGGTATAACGTTATAACGTATTACGTTATATGGTATTACGTTATAACGTATTACGTTATATGGTAGAACGTTATAACGTATTACGTTATATGGTATAACGTTATAAAGTATTACGTTATATGGTATAACGTTATAACGTATTACGTTATATGGTATAACGAAATGACGTTTTCCGTTATATGGTATAACGTTGTAACGTATTACGTTATGTGGTATAACGTTATAACGTATTACGTTATATGGTATAACGTTATAACGTATTACGTTATATGGTATAACGTTATAACGTATTACGTTATATGGTATTACGTTATAACGTATTACGTTATATGGTATAACGAAATGACGTTTTCCGTTATATGGTATAACGTTGTAACGTATTACGTTATGTGGTATAACGTTATAACGTATTACGTTATATGGTAGAACGTTATAACGTATTACGTTATATGGTATAACGTTATAAAGTATTACGTTATATGGTATAACGTTATAAAGTATTACGTTATATGGTATAACGTTATAACGTATTACGATATATGGTATAACGTTGTAACGTATTACGTTATATGGTATAACGTTATACCGTATAACGTTATATGGTATAACGAAATGACGTTTTACGTTATATGGTATTACGTTATAACGTATTACGTTATGAGGTATAACGTTATAACGTATTACGTTATATGGTATTACGTTATAACGTATTACGTTATATGGTATTACGTTATAACGTATTATGTTATATGGTATAACGTTATACCGTATTATGTTATATAGTATAACGAAATGACGTTTTACGTTATATGGTATAACGTTCTAACGTATTACGTTATACGGTATAACGAAATGACGTTTTACGTTATATGGTATTACGTTATAACGTATTACGTTATATGGTATAACGTTATAACGTATTACGTTATATGGTATAACGTTATAACGTATTACGATATATGGTGTAACGTTATAACGTATTATGTTATATGGTATAACGTTATACCGTATTATGTTATATAGTATAACGAAATGACGTTTTACGTTATATGGTATAACGTTCTAACGTATTACGTTATACGGTAAAACGAAATGACGTTTTACGTTATATGGTATTACGTTATAACGTATTACGTTATATGGTATAACGTTATAACGTATTACGTTATATGGTATAACGTTATAACGTATTACGATATATGGTGTAACGTTATAACGTATTACGTTATATGGTATAACGTTATAACCTATTACGATATATGGTGTAACGTTATAACGTATTACGTTATATGGTATAACGTTATACCGTATTACGTTATATGGTAAATCGAAATGACGCTTTACGTTATATGGTATAACGTTCTAACGTATTACGTTATACGGTATAACGAAATGACGTTTTACGTTATATGGTATTACGTTATAACGTATTACGTTATATGGTATAACGTTATAACGTATTACGTTATATGGTATAACGTTATAACGTATTACGATATATGGTGTAACGTTATAACGTATTATGTTATATGGTATAACGTTATACCGTATTATGTTATATAGTATAACGAAATGACGTTTTACGTTATATGGTATAACGTTCTAACGTATTACGTTATACGGTAAAACGAAATGACGTTTTACGTTATATGGTATTACGTTCTAACGTATTACGTTATACGGTATAACGAAATGACGTTTTACGTTATATGGTATTACGTTATAACGTATTACGTTATATGGTATAACGTTATAACGTATTACGTTATATGGTATAACGTTATAACGTATTACGATATATGGTGTAACGTTATAACGTATTACGTTATATGGTATAACGTTATACCGTATTACGTTATATGGTAAATCGAAATGACGCTTTACGTTATATGGTATTACATTATAACGTGATACGTTATGTTGTATAACGTTATACCGTATTACGTTATATGGTATAACGTTATAACGTATTAAGTTATATGGTATAACGTTATAACGTATTACGTTATATGGTATAACGTTATAACGTATTACGGTATATGGTATTACGTTATAACGTATTACGTTATATTGTATAACGCTATACCGTATTACGTTATATGGTATTACGTTATAACGTATTATGTTATATGGTATAACGTTATACCGTATTATGTTATATAGTATAACGAAATGACGTTTTACGTTATATGGTATAACGTCCTAACGTATTACGTTATACGGTATAACGAAATGACGTTTTACGTTATATGGTATTACGTTATAACGTATTACGTTATATGGTATAACGTTATAACGTATTACGTTATATGGTATAACGTTATAACGTATTACGATATATGGTGTAACGTTATAACGTATTATGTTATATGGTATAACGTTATACCGTATTATGTTATATAGTATAACGAAATGACGTTTTACGTTATATGGTATAACGTTCTAACGTATTACGTTATACGGTAAAACGAAATGACGTTTTACGTTATATGGTATTACGTTATAACGTATTACGTTATATGGTATAACGTTATAACGTATTACGTTATATGGTATAACGTTATAACGTATTACGATATATGGTGTAACGTTGTAACGTATTGCGTTATATGGTATAACGTTATACCGTATTACGTTATATGGTAAATCGAAATGACGCTTTACGTT
Source organism: Bombus vancouverensis nearcticus (assembly GCF_051014615.1). Classification (NCBI taxonomy): domain Eukaryota; kingdom Metazoa; phylum Arthropoda; class Insecta; order Hymenoptera; family Apidae; genus Bombus; species Bombus vancouverensis. Next base: position 6,615,276 of record NC_134912.1, on the reverse strand, counting down.
ATATGGTATTACATTATAACGTGATACGTTATATTGTATAACGTTATACCGTATTACGTTATATGGTATAACGTTATAACGTATTAAGTTATATGGTATAACGTTATAACGTATTACGTTATATGGTATAACGTTCTAACGTATTACGTTATACGGTAAAACGAAATGACGTTTTACGTTATATGGTATTACGTTATAACGTATTACGTTATATGGTATTACGTTATAACGTATTACGTTATATTGTATAACGTTATACCGTATTACGTTATATGGTATAACGTTATAACGTATTAAGTTATATGGTATAACGTTATAACGTATTACGTTATATGGTATAACGTTATAACGTATTACGTTATATGGCATTACGTTATAACGTATTACGTTATATGGTATAACGTTATACCGTGTAACGTTATATGGTATAACGAAATGACGTTTTACGTTATATGGTATTATGTTATAACGTATTACGTTATATGGTACAACGTTATAACGTATTACGTTATATGGTATAACGTTTTAACGTATTACGTTATATGGTATAACGTTATACCGTATAACGTTATATGGTATAACGAAATGACGTTTTACGTTATATGGTACTACGTTATAACGTATTACGTTATATGGTACAACGTTATAACGTATTACGTTATATGGTATAACGTTTTAACGTATCACGCTATATGGTATAACGTTATACCGTATAACGTTATATGGTATAACGAAGTGACGTTTTACGTTATATGGTATTACGTTATAACGTATTACGATATATGGTGTAACGTTATAACGTATTACGTTATATGGTATAACGTTATAACGTATTACGTTATATGGTATTACGTTATAACGTATTACGTTATATGGTATAACGTTATACCGTGTAACGTTATATGGTATAACGAAATGACGTTTTACGTTATATGTTATTACGTTATAACGTATTACGTTATATGGTACAACGTTATAACGTATTACGTTATATGGTATAACGTTTTAACGTATTACGTTATATGGTATAACGTAATAACGTATTACGTTATATGGTATTACGTTATAACGTATTACGTTATATGGTATAACGAAATGACGTTTTCCGTTATATGGTATAACGTTGTAACGTATTACGTTATGTGGTATAACGTTATAATGTATTACGTTACATGGTATAACGTTATAACGTATTACGTTATATGGTATTACGTTATAACGTATTACGTTATATGGTAGAACGTTATAACGTATTACGTTATATGGTATAACGTTATAAAGTATTACGTTATATGGTATAACGTTATAACGTATTACGATATATGGTATAACGTTGTAACGTATTACGTTATATGGTATAACGTTATACCGTATAACGTTATATGGTATAACGAAATGACGTTTTACGTTATATGGTATTACGTTATAACGTATTACGTTATGTGGTATAACGTTATAACGTATTACGTTATATGGTATTACGTTATAACGTATTACGTTATATGGTATTACGTTATAACGTATTATGTTATATGGTATAACGTTATACCGTATTATGTTATATAGTATAACGAAATGACGTTTTACGTTATATGGTATAACGTTCTAACGTATTACGTTATACGGTATAACGAAATGACGTTTTACGTTATATGGTATTACGTTATAACGTATTACGTTATATGGTATAACGTTATAACGTATTACGTTATATGGTATAACGTTATAACGTATTACGATATATGGTGTAACGTTATAACGTATTATGTTATATGGTATAACGTTATACCGTATTATGTTATATAGTATAACGAAATGACGTTTTACGTTATATGGTATAACGTTCTAACGTATTACGTTATACGGTAAAACGAAATGACGTTTTACGTTATATGGTATTACGTTATAACGTATTACGTTATATGGTATAACGTTATAACGTATTACGTTATATGGTATAACGTTATAACGTATTACGATATATGGTGTAACGTTGTAACGTATTACGTTATATGGTATAACGTTATACCGTATTACGTTATATGGTAAATCGAAATGACGCTTTACGTTATATGGTATTACATTATAACGTGATACGTTATATTGTATAACGTTATACCGTATTACGTTATATGGTATAACGTTATAACGTATTAAGTTATATGGTATAACGTTATAACGTATTACGTTATATGGTATAACGTTATAACGTATTACGTTATATGGTATTACGTTATAACGTATTACGTTATATGGTATAACGTTATACCGTGTTACGTTATATGGTATAACGAAATAACGTTTTACGTTATATGGTATTACGTTATAACGTATTACGTTATATGGTACAACGTTATAACGTATTACGTTATATGGTATAACGTTTTAACGTATTACGTTATATGGTATAACGTTATACCGTATAACGTTATATGGTATAACGAAATGACGTTTAACGTTATATGGTACTACGTTATAACGTATTACGTTATATGGTACAACGTTATAACGTATTACGTTATATGGTATAACGTTTTAACGTATCACGTTATATGGTATAACGTTATACCGTATAACGTTATATGGTATAACGAAGTGACGTTTTACGTTATATGGCATTACGTTATAACGTATAACGTTATATGGTATAACGTTGTAACGTATTACGTTATATGGTATAACGTTTTAACGTATTACGTTATATGGTATAACGTTATACCGTATAACGTTATATGGTATAACGAAATGACGTTTTACGTTATATGGTATTACGTTATAACGTATTACGTTATATGGTACAGCGTTATAACGTATTACGTTATATGGTATAACGTTTTAACGTATTACGTTATATGGTATAACGTTATACCGTATAACGTTATATGGTATAACGAAATGACGTTTTACGTTATACGGTATTACGTTATAACGTATTACGTTATATGGTACAACGTTATAAAGTATTACGTTATATGGTATAACGAAATGACGTTTTACGTTATATGGTATAACGTTCTAACGTATTACGTTATACGGTATAACGAAATGACCATTTACGTTATATAGTATTACGTTATAACGTATTACGTTATATGGTATAACGTTGTAACGTATTACGTTATATGGTATAACGTTATAACGTATTACGATATATGGTATAACGTTGTAACGTATTACGTTATATGGTATTACGTTATAACGTATTACGTTATATGGTATAACGTTATAACGTATTACGTTACATGGTATAACGTTATAACGTATTACGTTGTATGGTATAACGTTATACCGTATTACGTTATATGGTACAACGAAATGACGTATTACGTTATATGGTATAACGATGTAACGTATTACGTTATATGGTACAACGTTATAACGTATTACGTTATATGGTATAACGTTTTAAAGTATTACGTTATATGGTATAACGTTTTAACGTATTTCGTTATATGGTATAACGTTATATCGTATTACGTTATATGGTATAACGTTATACCGAATTACGTTATATGGTATAACGTTATAACGTATTACGTTATATGGTATTACGTTATAACGTATTATGTTATATGGTATAACGTTATACCGTATTATGTTATATAGTATAACGAAATGACGTTTTACGTTATATGGTATTACGTTCTAACGTATTACGTTATACGGTATAACGAAATGACGTTTTACGTTATATGGTATTACGTTATATGGTACAACGTTATAACGTATTACGTTATATGGTATAACGTTTTAAAGTATTACGTTATATTGTATAACGTTTTAACGTATTACGTTATATGGTATAACGTTATATCGTATTACGTTATACGGTATAACGTTATAACGGATTACGTTATATGCTATAACGTTATAACGTATTACGTTACATGGTATAACGTTATAACGTATTACGTTGTATGGTATAACGTTATACCGTATTACGTTATATGGTATAACGAAATGACGTTTTACGTTATATGGTATAACGTGGTAACGTATTACGTTATATGGTACAACGTTATAACGTATTACGTTATATGGTATAACGTTTTAAAGTATTACGTTATATGGTATAACGTTTTAACGTATTTCGTTATATGGTATAACGTTGTAACGTATTACGTTATATGGTATAACGTTTTAACGTATTACGTTATATGGTATAACGTTATACCGTATAACGTTATATGGTATAACGAAATGACGTTTTACGTTATATGGTACTACGTTATATCGTATTACGTTATATGGTATAACGTTATAACGGATTACGTTATATGCTATAACGTTATAACGTATTACGTTATATGGTATTACGTTGTAACGTATTATGTTATATGGTATAACGTTATAACGTATTACGTTACATGGTATAACGTTATAACGTATTACGTTATATGGTATAACGTTATAACGTATTACGATATATGGTGTAACGTTGTAACGTATTGCGTTATATGGTATAACGTTATACCGTATTACGTTATATGGTAAATCGAAATGACGCTTTACGTTATATGGTATTACATTATAACGTGATACGTTATATTGTATAACGTTATACCGTATTACGTTATATGGTATAACGTTATAACGTATTAAGTTATATGGTATAACGTTATAACGTATTACGTTATATGGTATAACGTTCTAACGTATTACGTTATACGGTAAAACGAAATGACGTTTTACGTTATATGGTATTACGTTATAACGTATTACGTTATATGGTATTACGTTATAACGTATTACGTTATATTGTATAACGTTATACCGTATTACGTTATATGGTATAACGTTATAACGTATTAAGTTATATGGTATAACGTTATAACGTATTACGTTATATGGTATAACGTTATAACGTATTACGTTATATGGCATTACTTTATAACGTATTACGTTATATGGTATAACGTTATACCGTGTAACGTTATATGGTATAACGAAATGACGTTTTACGTTATATGGTATTATGTTATAACGTATTACGTTATATGGTACAACGTTATAACGTATTACGTTATATGGTATAACGTTTTAACGTATTACGTTATATGGTATAACGTTATACCATATAACGTTATATGGTATAACGAAATGACGTTTTACGTTATATGGTACTACGTTATAACGTATTACGTTATATGGTACAACGTTATAACGTATTACGTTATATGGTATAACGTTTTAACGTATCACGTTATATGGTATAACGTTATACCGTATAACGTTATATGGTATAACGAAGTGACGTTTTACGTTATATGGTATTACGTTATATCGTATTACGATATATGGTGTAACGTTATAACGTATTACGTTATATGGTATAACGTTATAACGTATTACGTTATATGGTATTACGTTATAACGTATTACGTTATATGGTATAACGTTATACCGTGTAACGTTATATGGTATAACGAAATGACGTTTTACGTTATATGGTATTACGTTATAACGTATTACGTTATATGGTACAACGTTATAACGTATTACGTTATATGGTATAACGTTTTAACGTATTACGTTATATGGTATAACGTAATAACGTATTACGTTATATGGTATTACGTTATAACGTATTACGTTATATGGTATAACGAAATGACGTTTTCCGTTATATGGTATAACGTTGTAACGTATTACGTTATGTGGTATAACGTTATAATGTATTACGTTACATGGTATAACGTTATAACGTATTACGTTATATGGTATTACGTTATAACGTATTACGTTATATGGTAGAACGTTATAACGTATTACGTTATATGGTATAACGTTATAAAGTATTACGTTATATGGTATAACGTTATAACGTATTACGATATATGGTATAACGTTGTAACGTATTACGTTATATGGTATAACGTTATACCGTATAACGTTATATGGTATAACGAAATGACGTTTTACGTTATATGGTATTACGTTATAACGTATTACGTTATGTGGTATAACGTTATAACGTATTACGTTATATGGTATTACGTTATAACGTATTACGTTATATGGTATTACGTTATAACGTATTATGTTATATGGTATAACGTTATACCGTATTATGTTATATAGTATAACGAAATGACGTTTTACGTTATATGGTATAACGTTCTAACGTATTACGTTATACGGTATAACGAAATGACGTTTTACGTTATATGGTATTACGTTATAACGTATTACGTTATATGGTATAACGTTATAACGTATTACGTTATATGGTATAACGTTATAACGTATTACGATATATGGTGTAACGTTATAACGTATTATGTTATATGGTATAACGTTATACCGTATTATGTTATATAGTATAACGAAATGACGTTTTACGTTATATGGTATAACGTTCTAACGTATTACGTTATACGGTAAAACGAAATGACGTTTTACGTTATATGGTATTACGTTATAACGTATTACGTTATATGGTATAACGTTATAACGTATTACGTTATATGGTATAACGTTATAACGTATTACGATATATGGTGTAACGTTGTAACGTATTACGTTATATGGTATAACGTTATACCGTATTACGTTATATGGTAAATCGAAATGACGCTTTACGTTATATGGTATTACATTATAACGTGATACGTTATATTGTATAACGTTATACCGTATTACGTTATATGGTATAACGTTATAACGTATTAAGTTATATGGTATAACGTTATAACGTATTACGTTATATGGTATAACGTTATAACGTATTACGTTATATGGTATTACGTTATAACGTATTACGTTATATGGTATAACGTTATACCGTGTTACGTTATATGGTATAACGAAATAACGTTTTACGTTATATGGTATTACGTTATAACGTATTACGTTATATGGTACAACGTTATAACGTATTACGTTATATGGTATAACGTTTTAACGTATTACGTTATATGGTATAACGTTATACCGTATAACGTTATATGGTATAACGAAATGACGTTTAACGTTATATGGTACTACGTTATAACGTATTACGTTATATGGTACAACGTTATAACGTATTACGTTATATGGTATAACGTTTTAACGTATCACGTTATATGGTATAACGTTATACCGTATAACGTTATATGGTATAACGAAGTGACGTTTTACGTTATATGGCATTACGTTATAACGTATAACGTTATATGGTATAACGTTGTAACGTATTACGTTATATGGTATAACGTTATAACGTATTACGATATATGGTGTAACGTTGTAACGTATTACGTTATATGGTATAACGTTATACCGTATTACGTTATATGGTAAATCGAAATGACGCTTTACGTTATATGGTATTACATTACAACGTGATACGTTATATTGTATAACGTTATAACGTATTACGTTATATGGTATAACGTTATAACGTATTACGTTATATGGTATAACGTTATAACGTATTACGTTATATGGTATTACGTTATAACGTATTACGTTATATGGTATAACGTTATAACGTATTACGTTATATGGTATAACGTTATAACGTATTACGTTATATGGTATAACGTTTTAACGTATTACGTTATATGGTATAACGTTATACCGTATAACGTTATATGGTATAACGAAATGACGTTTTACGTTATATGGTATTACGTTATAACGTATTACGTTATATGGTACAGCGTTATAACGTATTACGTTATATGGTATAACGTTTTAACGTATTACGTTATATGGTATAACGTTATACCGTATAACGTTATATGGTATAACGAAATGACGTTTTACGTTATACGGTATTACGTTATAACGTATTACGTTATATGGTACAACGTTATAAAGTATTACGTTATATGGTATAACGAAATGACGTTTTACGTTATATGGTATAACGTTCTAACGTATTACGTTATACGGTATAACGAAATGACCATTTACGTTATATAGTATTACGTTATAACGTATTACGTTATATGGTATAACGTTGTAACGTATTACGTTATATGGTATAACGTTATAACGTATTACGATATATGGTATAACGTTGTAACGTATTACGTTATATGGTATTACGTTATAACGTATTACGTTATATGGTATAACGTTATAACGTATTACGTTACATGGTATAACGTTATAACGTATTACGTTGTATGGTATAACGTTATACCGTATTACGTTATATGGTACAACGAAATGACGTATTACGTTATATGGTATAACGATGTAACGTATTACGTTATATGGTACAACGTTATAACGTATTACGTTATATGGTATAACGTTTTAAAGTATTACGTTATATGGTATAACGTTTTAACGTATTTCGTTATATGGTATAACGTTATATCGTATTACGTTATATGGTATAACGTTATACCGAATTACGTTATATGGTATAACGTTATAACGTATTACGTTATATGGTATTACGTTATAACGTATTATGTTATATGGTATAACGTTATACCGTATTATGTTATATAGTATAACGAAATGACGTTTTACGTTATATGGTATTACGTTCTAACGTATTACGTTATACGGTATAACGAAATGACGTTTTACGTTATATGGTATTACGTTATATGGTACAACGTTATAACGTATTACGTTATATGGTATAACGTTTTAAAGTATTACGTTATATTGTATAACGTTTTAACGTATTACGTTATATGGTATAACGTTATATCGTATTACGTTATACGGTATAACGTTATAACGGATTACGTTATATGCTATAACGTTATAACGTATTACGTTACATGGTATAACGTTATAACGTATTACGTTGTATGGTATAACGTTATACCGTATTACGTTATATGGTATAACGAAATGACGTTTTACGTTATATGGTATAACGTTGTAACGTATTACGTTATATGGTACAACGTTATAACGTATTACGTTATATGGTATAACGTTTTAAAGTATTACGTTATATGGTATAACGTTTTAACGTATTTCGTTATATGGTATAACGTTATATCGTATTACGTTATATGGTATAACGTTATACCGAATTACGTTATATGGTATAACGTTATAACGTATTACGTTATATGGTATTACGTTATAACGTATTATGTTATATGGTATAACGTTATACCGTATTATGTTATATAGTATAACGAAATGACGTTTTACGTTATATGGTATAACGTTCTAACGTATTACGTTATACGGTATAACGAAATGACGTTTTACGTTATATGGTATTACGTTATATGGTACAACGTTATAACGTATTACGTTATATGGTATAACGTTTTAAAGTATTACGTTATATTGAATAACGTTTTAACGTATTACGTTATATGGTATAACGTTATATCGTATTACGTTATACGGTATAACGTTATAACGTATTACGTTATATGGTATAACGTTATACCGTATTATGTTATATAGTATAACGAAATGACGTTTTACGTTATATGGTATAACGTTCTAACGTATTACGTTATACGGTATAACGTAATGACGTTTTACGTTATATGGTATTACGTTATATGGTACAACGTTATAACGTTTTACGTTATATGGTATAACGTTATAACGTATTACGTTATATGGTATAACGTTTTAACGTATTACGTTATATGGTATAACGTTATACCGTATTATGTTATATAGTATAACGAAATGACGTTTTACGTTATATGGTATAACGTTCTAACGTATTACGTTATACGGTATAACGTAATGACGTTTTACGTTATATGGTATTACGTTATATGGTACAACGTTATAACGTTTTACGTTATATGGTATAACGTTATAACGTATTACGATATATGGTATAACGTTGTAACGTATTACGTTATATGGTATAACGTTATACCGTGTTACGTTATATGGTAAATCGAAATGACGTTTTACGTTATATGGTATTACGTTATAACGTGTTACGTTATATTGTATAACGTTATAACGTATTAAGTTATATGGGACAACGTTATAACGTATTACGTTATATGGTATAACGTTTTAAAGTATTACGTTATATTGTATAACGTTTTAACGTATTACGTTATATGGTATAACGTTATACCGTATAACGTTATATGGTATAACGAAATGACGTTTTACGTTATACGGTATTACGTTATAACGTATTACGTTATATGGTACAACGTTATAACGTATTACGTTATATGGTATAACGTTTTAACGTATTACGTTATATGGTATAACGTTATACCGTGTAACGTTATATGGTATAACGAAATGACGTTTTACGTTATATGGTATTACGTTATATGGTACAACGTTATAACGTATTACGTTATATGGTATAACGTTTTAAAGTATTACGTTATATGGCATAACGTTTTAACGTATTTCGTTATATGGTATAACGTTATATCGTATTACGTTATATGGTATAACGTTATAACGGATTACGTTATATGCTATAACGTTATAACGTATTACGTTATATGGTATTACGTTGTAACGTATTATGTTATATGGTATAACGTTATAACGTATTACGTTACATGGTATAACGTTATAACGTATTACGTTATATGGTATAACGTTTTAACGTATTACGATATATGGTATAACGTTATAACGTATTACGATATATGGTATAACGTTGTAACGTATTACGTTATATGGTATAACGTTATACCGTATTACGTTATATGGTAAATCGAAATGACGTTTTACGTTATATGGTATTACGTTATAACGTGTTACGTTATATTGTATAACGTTATACCTTATTACGTTATATGGTATAACGAAATGACGTTTTCCGTTATATGGTATAACGTTGTAACGTATTACGTTATATGGTATAACGTTATAATGTATTACGTTACATGGTATAACGTTATAACGTATTACGTTATATGGTATTACGTTATATGGTATAACGTTATAACGTATTACGTTATATGGTATAACGTTATAACGTATTACGTTATATGGTATAACGTTATAACGTATTACGATATATGGTATAACGCTGTAACGTATTACGTTATATGGTATAACGTTATACCGTATTACGTTATATGGTAAATCGAAATGACGTTTTACGTTATATGGTATTACGTTATAACGTGTTACGTTATATTGTATAACGTTATACCGTATTACGTTATATGGTATAACGTTATAACGTATTAAGTTATATGGTATAACGTTATAACGTATTACGTTATATGGTATAACGTTATAACGTATTACGTTATATGGTATAACGTTTTAACGTATTACGTTATATGGTATAACGTTATACGGTATCACGTTATATGGTATAACGAAATGACGTTTTACGTTATATGGTATTACGTTATAACGTATTACGTTATATGGTATAACGTTATAACGTGTTACGTTGTATGGTATTACGTTATAACGTATTACGTTATATGGTATTACGTTATAACGTATTATGTTATATGGTATAACGTTATACCGTATTATGTTATATAGTATAACGAAATGACGTTTTACGTTTTATGGTATAACGTTCTAACGTATTACGTTATGCGGTATAACGAAATGACGTTTTACGTTATATGGTATTACGTTGTAACGTATTAAGTTATATGGTACAACGTTATACCGTATTACATTATATGGTATAACGAAATGACATTTTACGTTATATGGTATAACGTTGTAACGTATTACGTTATATGGTATAACGTTATAACGTATTACGATATATGGTATAACGCTGTAACGTATTACGTTATATGGTATAACGTTATACCGTATTACGTTATATGGTATAACGTTTTAACGTATTACGTTATATGGTATAACGTTATAACGTATTGCGTTATATGGTATAACGAAATGACGTTTTCCGTTATATGGTATAACGTTGTAACGTATTACGTTATATGGTATAACGTTATAATGTATTACGTTACATGGTATAACGTTATAACGTATTACGTTATATGGTATAACGTTATAACGTATTACGATATATGGTATAACGTTGTAACGTATTACGTTATATGGTATAACGAAATGACGTTTTCCGTTATATGGTATAACGTTGTAACGTATTACGTTATATGGTATAACGTTATAACGTATTACGTTATATGGTATAACGTTATAACGTATTACGTTATATGGTATAACGTTTTAACGTATTACGTTATATGGTACAACGTTATAACGTATTACGTTATATGGTATTACGTTATAACGTATTACGTTATATGGTATAACGAAATGACGTTTTCCGTTATATGGTATAACGTTGTAACGTATTACGTTATGTGGTATAACGTTATAATGTATTACGTTACATGGTATAACGTTATAACGTATTACGTTATATGGTATAACGTTATAACGTATTACGTTATATGGTATAACGAAATGACGTTTTCCGTTATATGGTATAACGTTGTAACGTATTACGTTATGTGGTATAACGTTATAACGTATTACGTTATATGGTATAACGTTATAACGTATTACGTTATATGGTATAACGTTATAACGTATTACGTTATATGGTATTACGTTATAACGTATTACGTTATATGGTATAACGAAATGACGTTTTCCGTTATATGGTATAACGTTGTAACGTATTACGTTATGTGGTATAACGTTATAATGTATTACGTTACATGGTATAACGTTATAACGTATTACGTTATATGGTATTACGTTATAACGTATTACGTTATATGGTAGAACGTTATAACGTATTACGTTATATGGTATAACGTTATAAAGTATTACGTTATATGGTATAACGTTATAAAGTATTACGTTATATGGTATAACGTTATAACGTATTACGATATATGGTATAACGTTGTAACGTATTACGTTATATGGTATAACGTTATACCGTATAACGTTATATGGTATAACGAAATGACGTTTTACGTTATATGGTATTACGTTATAACGTATTACGTTATGAGGTATAACGTTATAACGTATTACGTTATATGGTATTACGTTATAACGTATTACGTTATATGGTATTACGTTATAACGTATTATGTTATATGGTATAACGTTATACCGTATTATGTTATATAGTATAACGAAATGACGTTTTACGTTATATGGTATAACGTTCTAACGTATTACGTTATACGGTATAACGAAATGACGTTTTACGTTATATGGTATTACGTTATAACGTATTACGTTATATGGTATAACGTTATAACGTATTACGTTATATGGTATAACGTTATAACGTATTACGATATATGGTGTAACGTTATAACGTATTATGTTATATGGTATAACGTTATACCGTATTATGTTATATAGTATAACAAAATGACGTTTTACGTTATATGGTATAACGTTCTAACGTATTACGTTATACGGTAAAACGAAATGACGTTTTACGTTATATGGTATTACGTTATAACGTATTACGTTATATGGTATAACGTTATAACGTATTACGTTATATGGTATAACGTTATAACGTATTACGATACATGGTGTAACGTTGTAACGTATTACGTTATATGGTATAACGTTATACCGTATTACGTTATATGGTAAATCGAAATGACGCTTTACGTTATATGGTATTACATTATAACGTGATACGTTATATTGTATAACGTTATACCGTATTACGTTATATGGTATAACGTTATAACGTATTAAGTTATATGGTATAACGTTATAACGTATTACGTTATATGGTATAACGTTATAACGTATTACGTTATATGGTATTACGTTATAACGTATTACGTTATATTGTATAACGTTATACCGTATTACGTTATATGGTATTACGTTATAACGTATTATGTTATATGGTATAACGTTATACCGTATTATGTTATATAGTATAACGAAATGACGTTTTACGTTATATGGTATAACGTCCTAACGTATTACGTTATACGGTATAACGAAATGACGTTTTACGTTATATGGTATTACGTTATAACGTATTACGTTATATGGTATAACGTTATAACGTATTACGTTATATGGTATAACGTTATAACGTATTACGATATATGGTGTAACGTTATAACGTATTATGTTATATGGTATAACGTTATAGCGTATTATGTTATATAGTATAACGAAATGACGTTTTACGTTATATGGTATAACGTTCTAACGTATTACGTTATACGGTAAAACGAAATGACGTTTTACGTTATATGGTATTACGCTATAACGTATTACGTTATATGGTATAACGTTATAACGTATTACGTTATATGGTATAACGTTATAACGTATTACGATATATGGTGTAACGTTGTAACGTATTGCGTTATATGGTATAACGTTATACCGTATTACGTTATATGGTAAATCGAAATGACGCTTTACGTTATATGGTATTACATTATAACGTGATACGTTATATTGTATAACGTTATACCGTATTACGTTATATAGTATAACGTTATAACGTATTAAGTTATATGGTATAACGTTATAACGTATTACGTTATATGGTATAACGTTATAACGTATTACGTTATATGGCATTACGTTATAACGTATTACGTTATATGGTATAACGTTATACCGTGTAACGTTATATGGTATAACGAAATGACGTTTTACGTTATATGGTATTATGTTATAACGTATTACGTTATATGGTACAACGTTATAACGTATTACGTTATATGGTATAACGTTTTAACGTATTACGTTATATGGTATAGCGTTATACCGTATAACGTTATATGGTATAACGAAATGACGTTTTACGCTATATGGTACTACGTTATAACGTATTACGTTATATGGTACAACGTTATAACGTATTACGTTATATGGTATAACGTTTTAACGTATCACGTTATATGGTATAACGTTATACCGTATAACGTTATATGGTATAACGAAGTGACGTTTTACGTTATATGGTATTACGTTATAACGTATTACGATATATGGTGTAACGTTATAACGTATTACGTTATATGGTATAACGTTATAACGTATTACGTTATATGGTATTACGTTATAACGTATTACGTTATATGGTATAACGTTATACCGTGTAACGTTATATGGTATAACGAAATGACGTTTTACGTTATATGGTATTACGTTATAACGTATTACGTTATATGGTACAACGTTATAACGTATTACGTTATATGGTATAACGTTTTAACGTATTACGTTATATGGTATAACGTAATAACGTATTACGTTATATGGTATTACGTTATAACGTATTACGTTATATGGTATAACGAAATGACGTTTTCCGTTATATGGTATAACGTTGTAACGTATTACGTTATGTGGTATAACGTTATAATGTATTACGTTACATGGTATAACGTTATAACGTATTACGTTATATGGTATTACGTTATAACGTATTACGTTATATGGTAGAACGTTATAACGTATTACGTTATATGGTATAACGTTATAAAGTATTACGTTATATGGTATAACGTTATAACGTATTACGATATATGGTATAACGTTGTAACGTATTACGTTATATGGTATAACGTTATACCGTATAACGTTATATGGTATAACGAAATGACGTTTTACGTTATATGGTATTACGTTATAACGTATTACGTTATGTGGTATAACGTTATAACGTATTACGTTATATGGTATTACGTTATAACGTATTACGTTATATGGTATAACGAAATGACGTTTTCCGTTATATGGTATAACGTTGTAACGTATTACGTTATGTGGTATAACGTTATAATGTATTACGTTACATGGTATAACGTTATAACGTATTACGTTATATGGTATTACGTTATAACGTATTACGTTATATGGTAGAACGTTATAACGTATTACGTTATATGGTATAACGTTATAAAGTATTACGTTATATGGTATAACGTTATAACGTATTACGATATATGGTATAACGTTGTAACGTATTACGTTATGTGGTATAACGTTATAACGTATTACGTTATATGGTATTACGTTATAACGTATTACGTTATATGGTATTACGTTATAACGTATTATGTTATATGGTATAACGTTATACCGTATTATGTTATATAGTATAACGAAATGACGTTTTACGTTATATGGTATAACGTTCTAACGTATTACGTTATACGGTATAACGAAATGACGTTTTACGTTATATGGTATTACGTTATAACGTATTACGTTATATGGTACAACGTTATAACGTATTACGTTATATGGTATAACGTTATAACGTATTACGATATATGGTGTAACGTTATAACGTATTATGTTATATGGTATAACGTTATACCGTATTATGTTATATAGTATAACGAAATGACGTTTTACGTTATATGGTATAACGTTCTAACGTATTACGTTATACGGTAAAACGAAATGACGTTTTACGTTATATGGTATTACGTTATAACGTATTACGTTATATGGTATAGCGTTATAACGTATTACGTTATATGGTATAACGTTATAACGTATTACGATATATGGTGTAACGTTGTAACGTATTACGTTATATGGTATAACGTTATACCGTATTACGTTATATGGTAAATCGAAATGACGCTTTACGTTATATGGTATTACATTATAACGTGATACGTTATATTGTATAACGTTATACCGTATTACGTTATATGGTATAACGTTATAACGTATTAAGTTATATGGTATAACGTTATAACGTATTACGTTATATGGTATAACGTTATAACGTATTACGTTATATGGTATTACGTTATAACGTATTACGTTATATGGTATAACGTTATACCGTGTTACGTTATATGGTATAACGAAATAACGTTTTACGTTATATGGTATTACGTTATAACGTATTACGTTATATGGTACAACGTTATAACGTATTACGTTATATGGTATAACGTTTTAACGTATTACGTTATATGGTATAACGTTATACCGTATAACGTTATATGGTATAACGAAATGACGTTTAACGTTATATGGTACTACGTTATAACGTATTACGTTATATGGTACAACGTTATAACGTATTACGTTATATGGTATAACGTTTTAACGTATCACGTTATATGGTATAACGTTATACCGTATAACGTTATATGGTATAACGAAGTGACGTTTTACGTTATATGGTATTACGTTATAACGTATAACGTTATATGGTATAACGTTATAACGTATTACGTTATATGGTATAACGTTATAACGTATTACGATATATGGTGTAACGTTGTAACGTATTACGTTATATGGTATAACGTTATACCGTATTACGTTATATGGTAAATCGAAATGACGCTTTACGTTATATGGTATTACATTATAACGTGATACGTTATATTGTATAACGTTATAACGTATTACGTTATATGGTATAACGTTATAACGTATTACGTTATATGGTATAACGTTATAACGTATTACGTTATATGGTATTACGTTATAACGTATTACGTTATATGGTATAACGTTATAACGTATTACGTTATATGGTATAACGTTATAACGTATTACGTTATATGGTATAACGTTTTAACGTATTACGTTATATGGTATAACGTTATACCGTATAACGTTATATGGTATAACGAAATGACGTTTTACGTTATATGGTATTACGTTATAACGTATTACGTTACATGGTACAGCGTTATAACGTATTACGTTATATGGTATAACGTTTTAACGTATTACGTTATATGGTATAACGTTATACCGTATAACGTTATATGGTATAACGTTATAACGTATTACGTTACATGGTATAACGTTATAACGTATTACGTTGTATGGTATAACGTTATACCGTATTACGTTATATGGTACAACGAAATGACGTATTACGTTATATGGTATAACGATGTAACGTATTACGTTATATGGTACAACGTTATAACGTATTACGTTATATGGTATAACGTTTTAAAGTATTACGTTATATGGTATAACGTTTTAACGTATTTCGTTATATGGTATAACGTTATATCGTATTACGTTATATGGTATAACGTTATACCGAATTACGTTATATGGTATAACGTTATAACGTATTACGTTATATGGTATTACGTTATAACGTATTATGTTATATGGTATAACGTTATACCGTATTATGTTATATAGTATAACGAAATGACGTTTTACGTTATATGGTATAACGTTCTAACGTATTACGTTATACGGTATAACGAAATGACGTTTTACGTTATATGGTATTACGTTATATGGTACAACGTTATAACGTATTACGTTATATGGTATAACGTTTTAAAGTATTACGTTATATTGTATAACGTTTTAACGTATTACGTTATATGGTATAACGTTATATCGTATTACGTTATACGGTATAACGTTATAACGGATTACGTTATATGCTATAACGTTATAACGTATTACGTTACATGGTATAACGTTATAACGTATTACGTTGTATGGTAAAACGTTATACCGTATTACGTTATATGGTATAACGAAATGACGTTTTACGTTATATGGTATAACGTTGTAACGTATTACGTTATATGGTACAACGTTATAACGTATTACGTTATATGGTATAACGTTTTAAAGTATTACGTTATATGGTATAACGTTTTAACGTATTTCGTTATATGGTATAACGTTATATCGTATTACGTTATATGGTATAACGTTATACCGAATTACGTTATATGGTATAACGTTATAACGTATTACGTTATATGGTATAACGTTTTAAAGTATTACGTTATATGGTATAACGTTTTAACGTATTTCGTTATATGGTATAACGTTATATCGTATTACGTTATATGGTATAACGTTATACCGAATTACGTTATATGGTATAACGTTATAACGTATTACGTTATATGGTATTACGTTATAACGTATTACGTTGTATGGTATAACGTTATACCGTATTACGTTATATGGTAAATCGAAATGACGTTTTACGTTATATGGTATTACGTTATAACGTGTTACGTTATATTGTATAACATTATACCGTATTACGTTATATGGTATAACGTTATAACGTATTAAGTTATATGGTATAACGTTATAACGTATTACGTTATATGGTATAACGTTATAACGTATTACGTTATATGGTATAACGTTTTAACGTATTACGTTATATGGTACAACGTTATACCGTATTATGTTATATAGTATAACGAAATGACGTTTTACGTTATATGGTATAACGTTCTAACGTATTACGTTATACGGTATAACGAAATGACGTTTTACGTTATATGGTATTACGTTATATGGTACAACGTTATAACGTTTTACGTTATATGGTATAACGTTATAACGTATTACGATATATGGTATAACGTTGTAACGTATTACGTTATATGGTATAACGTTATACCGTGTTACGTTATATGGTAAATCGAAATGACGTTTTACGTTATATGGTATTACGTTATAACGTGTTACGTTATATTGTATAACGTTATAACGTATTAAGTTATATGGGACAACGTTATAACGTATTACGTTATATGGTATAACGTTTTAAAGTATTACGTTATATTGTATAACGTTTTAACGTATTACGTTATATGGTATAACGTTATATCTTATTACGTTATAAGGTATAACGTTATAACGGATTACGTTATATGCTATAACGTTATAACGTATTACGTTATATGGTATTACGTTATAACGTATTATGTTATATGGTATAACTTTATAACGTATTACGTTATATGGTATTACGTTATAACGTGTTACGTTATATTGTATAACATTATACCGTATTTCGTTATATGGTATAACGTTATAACGTATTAAGTTATATGGTATAACGTTATAACGTATTACGTTATATGGTATAACGTTATAACGTATTACGTTATATGGTATAACGTTTTAACGTATTACGTTATATGGTATAACGTTATACCGTATCACGTTATATGGTATAACGAAATGACGTTTTACGTTATATGGTATTACGTTATAACGTATTACGTTATATGGTATAACGTTATAACGTATTACGTTATATGGTATTACGTTATAACGTATTACGTTACATGGTATAACGTTATAACGTATTACGTTATATGGTATAACGTTATAACGTATTACGTTATATGGTATAACGTTATAACGTATTACGTTATATGGTATAACGTTTTAACGTATCACGTTATATGGTATAACGTTATAACGTATCACGTTATATGGTATTACGTTATAACGTATTACGTTATATGGTATAACGTTATAACGTATTACGTTACATGGTATAACGTTATAACGTAATACGTTGTATGGTATAACGTTATACCGTATTACGTTATATGGTATAACGAAATGACGTTTTACGTTATATGGTATAACGTTGTAACATATTACGTTATATGGTACAACGTTATAACGTATTACGTTATATGGTATAACGTTTTAAAGTATTACGTTATATGGTATAACGTTTTAACGTATTTCGTTATATGGTATAACGTTATATCGTATTACGTTATATGGTATAACGTTATACCGTATTACGTTATATGGTATAACGTTATAACGTATTACGTTATATGGTATTACGTTATAACGTATTATGTTATATGGTATAACGTTATACCGTATTATGTTATATAGTATAACGAAATGACGTTTTACGTTATATGGTATAACGTTCTAACGTATTACGTTGTACGGTATAACGAAATGACGTTTTACGTTATATGGTATTACGTTATATGGTACAACGTTATAACGTTTTACGTTATATGGTATAACGTTTTAAAGTATTACGTTATATTGTATAACGTTTTAACGTATTTCGTTATATGGTATAACGCTGTATCGTATTACGTTATACGGTATAACGTTATAACGGATTACGTTATATGCTATAACGTTATAAAGCATTACGTTATATGGTATTACGTTATAACGTATTACGTTATATGGTATAACGTTATAACGTATTACGTTACATGGTATAACGTTATAACGTATTACGTTATATGGTATAACGTTTTAACGTATCACGTTATATGGTATAACGAAATGACGTTTTACGTTATATGGTATTACGTTATAACGTATTACGTTATATGGTATAACGTTATAACGTATTACGTTATATGGTATTACGTTATAACGTATTACGTTATATGGTATTACGTTATAACGTATTATGTTATTTGGTATAACGTTATACCGTATTATGTTATATAGTATAACGAAATGACGTTTTACGTTATATGGTATAACGTTCTAACGTATTACGTTATGCGGTATAACGAAATGACGTTTTACGTTATATGGTATTACGTTATAACGTATTACGTTATATGGTATAACGTTATAACGTATTACGTTATATGGTATAACGTTATAACGTATTACGATATATGGTATAATGTTGTAACGTATTAAGTTATATGGTATAACGTTATAACGTATTACGTTATATGGTATAACGTTATAACGTATTACGTTATATGGTATAACGTTATAACGTATTACGTTATATGGTATTACGTTATAACGTATTACGTTATATGATATAACGTTATAACGTATTACGTTATATGGTATAACGTTATAACGTATTACGTTATATGGTATAACGTTTTAACGTATTACGTTATATGGTATAACGTTATACCGTATAACGTTATATGGTATAACGAAATGACGTTTTACGTTATATGGTATTACGTTATAACGTATTACGTTATATGGTACAACGTTATAACGTATTACGTTATATGGTATAACGTTTTAACGTATCACGTTATATGGTATAACGAAATGACGTTTTACGTTATATGGTATTACGTTATAACGTATTACGTTATACGGTATAACGAAATGACCATTTACGTTATATGGTATTACGTTATAACGTATTACGTTATATGGTATAACGTTATAACGTATTACGTTATATGGTATAACGTTTTAACGTATTACGTTATATGGTATAACGTTATAACGTATTACGTTATATGGTATAACGTTATAACGTATTACGTTATATGGTATTACGTTATAACGTATTACGTTATATGATATAACGTTATAACGTATTACGTTATATGGTATAACGTTATAACGTATTACGTTATATGGTATAACGTTTTAACGTATTACGTTATATGGTATAACGTTATACCGTATAACGTTATATGGTATAACGAAATGACGTTTTACGTTATATGGTATTACGTTATAACGTATTACGTTATATGGTACAACGTTATAACGTATTACGTTATATGGTATAACGTTTTAACGTATTACGTTGTATGGTATAACGTTATACCGTTTAACGTTATATGGTATAACGAAATGACGTTTTACGTTATATGGTATTACGTTATAACGTATTACGTTATATGGTACAACGTTATAACGTATTACGTTATATGGTATAACGTTTTAACGTATTACGTTATATGGTATAACGTTATAACGTATTACGTTATATGGTATAACGTTTTAACGTATCACGTTATATGGTATAACGAAATGACGTTTTACGTTATATGGTATTACGTTATAACGTATTACGTTATACGGTATAACGAAATGACCATTTACGTTATATGGTATTACGTTATAACGTATTACGTTATATGGTATAACGTTATAACGTATTACGTTATATGGTATAACGTTATAACCTATTACGATATATGGTATAACGTTGTAACGTATTACGTTATATGGTATAACGTTATAACGTATTACGTTATATGGTATAACGTTATACCGTATAACGTTATATAGTATAACGAAATGACGTTTTACGTTATATGGTATTACGTTATAACGTATTACGTTATATGGTATAACGAAATGACGTTTTACGTTATATGGTATTACGTTATAACGTATTACGTTATATGGTATAACGTTATAACGTATTACGTTATATGGTATTACGTTATAACGTATTACGTTATATGGTATTACGTTATAACGTATTATGTTATATGGTATAACGTTATACCGTATTATGTTATATAGTATAACGAAATGACGTTTTACGTTATATGGTATAACGTTCTAACGTATTATGTTATATGGTATAACGTTATACCGTATTATGTTATATAGTATAACGAAATGACGTTTTACGTTATATGGTGTAACGTTCTAACGTATTACGTTATACGGTATAACGAAATGACCATTTACGTTATATGGTATTACGTTATAACGTATTACGTTATATGGTATAACGTTATAACGTATTACGTTATATGGTATAACGTTATAACGTATTACGATATATGGTATAACGTTGTAACGTATTACGTTATATGGTATAACGTTATAACGTATTACGTTATATGGTATAACGTTATACCGTATAACGTTATATAGTATAACGAAATGACGTTCTACGTTATATGGTATTACGTTATAACGTATTACGTTATATGGTACAACGTTATAACGTATTACGTTATATGGTATAACGTTTTAACGTATTACGTTATATGGTATAACGCTATACCGTATAACGTTATATGGTATAACGAAATGACGTTTTACGTTATATGGTATAACGTTATAACGTATTACGTTATATGGTACAACGTTATAACGTATTACGTTATATGGTATAACGTTTTAACGTATCACGTTATATGGTATAACGTTATACCGTATAACGTTATATGGTATAACGAAGTGACGTTTTACGTTATATGGTATTACGTTATAACGTATTACGTTATATGGTATAACGTTATAACGTATTACGTTACATGGTATAACGTTGTAAAGTATTACGTTATATGGTGTAGCGATATACCGTATTACGTTATATGGTATAACGTTTTAACGTATTACGTTATATGTTATAACGTTATACCGTATAACGTTATATGGTATAACGAAATGACGTTTTACGTTATATGGTATTACGTTATAACGTATTACGTTATATGGTACAACGTTATAACGTATTACGTTATATGGTATAACGTTTTAACGTATTACGTTATATGGTATAACGTTATACCGTTTAACGTTATATGGTATAACGAAATGACGTTTTACGTTATATGGTATTACGTTATAACGTATTACGTTATATGGTACAACGTTATAACGTATTACGTTATATGGTATAACGTTTTAACGTATTACGTTATATGGTATAACGTTATAACGTATTACGTTATATGGTATAACGTTTTAACGTATTACGTTATATGGTATAACGTTATACCGTATAACGTTATATGGTATAACGAAATGACGTTTTACGTTATATGGTATTACGTTATAACGTATTACGTTATATGGTACAACGTTATAACGTATTACGTTATATGGTATAACGTTTTAACGTATTACGTTATATGGTATAACGTTATACCGTTTAACGTTATATGGTATAACGAAATGACGTTTTACGTTATAAGGTATTACGTTATAACGTATTACGTTATATGGTACAACGTTATAACGTATTACGTTATATGGTATAACGTTTTAACGTATTACGTTATATGGTATAACGTTATAACGTATTACGTTATATGGTACAACGTTTTAACGTATCACGTTATATGGTATAACGAAATGACGTTTTACGTTATATGGTATTACGTTATAACGTATTACGTTATACGGTATAACGAAATGACCATTTACGTTATATGGTATTACGTTATAACGTATTACGTTATATGGTATAACGTTATAACGCATTACGTTATATGGTATAACGTTATAACGTATTACGATATATGGTATAACGTTGTAACGTATTACGTTATATGGTATAACGTTATAACGTATTACGTTATATGGTATAACGTTATACCGTATAACGTTATATAGTATAACGAAATGACGTTTTACGTTATATGGTATTACGTTATAACGTATTACGTTATATGGTATAACGAAATGACGTTTTACGTTATATGGTATTACGTTATAACGTATTACGTTATATGGTATAACGTTATAACGTATTACGTTATATGGTATTACGTTATAACGTATTACGTTATATGGTATTACGTTATAACGTATTATGCTATATGGTATAACGTTATACCGTATTATGTTATATAGTATAACGAAATGACGTTTTACGTTATATGGTATAACGTTCTAACGTATTATGTTATATGGTATAACGTTATACCGTATTATGTTATATAGTATAACGAAATGACGTTTTACGTTATATGGTGTAACGTTCTAACGTATTACGTTATACGGTATAACGAAATGACCATTTACGTTATATGGTATTACGTTATAACGTATTACGTTATATGGTATAACGTTATAACGTATTACGTTATATGGTATAACGTTATAACGTATTACGATATATGGTATAACGTTGTAACGTATTACGTTATATGGTATAACGTTATAACGTATTACGTTATATGGTATAACGTTATACCGTATAACGTTATATAGTATAACGAAATGACGTTCTACGTTATATGGTATTACGTTATAACGTATTACGTTATATGGTACAACGTTATAACGTATTACGTTATATGGTATAACGTTTTAACGTATTACGTTATATGGTATAACGTTATACCGTATAACGTTATATGGTATAACGAAATGACGTTTTACGTTATATGGTATAACGTTATAACGTATTACGTTATATGGTACAACGTTATAACGTATTACGTTATATGGTATAACGTTTTAACGTATCACGTTATATGGTATAACGTTATACCGTATAACGTTATATGGTATAACGAAGTGACGTTTTACGTTATATGGTATTACGTTATAACGTATTACGTTATATGGTATAACGTTATAACGTATTTCGTTACATGGTATAACGTTGTAAAGTATTACGTTCTATGGTGTAGCGATATACCGTATTACGTTATATGGTATAACGTTTTAACGTATTACGTTATATGTTATAACGTTATACCGTATAACGTTATATGGTATAACGAAATGACGTTTTACGTTATATGGTATTACGTTATAACGTATTACGTTATATGGTACAACGTTATAACGTATTACGTTATATGGAATAACGTTTTAACGTATTACGTTATATGGTATAACGTTATACCGTATAACGTTATATGGTATAACGAAATGACGTTTTACGTTATATGGTACAACGTTATAACGTATTACGTTATATGGTATAACGTTTTAACGTATCACGTTATATGGTATAACGTTATACCGTATAACGTTATATGGTATAACGAAATGACGTTTTACGTTATATGGTATTACGTTATAACGTATTACGTTATATGGTACAACGTTATAACGTATTACGTTATATGGTATAACGTTATACCGTATAACGTTATATGGTATAACGAAATGACGTTTTACGTTATATGGTATTATGTTATAACGTATTACGTTATATGGTACAACGTTATAACGTATTACGTTATATGGTATTACGTTTTAACGTATTACGTTATATGGTATAACGTTATACCGTATAACGTTATATGGTATAACGTTTTAACGTATTACGTTATATGGTATAACGTTATACCGTATAACGTTATATGGTATAACGAAATGACGTTTTACGTTATATGGTATTACGTTATAACGTATTACGCTATATGGTACAACGTTATAACGTATTACGTTATATGGTATAACGTTTTAACGTATTACGTTATATGGTATAACGTTATACCGTATAACGTTATATGGTATAACGAAATGACGTTTTACGTTATATGGTACAACGTTATAACGTATTACGTTATATGCTATAACGTTTTAACGTATCACGTTATATGGTATAACGTTATACCGTATAACGTTATATGGTTTAACGAAATGACGTTTTACGTTATATGGTACAACGTTATAAAGTATTACGTTATATGGTATAACGTTTTAACGTATCACGTTATATGGTATAACGTTATACCGTATAACGTTATATGGTATAACGAAGTGACGTTTTACGTTATATGGTATTACGTTATAACGTATTACGTTATATGGTATTACGTTATAACGTATTACGTTATATGGTATAACGTTATAACGTATTACGTTATATGGTATAACGAAATGACGTTTTACGTTATATGGTACAACGTTATAACGTATTACGTTATATGGTATAACGTTTTAACGTATCACGTTATATGGTATAACGTTTTAACGTATTACGTTATATGGTATAACGTTATACCGTATAACGTTATATGGTATAACGAAATGACGTTTTACGTTATATGGTATTACGTTATAACGTATTACGTTATATGGTACAACGTTATAACGTATTACGTTATATGGTATAACGTTTTAACGTATTACGTTATATGGTATAACGTTATACCGTATAACGTTATATGGTATAACGAAATGACGTTTTACGTTATATGGTACAACGTTATAACGTATTACGTTATATGGTATAACGTTTTAACGTATCACGTTATATGGTATAACGTTATACCGTATAACGTTATATGCTATAACGAAATGACATTTTACGTTATATGGTACAACGTTATAAAGTATTACGTTATATGGTATAACGTTTTAACGTATCACGTTATATGGTATAACGTTATACCGTATAACGTTATATGGTATAACGAAGTGACGTTTTACCTTATATGGTATTACGTTATAACGTATTACGTTATATGGTATTACGTTATAACGTATTACGTTATATGGTATAACGTTATAACGTATTACGTTATATGGTATAACGTTATAACGTATTACGTTATATGGTATAACGTTTTAACGTATTACGTTATATGGTATAACGTTATACCGTATAACGTTATATGGTATAACGAAATGACGTTTTACGTTATATGGTATAACGTTCTAACGTATTACGTTATACGGTATAACGAAATGACCATTTACGTTATATGGTATTACGTTATAACGTATTACGTTATATGGTATAACGTTATAACGTATTACGTTATATGGTATAACGTTATAACGTATTACGTTATATGGTATTACGTTATAACGTATTACGTTATATGGTATTACGTTATAACGTATTATGTTATATGGTATAACGTTATACCGTATTATGTTATATAGTATAACGAAATGACGTTTTACGTTATATGGTATAACGTTCTAACGTATTACGTTATACGGTATAACGAAATGACCATTTACGTTATATGGTATTACGTTATAACGTATTACGTTATATGGTATAACGTTATAACGTATTACGTTATATGGTATAGCGTTATAACGTATTACGATATATGGTATAACGTTGTAACGTATTACGTCATATGGTATAACGTTATAACGTATTACGTTATGTGGTATAACGTTATAACGTATTACGTTATATGGTATAACGTTATAACGTATTACGTTACATGGTATAACGTTTTAACGTATTACGTTATATGGTATAACGTTAAACCGTATAACGTTATATAGTATAACGAAATGACGTTCTACGTTATATGGTATTACGTTATAACGTATTACGTTATATGGTACAACGTTATAACGTATTACGTTATATGGTATAACGTTTTAACGTATTACGTTATATGGTATAACGTTATACCGTATAACGTTATATGGTATAACGAAATGACGTTTTACGTTATATGGTATAACGTTATAACGTATTACGTTATATGGTACAACGTTATAACGTATTACGTTATATGGTATAACGTTTTAACGTATCACGTTATATGGTATAACGTTATACCGTATAACGTTATATGGTATAACGAAGTGACGTTTTACGTTATATGGTATTACGTTATAACGTATTACGTTATATGGTATAACGTTATAACGTATTACGTTACATGGTATAACGTTGTAAAGTATTACGTTATATGGTGTAGCGATATACCGTATTACGTTATATGGTATAACGTTTTAACGTATTACGTTATATGGTATAACGTTATACCGTATAACGTTATATGGTATAACGAAATGACGTTTTACGTTATATGGTATTACGTTATAACGTATTACGTTATATGGTACAACGTTATAACGTATTACGTTATATGGTATAACGTTTTAACGTATTACGTTATATGGTATAACGTTATACCGTATAACGTTATATGGTATAACGAAATGACGTTTTACGTTATATGGTACAACGTTATAACGTATTACGTTATATGGTATAACGTTTTAACGTATCACGTTATATGGTATAACGTTATACCGTATAACGTTATATGGTATAACGAAATGACGTTTTACGTTATATGGTATTACGTTATAACGTATTACGTTATATGGTACAACGTTATAACGTATTACGTTATATGGTATAACGTTATACCGTATAACGTTATATGATATAACGAAATGACGTTTTACGTTATATGGTATTACGTTATAACGTATTACGTTATATGGTACAACGTTATAACGTATTACGTTATATGGTATTACGTTTTAACGTATTACGTTATATGGTATAACGTTATACCGTATAACGTTATATGGTATAACGTTTTAACGTATTACGTTATATGGTATAACGTTATACCGTATAACGTTATATGGTATAACGAAATGACGTTTTACGTTATATGGTATTACGTTATAACGTATTACGTTATATGATACAACGTTATAACGTATTACGTTATATGGTATAACGTTTTAACGTATTACGTTATATGGTATAACGTTATACCGTATAACGTTATATGGTATAACGAAATGACGTTTTACGTTATATGGTACAACGTTATAACGTATTACGTTATATGGTATAACGTTTTAACGTATCACGTTATATGGTATAACGTTATACCGTATAACGTTATATGGTATAACGAAATGACGTTTTACGTTATATGGTACAACGTTATAAAGTATTACGTTATATGGTGTAACGTTTTTACGTATCACGTTATATGGTATAACGTTATACCGTATAACGTTATATGGTATAACGAAGTGACGTTTTACGTTATATGGTATTACGTTATAACGTATTACGTTATATGGTATTACGTTATAACGTATTACGTTATATGGTATAACGTTATAACGTATTACGTTATATGGTATAACGAAATGACGTTTTACGTTATATGGTACAACGTTATAACGTATTACGTTATATGGTATAACGTTTTAACGTATCACGTTATATGGTATAACGTTTTAACGTATTACGTTATATGGTATAACGTTATACCGTATAACGTTATATGGTATAACGAAATGACGTTTTACGCTATATGGTATTACGTTATAACGTATTACGTTATATGGTACAACGTTATAACGTATTACGTTATATGGTATAACGTTTTAACGTATTACGTTATATGGTATAACGTTATACCGTATAACGTTATATGGTATAACGAAATGACGTTTTACGTTATATGGTACAACGTTATAACGTATTACGTTATATGGTATAACGTTTTAACGTATCACGTTATATGGTATAACGTTATACCGTATAACGTTATATGGTATAACGAAATGACATTTTACGTTATATGGTACAACGTTATAAAGTATTACGTTATATGGTATAACGTTTTAACGTATCACGTTATATGGTATAACGTTATACCGTATAACGTTATATGGTATAACGAAGTGACGTTTTACGTTATATGGTATTACGTTATAACGTATTACGTTATATGGTATTACGTTATAACGTATTACGTTATATGGTATAACGTTATAACGTATTACGTTATATGGTATAACGTTTTAACGTATTACGTTATATGGTATAACGTTATACCGTATAACGTTATATGGTATAACGAAATGACGTTTTACGTTATATGGTATTACGTTATAACGTATTACGTTATATGGTACAACGTTATAACGTATTACGTTATATGGTATTACGTTTTAACGTATTACGTTATATGGTATAACGTTATACCGTATAACGTTATATGGTATAACGAAATGACGTTTTACGTTATATGGTACAACGTTATAACGTATTACGTTATATGGTATAACGTTTTAACGTATCACGTTATATGGTATAACGTTATACCGTAAAAAGTTATATGGTATAACGAAGTGACGTTTTACGTTATATGGTATTACGTTATAACGTATTACGTTATATGGTATAACGTTATAACGTATTACGTTATATGGTATAACGTTGCAACGTATTACGTTATATCGTATAACGTTACAACGTATTACGTTATATCGTATAACGTTTTAACGTATTTCGTTATATGGTATAACGTTATAACGTATTACGTTATATGGTATAACGTTATAACGTATTACGTTATATGGTATAACGTTTTAACGTAGTACGTTATATGGTATAACGTTATAACGTATTACGTTATATTGTATAACGTTGTAACGTATTACGTTATATGGTACAACGTTATAACGTATTACGTCATATGGTATAACGTTTTAAAGTATTACGTTATATGGTATAACGTTTTAACGTATTTCGTTATATGGCATAACGTTATATCGTATTACGTTATATGGTATAACGTTATACCGTATTACGTTACATGGTATAACGTTATAACGTATTATGTTATATGGTATAACGTTATACCGCATTATGTTATATAGTATAACGAAATGACGTTTTACGTTATATGGTATAACGTTCTAACGTATTACGTTATACGGTATAACGAAATGACGTTTTACGTTATATGGTATTACGTTATATGGTACAACGTTATATGGTATAACGTTTTAAAGTATTACGTTATATGGTATAACGTTTTAACGTATTTCGTTATATGGTATAACGTTATATCGTATTACGTTATATGGTATAACGTTATAACGGATTACGTTATATGCTATAACGTTATAACGTATTACGTTATATGGTATTACGTTGTAACGTATTATGTTATATGGTATAACGTTATAACGTATTACGTTACATGGTATAACGTTATAACGT
Source organism: Bombus vancouverensis nearcticus (assembly GCF_051014615.1). Classification (NCBI taxonomy): domain Eukaryota; kingdom Metazoa; phylum Arthropoda; class Insecta; order Hymenoptera; family Apidae; genus Bombus; species Bombus vancouverensis. The sequence continues at coordinate 6,583,454 of NC_134912.1, read as the reverse complement.
ATTACGTTATATGGTATAACGTTTTAACGTATTACGTTATATGGTATAACGTTATAACGTATACGATATATGGTATAACGTTGTAACGTATTACGTTATATGGTATAACGTTATACCATATTACGTTATATGGTAAATCGAAATGACGTTTTACGTTATATGGTATTACGTTTTAACGTGTTACGTTATATTGTATAACGTTATACCGTATTACGTTATATGGTATAACGAAATGACGTTTTCCGTTATATGGTATAACGTTATAACGTATTACGTTATATGGTATAACGTTATAATGTATTACGTTACATGGTATAACGTTATAACGTATTACGTTATATGGTATTACGTTATAACGTATTACGTTATATGGTATAACGTTATAACGTATTACGTTATATGGTATAACGTTATAACGTATTACGTTATATGGTATAACGTTATAACGTATTACGATATATGGTATAACGTTGTAACGTATTACGTTATATGGTATAACGTTATACCGTATTACGTTATATGGTAAATCGAAATGACGTTTTACGTTATATGGTATTACGTTATAACGTGTTACGTTATATTGTATAACGTTATACCGTATTACGTTATATGGTATAACGTTTTAACGTATCACGTTATATGGTATAACGAAGTGACGTTTTACGTTATATGGTATTACGTTATAACGTATTACGTTATATGGTATAACTTTATAACGTATTACGTTACATGGTATAACGTTGTAAAGTATTACGTTATATGGTATAGCGATATACCGTATTACGTTATATGGTATAGCGTTTTAACGTATTACGTTATATGGTATAACGTTATACCGTATAACGTTATATGGTATAACGAAGTGACGTTTTACGTTATATGGTATTACGTTATAACGTATTACGTTATATGGTATAACTTTATAACGTATTACGTTATATGGTATAACGTTGTAACGTATTACGTTATATGGTACAACGTTATAACGTATTACGTCATATGGTATAACGTTTTAAAGTATTACGTTATATGGTATAACGTTTTAACGTATTTCGTTATATGGCATAACGTTATATCGTATTACGTTATATGGTATAACGTTATACCGTATTACGTTACATGGTATAACGTTATAACGTATTATGTTATATGGTATAACGTTATACCGCATTATGTTATATAGTATAACGAAATGACGTTTTACGTTATATGGTATAACGTTCTAACGTATTACGTTATACGGTATAACGAAATGACGTTTTACGTTATATGGTATTACGTTATATGGTACAACGTTATATGGTATAACGTTTTAAAGTATTACGTTATATGGTATAACGTTTTAACGTATTTCGTTATGTGGTATAACGTTATATTGTATTACGTTATATGGTATAACGTTATAACGGATTACGTTATATGCTATAACGTTATAACGTATTACGTTATATGGTATTACGTTGTAACGTATTATGTTATATGGTATAACGTTATAACGTATTACGTTACATGGTATAACGTTATAACGTATTACGTTATATGGTATAACGTTTTAACGTATTACGTTATATGGTATAACGTTATAACGTATTACGATATATGGTATAACGTTGTAACGTATTACGTTATATGGTATATCGTTATAACGTATTACGTTATATGGTATAACGTTATAACGTATTACGTTATATGGTATAACGTTATAACGTATTACCTTATATGGTATAACGTTATAACGTATTACGATATATGGTATAACGTTGTAACGGATTACGTTATATGGTATAACGTTATACCGTATTACGTTATATGGTAAATCGAAATGACGTTTTACGTTATATGGTATTACGTTATAACGTGTTACGTTATATTGTATAACGTTATACCGTATTACGTTATATGGTATAACGTTTTAACGTATCACGTTATATGGTATAACGTTATACCGTATAACGTTATATGGTATAACGAAGTGACGTTTTACGTTATATGGTATTACGTTATAACGTATTACGTTATATGGTATAACGTTATAACGTATTACGTTACATGGTATAACGTTGTAAAGTATTACGTTATATGGTATAGCGATATACCGTATTACGTTATATGGTATAACGTTTTAACGTATTACGTTATATGGTATAACGTTATACCGTATAACGTTATATGGTATAACGAAATGACGTTTTACGTTATATGGTATTACGTTATAACGTATTACGTTATATGGTACAACGTTATAACGTATTACGTTATATGGTATAACGTTTTAACGTATTACGTTATATGGTATAACGTTATACCGTATAACGTTATATGGTATAACGAAATGACGTTTTACGTTATATGGTACAACGTTATAACGTATTACGTTATATGGTATAACGTTTTAACGTATCACGTTATATGGTATAACGTTATACCGTATAACGTTATATGGTATAACGAAGTGACGTTTTACGTTATATGGTATTACGTTATAACGTATTACGTTATAACGTATTACGTTATATGGTATAACGTTATAACGTATTACGTTATATGGTATAACGTTATAACGTATTACGTTATATGGTAGAACGATTTAACGTATTACGTTATATGGTATAACGTTATACCGTATAACGTTATATGGTATAACGAAATGACGTTTTACGTTATATGGTATTACGTTATAACGTATTACGTTATATGGTACAACGTTATAACGTATTACGTTATATGGTATAACGTTTTAACGTATTACGCTATATGGTATAACGTTATACCGTATAACGTTATATGGTATAACGAAATGACGTTTTACGTTATATGGTACAACGTTATAACGTATTACGATATATGGTATAACGTTTTAACGTATCACGTTATATGGTATAACGTTGTACCGTATAACGTTATATGGTATAACGAAGTGACGTTTTACGTTATATGGTATTACGTTATAACGTATTACGTTATATGGTACAACGTTATAACGTATTACGTTATATGGTATAACGTTACAACTTATTACGTTATATCGTATATCGTTTTAACGTATTTCGTTATATGGTATAACGTTATAACGTATTACGTTATATGGTATAACGTTATAACGTATTACTTTATATGGTATAACATTTTAACGTAGTACGTTATATGGTATAACGTTATAACGTATTACGTTATATGGTATAACGTTATAACGTATTACGTTACATGGTATAACGTTATAACGTATTACGTTATATGGTATAACGTTATACCGTATTACGTTATATGGTATAACGAAATGACGTTTTATGTTATATGGTATCACGTTGTAACGTATTACGTTATATGGTACAACGTTATAACGTATTACGTTATATGGTATAACGTTATAACGTATTAAGTTATATGGTATAACGTTATAACGTATTACGTTATATGGTATAACGTTATAACGTATTACGTTATATGGTATAACGTTTTAACGTATTACGTTATATGGTATAACGTTATACCGTATCACGTTATATGGTATAACGAAATGACGTTTTACGTTATATGGTATTACGTTATAACGTATTACGTTATATGGTATAACGTTATAACGTATTACGTTATATGGTATAACGTTTTAACGTATTACGTTATATGGTATAACGTTATACCGTATCACGTTATATGGTATAACGAAATGACGTTTTACGTTATATGGTATTACGTTATAATGTATTACGTTATATGGTATAACGTTATAACGTATTACGTTATATGGTATTACGTTATAACGTATTACGTTATACGGTATTACGTTATAACGTATTATGTTATATGGTATAACGTTATACCGTATTATGTTATATAGTATAACGAAATGACGTTTTACGTTATATGGTATAACGTTCTAACGTATTACGTTATGCGGTATAACGAAATGACGTTTTACGTTATATGGTATCACGTTGTAACGTATTACGTTATATGGTACAACGTTATAACGTATTACGTTATATGGTATAACGTAATTGTAACGTATTAAGTTATATGGTATAACGTTATAAAGTATTACGTTATATGGTATAACGTTATAACGTATTACGTTATATGGTATAACATTATAACGTATTACGTTATATGGTGTTACGTTATAACGTATTACGTAATATGGTATAACGTTATAACGTATTACGTTATATGGTATAACGTTATAACGTATTATGTTATATGGTATAACGTTATAAAGTATTACGTTATATGGTATAACGTTATAACGTATTACGTTATATGGTATAACGTTATAACGTATTACGTTATATGGTGTTACGTTATAACGTATTACGTTATATGGTATAACGTTATAACGTATTACGTTATATGGTATAACGTTATAACGTATTACGTTATATGGTATAACGTTTTAACGTATTACGTTATATGGTATAACGTTATAACGTATTACGTTATATGGTATAACGTTTTAACGTATTACGTTATATGGTATAACGTTATACCGTATCACGTTATATGGTATAACGAAATGACGTTTTACGTTATATGGTATAACGTTATAACGTATTACGTTGTATGGTATAACGTTTTAACGTATTACGTTATATGGTATAACGTTATACCGTATAACGTTATATGGTATAACGAAGTGACGTTTTACGTTATATGATATTACGTTATAACGTATTACGTTATATGGTATAACGTTATAACGTATTACGTTATATGGTATAACGTTTTAACGTATTACGTTATATGGTATAACGTTATAACGTATTACGTTATATGGTATTACGTTATAACGTATTACGTTATTTGGTATAACGTTTTAACGTATTACGTTATATGGTATAACGTTATAAAGTATTACGTTATATGGTATAACGTTATAACGTATTACGTTATATGGTATAACGTTATAACGTATTACGATATATGGTATAACGTTGTAACGTATTAAGTTATATGGTATAACGTTATAACGTATTACGTTATATGGTATAACGTTATAACGCATTACGTTATATGGTACAACGTTATAACGTATTACGTTATATGGTATGACGTTTTACCGTATTACGTTATATGGTATAACGAAATGACGTTTTGCGTTATATGGTATAACGTTATAACGTGTTACGTTATATTGTATAACGTTATACCGTATTACGTTATATGGTATAACGAAATGACATTTTACGTTATATGGTATAACGTTGTAACGTATTACGTTATATGATATAACGTTATAACGCATTCCGTTATATGGTATAACGTTATAACGTATTACGATATATGGTATAACGTTGTAACGAATTACGTTATATGGTATAACGTTATACAATATTACGTTATATGGTAAATCGAAATGACGTTTTACGTTATATGGTATTACATTATAACGTGTTACGTTATATTGTATAACGTTATACCGTATTACGTTATATGGTATAACGTTATAACGTATTAAGTTATATGGTATAACGTTATAACGTATTACGATATATGGTATAACGTTATAACGTATTACGTTATATGGTATTACGTTATAACGAATTACGTTATATAGTATAACGTTATACCGTATTATGTTATATAGTATAACGAAATGACGTTTTACGTTATATGGTATAACGTTCTAACGTATTACGTTATACGGTATAACGAAATGACGTTTTACGTTATATGGTATACCGTTATAACGTATTACGATATATGGTGTAACGTTGTAACGTATTACGTTATATGGTATAGCGGTATACCATATTACGTTATATGGTAAATCGAAATGACGCTTTACGTTATATGGTATTACATTATAACGTGTTACGTTATATTGTATAACGTTATGCCGTATTACGTTATATGGTATAACGTTATAACGTATTAAGTTATATGGTATAACGTTATAACGTATTACGTTATATGGTATAACGTTATAACGTATTACGTTATATGGTATTACGTTATAACGTATTACGTTATATGGTATAACGTTATAACGTATTACGTTATATGGTATAACGTTATAACGTATTACGTTATATGGTATAACGTTATAACGTATTACGTTATATGGTATTACGTTATAACGTATTACGTTATATGGTATAACGTTATAACGTATTACGTTATATGGTATAATGTTTTAACGTATTGCGTTATATGGTACAACGTTAAAACGTATTACGTTATATGGTATAACGTTTTAACGTATTAAGTTATATGGTATAACGTTATACCGTATAACGTTATATGGTATAACGAAATGACGTTTTACGTTATATGGTACTACGTTATAACGTATTACGTTATATGGTACAACGTTATAACGTATTACGTTATATGGTATAACGTTATAACGTATTACGATATATGGTATAACGTTGTAACGTATTAAGTTATATGGTATAACGTTATAACGTATTACGTTATATGGTATAACGTTATAACGTATTACGTTATATGGTATAACGTTATAACGTATTACGTTATATGGTATTACGTTATAACGTATTACGTTATATGGTACAACGTTATAACGTTTTACGTTATATGGTATAACGTTTTAAATTATTACGTTATACTGTATAACGTTTTAACGTATTTCGTTATATGGTATAACGTTATATCGTATTACGTTATACGGTATAACGTTATAACGGATTACGTTATATGCTATAACGTTATAACGTATTACGTTATATGGTATTACGTTATAACGTATTATGTTATATGGTATAACGTTATAACATATTACGTTACATGGTATAACGTTATAACGTATTACGTTATATGGTATAACGTTTTAACGTATTACGTTATATGGTATAACGTTATAACGTATTACGATATATGGTATAACGTTGTAACGTATTACGTTATATGGTATAACGTTATACCGTATTACGTTATATGGTAAATCGAAATGACGTTTTACGTTATATGGTACTACGTTATAACGTGTTACGTTATATTGTATAACGTTATACCGTATTACGTTTATATGGTATAACGAAATGACGTTTTCCGTTATATGGTATAACGTTGTAACGTATTACGTTATATGGTATAACGTTATAATGTATTACGTTATGTGGTATAACGAAATGACATTTTACGTTATATGGTATAACGTTGTAACGTATTACGTTATATGGTATAACGTTATAACGCATTCCGTTATATGGTATAACGTTATAACGTATTACGATATATGGTATAACGTTGTAACGAATTACGTTATATGGTATAACGTTATACAATATTACGTTATATGGTAAATCGAAATGACGTTTTACGTTATATGGTATTACATTATAACGTGTTACGTTATATTGTATAACGTTATACCGTATTACGTTATATGGTATAACGTTATAACGTATTAAGTTATATGGTATAACGTTATAACGTATTACGTTATGTGGTATAACGAAATGACATTTTACGTTATATGGTATAACGTTGTAACGTATTACGTTATATGGTATAACGTTATAACGCATTCCGTTATATGGTATAACGTTATAACGTATTACGATATATGGTATAACGTTGTAACGAATTACGTTATATGGTATAACGTTATACAATATTACGTTATATGGTAAATCGAAATGACGTTTTACGTTATATGGTATTACATTATAACGTGTTACGTTATATTGTATAACGTTATACCGTATTACGTTATATGGTATAACGTTATAACGTATTAAGTTATATGGTATAACGTTATAACGTATTACGTTATATGGTATAACGTTATAACGTATTACGTTATATGGTATTACGTTATAACGTATTACGTTATATGGTACAACGTTATAACGTTTTACGTTATATGGTATAACGTTTTAAATTATTACGTTATATTGTATAACGTTTTAACGTATTTCGTTATATGGTATAACGTTATATCGTATTACGTTATAAGGTATAACGTTATAACGGATTACGTTATATGCTATAACGTTATAACGTATTACGTTATATGGTATTACGTTATAACGTATTATGTTATATGGTATAACGTTATAACATATTACGTTACATGGTATAACGTTATAACGTATTACGTTATATGGTATAACGTTTTAACGTATTACGTTATATGGTATAACGTTATAACGTATTACGATATATGGTATAACGTTGTAACGTATTACGTTATATGGTATAACGTTATACCGTATTACGTTATATGGTAAATCGAAATGACGTTTTACGTTATATGGTACTACGTTATAACGTGTTACGTTATATTGTATAACGTTATACCGTATTACGTTTATATGGTATAACGAAATGACGTTTTCCGTTATATGGTATAACGTTGTAACGTATTACGTTATATGGTATAACGTTATAATGTATTACGTTATGTGGTATAACGAAATGACATTTTACGTTATATGGTATAACGTTGTAACGTATTACGTTATATGGTATAACGTTATAACGCATTCC